>NC_051254.2:1212500-1885000 GCF_015237465.2 Chelonia mydas
ACTACAAACATTGTCTGTGCTATGAGAGCTAAGGTGCAGTTGACCTGAGAAAGTGATTGGTGCTTTGGTTCTGGGAGTAACCGGACTACTGCAATGATTCTTGGTGTAAGGGACTATCTGTCACAAAGGCAAGCTCACCTTGGTGGCGAGACAGATTGGAGTATCCCAGGGGCCTGTCAGACTCCTAGTGCCTGAGGATTTTACATTTGGTAATTGGTTGGTGAAATCTAAGTATCAAACTCACCACCAATTTGCGGATTTGTGCCCTGGTTCTCAACAATCTGCCCTGAGGTTGGTATTCACACTCCTGGGTCACTGCAGGCAGCTTGACAGGGGGTTCTAAATTAACTAAAACCATTCAAGAAACCAATTTGGGCTTAACTGCGGGCAGCTCAATGAGCATCTCTTCTCGCTGAGCAGTAATGTTGAAAACAAAAAACAACGTGTCAAAGTCAAATAGAATGGAAGAGAAGAGAAGACAGACTCCTTGAATGCCCTTGTCTAACCCAATGGGATCCCTCCCTGAATACTGTAATGCCCTTGTATAGACCAATGGGGACGCCTCCCCCAGGTACTGAGAACACTCCAATGCTCTTTATAATCCAGTGGGACACCTCCTCTGGATACTGTTCTGTTCACCCTACCTCACAAATACACAGCAGATGTGGGCAGGGGAATGCCATTCAGAGATGGGTGATAAACATGGTGAAAGGCCTGAAAAGACTGTCTTACAATAGATGGAAAGGCTGGGATTGCCTAGTTTGGAGAGGATGTGATGGAGGCTTACGAAAGAGTGATTTTTACTGTCTCTCAAGAACCAGGGGAGAGAGAAAATGAAAATGGAAGGCAGCAAATTTTAAAAACAGACACAAGAAATGTTTTTCTATTCAAAGCACAATTAACCTGGGAACTCGTGGCCAGGAGCTCAGCAGGATTCAGAACAGAGTTAGGTATTTGTATGGAAAACAAGAACACCCCAGTTACATTAGAAGGGATCAAAACAATTGTATTTGTGAGGGCTAGAAACCCTGCTGATTCAGGGCAAAAGGCAGCCACTGACTGAGGGGGGTCAGGAAGGAACTGCCCCATGGGGAGATGATTCCATAACTGTCCTCGGAAGGGTTCTTTGCCCCTTCCTCTGAAGCATGTGGTACCAGCCACTGTCAGAGAGGTCTAGACAGACTCTTGGAAGATCCAGCAAGGCCATTCCTGTAGTCCTTCTGGTAACAAGTAAAGAGTGACCATCTCAGAGAAAAGGTTTCCTGCTCGCTTTTATGACAGAGACTTATTTTTGCAGCACAGTAACAGATGGCATTAGTAACGCAGGGATTGATTTTAGTCATTTTCTATAAAGAGTTAGAACCTCTGCACTGGAGCGTGCAATAAAAATGATTAAAGGTGAGTTTGGATCTCAGCCTACTACAAAGAAGCAAATTCATCAGATTTCATTATTAAAAATACCTCAAAGCTACACCCTACAAACCTGAGCTAACAGCATTAAATAACCTACATGCAGCTGCATATGAATTTCTTCCGGCATCTCTTCTCCGTAAGTCTTCAGCAGTTCGATTGTTTGCTTTAAGGGCTCAAACATGTGGTCTGTAGCTGCCTGTCTATCTTTGACTTTCATCAAGTGTCCCATCACCTCCACTAGCCCATTATAATCTCCTTCTTTCAAAGGTTTACTCAAGCCTGCATTTGTTTCTTTCATGAAAGCGGCTAGCTCCTGGAGACTAAAAGAAAAGAAGCCAGTGGGAATCTTGACTGCCCAAATGGATCCACAGCCCTGGCTCATTGTGCTCTGGCCAGGTGAGCAGCATCCAAGCGGGGCTACACCCTTTCCAAGTCCAGGTGCCCCAGGAGTGGGGATACCCGGGACAATTCTCCAAGGAGAACAAAAACTGGAGTCTCAGATCCTCAGTGTGTGTAAACGGATGCCACTCCACTGGCCTTCAGGTCTGAGTACGACCCGCTAGCACCTTGTTAAACACGACCTACTCTGGTCTACGCTGTGCGCAAAGCGCCATTTGATATCATGTTAGTTTGAATTTCTTGGCCACTATGTTTAAAACACACACCATTTTCCTAGTCCAGAACTGACCTTAGTCTTGGTCTCCATGTATGACAGTCATTAGCACAGCTATAAAATCCTTGCCTCCAACATTAATCTTAACCCCTAGTTCCCATCCTATGTGTGTCAGGCAAGATTTGCTTTGGAGAACCACTCTCTTGTTTTACCTGGTAGTGATGTGGTCAATGAGATGCTGCTTAAACATGAGGCTCCAGCGCTTGATAATATTTAAAAGTGCTTGTTTGAATGGACGGCAGTCGCTCTGCAGCCAGCCATTGAACACCTTGGTGTTCTCAAACTTGGACACTTCCTCGTAGAGCTTCTCATAGGAGTCAATCTGAAATGCATGTAGAAACGACACGCTTGGAGCAATCGCAGAACAGCCAGCGGGGCTATTATCCGGGGGCTTCACAAAATCATTTTTTGTAATTCAAGATTTTCAACAGTAAAACCTTGAGAGCAACTATTTCCATACTATTCGAGACCCAGATTTCCCTGTGTCCGGGAGCACCTAGACACACAGTAATGCTGCATTAACAGCTCTCAGTGAGGCTGGAGCAAAATGCTGTCAGGGCAGCTGCTACCAAAGCCAGACCCTGCAGACAGGTCAGCACAGGGACGCTGAGCTAGTGAGTCCCTCAGCGCTGGGCTTTGAAACGTGCTTGAGGGACAGGTTTAAATATTTTTAAAAACCAACATTTTATCCCATCCTGGGCCAGATCTCGCAACCGGTGTAAATCAGCACTGCTCCATTAGAGTCAATGGGCCCGATCCCCAGCTGGTCTAAGTTGGCGTCACTCCACTGACGTCAGTGAAGGTTGCCTATGTTACTTTAATGGAACTACATGGATTTGCACCAGTTGCTCGCTCTCTCCCTCTCTCTTTCAGGGGCCTGATTCTCCAGTCTTGCACCTTGCCTCACCATTTACACCTATGCAAAGTGGATACAAATTCTCTATTCTGACTTGGTGACTTTGTTACACCCACTGTGGACAGGCATAAATGAGACTGGGGCGGGGGCAGGTTTGGGGGTAAATCAGGCCCTAGAGGTCTATCACCTTGGTATCTCAGTGCATTAGGGTTGGTGGATGCATGGGTGTTCTCCATACAATGGCAAGATGGAAAAAAACGTGTGCCCTGGGCTCCTGTGATATGGGTATAGAGCAGAGGTCCCCAAACTATTCAGGGGGTGCAGTGAGGTCCAGGCCAGGCCCCTATGGGGATGGGGAGGGAGTACCACCCAAGCCCTGCTCTGCTCCCAGCTCTGCTCTGGACCTACCCCAGCCCACAACTGTGCCCTAGCTCCTGGCCCCACACCTGACCATGGCTCTGCACCTGGTCCTACACCCTTCTCCTGGCTCCAGACCCACCCACAGCTGCAGCCCCAGCCTCAGCCTCATTACTCCTGTCTGCATCCCCTCACCCCGCAGGAGCTCCAGCCCCATTCCTGGCTCCAGGGGGCGCGTGGCCCTGAAAAGTTTGGGGACCACTGGTACAGAGAGATTCCCTCAATGGCGGGGGTAGGGGGGGTCCCTCTGCTCCCCTGCAGAAGGATGGAAAGAGCTTGGGTGCCATGGGAAGGATGGTCTATAAGGGGGCTGGCTGGCCCTGCACCAGCATCGCTGCTGTTTTCCTCATAGTACCAGACTTGTATCATCGACCTGCCATGCAGCTAGCCACAGCCCCTTTGCTCTGGGAGTTCTCTCACCTGTTGCTGGAACTGCTCTAAGGTGGGTGGGATGTGTGGTAAGTAGTCCTCTGCATGAGACTCCAGCTCCTCTGGGGTGAACACGTGACCAAACGTGAGGAAGCGCTGCATAAACTCGTGGTGATCATCCATCCACAAATAGGAATATTTCTCAAAGGAGTCTTCATATTCCTCAGCTTGTTTCATGGCACTGACAACTAGAGAAACCACCTCTTCTCTTATTTCAATTAGATCTGACATATCTTCCAGGTCACTCTGAAAGACACCCACTTCTCTTTAGGGTCAGGAAGTAAACGAATGCAACACACAACACTAAATATCACCTTAGGGTTACACAGGAATGCTCAAAGCAACACATGTAAAAGTTAAGGTTTCTCAGTGACATTATCTCACCCGCATTGCACATACATACATACTGTTAATATACAGTTACAGTGTACATATATCACCAAAAATGATACACACTTGCAGTATGGGAAAATCTACTGCGAATATGAGAACCTTCACTTAAGCACTTCTTGACATATTAGTGTTTTAATCCATAAGCATTTTAGGTTTTTGCATTTAATTTCCATCATTTTGGTTTATTCAGAAAGAGAGAGAGACTGACTGTTTCTCTCTACCAAGGTCAGCATGGAGTCAACATCTACATGTTACTGTCCTCAGCATCTCTGATACTCCCTTTGTCCAACTGACAGTTCCGGATCCCAGTGTGTCACAAAAACTCTCTCAAAACTGTCACTAGATGTGCTGGGATACCCCTGAGGACACCCCCCACCAGATAAGGCTTCCCTCTACTCCCATCTTGGTGAGCTAGACACACCAGTCAGCTCCAGCACAGACCAAGAGGTTGGGCCACGCCCCACTGCAGTTCACAGAAACCAAGATTAATTTGTTCCAGGGGCTTCTCAGTTAACAGGGATTTTCCCAGCACCCAGTATTCAGTCTTTCTGGGAGCCTAAACCCCAAATAAATCCATTTTACTCTGTATAAAGCTTATACAGGGTAAACTCAAATTGTCCACCCTCTATAACACTGATAGAGAGATATGCACAGCTGTTTGCTCCCCCAGGTATTAACCACTTACTCTGGGTTCACTAATAAACAAAAGTAATTTTATTAAATACAAAAAGTAGGATTTAAGTGGTTCCAAGTAATAACAGACAGAACAAAGTAAGTTACCAAGCAAAATAAAACAAAACATGCAAGTCTAAGCCTAACACATTAAGAAACTGAATACAGGGTAAATCTCACCCTCAGAGATGTTCCAATAAGCTTCTTTCACAGACTAGACTCATTCCTAGTCTGGGCCCAATCCTTTCCCTGGTACAGTCCTTGTTCGTTCCAGCTCAGGGGGTAACTAGGGGTTTTCTCATGACTGCAGCCCCCTTTGTTCTGCTCCACCCCCTTTTATAGCTTTGGCACAAGGCGGGAATCTTTTGTCTCTCTAGGTCCCACCCCTCATTCTAAATGGAAAAGCACCAGGTTTAAGATGGATTCCAGCATCAGGTGACAGGGTCACATGTCACTGTAAGACCTCATTCTTCATTACCCACAGGCTGGTCCACAAGAAGGCTTGCAGGTAAATAAACCATCTACAACCAATTGTCCTAGTCAATGGGAGCCATCAAGATTCTAAACCACCATTAATGGCCCACACTTTGCATAAAATACAATAGGACCTCAGAGTTAACTTCATATTTCTAGTTTTAGATACAAGAATGATACATACGTACAAATAGGATGACCACACTCAGTAGATTATAAGCTTTGTAATGATACCTTACAAGAGACCTTTTGCATAAAGCATATTCCAGTTACATTATATTCACATTCCAAGCATATTTTCATAAAGCATATGGAGTACAACATCACACCCAGGTTGCACCTGGAATTGCACATGGCTTCACAGTCAGAAGTGCATCTTTTTCCATCTGCATGGGGTGTGATACTTGTGACGATCTCTCTGATATTCACATCATCACAGTTATGCAAGCCTTTGCTACTGTCACACTGTGCTCTATATAGGGCTAGCCTGGAAAACCACTCTGAAGCTAAGCTAAGCCAAGCCAAGCCAAGCCAAGCCATTAATGCTCAAATAAATTTCTTAGTCTCTAAGGTGCCACAAGTACTCCTTTTCTTTTTGCGAATACAGACTAACACGGCTGCTACTCTGAAACCTGAAGCTACAAACAGTGCAAAATGCAGAGGCCTATTTACTTAGCAGGGCTGGCCATAAGGAGCATGCTACACCCTTGCTCCAAATACTGCATTAGCTCCCTAGTTACTTTGGGCTGCAATTGCAGATATCGATATTGATACTGAAAGCCCCCCATGTTTTGAGCTTTGAAACCCTAGAAACCAGCTTTCTCCCTATGCAACATTACAAGGATTCATTTTCTTGTAATCTAAAAGCTTATGTGCATGTGCCCCGAGAGGCAGTGACACGTGTGTTGAAAAAATCACCAAAAGAAGTCAGTCAGTCATTCAGCTCTCAGGAAATGCTGGTGCGAGGCAAGAAGCTCTGTGCGTGGCAGACAAACATTGCTAAGGAAAGAGTCCAGGTCACAGAAGGACTAACCTTGTAGCTGAGCTTCCCCTTAGCCAGCCTGGGTATAAGTTTAGCTGTGTTATAGATATCGTTCATTAGATTTTCCACCACTTCCAGAAAACCATTATCTTCTCCCACTTCCAGCGATGGACGGTATCTTAATTCATCATTATATAGTTCCATGTGCACTTCAAACAAAGGAGCTGCATTGGCCTGAGATACATCAGTGCAAAGCGCATTACTGTCTGCCTTCCAAACACCTGCCATCACCCCCATCTTGAATGTACTATTTAGCCCACTACATTAACTGCCTCATTGCTAACCCTGTCTGACTTCCTTTAGCTGGCTGCTGCCCCAGTACTCCACTGACTCTGCTAGTCGCGGCTTCTCCACGCTCATGCATGGCCTCTCTACTCCCCCTTTAGCACCTCTCTCTTCCCAGAGGTCCGTGACTCTGTGCTGCCCTACATTTCTGACTGCTCCTTATAATCATTATTCTCTCTACAAGGGCGGCTACTGCAGTTGATCTTGAGGCAGAAATTAAGGGCACAGAGCATTTTAATTATCAGGGCCAGATTTCTTTTCTATTCCATTCTATACAGGTTCTTGGACTATGCTCGTTACCACAGTATCTGAGCAATTCAGTGGCACCCTGGATGTGTGGGTGTAGAGGAGACACACTGATGTTGTGGCCTAGAGACAGGGAGGGGAACATGGTGAGAGCTCAATGGTGAAAGAGGAAAGGGTAGAAAGTGTTTAGAAGGAAACAGGAGCTCAGTTTGGCCACATTAAGCAGCGGGGTTACACGATGAGGCATCTGGGACGAGACAGAAGGGGCAGCACAGGGGAGGAGAGGCTGATTCATGACTGCAGAGCAGAGGAGAAACTCGGAATGGAGGAGACAGCGCAGGGCTGCAGATGGAACTAGGGACTCCTCCACTGTCTCAGCTGGGCACTTCTCCTCCCTCTCACTCTCTGAAAGCGTCTCTTCTAGGGCTTGGTCCTTGACCGTCTGCTCTTTGTCAGTGGGCGCATGTGTGTGGTCACAAGTAACCATTCACCACCCTCATCCTGTCCTCTCTCTGCAGTCTCTTTGCCCTCTGCCAGAGCAACACCATTTGCTCCTGGACCCCTGCTCCCAACTCCACACCCGGGCTAATCTGAACTCCCCACCTCTGCTCCCAAGCTCTCCCCTCTTGTTCCCTTCTTTATTATAGTTAGCAATTTCAAAGACCCACAATCCGCTGCTCAGCAGCTGCTGAAGCACTGTGGGATAGTGGCCTAAATTGTCCCAGAATTCACTTGCACATCCACAGAGGGATTGGTGTGCACATGCTCAGATGGCTGCAATGGCAAATAAGAGGTGGGAGGGTGGGGGCACGTCACATACTAAACCACGTTGTTTGTAACTGATTACAATAGCCAGGCCACTAACAGGTACAAAAGCATGGTTGCAGCTGTCCTATGGACAGACCTTTATAGTATGTACTGAGACAATAAATTCAGTGCATGCAATGTAACTTCAAGAGATGTTTTAAGAAATCAGAAAAATGGTGGTTTCCTTAAATAACTCACAAATAATAGTGGCAGGTGCATTATATATGTGCAAACACTGACATGTCATAAAAGGGAAGAGGAAACTGGATAACATACATCAGCTGCCATGTTAGTGAGCAGAAACTGTAAAGATTTGCGAATAAACTGGAAGAATCCATCTAAAACCATGTCATCCACATATTCCACATAGTCTTGCCATGTTTGGGATGTCTTATCAGCCTTAAATAAGTCTGCATTCTCCTGCAAAAAGAAACAAGCTATATTAACTTTTTGTTTGATAAATGGTCAGGCAAATGCCCTACCTTCTTTCAATGAAAAACGGGACTGAACATTTGATTAAGTTAAAAGTCTCGTTTTCTGGTACCTAATGTCTATGTAGTTGCTTCCCTGGCCATTCTCTACAATTCCATTTGAATGTAAGGGAAAGAAACAACTTTTATGTAATGTCCTCTGAAAAGAAACTGTCCCCAGGTCATGCCAAAAAATTCACACATGTGTCAAAAATTCCTCCCAGACAGCGGACAGATAGAGATCTTTTATCTCAGTTGTACAGTAGCAACATGAGAAAAAACAAACAATAAATGAATCCTGCCAGAGGTCTTTAACAAAGCACTACAGGCTCGCGCATGAAGTCCTTACTGAGCTATAACGACCACTGACTCTGTGGGAGTTTTGCCAGAGTAAAGACTTGAAGGTTGTGCCCCAGGTAGTTTGAGTCCACCATGCACATCCACACATGGAAACCATTAGTATGTGGAAGTGGTTTGAAGTTTAAAAGTGCTACAGCGCATAAGTGCTAGATATAATTAACTATTGTTAAAACAGTTCCAACTAGATTGCGTTTATCTTTCCTAGTTTCTTACCATAAGCATAGTCTGAATCTTTTGTCCAGCATCTTTAATTGCTGCATAGCGTTTGTTTATGGTATGACCTTTTCCATCCAAGTCTAAGAGAGACGTTTCCTTATTGTCTTTCCTTTCAAATAGAGGACTGGCTGACCATTCCTGTAAGGAAAAAAGACCTAAAAGATGCACTTTTATTACCCTTGGGAAATACTATGCCTGGAGAGGAGAGAGATTTAATATATACCAAGAATGTTATTTTCAAAAGTGCCTGGAAAAATCTGTCACCCACCTGCATAAGCTGGTTGATATTCTCCACATTTAACTTAGTTTTCTGGATTCTTGCTTCTAAATCATGCAAGACATTTCTCATCTCTTGAATATATTCCATAACACCTAAGAGAAAAATGCATTTCTAGCTAGTAGGCAGATAAGGTCTCCAGACATCAAAGTAACTGTCTGCCTGATGGCTCTGATCATCAGATTGTTGAGGAGAGATACAAAAGAAATTTACCTGTAATTTGTATTCTCAGATGGTAAATCTGACAGTGGATCCATGCTCTGCTTTATGCACGTGGCAGGTGAGGCTTCCCTAACTGAAGGCTTTGGCTGCCACACAACAGAATGTCAGCACCCCACAGCCTCTGCTCAGTGGGTCTAACACCCCTACTGCCTCCCATCTTTAGTCCTTTCTTAGACCCAAAAGATAGAAGATTAACGAAAACATTGCAAATTCTTCCTGCTAATCCCAGTATATTCTTGATCCATGCAGGACATAGAAAGGCTTTTCATAATGAATGGGATCTGGCAGGGCTTCTATACACTCCAATTGCCTCTGTGGAATAAGCTCGGACTCAGAGTAGTTTGGTGTCAGTAATGAGGAAGGAGGCAGGAGTTGCTAGCCTACTTAGCAATGGCAGGTGTGCTCTACATGCTAGTGGCAGGTGCTCAAAGACTGTAGTCACCCACCCAGGGTCCAGACCTTGGGAGTGGGGATCTCTTCAAGGACTCACTTTGGAGGAACTAAGGTAAATGCCTCAAAAACGACATCTGCAAATCAACACAGAGAAGCACGGCTAGCCCAGCAAATAAGCAGCTGTGTAAGCCTTGACTCCCTGGGCTGGGAGCAGTGTGTGCTCGGCCTGGGGGGCAGACAGAACCACTCTGCATCCCTGTCAGTGACTGGCTCTTGAAGACCCAGCAATAGCCTCAAAGAGCCCCCATGTCAGCAACATCAAAGCCCCTCTAGGACCCGAGAACATGCCAGCCCAACCCAGGTCCTTTGGGCCAAGGAAATAAAGGCGAACAAATGGCTCTAATGTTATGAAGCAGGGGATTCTCCCCAAAATGCACACAGAAAAATTTTGTCATCTGGAAAGAGGTAATGATGAAGTGCCTGACTTTGTACCTTCATTGCTCCAAAACAAGGTGGTTTCGGCTTCCTGAAGCTTGACATCATTCTCTTCTAACTCCTGCTTGACCAGTGGAAGCTCTACTGACAGTATGGTGGTCTTGATCTGGAAAACAAAAGCATCACTGGCTTAGGATCCAAAAATAGTTCTGTGGGGCAAAGGGTGAGCGGCTGCCTTATCTGCTGAAAAGCAGCCTTTTCGGAGCACACCCATGTTTGAACCATCTTAGCTGGTTTCAGAGGGAGAAATGGAGGCCTCACATTCCCACAGACAGGCTGGAAGGGTAGACCAGAATTGGTGACATGGAAGAGGCCCCAGCAAGTGACGTGCTCTCAACTATCACGGTGATGTGCAGCAATCTGAAACCCTAAGATAGGCAGCTCTCTCTTGCAGTGCTAAGCCATGAGGTAGTGCTAGTTACACAGGACAGTTTCTTCAAACCACCTGGAATTCTTACAACCCATTTTATAATAGTTGGAGCACTACTTTAAAGGGTTACCCAGTTTTGTACAAACTGGGATCGAACTCTTCTAAACAAGGCAGCGAGACAGACACACACTGATCCGGTTTCAGCATTTTGTTATCTTTCCATGTTGCCTCCCCTTTTTCAAACTTGCCTTATTGTACCAACCGACAATGAGATCCAGATTGCCCACAAACTTCCGGAAAGTTTCATTTTGAGAAAAGAGATTGCCAGCACTATCTGGAATATCTTTCTGCTTCTGAAAATTCAAATACTTGACTTCACGTAGGACAGCAACTAGCTACGAAATACAATAATTGGAAATAATTACCTATTCATAAAAGGAGAAGCTTCAGCATCATCCCATATTGAAAATCTCTCAAGAAAAATCAGGTATGAGTCCAAATGGTTTATCGCTGCTATTCAGTGAGGTGCCAGTCCAAACCAGCACACAGATGCAGCAAGGTTACTGTAAGGGGTCTGTCTCAGCAGTAGTAGTCAAAATAAAACAGACACTAACAGAACAGGGCTCATACAGTATCTGCTACAAACATTTCATTTCTGCCTGGACTGATTTCAACAAGACAGCTTTGTGTACAAGCATGGTGCCACCTACCTCCTTGCTGAAGTTCACGCTGATAAGATTACGGTCTGGATCTCTCAGTATCAGCGGCTGTTTGAGGTTAAATTGGCAGTCTGTATCGACTCGACTTATCCACTCTTCATATGTCTTCTCTCGGTAATTCTGCAGCAAACGCATCATCTCCTTATACTTCTCAGACACCAGTTTAGCTTCAGCACTGACCATAACACTGTAACCAAAGTAAAAGTTGCAATTGACGAAACAGATACACTGATAGAGCATGGGATTTAATCACCATGCCAAACAGAACCTTGGTGGTCTCAGTGGATACGTGCTTTGCCCTCTGTAAATTATCATTGATGCTCCGTCGTACATACACTGGATAACAGCATATCCTAAAGTGCAAGACGCCAACAAAACTTACTTACGGGTGATCAATGGCTTGCAACTCCGTCATTGGAGTCTCTAGTCTTTCTTGGAGCTCCAGAGCCCACTTCAGCTGCCCAGCAACAGGAGGCATATTTTTACTGATAGGCGGCACACCTCCTGATTTTGTGGCCGCTATCTGGGCATCATACATTATCTTTGCATTGTCCAGTTCAACATTAAACATTTCCAAAAGGGTGGAGTAGTGAGGGGACACTTCTGCCTTTATCAGAGGTCGGTCCAATAGTGATCCAAACATGTGTATTTGCTAAAGAACAAAGAAATTGGTAAGCTGTTTATACATCAACGTATCTCCAGACATAGTCTATTGAGAATGCAGCTCCAAGAGGCATTAGTTAAATTATGCTCAAATTGCTCTAGATGTATATAATGCCTTTCATCTACTTCACAAATACTGGATCACCTAAAGATTCACCTCTTTCACAGGGCCCTTCCACAAACCACTTCAGTTAAATGGCCTCATCTCTCCACCTGGTCCACGTGCAGGAGACTGGATAGATACTAGAGCAAGAAATCGGAATTTCCATGCCACAGGAAATTCCCAAATTTTGAAAAAAAAAAAGTTCTAAATTGGAACAAAAAGCTAAAATTAAAAAAACTTTCCACATCAAAACTTCAAAACATTCTTATTCACAACCATCAAAACATTTGTTTGATGTCAATTCATTTCATTTAGACTGTTCTAGGATATTAAATGTAATATGTATATCATTAATATTGTAGTTTATAGTCAACATTTTAATATCCTAGAACAGTCTAAATGAAATTGCTTGAAATGAAAATGTCAAAAAACACTTCAGCATTGTTGAAATTAAATGAAAAAGTTGAAACAATTAATTCATATAGGCTTTTTCCTGTTGAAAATGTCATCGAAATTGACAAGTTCCTGCAAAAAAAAAAATTTATTTTAACAAAACTGCATTTTCTGATGGAAAACAGCTCCACTGAAAATGTTTTTGACCAGCTCTAATATTTACATTCTAAGTTAACATCTTCCTCTGTGACACTCCCTCGCCATTAGCATCTGTCTGACCCGCACTCACCCCGACAGAATCTGGCTCCTCTAAGGAAAATCAGGCCCCTTTGAAGTATCTCAAGTTGGGCCCCCAAAATCTCTAAAGTAGCTTTTGAAAGTCTTGAACCTTTCATCGTTATTTTAATGTATATATAAACACAGAAACATCTTAACTGACAAGAGTATTCATAGATTTGGTATCAGACCCCAAAGCAAATTCACCCTCATTAGGGCATGTGCTAACACTCTTGCTAGAAAAGAGGCACACCAACCATACACGCACATTTATACCTTGACAGCAGATTCAATACTATTACAGTCATTAAATCCCTGAGAAAAAATGGTTGCCAATCTTCTATCCAAATCCTGAATTTTGGTCTGGAACTCTGTAAAATCTTCATCAAATTCCTGTCAGTAAAAAGAACAAAGGATTCAAATAATAGGATTAAGTCATGCTTAGGTATTTTATATAGAGAACCATTCAATTTAAATGAACTGATTTTATGGATGAGTGCTAAGACCAGAGGTTTTTTTCCTAAAGTAAGTACATTTGTTGCCATGGTGACTATTCTAATATGCAGGTCCTCTGCCTTGTTCAAAGCAAGTAATTTATTCATCTAACAAATGAACACATTTTTCATACTAACATTTACTCACCTCTTCTGCAGGATCTAAGGGATCATATTTGCAATCAGCAAAAACCTTAATGAGTTCAGAGATTTCCTCATAAATCTGAAACACCATGCTCCCAAGGATGTTTCCTCTCACTCCTCCCAACTCAATTTTCTCCAGCTTCAGAAATTCAGTTGTTGTTACATACAACTCCTAATGAACAGAAACAACCACCACACTCAATAAATCTTCATATCAAAATGCTGTTACCTACATGCCAGGGTTCTCTTGAAAGAGAACAGGCACCAGACACAGAATCCATGGGACTTGGGGATCAAGAAGAAAAATGCAGGTGCCAAATAACTAATAATAATCCAAATTCTATGTTGCGCTTAGTGTCTTTCATCAGAGGACTTCAAAGTATTATCTCCTTCCCTTTGCATAAGGGAAAACAGAAACCCCGATTCAGCCAGGTACTTAAGCACACATCTAGCTTAATGGGACTAGTTACGTACTTACATTTAGGCACATGCTTAAGTGCCTTAGTGAATCAGGGCCTGCGTGATGAATGAGAGGGTCCCTATCTGTATTCCACTGTGGGGGATGTACGTGCTCCACGTGCCTGAGACCAGACAATTCTTCCTAGCTATGCCTCTTGGTCTGCACCTGCCTCCTTCCTCTCCTCATGCTCCAAACCAAGGGGAGAAGGGGTGGCACAGACCAACCACATCTCCTGTTCCTTCTCTCCCATGAATTGTAAGGATCCAAAGCAGCGGGGAAGGAGGATGGGTGGTGGAATACAGATAGGGACCATACATCTCGAAGAACACTGGTTACTGCACAGGTACAAAACCTCTCTTTCTTCTTCGAGTATTGGTCCCTATGTGTATGACACTGTGGGTGACTGACAAGCAGCACTCATTGAGGAGGAAGGCATGAGGATGCTAATGACAAAAGGACCAAACCAAAGGATGCATCAGCTGCAGAAGCTTTCATGAGCCTGTAATGCCTTGTGAAGGCATGACAGAGCTCCACATTGCCACTTCACAGATGGCAGCGAGTGGCACCTCACACAGCAAGGCTACAGAAGGTGCCTTGGTTACTGTAGAGTGGGCTTTCACACCTTCTGGAGGCCTCTCTGCTAACCGGTCAGAGAGTAGGATACAGCCTGAAATACACTAGAAGGAGTCACTTCTCCTTTCAGCCCTTCCCCAGTGAAACAAACCGTTTAGGCAATTTCCTAAAGGATTTTGTTCTTGGTAGGTAGAATGCCAATGAAATGGAATCTCCTATCCCAATTACTGGCGTGTGCCTTGGGAAAAACCACAGGTATGTATGTTGTCTGGGTTAGGTGACAGTCCAAGATTAATTTGGGTGGGGTCAATCTTGGATACACTCTTAGCCTTCTGGAATATTGCGTATGGAGGATCAGCCATAAGGGCCCTAGTTCTCCTACCCTTCCAGCCAAAGTGATGGCCACTAGGAGGGTGGCTTTCATAGATAAATGGGTTAGCAAACATGTTGGTGAAGTTTCAGATGGGGACTCAGTTGGCAGCCAGAGGACTAAGTTAAGATCCCATGTTGGAGCAAGTTTAGTTACTGGAGGGATGGTTCTGGCGAGACCCCTTAGAAAACACCGTCCCTGCAGGGTGCAAATGGAGCAATGGTCAGTTGGAGGGTTACAGGCATTAATCACTGCCAAGAGCACTCAGAGAGCTTGGTTACAATAGTGGGAATGTCTGGTTCCTCTGGGGAAAGCTGGCACTGATGAATCCAGAGAGAAGAATCTCTTAGCTCAATAGCACTTTCTGGGGGATTCCTTCTTGCTATTGTTGAAAGGAGATCCCCAGTGCCTGAATATGCTCTTCAGGAATCATGCTTTTTTTGCCTCTGTTTTCACTAACAAGGTCAGCTCCCAGACTGCTGCGCTGGGCATCACAAAATGGGGAAGAGATGGCCAGCCCTCTGTGGAGATAGAGGTGGTTAGGGACTATTTAGAAAAGCTGGACGTGCACAAGTCCATGGGGCCGGACGAATTGCATCCGAGAGTGCTGAAGGAATTGGCGGCTGTGATTGCAGAGCCCTTGGCCATTATCTTTGAAAACTCATGGCGAACAGGGGAAGTCCCGGATGACTGGAAAAAGGCTAATGTAGTGCCAATCTTTAAAAAAGGGAAGAAGGAGGATCCTGGGAACTACAGGCCAGTCAGCCTCACCTCAGTCCCTGGAAAAATCATGGAGCAGGTCCTCAAAGAATCAATCCTGAAGCACTTAGAGGAGAGGAAAGTGATCAGGAACAGTCAGCATGGATTCACCAAGGGAAGGTCATGCCTGACTAATCTAATCGCCTTTTATGATGAGATTACTGGTTCTGTGGATGAAGGGAAAGCAGTGGATGTATTGTTTCTTGACTTTAGCAAAGCTTTTGACACGGTCTCCCACAGCATTCTTGTCAGCAAGTTAAGGAAGTATGGGCTGGATGAATGCACTATAAGGTGGGTAGAAAGCTGGCTAGATTGTCGGGCTCAACGGGTAGTGATCAATGGCTCCATGTCTAGTTGGCAGCCGGTGTCAAGTGGAGTGCCCCAGGGGTCGGTCCTGGGGCCGGTTTTGTTCAATATCTTCATAAATGATCTGGAGGATGGTGTGGATTGCACTCTCAGCAAATTTGCGGATGATACTAAACTGGGAGGAGTGGTAGATACGCTGGAGGGGAGGGATAGGATACAGAAGGACCTAGACAAATTGGAGGATTGGGCCAAAGAAATCTGATGAGGTTCAATAAGGATAAGTGCAGGGTCCTGCACTTAGGATGGAAGAATCCAATGCACCGCTACAGACTAGGGACCGAATGGCTAGGCAGCAGTTCTGCGGAAAAGGACCTAGGGGTGACAGTGGACGAGAAGCTGGATATGAGTCAGCAGTGTGCCCTTGTTGCCAAGAAGGCCAATGGCATTTTGGGATGTATAAGTAGGGGCATAGCGAGCAGATCGAGGGACGTGATCGTTCCCCTCTATTCGACACTGGTGAGGCCTCATCTGGAGTACTGTGTCCAGTTTTGGGCCCCACACTACAAGAAGGATGTGGATAAATTGGAAAGAGTCCAGCGAAGGGCAACAAAAATGATTAGGGGTCTAGAGCACATGACTTATGAGGAGAGGCTGAGGGAGCTGGGATTGTTTAGTCTGCAGAAGAGAAGAATGAGGGGGGATTTGATAGCCGCTTTCAACTACCTGAAAGGGGGTTCCAAAGAGGATGGCTCTAGACTGTTCTCAATGGTAGCAGATGACAGAACGAGGAGTAATGGTCTCAAGTTGCAATGGGGGAGGTTTAGATTGGATATTAGGAAAAACTTTTTCACTAAGAGGGTGGTGAAACACTGGAATGCGTTACCTAGGGAGGTGGTAGAATCTCCTTCCTTACAGGTTTTTAAGGTCAGGCTTGACAAAGCCCTGGCTGGGATGATTTAACTGGGACTTGGTCCTGCTTTGAGCAGGGGGTTGGACTAGATGACCTTCTGGGGTCCCTTCCAACCCTGATATTCTATGATTCTATGTAGGTCTGTTGTACGAATATTGAGTTAAAAGGTGTTTAGGAACTCCCTCCCTGTCCAACATTACACAGTGTTAACCTAGGTCCGGGGACTGGCATACACAGATCTCAGCTTGCTTAGTACCATGGCAAATGCAACATTAACTATCACTTTAACCTTTTATTAAAGATACAGAAAAGAAGGTAAAATAGTTAAAGCATTTGAAACGTTAAGTAAAGCTTTCATTTTAACAACATTTCTTGTTCCCTTTGCCATTAGCTGGAGCTGGTTTTAGAAGGAATAATCCCTTTATTTGACAGTCTCTCAGATGGTATCACAGATGGTGATAGTGTCCTTTTGGGGACAAGGAAAGAAGTTAGTTGAAATGGGCTGAAGTTGCTGCTGCTAATGTCCAATCCCATGTCATCCCAAGTGGTGTTGAGGATTCAGCTGGCAACATCATCTGGATCCCTCTCTTTGACCAGAGCTGGTCAGGACTTCCCTCAGGATTAGGGCTAAGAAGGTCCAGGGTCCCAGGAGATGGTGGAAGTGGCAGCCATGATGGTGAAAGTTCGCTCCAGTAGTGTCCGTCTGTTCTTCTCCATCTGTTCTTCTATCTTGAAGGGTCTATAAAGGCAGTGATGGGAGAATATCCCATACCTTCATTATTTTATCCACCAATTAGGCCTAATATCTGACTCACCAATCTGTAGTTTATAAACTTCCAGCTCCACATCATCTGTACTAGCATAATTTCAACAGTCCCTGAGACCCATATCAGTAGGCCATTCTTTGTTTATACTAATTCAGTTTTTCTGTATCCTTTTCATACCTTTTCCCATCAACATTTGTTATAGGTTATTGTGACATTTTATGAATTTTCACAGAGAAGATCACAATTAGAGTAAAGGTGTAGGCCCCATTATCACAGCTCCCATTCGTGGTCAATTGAGAAGTGCCTGCTGAGGCCGTCCCCTAACACATTATATATTCCTGGGGATATAGTCAGCTGGTGTCAAATACCCCAGCTCCACAGGTTGACTGCCTCTATTCACTTGGGGTGGGGTGGGGGGGCGGTTTAGACCTAGCTCCCCCATGCTTGTTGATGTAGAACACAGTTGTCATGTCGTTTGCTATCACCTGAATATGCTGGGCTAGTATGAACAGTAAAAATGGTGTGAAGGCCTCTCAGACAGCTCCCAGCTCAGTGGCCTATGTGCATCCTGGACTCTTGAGAAGTCCATGTTCCTGTGCTGTATGTTCATCCAGAGGGGCACCTCTGGGATCAATATTTTCTAGGGTGGGGAAGAGTGAAGGGAGCTCCCACGCACCCCTGCTCTCCCAAAGGTAGAGTCCCCCACGCTCCGGGAGTCTTACTTGGCCATTTGTCTGCACTGCATGTATACCATTTGAAGCCAAGCTTGTAGACAGCGAAGATGAAGTCTCACAAACAGTGTCATGTAGGCACAGGATGTCATGTGATCCAAGGAGGCTGAGACATGCATGAACCGACACCTGTGGGCTTTCTGAGCTGACTGATCAAACACGTCATTGATCGAAATCTGTCCGCAGGAGGTATGCTCTGGCACTGACAGAGTCCAGAGTTGCTCTGATAAATTCTATGATCTGCATTAGAACTAAAATGGGCTTTTTACGGGTCAACACAGATTCCCAGTGTTGCTAGAAGACTGAGCAGCGATTTGGTTGCTGTCAATAGCTGCTGAGGAGATCTCCCCATCAACAGCCAATTGTCTAGAAAAGAAAAGACAGACGAGCCGTGATGCCATTTCTGAAAGCACCTTTGTAAACACTGTGGTCACTGTCACTACTCCGAAGGGGAACACCCTGATAATGGTTGGGACCTATAGAAACCTCAGGGATCATATAGACGTACATCCATCACACAGGTGAAGATAGATACCTTTCATGCCAACAGCCGTGAACCAGCCGTTTTTGTTTAGGGACAGAGTTACTGATGCCATGGTGACCATCCTAAATCTCAGTCTCTAGCTACAGGCATTGATTTGTTTGACATCTGCAATGGGTCTCCATCCTCCCTTTTTCTCAGGAATGAGGAAATATTTGGAATAAAATCCCTTTTCCTGATGTTGAGGTGGTAACAGCTCTATGGCTCCTCACTGAAGTAGGGAGTCTATGTCCTGAATGAGTATCCTCTTGTGAGAGTGGTCCCTGAAGAGGCACAGGAGAGAGGAACTAAGATGCAGCCAAAGTGAATGATGTCAAGAACCTGTCTGTCTGTTATCCACCAGGTATGGAAAAATGGACAAGGCCATCACCAAACTGGCTCTTGGAAGTGGCAGGACATGGCATCAGGACTGGTTCACAGCTGTTGGCAGCCCTATCATAAGTGTTTCTTGATGGGAGGTTGCAGCTGGAAGGAGTAGCAGCTGTGTGTTTGTTCTGTTGCATCCTCTGCTGCTTTTGTGGTGGTTCAAATCCCGTCTGGTGTTAGAAGGGCTGTGGTGCTGGTATAGGTTGTAAGGCTGTCCATCATACTTGCCTTTTGGTGCCAGAGTGTAGATCCTCAAGGCATGGAGGGCTGCCCTAGAGTTTTTTAAGGAGTGGAATACTCATTCATCTTTTGACCAAATAAGTTCTTCCTGTCAATGGGCAAATCCTCCACTGTGGATTGAACTTCCCTGGCAAATCCTGAGGAATGAAGCCAGGACTCCCTATGCATGACGAGAGCAGTCACCATTGATTGAGAGTCTGTGTCAGCTGCATCTGGTATGGCTTGGAGCGAGGATCTGACAACAAATCTACCCTCCACAATAAAGGCTTGAAATTGTGCCCTGTCCTCCTGAGGGAGCTTGTCTCTGAATTCTGAAAACTTTGAATAATTAACAAAATTGTACTTTGAAAGGAATTGGCTGGTAATTGGCTAGTAATTGGCTATTTGGAATTGCAGGCTGGTTGAAGTAAATACCTTCCTTCTGAGGAGGTCCAAATGCTTAGCATCTTTATCTGAAGGAGTAGACATGTTTGCTGTTGCCTACATCCTTCAGTGGGAACTTGAATAACCAAAGAGTTGGGGGCAGGAGGTGTGAACAAAACTCTGCTCTGTTGCCTGGGACAAAGTACTTCTTTTCTGCTCTCTTAGGAGTAGGTGCCACATGACTCTGGCGGACTCTCAGATGGCCTCATTAAGGGGAAGCACCACCCTACTAGGCCACGCAATATGTATACTATCAAGGAGTTTGTGAGGTGTCTCTTGGACTTCCTTCCTCCAGAGGAATCTGGAGCATATCAGGAACCCTCCTCAAAAGGTCTTGAAACTGTCTGAGGCCATCTGGCAGAGAAGTTGGGGCTGGAATAGTGGCTTCATCAGGAGACTGATGCGGATACTCTGTTGGCACCATGGTACTACCGGATCCAGTTCTTCCTCCTCCATGGGTCTTGGGGAGCTCAGAGTGATCTCGGGGAAGGATAATGTGACTCCCAATGGGACTGTCCTGATTCAGGATATTGCACGCACAGGTCCCCATGATCCAACACTGGTTGAGGCAGCCCCTAAGGCATAGGGTACCGATAGTTCCAAGAGGGATACAACCTCTTAAAGGGTCAGAGGGAGGGAGGAGAAGAGATTCTGGATCCTCTGTCTGGGGTCATGTCTCTCAGTGGGAGTGATATCAGTCCATCCCCAATGCCAGATCCCCTGAGGAGGAACATGTAGGATCCAGATCTAATAGTGGTGCCATCCGTACCATAGACATTGAAATGCCCCCCCGGTAGAAGGAACAGGGGTTTGATTTCCCCTTTCATAGCATTCATACACCGGCAGTGTCCCTCTGCCTTGTAAGGACTGGTTCTGATCAGAGGTAAGATTGTGGCTCTGGAAGGATGACACCCTCTGGAGTAATATATCTATCCCCAGGTATTGGGGGCAGAGACTCTTCTCCAAACACACTGTTGGATCCAGTGTAGAGAGGCCCTCAGAAGTCAATGCTTCCTTGTGAGAACATGACAGCATCATCAGCGTATGGGGCTCTCAACACTTCTGCTCTTACACTCTCCAAGTCCCTCCTTATTCAGCACTGATGACGAGCCCACTCCTGCTGACAGTGCCAGTATCAAGGCACCTTTGCTTTGGGCGTGCGGATTGGTACCATGTCCCTCATAGGCTCCTGTGCTTCCCAGAACAGGACGCAGCATCACCCGACTTGGACAGTATCAGGGAATAAGTCTTCTTAGAGATGGATTTGGAGCAGGATTTCTCTCTAGCCTTCTGAGAGTGCTTCCTACACTCGTGGTGAGCCTGAGGAGTCTTTGGCTCTATCCAGGGCTACGAGGTGTGCTTCTCGATGCCTTTGCCTGGTGTATAGGCGGTCTGCCCAGCCCAGCCTGGGGTCTCATTAGGCACTCCATCAGATGTTTCTTTAGTCCGTATCCCTGTGCTTGCTAGGTTCAGCTGGGAAAGGAGTGCTTTCACACTTAGCGGAAACGTGAGCTTCTCCAAGACAGTACAAGCACCTCTGATGGTCAGTGCAGACTAGGAAGGCCCCTGGCAGGAGATACAGCTCTTGAAGCCTGGAATCCTGGGCACGATATGAGTCCCATATGGAGAAGTATGTGGAGGGGAACCCATTAAGGGCGAATCCCTGAATTCTAACTAACATTTAACTGTATTTACAGATTACAAGTCAAAGGAGCAGCTCCGTGGACACTGGAGTGTTCTGTCTCAGACCATGAGAAAATAGAAAGGAACTGGAGATGCATTTGGACTGCACCACCCCTTGTACCCTCAGTTCAGCAAGGGAGGAGACAAGAATCCTCCAGTCTCCAGCACATGGAGCACACACACGCCCACAGTGGAGTATACCCAGGGGCCAGCACTGGAAGGAGAAGTGGTTTGGCTCATGGTTATATTGCAAGTCAGTGGCAGAGTCTGTTCTCTCAACTCCCGCTCCCTTGCTATTCTTTGGGGGAGTTCCTCACTGTGCATCTTCAGAGTTCAAGTTCAGCACAAAATCCAAGGGCAGAGCAGGGAGAGAGCTGGGAGAAAGTCGCCTTCCACATGCAACGACATGGCAAGGAATGAGATCAAGCCTCGGTTCTCTTTTCACACCCAGCAAATCAGATGTCCACCCAGCCCCCAGATCTCGCTCTCTGGCATCGCCTTCTGGGTGTCTGGTTAGCAACTACACTGTGGCCTGGCCAACCCTGTAATGCTATTCTTCCCAAGCCCTCCACCAGCCTCTTCCTCTCTGGCCTCACTCACACCCATGCTGCCCCCTCTGCTGCACATGAAAAACCTCTGCCAAGATTATCTTCTCAACCTATTCAGATCTTGGCAGCTCCCCCCGCCTCCCTTCAGTTCTTTGCTGGCTTCCCCTGCTCTGCCCCCATCAGGTTCAAGCCCCTGACTACAGCCACAAAGCCCTGCCTTATCTGCTCTTGTGTTCTGTGTCACTGTCACCCCCACCCCTCTTCGGCTGCAGCCTCCTCCACCCACACAAATGCCTGCTTCTCTGGAGACCACTGTGCAAGGAGCACCTCTCAAGTTCAGCCGGAAGACCTCTCCTCTTTCGCTGTCACCTGGAGACCCACTGCTGCTATGGTGACAACAGGTGTAAGGATTTGGCATTTGGGACTAGTTTACACACTGTAGGTGTATCTGGTTGTACCCTTTATCCTGCCCTCTGCCTGATGGGCAATTCATCTGTCTTTAGATTGGGAGCACCTCAGGTCAGGGCTTGTAGCTTCTGGGTGGTTTGGCAGGCTCCTGCCATTCTGTGGACGCTATCGGAAACACAGAGCACACAGAAAGGCTTCCCCAGCAGAATAAGCACGAGTTGAACTACCAGACACAAAGTATTTCATAGGCACCTCTATAGTCTTCACTCTGTGCAAAAATGAATCCATTCTGGTAAACACAAGAGACGAAGGGAACTCCCATAGCTTGGCCTCCTTGTCCTGAAACCAGAGAAAGATTTGTCAGCATAATAGGAGCCCAGCATCACTATCGGGCAGGGTTAGCTAGTGGGGATGTGGTGCTTTTGGCTGAGCACTTTCTCCATGCCCCTGTTCCCAGCTGATCGCAAAGCTGGTCAGCAGCAACATACCTTAAAGAAGGTGGGCATCAGCTCTGAGCAGCACCTGTGGTAGGTCTGGTAAAGTCTCTCTATAATTGAAGGGCCTAGTTTGATCCCTCCCAAGATCTCTTCTATCTCTCCTTGCAAGCCTTTCATCACTTCCTCGGGGCTCAGGAAATTTCGGGTCTAAACAAAGTAAAATGCAGCAACAGGACTTCAAGAGCAGTTCCAATCAGAAGGTCACGTACTTTGTGTCTTCCGCAGGCAAGGAGCCCCCCCCGATCTGGTCACTTCCGCAGGCAAGGAGCCCCCCCCCTCACCCCCCGATCTGGTCACTTCTTCACACCAGGAATCTCACCAGCTACAAGCAGCATTTGCAACATACCACTGTGGAGCCCAATTCACCCCTGCGCCAGGGCGACGGCTGGGCCAGGGCACGGGTGGCACAACCTGTGAATCCCCGACTCGGGGGAGCCTCTAGCACAAACTTTGACAGCCCTAATTCACCCCCTGAGCTGGCAGCATCGGGGAATTGCCAGGGAGGCTGTGGGATTGTCCTGGCCACAGCACCTCCTCTCCCCTCTCTGCTGCCTCTGTTCTTCACCTGGCCCGCCCCAGAATGAACCAGGGGCTTCCGCCACGGTGTCACAGAGGCCTCTGTATGGATGTGATTCACCAGGGAGCTGTACAGCCCCCTAGGCCCCTTTGCCCTATTGGGCAACAGTGAGTTCGGCCCCGGGTCCTTAACGAAAGTAAAGAAACTGCCTCTATAAATGGTCACCCAGCCACAGGATGCAGCCTTCTCCCTCCTCCCAGCTGGCCCAGGCCCACACCTCCCCTTTCCTGCGAGGGGGTTTACGGCAGAGGCAACTGCTCAGCATTCCCGAGTGCCTCCATCTGAAGCACAGGGCGCTTCTGGCTTGGACTCTGTCCCAGCACGGAGGCGGGAAGAGTGCCGCTACGGAACAGGGGAGGGGGTTTACGTCAGCACAGCAGCAGCCCAGAGCGATCGTCCCCCCCCGACCCCGGCACTCTGGAAAAGGTGGTGCAGCAACCAACTTGCACATGGACTTGACCCTGGACCCGCGCTGCAACGCTATTGCCCCCTCCCTAGAACAGTACCATTTCAATTAAGAGGTTGCAGATCTCCTGTAAGATGACAATGACCCTGGACGGCGTGTTGTAATGTTCCGAGTTAGCCCATATTAAGCAGACCGTGTACAGGACACTGTCAATGTAGGGAGACAGCTGTGAAGAAATGACATTACTTTGAATCCATTTAGAAGCAATAACGTGCCCATCAGTAAAGCAAGTTAGTTTTACCTGGAACTTCCCGACCTTTCAATAACGAAATCTGAAAATCATAAAACTTAACGGAATTTCAGAATGTTAAACATGGCAATATTCTGACAACAAGACTAAACTGACGCGCAGAAAACCCATGCATGGAAGCATCTGGGAACTGTTTCATACATCACTGCATGGAATTTGCAGCTTGGGTTGTTTAGAATTGGGTACTAGTTCTCTGGAAACAACATACCTGAGGGTATTCGGTTTGTTCCATTTCCTCCAACAAAACCTTAAGCGGTTGCAAGTATAGATTGATATCATTGGCTTCCTTCACTCCTGCATCAAATGAAAACTGCAGGGTAGGTGAAGTCAGAAGATACAATTAAATACCATCTAAAATGAAACCATCCCTTCATGTGAATCATCTGGGGCTTATACCTGCACTGACTTCCTTGAAAACATTCTTCAGAGCGGGCCAGTAGCAACTCTTCGCCTTCTTCAAAATCTCTGCTATTTTATTCACTTTCGGTGCAAGCAGCTAGATGTCAAAATGTATCAACACATCAGCATTCCAAGAGTGCACACCAGTGTATTTGAGAGAAATGTTATCAGCCCAGAAATGGCCAGGAGACACGGTACCTGCTCATGAATGCATTGCAGATTGACCAGCCTGGAGCTCCAGAATTCAAATTCCACCTTTGGCAATGGGTTCAATCCGTCCAGCAGGGGCTGGGCAGAATCTTTGCTCAGTACGTCTCTTATCTGATGAGACCAGTCTATGATAATCGTCTCAATGGCATGTAATAAGGAGCTGTCTATCGCCGCAGGGAGTCTGAAAGGCAGCATCAAAAACCAGCTCCAGGAGTTCATGCTGCGTAGGAGCGGGCCCCACTTTTTCCTAGTCTTGCCTTCATTTACTTCCACTAGGTGCGAGAGCAACGGCAGCCTTATTTTCAGCTTTAATCCTAAACACATTCCCCAATTAAAACCTTACCCAGCGGGTCCCACACGCTCCCTTAGAGCCTATGGGTTAGGGGTGGTCACATCACCAGAGCCCTGTTAGACCCATTCCTTTGGCTCCCAATTTCCCTTCCCAATGGTACTTCACAGAAAGATGCATGCGAGAGACAGCTGGTACCCAGGTGTGGAGCACAGCCCCTGCAACAGAGCAGGTCCCTTGTCCCTAGGGATTCAATGGAGGAATTGAATTTTTCTTTGCAGGAAAAATACAACTAAGAGTGAATTTCCCGGAGCACTCACCTGTCTAGGGAATCAGTGGAACTGCCCAGGTTCTCCAGGTGCTCTGGGAGAGGGAGCAGCGTCTTCCCTTTGATCTTTCCTCCCATCACAAACATTTCATTTTTCAGTCTGTGGGCTTGTTTCACGACGTCATCAGACACCACTTTAGGCCACCCGCTCATGTTCTCCTCTTTCATGAAAAAGGAATAAACAACCTAGAAGAAAACATTTCTTTAGTTCGGTTAGTTCTCTCTATGCATTTTATGGGGGACAGAGGCCGAAGACAAAACTGTGCTGAGAAATCATCGGCTCGTTTGCAGAGGTGACAGCACGAACAAGTGATATAGCAAAGCCACAGCTGAGAAGAATGGTTTGTGCCCTGCTTGGTGCTGCACTTTCCAACTCTGGCAAATGTATCAAGAGCCTTGCAATGTGTGTCATTTTCCTTAAAGCCCTAGCTCCTGGAGTCAGGTGATTCTGTGAGACTCAATTTTCATTTAAAACAACATTTCTAGTCCTCATGGTTGCAGAGAAAAGCTTGAAAAGGTGATGTGAGTAAGACCCTGATGGCTCAGAGTGAAAAGAAAATGCTCCTGGCATATTTGTTAATGCCTTGTGAATTTTGGAGGCCTGACATGATTTTGAACACTTGGGGTTGGCAATACTGTAAATGTGAATATTTATAAGTTTGAAAAAAATCCAATCAGACAATTCCATTATCTCAGAGAGGGGGATATTACACACTCCACAATATTTTAAAGAAATAGATTTTTCAGCATAAATAACACCAGAACTACTAAGCTGAGATATCTCTCTCCCCTCACAGGGCCACTGACATTGGGGGAATTAGGGAAAAAATTAAAAGCCATAAGCTGTTAAAAATGTGTTTCATGAACATGCAATAAGGTTCAGGGATTTTATTGCCACGTGCAGACGGGGACCCAGGCAGCCCCCCACCCCGATGCACCACTCGGCCATTGCCATGTGCAGCTGGGCCCAGGCAGTTCACATTAGGGCAGGAAAAAGCACAGTATCTTACAAGATGTAAAAGGGAGGAAACCCAGCCAAAAGACGGGCTCGTCCAGGCTTGGCACTGACTGGACCTTGTGAAGGAGACAGCATTCAGCTCAGGGCACAGTGCCATGTGCGGGCTTGGCTCTGGAGAGGGAGCAGCAGAAGGCAGCAAGGAAGCTGCTCAGGGGGAGTTCAGTGTTGCTGGGAGAGGTTTGGAAGCAACCTAGCATGGAAACTCCCCGTGACAAAGGAACTGGATGAGGCAGCTCAAGGTGCCTCCTCCCACCAGCCACGGGCTGGTGGGGCAAGGGGAGCAGTGATGGCAAACAGACAAGGGATTCAGGGGCAAGCACCTCAGCAGCTTTGGGGCCATGGTCTTCCTGAAGGTCCCTGGGACTCGGGCTCATCCACTCAGCATGGAATGTGATGCTGGCGTGGAAATGACACACTCTAGGGGCCAGCCTTGGGCCAAGTGGGTTTGCTCTGCCCCCCATGGCCTCCGAGATGGGCACTCTGGAACCAGCCCTTTGCCCACTCCCCCGGTGCGGAGCGGGGCGGGGTGTTTGCCTCCAGGACACCCACCTCCTCCACCACTGCGATTAGCTGATCCACCGGGGAGGGGCTGATGTCACCCACCAGGAGCCTGCTCTGGAAGTTTTCCTTGGTGATGTTTTCCCTCTTGCTCTTCACAAAGTAAACCCCTTTGCTCTTGAGCACAGGAGGGAACTCGAGGCAGGGCACCAGCTGCCCGGCGGGATTGAGGGTCAGCACTAGCACCAGCAAGTCCTGCTTCTCAAAGAACTCCGTGAGCATGGCGTTGATCTCCTCGTTGCCCACGAACTTGGCCCATTTGTCTGGCTTGAACCGCAGGGTGAGCGTGGAGTAGTTCTCCAGGAACTCCACCCTCTTGTCCGATGCTGTGGTCATCCTGCCCCTCGGTGCTCAGCAGGGTCCTACTTAAAGGGGTAACGCCGAGCAAATTGGGGTCAAGGCAGGTTTTCTCCCAGTCTCTCCCGCACTCAGGGCTAGCTGTGCTTCCTGCAATGGGAGAGTGAAAGGACATGGTAATTAGTGACCAATTAGCCCCACCTGCACAGGTGCCCATGCTCTCGCTCTCCTTGCTGCCAGTCATTAGCAAAGGCTGAGCCAAGGGGCTGAAGTTTTAGTCTGAAATGCTCAGGGGCCCCCCTGCATTCGGCTGCCCCACGGGCTGGTGTGCAGAAGTGCTGGCACCCACAATCCCAAAGGCAGGCAGAGGGAGCAGTGGGTGCTCAGCTCTTCTGGAGGGCAGGGCCCCAGTGCCTAATGCCAGGCACCCCACCGAGAGCCCCAAAGGGAGAGGCTGCCTTCGAGAGTGAGCAGGGCACTCTGTGCCCACTCGGTGCCCAGCCTTTAGAGCCTCCTGTTCTGTTGTTTTCACGTCCCTCCTTTTGGGTCTTGCTCCCACAAAGATTGGGGTGAGATTAATATTGATGGGCTGCACAGCCACTGCCCCCTCACGGCTCCAGCTGCTGGGAGGGGACAGGAGACAGGAAACCTGCCCTCTCCCCACCCCAGGGAGAGGTGCTGCCTGCCAGACAGAGGCTGCAACAGGTCCCTCACGTTCTCAGGGCAAGGAAGGGGGCAATTCTTAACATGGCCTCCACCATCCCATTTTCCCTCAGACCCCACATCCCTAGCCCCAGCTCCTCTCGCAGCCCCATATTCCCCCCCATGACCCACTCTCACAGCCCCACCTTGCCCCCTCCCTCAGCCGCCAATCGCCTTCAGGCCCAGGACGGTCTGGCAGCCTG
Organism: Chelonia mydas; assembly: GCF_015237465.2. Lineage (NCBI taxonomy): Eukaryota > Metazoa > Chordata > Testudines > Cheloniidae > Chelonia > Chelonia mydas. The sequence continues at coordinate 1,240,682 of NC_051254.2, forward strand.
TATGGCCCCTGGACCAGGCCTATATCCTGCCCGGCAGCTTCACAACATCCAGGTCCCTATTTCTCCCCCAAGCTCTGTCCAGCCCCACCGCTCTCCCGGCTCCATAGCCCCTCTTCCATCCCGTGAGCCCACAGCACAGGCCCAGAGTTAAAGACACAAACCCTCTTGCCGGAAGGCTGCAGCGTGACACTGGGGTGTGTCCCAGAGCAACGGAGCCAGAGCCAGGGCGCCTCACCCCCGCGTGCCCTAGCCTGGCTCTTTCAGACTGACTGGGCTGGCGGGTGGGCCTGATCGCATGCAGGACCAGGAACACCCCCCCCCCGCCCCACAAACTGCAGCTGGCAACTCCCCCCAGCCCAGCCCCAGCCCCAGCCCCACAGCCACTGCCCGGACTCTATCCCCCGGCTCCCTCGTCGAGCCCCCGTCCCTGGTGCCTCCCAAATCACCGAGCGGACACACTGAGCCGGCTCGGCACCGAGCTCCCCTCAGAGCGGAGGCCCCCAGCTGGCTGCTCCAACTGCCCCGGAACCCCCCAGGTCGGGGACAGCCGCCACCAACCGCCCGCCCGCCGGAACCTTCCGCCCACCCTGCGGGGCCAGCCGGGGCCTGGCGGCAGCACGAGCTGTCCCCACGCTCTGTCCCCACCCTCGCCTAGCTTGGTGCACGGCCCTGCTAATGCTCTGCCTCTGCCCAGCGCCTCCCATCCAACCAGGCTTCACACGCGGGGCTGTGCCATGGCCGGGAGCCTGGCTGCCTGTGTCCCTCCCGCTCCTCCCTAGTGTTGAGGGGCCTTGCCAATTCATCTGGAGAGCCCCTCCTGCCCCCCTGCTGAGCTCGCAGCACCCTGGACTCCCCTCACTGCCCCGGAGGGGCTCGGCTCAGACACACGCCCCGTGAAATGCCACCGCCAGGGGCTCAGCAAATGCACTCGGCAGAAAATTCAGAGAAACGCTCCATAGACTGTAACAGCCGTCGGCTCCCTGTGGAGGGGAAGGACAGTCCAGTGATCCAGCCTCTAGCCTGGGCCCTGGGACACCCGGTTCCAATTCCCTGCTCTCCTGTGCCTTGGGCAAGTCACTCGGTCTCCCGGTGCCTCAGTTCCCCCGGTAGCACAGAGATCACAGCCCTGCCCTGCAGCACAGGGGAACAGCCCCAGCCCCTGTTCTTTTCTCTCGCTACTGGCTGTGGCTCCCTCCTAGAAAGGCCTGGAGCTGCTCATGCACTTCTGCCTTTGGCTGGGGAGCGAGCCTGGGACGTCTCGGGGGCTGGTGCAGCCGGTGACCTTACAGAGGGATTGCTCTCCTGCAGCTGCTTAAAGTAGCAATTGGAGTTGGCAGGAAGGCAAAGATCCGTGGGCACATTTCCTTGAGGGGGAATCTGCCTCATCCAGCCATGTCCTGTCCCTTCTCTGCCTCTACTGCAGAGTCACCCTGCCACGTGTTGGAGAGACAGGGGAACGTGTCCCTGGCCAGTTTCTGCAGTGGCTCCTCCTCCTTCCGCGAAGGGTTCCCTTTCCAAAAAGGCAGCCAGTGCAGCCTAGAATCACTGCCCCCCCCCATATCTTTGCCATGTCCTCTGAGCCGGCCCCTCCCATAGGCCTGGGCTGCCCCTCTGGCTCACCCGTGATGCCCCAGCCAGCATGAACCTACTGACCTTCCTCTTTGCACCCGAGGTTTCCAGCACAGTCTGCGAGGGTGTCCACGCCTTGCCGGCAGGCCTGCGCCTGCAGCAGTCACCCCAGCAGGAGCCAGAGGCAGCATTCGCATTAGCTACACCTCCCTCTGCCCCTGGGCCGGCATGGCATGGCATGGCTCAGCCTTAGCCCCACCGAGGGACATTTCTCCCATTCCTCCTGGGAGCCGCCCACTGGGCCCAGGTGATGCTGACAGGCCATCAGCACTGGCAGGGCCCAACACTGAGTGTCTGCCGGGGGGCCCCCAATTAGGCACCTGTTATCTGTTAAAAGAAAAGGAGTACTTGTGGCACCTTAGAGACTAACCAGTTTATTTGAGCATGAGCTTTCGTGAGCTACAGCTCACTTCATCGGATGCATCCGATGAAGTGAGCTGTAGCTCACGAAAGCTCATGCTCAAATAAACTGGTTAGTCTCTAAGGTGCCACAAGTACTCCTTTTCTTTTTACGAATACAGACTAACACGGCTGTTACTCTGAAACCTGTTATCTGTTGTGCAGGGAGGTGGATTTGCATTTTGGAAAGGTGACAGCAGATCCCCGTTTCCAGGGCAGCTCTTTGCTCACTTCTGGAAGGTGGGGAACTTCCTGCCTATACAATGAAGGTGAAGTTCTGACACCTCTACCCCTCCCCCTTGCACAGCATCTCCCACACCTCCTCCCCAGCCCCCCACGTATTGCCTGCTGCCCCTACAGCTCACTCCCTGCTGGCCTGGTGTGAGGATGTGACGCAGCAGGGAGGGGGGAGTGTTGACCTGGGAATGTGCCCTGGGGATGGGAGACCTGAGAGCCTGTCACCTGAGCCAGGAGGGGGAGGGGGAGGTGACACCTCTGCCCAGGAATGTGAACAGAGGCTGCAGGAGAGAACCTGCTGGGGGGGTTTAGTTTTCAGTTTGGGGCTGGGTGGAGGAACGCAGGGAACCCCAGGGCTGGGGTCTAAGCTCCCTGTTCCCCCAGAAGGGCTTGACTGAGGGGTCCTGGTTGTACCCACAAGCTCTGTCTTGGACTGTGTTCCTGTTGTCCAATAAACCTTCTGTTTTACTGGCTGGCTGAGAGTCTCGGTGAATCCCAGGAAGGGGGGTGCAGGGCCTGGACTCCCCCACACTCCGTGACACCTGGTTACTGGCCTCTATCTCCTCTTTGCCCTGTTCTCCTGCATGTGACTATTTACTCTCTGGGATCTGGAAGTACCTTAACCCAGTGGTGGATTAGCCAGCCACTGGGCCAAGAGGGCCCATGCCCAGGGGTCCTGGCCAATTGGGGGGGCTGGGAAAAATGGGGGCCCCTGTGCCCTGACCCTGCTCCCCAGCAGGAGCGCTGGGAGGGGGGCAGAGGGGACTGCAGGTGGGGAGGGTCCCCCACTTGCTCTGCCCCAGGGGCCCCATAAAACCCTAATCCACCCCTGGCTTGACCACAAGGAACAGCAGCAGCCAGCACGGCTGGGTGGACTGGTCACCAGTGAATCACCATCACCCGTGTGCGATGAGGACACCATCAGTGAGATCACAGTGCCACAGCGGGGTCTCCCTGCAACAATCAGAGCAGGATTAAAGCCAGGCTGTGCTGGGCCCATCTGCACCCCCCTGCGGGCTTGACCTGTCCGGCTGAGCTCATGGTTCAGCCCTGCTCACGCAGTGAGCTCACAGCATCGAAAGCCCAGCTGCGTGCCGGGGCTGAGACCCAGAGGGCACGGCCGTGAGGGAGCTCTCCGGGCTGGTGCCAGACTCCGAGCCCGTTGGCATGCTGCGCTGGAGGTGGCAGCCTGAGCTCTGCCATGCAAGGGAGGAGGGCAGCTGGGACAGGGCGCCCGGCCACCCCCACAGGGGCTGCCCATGGCGGAAAGTGCTCAGCCGCCCCCAGTGCTTAATTTGCGCTAGGGCTAAGCCCCGGCCCCGCAGGGCCCAGCAGCTTGGAGCCCTGGCCCCCCGGGCTTCCTGCCTCAGTGATGAATGTGAAAAGATTGCTTGAGCCCTGGCCCCTCTTTCATTACAAACGTAGCCCTGCCTGCCCCTCGCGGGAGCTGCCTGACCCTGACCCACAAGCCGCAGCCTGCTGGGCTCCTGAGGGCACACTGACCCCTAGTGGCCTGAGAGCACAGTGCCCGTTCGCCTCCGGGACGCAGAGCTGCAGGGGACGACGGGGTGGCCTGGTGCTCCAGGCCCCCGCGGTGTTTGAAATCCCACGCAGGGCCTGTGGATCTGCACTTGGCTCAGCAGCGCTGGCCTGACACAGGTGGAGCCGAGCCCCAGCAGGCCTCGCCCTGCCCAAGCTGAACCTCCTGCAGGGGTCACTGGGCTGCCCCACCGCCTGCCAGGGCATGATGGCAGGGCTGCTTGGAGCAGGGGTCCGGGACCCTGTCTGACACCCACGTACATCTGCTGCCAGGAGCCCATGTCCCCCAGCCCCAGGCCAGCGAGCCCCGCATCCATTGCCTTAGCTTACGGTGCCTCAAGTACATCCCCCAGCGAGCGAGCGACAAAACATCTCCTCAGACACAAAACCTGTTTCTCCACCTCGGCTGGGGACGAAGCCCATCTCTCGGGCATCTCTCCAGAACTCCTGACCTCGCAGCTGGACGTACGTCACAATAGTACCGACCTGTGACCGCAGCTTTCATTGAAGACCTCACGTGGCAGTCTTTGGTGCCCCAGAATGTACGTACCAGACCCACACGTGTGGACTGTAATTCCCTGGCCAGCTGGCGTTAAGGGGTTTTGGGGTCACCGCTGAGCTCAGCCTGTGCCACCAAAGCTTGGCCTGCAGAGCTGACAAACGGGACCATGGGGAAACGTCCCTCTGGGGCTGAAACAAGGGGGGGCGCTTTGAACGACCTTGTGAGCTGCTGTCTCCAGGGCCTGCGGAGAAAGCGGAAAACATACAGATCAGGACTCTCAGCCCATGGCTCCTGGAGCAGGAGGCGCCTGCCTTTCCTGCACTTGGGAGTGGGGCTTTCCTACGCCACAGGCTTAGGCTGTAGGGACAAGAGGGGCCATTCGTGCTGCTAGACTGGAATGAGACCACCTGGGGGAACAGATCCTCTGCTAGGTCACCAACCTGGGGCCGGGCCCACTGCAGGCATTTCACATGGCAGCCACGTCCCTCCGTAGCCCCTTCCAGCTAGAGGGCTGCATACCTGGCTGTCCCAAGCCCCCTCTGGCCAGAACCCAGCTGAGTTTGGTGAAAACTGGGAAACCTGTGAAGTGCTTTTCACCACACTCAGTAGGGCTGATGAAAAGCGCCTCCTCGGTTCCTTCCTGCCGGTCCGTCCGACAGGGGGGAGGCGGGCGGGCGGGTTTGGAATGGACGTGGACACCGCATCTCGAAGAACACCAGTTAGGAGAAGGTGAGTAACCTTTGTCGAGTGTTTGCTCGTGTCCGTTCCAGTTAGGGGTCTCCCGACCCTACTCCGGAGGTGGGGTCGGAGTTATGGAATCGCTGACTGGAGCGGCTGCATCGTCTCCGGCGCTAGCCGGAGAACTGGGGGAGCACTTGCCAGAGCAAGCCCCTGCCGTTCCCACGGCCGGCACGGGCGGTAAGAAGGAACTGGGGAGGTGCCGGGTCGGCAGGGTCATATATTGAGTGCCACGAAGGCACCACTCCCGGGGGCTCCGCAGCCGACCCGATGGGTGCTGCTGGGGAAAAAGTTTCCAACGAGTGTGCACACGGCACACACACCGAACTGGAATAGACACGAGCAAGCACTCGAAGAAGAACATAGGGCTTTGCTCAGCAAGTAAATTCCCCTGCGGGGACTGTGGCATCAAGCCCAGTGCCACAACTCCCCAGATGTGGAGAGTCCCCATCTCAGCCCATGGAAGCCCTGGGACCCCACTAAGTAACTGATCTAACCAGGCCTGACAAACGTGGGCGGTTTGCAGCCGTGTATCAGCACCTGGCGCTGCAGCCAGTTCTCATTTCTCTGGGCAGGCGGGCAGGCCCCAGCCGCATCTCCAGCGCTGTGAGAACAGGGATGCACAGTAGGGCTCCTGGGCTGGGGCCCCCTGAAGCTAGAGGGCACTGCCAAGGAGCACCTTTATGGACTTACGCCTATTGCAGCTTGCACCGGGGCAGGGGAAGATGGGGTGACAGGAGCATGTTTCCTGACTCGCCCAGTTCCTGGAGACAGGTAGGTCTCTAGGTAGTTCACGCCAGACTTGGGAGGACAAGGGGAGGTGCTTGTGGGAGAAGCGTAGGGGCGAGGAGTTGAGGCTGGCGTCACTAGTAGGGGAAGGGGGGGCCAGTGATGAGCACCAGTGACTTTGCTCCCCTGCATCACACGTTCTCTCACCTGGGGGCATCACAGCAGCAATCCAGGCCCCCAGGTTACAAGCTGCCCTTCAGCGGGAGCCTGTAAACCACCGGGAAGCAGGCGCAGTAGCACGAGAGCTGGAAAGCCTTTGCCCCGTGAGCCACCGACGTGGCCAAGCGTGCCAGGGTTTCACCAGAGCAGATCGGGCCCTAGATTCTACTGGGCAGGTTTAACTGAGGGAGCACCAGGGCCCGTGCCCATCCCAGCCACCGAAAGCCGCAGGGCTGGAGCCGCTGACGGCCCAGATAACCGGAGTGGGCAGGGGCCCCTGGCAGACCCCCAGGACCCTCGGGGGTGGCTGAAGACACGGTCGCGGCAGCCCTGCGGGTTCACTGACTGAGTTGGAGGTGGAGCGGCTGGCTCCTGCTGCGGCCACAGCTCTCACTTTGAGCCTGGTGCCTCCCTTGCTTAACTCTGCAACGTTGCATCCTGTCTGTGCGGCCCCACACGGGGGGCAGGCCAGTGGCACCGCAGGGCTAAAAGCACCCCTTTCCCAGGCCCAGTCCTTCTGAAGGCAAAGCCATTTCCCCGAGGGAAGGGGGAAGGGCAATAGAAGAAACGACCCCAAACTGAATTACCAAGTTGCCCCCCTCTTTCCTGAGCTGCGGGTAGAAGCAGGCTGGCTGATGCAAAGACAGGCGGGGGGCGGCCCTGGGGAACATACCACACTCAGATGCCTGTGGGGCCAGATCGCAGTGGCCGTGTGCAGCGCGCACAGTCTGGGTGTCTCAGGCCAAGAGCAGGAACCCCAAGACCAGGTGAGAGTACAGGGCAAGAGAGGAATGGACACAGCTAGCTCGGCAGTGCAGGGGCCAGTCCTCCGGGTCTGGGAGAGGAGCAGGCCACCCCATTACAGTGGGACCCCCACAGCACACTGCAGGGCCGCTACCTAGCCAGTGTTCTGCAGTGCCAGACCCTTTGATTTGGCCCTGACGTATTCCCTAGGCCAGAATGGAGGGGTGTCAGGCTCCCCATGCAGTGTGACTCATGACAGCGTGCCCAGAGCGCTCACTGGGTCCTGTGGGGCCAGAGGGCGTGAGCTCAGCGAGGGAGAGAGATCCCCCAGCAGGGCTGCAGATGGGCCCCTGACCCACAGCTCTTCGGGTTTCGTTGAATACCGCTGCCCCTGCTGAGCCCCAGGGGCAGGGAGTGCTCTCCCACAGGAGCAGAGGCTGTGGTGTGAGCCCCTCCCCAGGCAGCTGAGAACGGAGAGAACAAGCGAGGCAGGAGCCGGAGGCTGAGCGGAGGTTTGACATTTATTTGCTGCAGATCCTCAGCGCTAGTTTACAAGGCCGTGGCAAAAAACCAAGGAGTTAGAATCAGACTAAAAAACCCTGAAACGCTGCCCGCCCTGCCGGAGAGGCCTCTGCACAGAACTTGAACAATTACAAAATAACCTTAAAGGAGAAAACTATACAGAATATTTACACCTCTGATAAATAGACTAATACTGCTGTGGGTGCCTCTCTCCAGACCCAGTGCATCAGGGCCAGGGGGCCGTGCAGGCTGGGGCACCAGGCTGCTAGAGCCTGGGCAGCTTCCAGAGGAATCCTGTTCCCCAGACTGACCTCTCCTTCAGCCCCTGAGAGCAGCTGCCTTTCAGGCAGGTTCCAGCCCTTCCCAGGACACTCGTCCCCCTTCCCATGCTTCCCAGCCCTGCTGCTTCAGCGTGCCTGGGATGTTGCTGAACCCTCGGCTGCTCACTGAGCTCTGCTCACAGCCCACGAGGCCCAGTGGTGCCAGCTCCAGGAATAGGCTGACCCCGGGGAAGGCCGGGGCCGCAGGCTTCCTGCTGTTGGCTCGGCACTGCTGCATGGCACTGTGCATCTGTGGAAGCTATGACTACATGAGGGCGCAATGATGGTTTTCGGACCCTTGGCCTCCCCTTCCCAGAACCTCTGGGCCCGTCTGCTCCCATCTCTAACGAGCCCAGCTGCCCCTGTGTGTTCCAGAACTCATTGGGCTCATCAAAGGAGCCCAGGACAGACCAGTGCCCTCTAGAACGAGGGTAGGTGGGTGGGCAAGGCACATGGGCTCCCCTTGGCTCACGTCAGGCTCAGTGGCCGGCTCCCGTGGCTCCCACCCTCCCCACTTAGCGATTCCACCCCCCTCCCAAACGAAACGCCTGCGACTGAGTGGCCCAGCCCCGACTGAGCAGTAACAGGCAGAACACACCCCAAGTGCTTTAAAACGAGTGCCCAGCCCAGCCCAGCCGGCCCAGCCCTGGGGGCCATGCCAAGAGGCTGTAGCTCCCTCCCCCAGGGGAATTAGCAGAGGCAGGTGTACGGTACGCGTGGGCAGACAGCAGTCAAGCAGGAGGCAGCCCCAGGCTTAGGCAGGGCCCCCAGCCCCTCGCTGGCACGTCCGCCAGAGCTCCCATCCCATCCGCCCTGCCCCTCCCCACGCAGGCTGCCTGGGCCCCCATACACATCCACACCCCAGAGAGCATGCGCCACGTTTCCCGCCAGCCCTGGCGGCCGGCCTCAGAGGCCTCCAGCTGGGTAGAAACGGCATTGCTGACAAATCCTCCTTGAGCTCCTTGCAGATGAAGTGTCTCACTTGTAGGCGGCTCTGGCCCTCTCCCCCAGGCCATCGGGACATGGGTTGAAGACGGCTCCCTGGGAAGGGAGCCCAGAAAGGAGCTCCCAGCGCCAAGCCCCTGCTCATCTCACGTAGCTGCAGACTCATCACTGTGGCCCTAGGACTCCCAGCCCCACCCCCAAACACCTGCCCACCCCCCAATGGTAAAGAAATTGCAAAAGCTGAAGCTAGTCCCTGGGAATTCAGGCTGTGCTGGGCTGCAGGAGAGGCCCTTGCCTGGCAGCCTGCTCTCTCCACCTCCAGGGGAGGGGAGCCTCTCGCCGCCCGAGAACGCCGACCTCGCTCGGCTGGCCCAGGCTGCTAATGTCTCTTCATGGAGGACACTTTCTTCTTCCTCGCTGCCAGCATCTCATAGAAGGGGTCCCTGCTGATCGCTGCCCTGGGCAGGGAGAAAGGACGTGTGAAAGGGAAACCCAAGAGACCAGGGAAATCCCAGGTCAAACCTGTCCCCAGCTCGACGTAGGAGCTGCTACCCCAGTGGGGAAGGGTGGCCTGGCAGCAAAGGAACTGACCAGAACCCAGGAGATCTAGGCTCTCCCACAGACTCTGGGTAACCTTGGGCAGGTCTTGGGAGAATGTACGCCGGTCACCCGGGTCCCACGGCCCGGCCAGCGCAGCACCCTCCCTCTGCAGGGGCAGCCCAGAGAACCTGGCCCAGTGCACAGGCCGCAACCCCCCCGCCACAGGGGGCTAGGCAACAACACTCACTTGATGCACTTGATCCACTCTTCCTTCTCCTCGGGGGTGGGGGCCGAGATGCGATACACCGTGTGGTTCCCCTCCACCACCCGGCCGTCTGCCTCCGTCTTACAGGCCTTGATCACTTGGTCTTTGTTGTCTGGGATGTAAAGCTCAAAGCAGTTCTGAGAAGGAAGGAGACATTTTAGCAGCGGCCTCCAGTCCGGCACATGGGACCTGCCCCTGCACCTCAGGGGTCCTGGGGCCATGCCTGGGGAGGGGTAGGGTAGAGGGAAGACCCTGGGAGTCACACATGCCCTCCCGTCCAGTTACAGCCTGGGAATGTCCCTCCTTTGGGTGAAATACTAAGTGTGCAAGAAGAAATGCCTCTGTAGCAATCACGATGCTGCAGCTGCCCGGTCCAGTCGTCTGCTACAGAGCCGAGGGCTGGAGATGGGCGGGGGGGGAGGGGGGGCAGGCAGCCCATCCTCTGCTAGGGAAGGATTGGGCATCTGGGGCCAAAGAAGCAAGCAGGTCTGAATGAGTGACACCAGTGCTGCCCTGCAGCCAGCTGCCCCCACTACAGAAGCAACAGCCCCCACCCCATGTGCCTGGTCATGAGGGGAGAATGCTGCAGCCCCAGGCTCTCTCCTTGCCCTGCGGGGCCGGAGCAACATTCACACTACATCCCCCAAACACACAGACCCCAGGGGCCTCTGCTGGAAAAATGCACAAAGCCAGGTAAGGAGAAACTTCCCAGCTGGAGATTCCCCCTCCCATCACGAGCAGGGGCCATGCAGAGACTCACGGGCTTTTTGGAGTCCTCCACCTCGCGGATGCTCAGGTTCTCCAAGGGGATGATGCCACGAGGCTCCTTATCCTGCAGGAGGCCAAGCAAAGAGGGAAAATGTTAGCCACAGAGCTGCGGGGACCCACCGACATCCAGATCTGCTCCTCCAAGGGCGCGGCTCCAGCCCTGGCCAGCCACCGGCTGCCCCCCAGGAGCAGGGCTGTGAGGGGAGGAAGTTGGTCACCCCACAGCCTTAGCCAGCCTTCTGAAAATTCCCCCGCCCTGTGCACCAGCTGAGCTCCATGAACCCGGCGGGGGGGCGGAGAGACACACTCACCGTCGTGTACTCGAAATAGTAAAGGCAGTTGTCGGTCAGAATGAACCAGCGTCTCTTCCATGTCTTCACCCGGCCACCTGCCAAGTAAAGAGAGGGGCGGTTGACACAACACCCGCCCCCAAGCCCGGGCCCCAGAGCATGTCTGCCCCGGGGTGGGGGTCCGGCTCCCGGGCACGTCCAGGCTATGGGAGGGCGAGAGCCCCCAGACGAGGACAGAACAAACAAGCGTCTCGCAGAGCGCGGAGCCAGGGCACAAGCAGCGTGAGCCAGCCCCGGTCGGTGACAGCTCGGGGCTGGGGCAGCAGCAACAGGCAGAGCGAAGCCACGGTGGCCGGGATGCGAGCGGCAGTGAGAAGCGGATTGAGGAGCCGGAGCTGGAGCAAGGGCTGATCTGACAGCCAGACGGCTCGGAGACGCGCCTCGTTCTGTACAGCGCTGTCAGAGAGCAGCCCAGGCTGGCCTGGACACAACGCTCTCGTTTCCGGGTTTTTCAGCCAGTCGGAATCCGGCAGCCCAGGGTTTCTGGAATTTGGGTTTGTGCATATTTCACTCCAGAAGTTTTGAAATACGAAACTCACCCTGAAACGAAAAGTGCGGCTCCACACAGCTCCATCCCTGAACCCGGGGTCAGCGGACAGGCCAGGAGAGCCAGGTCCAGGGGAACCCCCACTCCTGAGTCAGGTTGTCCACCCCATCTCATCCCCTCCAGGGACCCAGCCCTGGTCAGTCAGTGCAGGAATGACCGATTGTGGGCCAGGTGGAAGGTGCCGACAGCCCTGGAGAGCAAACGCCCTGGCAGCAACAGGGCAAGCTGTCCCTGCCAGTGTGTCCTGGAGTGGGATGAGATGGGAGCTCATCCCCCAAGTCCAGGCCAGAGATAAATGAGGGGGCCATGGGGGGCCAGCCTGGGGTAGTTTGTGACAGACAGGTGCCCTGCTAGGAACTGCACACCATCCCCTCTGCCTACCAAGAGCTGGCACTCCCTACTGACAGGGGGGTGGCTCAGACCCAGCACCCCAGAGGGGAAGGCCCTGGCTGCATCTCATTCCCAGCCCTGAATGCAGGCTAGAGCCAGCACCCCCGAGGGGAAAGGCCCTGGATCACACCCCCCCGAAGCCAGCCAGTCTCGTGGCGAGGCTCGACGCTGCTGCTGAGGGCTGTTTAGATGGAGAGCAAAGTCACTGTTGGGCCCAGCCAGCCTGGGCTTCTGGTCAGGAAAATCCAGGGCTTTAAGATTTCACCTGCTAGGGCTGAGCCAGGGCCTCCGACGTCACTGGCTTGGTGAGGAGACGAGGGTAGAGGCAAGGCGTAGGACGGCTGCCTCTGTCTAGGAGCCAGTGGGTGAGGAACGGGTCCACAACTGCCATGTCTGCACAGAGATGCAGAGCACCTGGGGCCCCAAACACCCATGCAAGCCTGAAGCTGCTGGGGCTCTTGGGGATGGAGGCCTGGCCCAGCCTCTCATGTCGGGATCCCCGTGCTCGGACAGCCTGCATGGCCAGGACTCCTGGGCTGACCGTGGGTGTTGGGTCCCCCTTGGTTGGCACTGGGCAGCGATGGCAAAGCTGCCCGGCTCTCCACCAGCCCAGGGAAGCAGGCACTGATTCTGGGAGGAGTGGAGGAGAAAACTCTGCTCACAGACCGTGGAGTGACCCTTCCAGCCACCCACAGGAGCAGACGCTGCCCAGCCCTGGGCACAGCCCCGCACAGAGACCCTGGACTCACAGCAGAGACAACACAAGCAGACAGTTCCAGTCAGCACCTGGGACAGCCCCCAGGGAACTCATGGGCTCCCCTCCCACACGCACCAGGGGTCCTGAGCCAGGCTGGCAGCAGGACGCAGCAGGCTGAGGGTTGCTCCCCTGGCTCCCTGCGAGCCGCACCCCAGGGGGTCCAGGAAAAGGGGGATTCAGTTTCCCAGCTGCAACTAGAGCCCTGGAAACGGCCTCCCTTTGCCACTGGCAGTGGGGGGCACTGCACTGGCTCTGAGGGCAAGAGCACACAGCGAGAGGGGCGCCCCAAAGCCAGGCCACCTGGCCCTTGAGGGCTCGGGACTGCCAGTGCAAGAGGTATGGATGCAGGGCTGCAGCAGCTGCCCCCTCGCATGCTGCGAGATGCGCTGAGCCACCCCGAACATCTCCCGACACTTCACTCAACTGGGAGCTGGCCTGTGAGTGCCGAGAAGCTGGGCTCCACCAGGGGTGCTGTGGAGTAAGGAGTCACCCTGTCCACAATTCCCTCCCCAGGGCCATGGCCCAGAGCTGGGGCTGGGCTCAGGCCTGCAGACTCGGGAGGGGCTGGCTGGGTTTGAGTTATTGAGGGCCGGCCAAGCAGGGAGAGGGGCTCCCAGAGGTCAGGCAAGGCCTGAAGCGGACGAGTCCCTGGCCTCAGCCCAGGATGCAGAGCGTGAGGGCAGGTCCCGCTGGAAGCGAGTTCCCCGGGGACTGCGGTCAGTCAGCAGCAGCAGCGAGCCATCACCAGCAATTCAAACCAAAAGAAAAACGAAAGGAAGGAAGCCCCAGCAGCCAGAGCAGAGCGAGGGAGGGGGTTGCGGGAGGGAGTGGGGTACGTACCTCCTGGAGTTTGGGGCAGGGGAAGGAAGAGCCAAAATCATGGAAACATACAAATGAGGGAGAAAAGAAAATTAAAACAAAGAAATTAAACCCGCCCTCGCCCTGGGGCAGCCAGCACTGCACGCTCGTGTCGCGACAGGCTGGGCCACCGTCTAAGGCCAGAAGTGTCTGGGGAACGAAGGATCCCCTGAACCCTGGAAAATGGGAGGGGATCCCTGCCAATGCCCCAGCCCAGGCTGGGGCCCCCTGCTCTAGGCATGTCCTGCGTGTGAGTGGCAGGCCCTCCCCTGCTACCGACGGGCTGGCAACAAGGCAGAGAGATGTTAGAGGTTAGAGTCCAAACCACAGCAAGAGCCCCAGGGAAAAGCCTCCAGATGGAGTCAGCTCCTGCCAGGGCCTGTCGGGTCTCTGCAGCCCCAGCTCTTGACCGGGGCACAGACAAGAAAACTCCAACATAGCTACTGAACCAAAGAAACCCATGAGCCAGGGGGTGGGCCACGCAGCTGGGGAGGGGCTGTTGGTGCTGTGGGGAGCTGCAGCCGGGGCGCGGGGATGCCATGCATGTTGCCTGCATGTGGAGCCAGGATGTGCAAGGTGATGATGCTCTGGGGAGGGTGTGCCAGGAACCAGGCTGTGGCACGGAGGAGATGCACGCAGCTTGGGGCAGCTTGCAGTTCGCCTTCTGAGTGAGCGTGGCGGGAGGCACTCCAACAGGATGTAGCCAAGACGCTGGGCGCCAGTCACCATCCCCCAACCAGCCCCTCCCCACCAGTACTGCAACCCCCCAGACCACCTCAGCCCTCCCCGCCAGGACCGCAGCCCCCAGGAACTTCCCCATGCCTTCCCCCCCTGCATTGCAGTCCCCAGAATTTCCCCTCCCTCCCAGGACTGCAGCTCCCAGGACCTCCCCAGCCCTCCCCGAGCACCGCAGCCACCGGGACCGTCCCCCATCCCTCCCAGCATCACAGCCACCGGGACCATCCCCCATCCCTCCCACCCTGCCAGCACCATGGTCCCTGGGACACCCCCCACAGCACTGCAGCCCCCAGAACTTTCCCTTCCCCTCCCTCCCAGCACTACAGACCACGGGACCTCCCCTGCCTGCCGGCACTGCATCCCCCAGGACCGCCCCATCCCTTCTCACACAGTCACCAGAAAGCGCGGCTGGAGTCCCAGGGAGACCTGGCCAGCCTTGGTGAAAGCCAGCAGGGTCGCCAAGTGCCACCGAGGGCCAGGCGGGGCCGACTGGGGCTCCAGTACCGGTGAAAGTGCCTTGGGGAGGCTGCAGAGCTGTGGCCACGACATGCAGCTTGCCCTGCGGGCTGAGCCATGTGCCATGGAGCTCGCTGCCCATTGCCAGCACCCCGAGCAGGGGGTGGAGAGGGTGCAGGCACATTCCTGTGGCCACGCTCGGCTCCTGGGGGCGAAGCACTTACCGAGTTTCAGCAACCAGCCCTCGCGGTCGGGGTTGAAGAAGGTGTGGGTGAGGTCGTTGCCGTCATCCTCGGGGATTTTGAAGGGCTCGTTCTTTATGCTCTCGTAGAGATTCTGGCACAGAGAGAAGCACACGAGGGTCAAATCCAGGGTGCAGCTCCCCGGGGCCGAGGGAGCAGAGCCTAGGGCCAGCGAACCCCAGGCCAGGCAGCACAGTGAGCCCAACGAAGGCAGTACCCCCTGCCTGCCCGCGCCCTCACCCTGAGCAGCTCCTCCGGCAGGTCGCCCCCGTCGTTGATGCCCCGGTTCATGGCGATGAAGCGCTCCACCGCGGGCTTGTCCTTGACGTTGGGGTTGTGCAGGCTGGTGTTCAGCATGATGATGGCGAAGGAGAGGACGTAGCAGGTGTCTGCAGGGCACAGAGAGGCGGGTCAGCTGGGCTCCGGGCAGGCCAGGCACATGGCGAAGGGCAGAGAGGCCAGGCTGGGAGCACCCTGGACGGAGCAGTCCCCAGGCTCATTCCCGGCAGACACGGCCACCCTGGGCCTGTAGCCCAAACCCAGCCTCCACTCCCTCCGTGGGCCGCCAGGGAAGCACAGACCCCATGCCCCAGCAGCAGGAGGGGTTTAAAGCCAGGGATCAGGCAGGCCTCTCCTGCTCTCTCCAGGGGCTTCTGGGTTTGGAGTTGGCCTGGCAACGAGGGACTCTGGGGCAGCCCGAGGCCCGGTCGTCGGAGTGCACCTGCCCCGTGGGGAGTGCTGTTACCTGTGGACTGAAAGACGCCTGGATTGCACTGACAGTACCGCTGGGCAAACGCCTCCATCATCCGATCGATCTTCTGCGCCTCGCCCGGCAGGCGGAAACTCCACAGGAACTGCCTGCGGGACGGGGTGGGTATCAGCTGCGCGGGGGGCCGTGTCCCCAGGGATGGGCCTCGGAGACCTTCCTCCCTCATCTCTGGCTGACACCCCACAAGGGCAGGGGACAATCCCTCACCACTTAACCTGCTCAAGCCCACCCTCAACAGCGTCAAGCTGCTGCCCCTGCCAGAGCACCCCGGGCACTGGCCCAGGCAGCTCACCCCACCAGGGCTCGCCCCGGCGCACGGTGATGGGGAGACAGGTGGCCGAGGTGACGGCTCAGTCCCCCGCACACACACTCACCGCAGCGCTTGCACCAGGTTGAGGTCAGTGAATTCGTGCAGCTCCACGAAGGCGTGCAGGACCTGGATGTTAAACTCGTCTCTGCCGGGACAAAGACAGAGCCCAGGGGCCCAAGTCACGGCTGCACCACACCCCCGGGTCACATACTGCCCCAGCCAGCCCCCTGCACCTGCGACAGACTCTCAGCCCTCCCCAGGGTCGTGGGCTGCAGTAGCACCCTCACCCAGCGGGGGCAGCCCTAGACACAGAGTGAGCAAGGAGGGGAACAGGTACAGCCCAACCCCAGGCCTAGTTTACACATTCGGGCCTCCCATAAGCACCAGTCTTGAGGGCTGCCCGACCCTGCCAGCCCGGGAGCCCAGCACCAAGCCATGGGGCAGATGCTGGGCACTGGCACCAGCTGCTCATTTCAGGGACCTGGTAGCTGCACTGTCTCCTCCGCCCCCCGACCATGCCTGGTGCAGGCTGGGTCTGGAGCGAGGCCCTGCTACCTGTGCGGCCAATAGCTAGCGGCATCTCTGCCTTCACCCCTGCATGCTGCATGCCCTCTGCTCCAGCAGCCACCAACCCACGCCCCTCCCATGGCTGCCGTGGCCACAGGACCCGGGGGCAGATGGGAACTGCCAGCCCCATGTCCTGGCTCTGGCAGCAGCCAATCCCTGGCGCCTTAGTCCAGGCCAGCGGTCCCGTCCCATAAGGCACTGAGGGGAGATTCCTCCCTGCCCCCTGCAGTGATCAGCTGGTGCCCTGGGCACAGATTCCACCACCCTGCCCAGCAGCTGGTACCTCTCGCCCAGGTAGTCGCCAATGGCCGTCTTGTTTAGCCCCTCCCCCTTGTAGAGGAACTGGGCGATGTCCTCGCAGGTGTTCTTCAGCAGGTCGTTCTCAATCAGGAACTGGATCCCCTGGGAAGGCGGGAGGAGAGGGCCTGTGACTCCAGCCCTCAGCACTGATGGCCACTGCCTTGAGGGGCACAGCTGTACCCACGCCAGGAGGGGCAGGAGGCTCCTCCGCATCCCCATCACCAGCCCAGTACAGGGAGCCCTTGCTGCGAGCAACCAGCAGGAGCCCTCTGGGGGCAGGAGACTGCCCCCTGCCAAGGGTCCCATCACCCAGGAAACCACCCTGCCAAGGGAGCCTGGGAATCCAGCAGTGCTCCAGACCGACGGGGTGGGGGCCCTAGGTAAGAGCGATGGGAAGGGGACCCTGAAGGCAGAAGCAGTGCAACAGTGAGAAGCCCCCTCTGTGGATGGGGTCCCCGATCCCCAGACCCTTCCATTCTGTCCAGCACATGGTGCTCCCCAAATCCCATCACGGAGCATGGCCTGGAGCGTCTGTCCCAGC
This sequence comes from Chelonia mydas, assembly GCF_015237465.2. NCBI lineage: Eukaryota > Metazoa > Chordata > Testudines > Cheloniidae > Chelonia > Chelonia mydas. The sequence goes on from NC_051254.2 coordinate 1,257,603, forward strand.
GACTTGGGGAGGCTGCGTTTGCAGTGCCTGGACCCCAAGCTGAACGGGGCAGGAACCACCACCCTCCCCCGATGCTGCGATTGCACTGAGGCACCTCAGCGTCTCTGCCTGCAGCCCAGCCCCTGGGGCATTGCCCTTACCTTTTTGGGGTCCATGTTGAACTTCTTCCTGCCCATTGCCACCTGCTTGTTCCTCTGCATGGTTTTCCTATAACTCACAAAGGCCAGCAATGAACTCCGGGAGTGGCCAGGCTCCCGGCCTGGGGCTCCCACCCTTGGAGAGGCAGGGTTAGACTCCCTGTGCCAGCCTGCGGCCTCTTCTTGACCCAGCGAGACCCATGTAAGCCCCACCCGGGGTGACTAGCAACCCCCTGCTCTCTGCGCCTGGGCCTGGAGGCTGCAGCCCCTGAACGCGGCACGAGCCAGAGCCCAGGCCATTTCCAAGAGCTGTTTTGGGGGGAGGTTCTCAGAGCCCTCAGCTCCTCTTTGTTAAAGGATAACACAGCATGCCAGGAAAACCAGGAGGCAGGCCCTGCCCCCAAGGGCTGGCATGCCTGCCCCGGGGCTGGTGCATGGAGGGGCAGAGGGCCCGGTGCAGGCACAGCCCGGGGGCGAGAAGGGGCTTTGTACAGACAAAGTGCACAGGTGGCTGCCCTTGGCTGGCCCCGCACTCTGCTCTCAGGGATGGACAGGGACTCGGGGGCCTGGGAGCTCCGGCCCAGCAGGCTGCAGCTTCGCCTGGTGAGACTCCAGGGGGAGGGGAACCCTGACGGGAGGGTGATTGGAAGAGATGCTGCAAGTCAGTTTCCATTGGCCATCAGGGCTCCCTAATCCCGCGCTGGCACCGTCTGCACCAGCTCAGAATAACAAAGGCAGACAGTCTCCAAGGCCAGACGGAGGGGCCGGGCCGTGGAAAAACAGGGCCATTTGGAGCAGCGGATCAGGCCGGAGATCCCGTTACCGCATTAAGGAATAAGAGTCGGCCTGGGAATTCCAGCCTGCGCCGGCACTCGTGGGTCTGTGGCCTCATTAGCCAACACCCCTCCCTCAGCCGGCAGCCAGGCTGGGGTTATGCTGGACCGAGAACCTGAGAATGTCCCGGCTCGTCCCCGCACTCCTCGGGCGCAGCTAAGGCTCCTCTGGGGCCTTGCTTCCCCCCCGCAGGGACTGGGCCCCAGGAACAGCCTGCAGCTCAGGGGCAAGCTGCACAGCGCCGGAGGGCTGGGTGTCACTCTGCTCAGCCGAACGTGGCCGCTCCCCCTCTTGCTCAGCCAGCCGGGTCGCGGGCAGGACTCACCTCTCTTCCGTGGATCCCAGGTTCTCAATTTCATTGGTCACCTCTGCTATCTCATCTCTCAGCCGCTAAGAGAGACAGAGAGACACACGGTGAGGGGGGGAGCAGGGACTCTCTCACCATGGCATGGGGGCTCACCACCTCCCCCAGCCCATCCTGAACCCTCTGCGCCTCTCCAGCCCCGTCAATCCAGGAGCTCACACCCCATTAACTCACTCACCCTCCCAAACCCCAGGGTGGGGATATTACCCAATTCCAGAATGACCTGTCCAGGGTCACACAGCCAGCAATAGGACCCAGGAGCCCTGAAGCCAGGGTCCCTGCTCTGAGCCTATGGCCAGCACTCCCTGGGGCGGTGCACCTGGAACCGGGCTCTGCCTTATTCTGCCAGGACAAGCCCAGACAGACAGGCAAGGGACACAGACCGTGCCAGATACAGCTCAAGGTTAACTGTGCCAGCCAGGACAGAAACCTCCCTCACACCCACGGGCGGGAGGGCAGCCTTGACCCTCCCCAAAGAGGGCCAGCTGGGGCGAGTGCCAAGGACAGAGCTGCCCAGAGACCCTAGCGAGCCCCTCGTCTAACTCCCGCTCCCTGAGATGCGGCACTGCAACCCAGCAAGCTCGTGGCAGTGCTCAGCAAGCGAGCAGGGAGCCGCAGTGCTGTAGGCGCTAATCTCCAAGCAGCATCAAGGCGCTCTGCTCCCACAGGAAGGAAGAGGCCCAGAGGTTAACGTAATTACGCTCTAATCCTTTTAGTTCATGCCCAGCATATGGCGGTAATTAGACTCCACTGCCTTAATCATTGACATGATTGACGAGTGTCCCAGATGGGCCCCAACACCCCACCCAGCAATCGGAACGCCCTGGGGCAAGGGCCTGGCCTGGCTCAGCAGCCCCCAATCGCCCCCTGGGCTGCACCACAGGACGCAGCCAGCACCTGGGCCCTCAAGAGGGGTCATAGGTCATCAGAAAAGGCACCAATGTGAAATACGGAAAAAGCAAGAAACCCGAGAGCTCAGCATCCCCTAAGAGCGGACAACAGACTGGGAGAGGGGTCTTGCCAGGGAGGGGGCAGCAGCAGCCTCCAATGCCAGGGCCACCCCATGAGATCAGTGCAACTAAGCCAAGGACAGGCCTCCATCCTGGCTGCTGAGATGCCACCCAGCCCCCAGCAGGCAGCTGTAGGGAGAAGGGGGCATCGCTGGGAGAGACAGCGCAGTGCACTGCTGATGGGGGGGCACAGCCACGGCAGGCTCCTGGCCTGCTCCACTCTGCCCCAAGCACCCGGCAGGCCGGCTTCAGCCTCCTGGACTTACTTTCCTTTGGCTCCAGTGCTCTGACCCAGAAATGTCAGGGGAAGAATTGCTCTGGGCAGCCGAGGTGTGGGGCGGGAAGGGGGATGGTACAGGAGCTGGGAGCTGTTCTCAGGCCACAGGCCCTGCACCGGGCCAGGGCTCTCCAGCACAGGCGGAGGGCTAAGGGGGCATGTACTGAGCTGAACTTGGCCAGCAGCTGGAGGGTGGAGCTGGCCTGGCCCTGAGGGGTCGCCATGACTGCCCGGGAACAGGGCTTCTGGGAGGGCAAGCAGGGGAGGGAGACACCAGCCAGCCAGAGAGCAATCTGTCCCCTGCGCAGCACTGGCTGGGGCCCCTGCGCTGAGGCTGGAGGGGCAGGTGACAGGGGAGGTTGGAGGTTGGTTGGAGGAGCAAGGGCCAGAGGGGAGAGCACCAGTAACGGTGCTGCAGTGCCGGGGAGAACGCCCCCAGAGCAGGGCTGCTCTTCTGGAGATGGGGTGGAGGGGACACCGACTCACTTCTTCCGGCCCTCACCGGTTTGTGCTGGGCAACGGGAGGCCGGTGCCGATGAGCTAACAGAGCCCTGCCCCATCGAGCACACAGCGTGAGAGCTGGGCCTGGGGCACTGCGGGGGTGGGAGGAATGGAGCCAGGAGACCAGTGGCCCAATTCCTGCGTCCTCCCCTGTCTTGGGGGGGGGGGGGGGTCCCCATCACTGCCACAAGCCACAGTAACTTGACAAGCCCAGGCGAGAACAGGCAAAGCCACAGCGAGGTGATGCTCACACGGGGAGCTACAATGGCTAATTCAGCAATTTCTCTCCCCTCCTTGTTCCCTGGGCAGCAGCAGCGCCGAGGAACGCCCTACACACTGATGTGCCGTGACACTCGTCCCTCTCCTGCGGGGACAGGGACGACGCCAGACGGGCTGCCAAGAACAGAGCATCTGGGGCGGGAAGGGGAGAGGAACAGCAGGCCAGCTGCAGAGCTCAACATGCCGATGGGGAAAGCGTCCCAGGCTCCAGCCAGCCCAGCCCAGCCCAGGCTCGGCCCAGAGCGCGTCTCAGAACGAAGGGGACCTGAGGATACTTCCAGGTCTGAGCGGAGCCGGGCTCCTCTCCAGCACCTCCCACCCCCTCACCTGTATGTCGGCCAGCAGCTCCTGCTTGCGGCGACGGATGTTCTCCAGCTCCTGGCACTCCTCTGGGGTCAGGTCACTGGGGACTGCGGGGGGAGAGGAGAGAGGGTTAGGCCTGGCACCTGCACCCTCCTGAGCCCTGTGCTGCCCAAGCTGGGAGCTCCCCTGGCTATGCTGCCGGGCTATGCTGGGGTGTCCGGACTCTGTCTGTGCCCCCCACGGTCCCTGAGCAGGACAGGACCAGGGGGGCAGTCCTGCCTAGCAAGCAGCACTCCCCATGGGCTACCACCACCCACTCTGCCGCCAGCAGCCTGACTCCTGACTACAGCTTGGGGTCTGCACTGCCTGCCCCACTTTTCTGGGGTTGAATCTGGCTTTTCCGCTGGCCTTCCCAGGGCCCCGCTCCGGCACCCGCAGGCAGAGAACAGCCACGCTAGACCATGGGGAGAGCTGAGTGAGAGCTGCGTGCAAGGTCTGGCCTCAAACCTGCCTTCAGCCACAGAGCACATCTGGGGGCTACTCCCACCTCAGAAGCCCCCCACAACCCGCCCAGAAACTCAACCTCCTCCTCCCAGCCATAGCCCCCTGCACCCAGAAGGCAGTTCCCAGGCAAGCCAGCAAGGGGACCACAGTACCCCTTTCACAGGGGCCTGCAGAGCAGGGGTCCCTCTGGATGTCAGCTTATCTAAGCCCTCATTCCTGGCTGCAGGGCCCACCTATCTGCGTGCATGGGCCACAGCCCCTTCCCCTGAGAACCCTGCCCTTTCCCGGCCCCAGACAGCGGGGTGGCAGGGCACGCTGGGCGCTCCACCCGAGGAGTGCGATTGTCCTTCACATTCCACGCTCCTCCCCAGCAAGCCAGCGCTGGCAGAGGGGGGCTCCCTCCCGGCTTGACACTGCCACATTCCTGTTGATTCAGCAGCCTGGGACAGAGCAGTGAGCTCTGCCCAGGGCCTGCCACCAGCCAAGTAAACGCAGGGAGAGTGGCTGCAAAGGGCCAGCTGGCTAAACACCCACCCTGTCCCCCCATCAACAGGGCCATGTGAGGCCAAGACCAGGCTCAAACCTTTTTAGCCAGAAAGCAGCCACTGCAGAAGGCCCCTCCCCCTCCACACAGCCACCCCTCTCCAAACACGCTCCGAGGGGGGACAGGGACCCTGCCTTTGGCAAAGATTAACTGGGAGCCCAGCCCAGGGTCTGTCTCAGAGAGGAGATAGAGCTCCTGACACAACAAGGGCCCATTGTGCCGCCTGAAAAGACAAACCAAACAACAAGGGAAGCTGCTTTTTGTTGCTTTGCAGTTTTTAACATGCGGGCAGGAGCCCAAAGCTGCATCTGCTGCATACAAAGGAGACAACTCTTCAAGGGATAGTGCCCCGTCCTGGTGGCCGGGGTCACGTGGCAGCCCACCACTACCCCAGGGAGGATGGGCAGAGCAACGACTGCCATGAAGTCAAGTGACTTCCCTTGTGCTGCCCTCCTACTGCAGGGACATGGGGCCCAGGCCGCTTGTGCCCCCCAGCAGCAGAGCGGGGGGAAGGATTCCTCACACCTCGAATAACGCCGGAGGGCGGCTCAGCGCGCTAGCCATCGGGCTCCCAGCGGCAGCACAGCCCGAGGAGAGCGCTACCACGCACGGTAGAGCAGGGGCCTCACCCTGGGCGCTGCCTGCTCCATCTCCCCTGCCCTCTGCTCCAGAGCTGGTTGCATTTCAGTGCCCCTTGCAGTTAGTGCAGGGCTATGGGACCCCCCGCCCAGATGAGTTCCTCCCCCCCCTCAGCTTGTGGAGCAGAAGGAGCATGATGGTGCTATCCCTCACACAGTCTGGGAAACTGAGTCACAGACAGGGACGTGACCCGGTCCAAGGCCTCACAAGTCAGTAGCAGCACTGAGAATAGAACCCAGGCGTCCTGGTTCCCGTTCCTGCCCTAGCCAGCAGGTAAGGTTCCCTAGCATTGTCCCTCCGAAGACAGAGCACCAGGCAAGCCCTGCAGGAGGCTACCATTTCAGCCAGCAAATCGCATGCATTAAGACTGGCCTGGCCTCTCCCCACTTGTGGGATGAGTGTGCCAGGGCCCGGCTCATTCAGAGCAGATCCCTCTGCAGAGAGGGGGGGGCTGTGGGAACCCCCCCCCCCATGTGTCCTTCCTGCCCAGGCATTCTCCCTGGTGCGTCTCTCACCACCTCTGCACCAGACACCCACCAGCTGGGCTCAGGAGCCACCCCCCACCCACGTCCCAGCTCCTCTCCCCCTGCCAGGTAGCCCCTACAGCGCTCAGGGAAAACCAGCTGCAGAATCCAGGGACCTGGCGGCAGCAGGAGCTGGATCCCCAGGGGCCGGCTCCCGGCCAGCCCGGCTCTGTGCCCCTCCCCAGCACGGGGAGCTATTCCAGCCTGGTGGGAGACGAGCCCCCCGAGGGCCCCGCTACCATCCCTATGGCCCCCAGCTCTGCCCTCGCCCCGGCCCCCTCCCTGAAGCTCAGCGGGGCTCTGCTGACAGCCTGGGCAGGCGCTGCTGAGTGAGCGGCCCCCCGGCCTGGGGTGGCCCACGGCGCCCTTGCCCCACGGCCCGCGCCAGGCCCCCCGGATCAGGGCGCTAGGCCCGTGAGCGGGCTGGGACCCTCGCCCCCACGCAGACCCATCCAGGGCCGAGAATCAGAGGGGGGACGCTGCAGGGGGGCTGGCCGGGGGCAGCCCCCCCAAGGACCCGAACTCCGTGTAAACGCCCCCGGCACCAGCCCAGCCCCGTCAGCGCGCGTCCCGCCCCCCGGGCTGTCCCCGGCCAGGGCCCCTAACGGCGGAGCGGCCACGCCGGGGTCCCGGGGCCGGGCCCCCGCCGCGACCCCCCGCCAGGGCCCCCGATCCAGCCCCGCTCCCCCCCCCGGCGGACGGGCGGGTCCCGGAGCCCCCGCCCCGCTCACCGCCCCGCACCATCGCACGGCCCCGGGCTCCCGCGGCGGCAGCGGCCCGGCGCCCCGAGCAGCGCGGCTGCACCAATGCGAGCCCGGCCCGGCCCCGCATTAACCCCCGGCGAGCCCGGGCCCCGGCCCGGCCCCGCCCCGCATTAACCCCGGGCGAGCCCGGCCCCCGGCCCCGCATTAACCCCGGGCGAGCCCGGGCCCCGTCCCCGCATTAACCCCCGGCGAGCCCGGGCCCCGGCCCCACCTCCCCGGGCTGTGCGGGCCACGGGGCGCCGTCACCCCGCTCCCCGCCGCTCCGACTGCGCCGGGAGCGTCCCGGGCCAGGGCGAGCCAGCCCCGCCGCCGCCCGAGCTCAGCGGCTTTCGGGGTGTTGCCCCCCGGCCGGTTCTTGCACTGAGCGAGCAGCAGGAACCCCGCTAACGCCTCTGGGCCAGGGATTCATCCGGCCCCCTGCCTGGCCCCGGGGCCCCCATCCTGCCCGGCCCCGGGGGCCCCACCGTGCCCCGCTACCCTCCCAGGGGATTCAGAGCCCCCATGTTCCGAAGCGCTGCCACGCTGGTCGAACCGCCGGGCACGCCCCGCCGGGCAGTCTGCTGGCAATCACCAGCTCAAGGGGGTCTCTCAGGACTCCCAGCACCTTGAAAAATACCCAAAACTTTTACAACCCTCCAGTTCTGTAGAGCACAGGGCGGGTGGGACCCTCTGGGTCAAGTCCAGCCCCGCCCCTGCAGTCAGCTAGCTCCCTACCTTCCAAGTGCCGATGGGACCCTTGTGACCATCTAGTCTGACCTCCTGTCTAACAGGGCCAGAGACCTGCCCCAAACAATGCCGAGAGCAAAGCTGTTAGAGAAACATCCCATCCTGATGTAAAGAACTGCCAGCCAGTGAGGGAGAATCCACCACAACCCTTGTAAACCACTCCAATAGGTAATTACCCTCCATGGTAAAAACGTACACCTTATTCCAGTGCCAAACACAGAGCTAAAATCACCTCTCCGCTCCTACCTGAGATTCCCATTTATGCATCCCAGGATCGCATTAGTCCTTTGGCTACGGCTCACGTTCAGTGGATTATCCACCACAGCCCCCGAGGCTTTTTCAGAGTCACTGCTTCCCATCCCTGTAAGCATGGCCTACATCCTTTGTTCCAGAGACATACGTTTACATTTAGCCATATTAAAATGCATATTGTTTACTCTCACCCAGCTTACCAAGTGATCCAGATCGCTCTGAATCAGAGACCTGTCTTTTTCGTTATTTACCACTCCCCCAAGGTTTATGTCATCTGTAAACTATCCATGAGGAGTTTGGGTTCTCTTTCAGGTCAGTGATACAAATGTTAAACAACATGGGGCCATGTACTGATCCCTGTGGTTCCCCACTAGGAACCCACCCACTCGATGGAGATTCCCCATTTAGAGTTACATTTTGAGACTGTGTGCCAGCTAATCATTCTTAAATGTAACCCAGGCCATCTTCCAACTAGTTAGTCTGCTTGCCCCCAGTACTGCTATTAGGAGGCTGTTCCAGAACCTCCCTCCTCTAACAGCTAGAAACCGTCTTCTACTTTCCAGCCTAAACGCATTCCTGGACAGTTTGTCCCCATTTGTTCTGGCGCCAGCATTGTCCTTTAGCGTCAATAGCTCCTCGCCCTCCCTGGGGTTTACCCCCAACGTGTTTACAGAGAGCAATCCGATCCCCTCCGAGCCTTCCCTTTGCTAGGCTGAACAAGCCAAGCTCCGTTAGTCTCCTCTGGTCAGCTCAGCTCTCCACTGCCCCGATCATCCTAGCAGCCCTTCTCTGCACCTGCTCCACTCTGAATTCAGCTTTCTGGAAATGGGGGGACCAGAAGTGCACACGGTTTTGCAGGTGAGAACTTGCCAGTGCCTTGTACAATGGCATTAGTATTCCCCTGTCTGTACTGGAAGTACCGTGCCTCACACATCCTAGGATCGCATTTACCTTTCTCACAGCTGCAGCACATCGGCAGCTCATGGGTCTCCTGTGATTGATCAGCACACCCAGGTCTTTTGCCTCCTGTCATTATCAACTAATGAGCCCCTGGCACAGAGACCAATAAGAACTTCTGCTAAGTACATAGCCATTATATGGACAACATACCCCCATATCTCAATGTCTGTACTTTGACCCATTAAACTTTTACCCCCAATCGGGGAGATTGCAGATTATGTATTCCTTATGCCACCCGTTCCTAAACCGAATTTCGCACCTCTTGATAATCTGTACCTTATTCCCTGATAACCAGAAACTTCTCTGCTTAAACTCTGTACCGTTTTCTTTTTACTTCAACATCTTAATAAAACTATTAAATTTCGTCCCATTTCTATTACTTCAGGCCTCAAAGTCATCCAATTCTTTCTGTAGAATAGCTGCTCATTTTAATGACATTGCCTACCTGTTAGTAGCACCTCCTCTTTTGTCATCTCTGTCTTTAACAATGCCTCTTTATTAATTATTATTATTTATACTGTGGTATGCCCAGAGGCACCAGTCACAGACCAGGACCTGTTGTGCTAGGCACAGTACAAACAACACAAAGACAGCCCTGCCCAGATCACCAGAGAAGAGCAAGTCTCTCTCCCCAGCATCCTCTATGATGAAGACCAATACAAAGAAATCACTAAGCGTGGCAAAGAAATCACTAAGCGTCTCTGCAATGTCCTTCCCCTCCTCCCTTTAGTCGCTGGCAGTCCAGCAGACTCATCAAGCTCCCTGCAGGCTTTCTGCTGCTGACATATTTAAAGAATTTTTTGTTCTTCTGCCTTTTACAGTTTACTCTCAAATCCTTCTTCGCGGTCCTAATTTCTATTGGATGTTCTCCATCATGGCTTAGGGGGCTTTCTCGTGCCCTAGGACTGGACTTCTGCTTTCTGAAGGACCAGCCCCCTTTGGCTACAGTACTCTCCTGTCCCGTGCCACTTAAGCCTGGTGCTTTGCTCCGGATGCACCATGCGGGCAGCTCCAGTCACTTCTCCTCTCCAGGCTCAGCATGGAAATTTTCTCACTTCTGATGATGGGGCCTTTTTGACTAGCTTCCCCTTTCCTGGAACTCCCCCTTCTAAAGGTCAGTGCCAGATGACCTCCAGATTTGACTGGATCGATTCCGAGCATGACCAGCCCCAGACATGTATGCAAAATTCCCCAAGCAGGCCCTCAAAGTTAGGAGTCTGTCTTAAAAAGCATGCGGCATTTTTTAAAAACAGGGGGCAGTTCTCTGCCTCATGGTCTGAGGTTTCTGGGCACACTCAGGTCATGCTTTCGAGCTTCTCTCCACAACCAGCTAGAAACATTGACCTAAAATAAAGCAGAGGCTCTCTCCTAATCACAGAGCTGGAACTGGAGCTTTGAGATCACCAGACACCATGAGACTTGCAATAACGTCACCTGAGTTGGCATCACCGAACCCCCCCCACCCCCCCGCCCCCAGGATGCTGAACGTGATCACAGTGTGGTCACAGTAACTTAGCAGCTCAGCTACAGACCCAATTGGCCCTTCCCGCAGGTTACAGCCACAACTTCCCACCCCACAGTAACACGGACACTCCCTGGCACCCCGAAATCCCAAACAAAGGAAATACGATTCAAAGCAAATGCTCCAAAACAAAGCTCCTCCCCCGAAGAGGGACGAGACAGAATCTGCAGAAAGCACAACTGACTGCGTACCCACTTTACGCGCAAGGCACTCAGATACCATGGTGATGGGTGTCAAAGAATTCCCGAGAACACAGTACACTCGTGTGCCACTGATTTGGACAGTCCCCCAGGGCTCAGCAATGTCGTTATGTCAAGGGCCAGGCACAGGAGCTTGGCTGTAGCCACACAACCGTCCTGCCTCACTTCAATTCTCAAAGCCGCCCTGCCCAATGCTTAGCACCTTACCGGAAAGTGGGTCTCCCCCGCCCCTTGGCTCCCACCAGCCAGCACGGACAGTCTCCTAGTGCTCACGACTCCTTGTGTCGCTTTGCAGTTCCTCTCACACTTGGAGTGGTGCACGGGGGCGGGGAGGGCACGGAGCACAGCCTAGGACAACTCCAGCTTGCTGCTAGCCCACCAAGCACCCAGGCCCAGCCAGCGGCACGGAGCCTTTGGGGAGGGATGGAAATTCACACCACCCACACATCCGGTACTTGGAGGGCAAGGTGGCTGGGAGAGCAGGCACGGAGGAATCCCCCGCACACCCCAAGCACCGCCAGCACGCTGCTACCCAGGCGCTGCCAGGGAGACCGTCCCTGCCACCCTGAGAAGGCGACAACACACACAGCAGGCCTGGGCAGGGGCACTGCCAGGCGAAAGGGGCCCAGGTACAACAGGCAGGAAGGAGTGTTGGGCACCACGAGACCTCTGCTGCCAGCTCGTCCCACCCCATGGGGTTGGGGCAGGTGCCCGCCTGCCCTAGAATGGCTGGGCTCTGGGGCCCCCGTCGGGCTGGGCAGCGGGAGCTGAGCCTGCAGACAGCTGTGCTGCTGCAGATGGTAAACGGGCTTGTGACACAGACCTGCCGGCGTCAGCAACAGGGAAGGTGGAGGCAAACACGGACGCAGGATAGAGAAGAGGGGGCTGTCATAAATATAAAGGGAAGGGATATAAAAACCCTTTCACCTGTAAAGGTTTAAGAAGCTAAGATAACCTCGCTGGCACCTGACCAAAATGGCCAATGAGGAGACAAGATACTTTCAAGGCTGGGGGCGGGACGGGAGAGAAACAAAGGTTTTCTCTGTCTGTGCGATGCTTTGCTGGGACCAGAGCAGGAATGCAGGTCAGAACTCCTGTAAAGAGTTAGTAAGCAATCTAGTTAGATATGCGTTAGATTCTGTTCTGTTTAAATGGCTGATAAAATAAGTTGTGCTGAATGGAATGTATAGTCCTGTTTTTTGTGTCTTTTTGTAACTTAAGGTTTTGCCTAGAGGGATTCTCTATGTTTTGAATCTAATGACCCTGTAAGGTATTTACCATCTTGATTTTACAGAGGTGATTCTTTTTTACTTCTATTAAAATCCTTCTTTTCAGAAACTGAATGCTTTGTCATTGTTCTTAAAATCCAAGGGTTTGGGTCTGTGGTTACCTATGCAAATTGGTGAGGATTTTTACCAAACCTTCCCCAGGAAGTGGGGTGCAAGAGTTGGGAGGATTTTTAGGGGAAAGACGTTTCCAAACAACATTTTCCTAATAAATAAACCCAGATAAACGTTTGGGGGTGGCAGTAGAAGGGCAAAGGGTAAAATAGTTTGTACCTTGGGGAAGTTTTAACCTAAGCTGGTAAAAGTAAGCTTAGAAGGTTTTACATGCAGGTCCCCACATCTGTACCCTAGAGTTCAGAGTGGGGAAGGAACCTTGACATCCTCTGGCCAGGAGGGATTTTAAAGGTGTTTACCTTTCCCTTTATATTTATGACAGGGGCCTAACCCATTCGAGGAACCCTCCCCCGGCCTGGAGTCCCAGATGTCTGCACAGCGGGGTGGCCTGTTTGCACAGGGCTGGCAGCTCCCCCGTGGTGCCTGCACCCATCGTCCTGTGTGGAGGCGACTCTCAAGAGTGAGTCAGTTACAGGCTCATCCCATCTGCGAGTCCAGAGAAAAAGGGAAGCCCAGGGGAGACATGGCCACACCAGCCCTCCTGGGCACAGAGAGATGGAGGGGGCCATTTACCACCATACAGCTGAACGCTCCCCCTTTCCCAGGGCAGACCCACCCCTTCCCAGACAGGACATCAACCTGCCGAGCTACATGTGACCTTATCCCAACCTGGACAGTATCAACTGCACAAGGACTCCAGAGTCCTAGCTGGGTCCCCCCTCAATTTGCCCAGCCACAACGAGAAACTCGGGTCTAGAACTCCAGCTCCCAGCAGTCTGTGGGGACAGGTGGGGAAGCCCCACAACAATTGCAGGGGAGGGGCTTCATTGCCTCAACACCCACCCCTCCCATGGGAGCCGCCATTTGGCCAGGCCAGAGCCCACGTTTCAGCAGAGACAGTGACTCAGTCCAGGTGCCACCCAATGGGGCAGCTTGGCCTGGGCCAGGGCCCCATGCCAGGGAAGGGTAGCTGGCCCTGAGTCTCAGGGTAGCGCAGCAGCTCGCCATTCCCAGTGGACCCAGCCACAGGCCGCCGAGTCAGGCCAGGCCTGCTGCAGCAATGGCCACTGCTCCCTGCCAGGCCATGGCTCGGGTCAGGACAGACTCCAGCGGCTGCGCTAGGCTAAGGAGTAGGACTTGTCTGGCAGCAGCAGGGTGAGTGGGGAGCAGCTGGGGCGGGGAGGGGGGTATTTGGGGTTGGCCCCCTCCCCATGCAATGCCAAGAGCAAGGGAACACGCCTGTAGTGACAGAGTCAGCCCACTCCTGGGCCTAGAGCAATCCCACTGCCTCCACCAACAGCCCGGCCCTGTTCTCCTCCCACCCTTAGGAGTGGGCCAATCTGGGGGGGGCTTTCTTCCTGGAGAGGATCACTGCTAAAGCCACCCACCCAAGGAGGCAAGCGAGGCTGGTGCTGGGGAGGAGCCAGGGGCTGGCTCTTCCCTTTGACATTGGCCGAGACACGGACAGGTGCTGCAGCGATTCTGCACAACGCTGAGCCCAGCTTTGAGCAGAGGGAGCCATCTGAACCAGCCCCACAGGGCTAGTGGGGGCATTTCCCCACGCTGGGCCCAGGACAGAGCAGTGCCCCCTCCTCCTGACACACCCAGGCTGAAGGAGACCCCCTCTCCTGCAGAGCAGTGCCAGGCAGTATCATTGCCCCCATACTGCAGGCTCAGAGTGCAGCTGTGTTAGGAACAGGGGCAGTGCAGCAGCCAGTGAGAATCCCTCCCAGAGGGACTGAGCCCACAGTGCCCCAGTCCTGGCACAATTCCACAGGATTCAGCCTCCAGAAACATGCACAAGATCTCACTGCCCTGCCCAGCTCACGTGCCACCCTACAGAGTGCCAGCACACAGCCCTGCTCCCCACCCCCACCCCCATATGTTCAACAGGAGAACCCCCACTTTATTCCTTGAGACCAGGGTTCAAGTGTTCAAGGGAGCAGAGTGGAGGCTAAGACTGGAATAGCCAGGGGCTGGGGTCAGAGTTAAGGGGCATGGGCAGAGTGAGAGGCTCAGGGTCAGGATAGCCAGGGCTTGGGGTCAGAGTTACGGGGCCTGGGGAGAGCTGAGGGGCTCAGGACCGGGACAGCCAGGGCTTGGGGTCAGAGTTAAGGGGCCTGGGGAGAGCTGAGAGGCTAAGGGCCAGGTTAGTCAGGGCTGGGGTCAGAGTTAAGGGGCATTGGCAGAGCTGGGCATTGCTGGTTCGGCACAAGGTCCCGCTATCACTGAACAGGGTTTGCCAGTCTCTCTGCATAACGCATCGGGGCGGGGGGGGCAGCTGAACTCATCAGCAGACAAGAGCTCTGCTGGAAGCTCTGGGATTTGTGGCCACCCCACACTCCCACCCTCTGCTCTGCAACCTGGCAGATCCGGCTAGGCACTCTTTCAAAGGGACCCATCCCCCCAAGATTCAGGGTGAAGGGGGCCTGGGAGGGGAACTTGCAGAGAGCAGAGGCCAAGCCCCAGCCCCTCCCCAACAGCTTGGGAAGGAGGGCCCATGGGACTCGTTTGCTCCACTCGCAGTTCGCCCAGCACCCTCCCAGCGGCCTGGAAGCTTTGGGGCAAGCAGCAGCATGACCTGGAGACGCACTGAAGCCTGCAGCTGGGAGGGACCCAGAGACGCCTTCTCCCAGGGCGCAGCACCCATAACCCTTCGCTGGGCAGGAGAGCAGAGACTCGGCTCCTGACAAGCTGCCCATGCGCTGCCTTGGCCAGCGAACCACGAACAGCCACTGGGATGCCCATGTAGAGCCTCTGTGAGCCCATGGGTCAGAGTGTTTACTACGGGGGCAGGCAGCACCCCATGGAGCTACCCTCTGGGGCAGGGGAGAGCACAGTCCACAGGAGCTGATGTGGTGAGGGGGTTGCGGCAGGGCTTGGATGGCCCAGTCAGGGTCCCTGTGCTCTTCCAATCTCCAACATATGAGAGAGGTGGGACCAATACTTCCTTACCACCCGGGACTTGGGCGGAGCTGACCTCCTGGGTGCTTTGGGCAGTGCCAGCCAGGCACCGCTACAGCACTGACAACGGGCATACGGGGAGGGCTGGACTCGGGCCCAGCATGCGTTTTGGGGCAGGAGCAGAAATCCCTGGAGAGGAGGGACCCAGGAGTGGCCCCCTCACCTCCCCAACAGCCCACCCATTAACACCACTCAGAGAAGTGGGGCCCGGATGTTCCCCAAGCCCCTCTTTGAGTCACAAAGCCACATGGGAGGGCCACAGAGACCCCCCCTCCCAAGAACATAAAGCAAGCCACCCCCACCCTGCCCACTCACCACTCCCCTCCTCTGTCCTGAGGACCATCCTGGCCAGTGCTCCGGCAGGGCCTGTCCTGTCCTCGGCTCCCGCACTAGGTAGCTCCGTCAGGCCAGGCAGGGTGGGACACCTGCCGCTCACTGCACTTCCCGGAGTGACTCACAGCCGCTCTGAGCCAGTGAGTTGTCAGCCGGACGGGCGTCATCCGGAGCTACAGTACCAACACCCTGTTCCTGCCGTCAGCAGCCATTAACCCCTCTGCTCCCAGCCATCCCCAGCTCAGCACGCCGTGCTCCAAGCCAGAATCCCGGCCCAGGCACTGCCCCAAGACATGCCAACCCACCCCACAGCATCTGCCACAGACCCTGGGCTGGGCCTGAGCGCACCATTCCTGCCCTGCCATGGCCACCCTGGGCTTTCCTACCCCCAGGGTCTGGGGCAAAGGCTCTGCCCTGCCACATGGGCCCTAGGCAACAGCAGCTTTACTCGCCCCAGACAGCTGGGTCCAGGGCTTCAGCCTGCATCTCTGGAGGATGGGAAATCCAAACCTGCCTGGGGGGCCCAGCAGACCTGAGGGATAGGGAGGGGGACAGTTTTGGACCTAGGGGTGCCAAGGACACTGCTGGGACATGAGAGATTTCGAAGTGTCCAACAGCTGTGTCCCCTCGGACGGGCCCTGAGGATACCCGCAGCTCAGACCCTCAGACGCAAAACACTGTGGATAACAGCAGCCAAGCCCCAGGCCTGCGAGAGACCTGGCTTGAGGCCAACCTTGGCACAGATCCCCTCCCCCATGGGCTTCCCCAGCCTGCCCACTGCCTTGGGGTTCCCCCTCCCCCCGTTCAGCTCTTAGCCATAGCCCTGGCAGGTCACTGCTGCTCCTCTGGGCACTCGCCAGGCCCTTTCAGAGCCCCTCTCCCTGCATCTCCCGAGTGAGGAGGGGCTCACAGGCGAGTGCAGCATCCCGGCGAGTTGGGTCTGCAGAGGGGACTGATGTCTCCCTGCTCTGGGACATCAGGCCTCTGCACGCGCAGCCGGATCTCCTTCGGGGCCAGGTCTTGCTCGCTGGCCCCAGGCACTGCACTCCGTCCAGTGACTGTTCCAACACCTCACCTGCCAGTCCCTCTCCCTACATCTCCTCCTGCCCCCCTGCTGCTCCCTGGGTGCTGGCAGACCCTCCCATTAGCATTGCTGGCTCTCCTACCCTTCCCCAGCTCATTAACGGACAAGGCCCAGGCCGATACCTGCAGGACCTGCTAGACACTAACTGGCTGCATCCCTAGGTAGCATTGCTGGCTCCTGCCCCCGCACAGTCCCTGGCCGAGCCAGGGCCATGCCCCCCCCCAGGGGCACAGAGAGCCACCTGTGCCCAGACCTCAGAGCAAGAGGACAAATCCTGCCCCCCAGCGGGAGGGACACGCCAGTCACAGGGCCCCACCTTGGCCTGTGCTGCCCTCTGCTGGTTACACAGGAACATCGGCGCTGCCAGCCTGGGCCAGCCCAGGGCCCCTCTAGCCCCCAGCAAGCAGAAGCCCTCCAGGAGGCAGGCACGGGGTGACCCACTCCAGGGACAGTTCTTCCCACGCTCTCTCAGAGGCTGGCCCACGTCCTGAAGCAGGAGGGTTTGCCCTGGCCCACAGGCCTGGTTATTTTAAATGTTATTGATTGTACTGGGGATGTCATCACTCAGCTGTGTCCCCGCTTTCCCGAACCCTGCTGAGCACCAGGGCTTGGCATGTCTCATGGCAGCCAGGTCCGCAGCATGTTGCTGGGTTACAGGGAGCAAACCCATCATAGGGCTGGGCCCACCAGCACACCAGCAAAACCCACCTATGCTGCGAGTCCCTGCCCATGGCCAGCCGCACGGGCCCTGGGGGGAGCTCACCACCATCCTATCTGTCCCCGGCCATGGACATTATGGGGCTCGGGGCAGCTTGGCAGAATGGTGGCACTCCATACACATACTGTAGAAGGCGAACCCAGCTCACAGGGCAGGACCCCGGCCAAGCACAGAACTGCCCTGCTTTTTGGTAACTCATGACTGGACTGACCAGGGCCAACAGGGTTTGGGAGAGCCATTTGTTGGGAAAGCAGAACTCAACCTATGACACCCTGTGAGCGGCTGACGGGATGGAGTGCAGCAGGGCTTGGCCCCTCCTTTCCCTGGTAGATATGCTGGAGGGTAGGGATAGGATACAGAGGGACCTAGACAAATTGGAGGACTGGGCCAAAAGAAATCTGATGAGGTTCAACAAGGACAAATGCAGAGTCCTGCACTTAGGACGGAAGAACCCCATGCACCGCTACAGACTAGGGACCGAATGGCTAGGCAGCAGTTCTGTGGAAAAGGACCTAGGGGTGACAGTGGACGAGAAGCTGGATATGAGTCAACAGTGTGCCCTTGTTGCCAAGAAGGCCGATGGCATTTTGGGATGTATACGTAGGGGCACTGCCAGCAGATCGAGGGACGTGATCGTTCCCCTCTATTCGACATTGGTGAGGCCTCATCTGGAGTCCTGTGTCCAGTTTTGGGCCCCACACTACAAGAAGGATGTGGAAAAATTGAAAAGAGCCCAGCGGAGGGCAACAAAAATGATTCGGGGACTGGAACACATGACTTATGAGGAGAGGCTGAGGGAACTGGGATTGTTTCGTCTGCGGAAGAGAAGAATGAGGGGGGATTTGATAGCTGCTTTCAACTACCTGAAAGGGGGTTCCAAAGAGGATGGATCTAGACTGTTCTCAGTGGTAGCAGATGACAGAATGAGGAGTAATGGTCTCAAGTTGCAATGGGGAAGGTTTAGGTTGGATATCAGGAAAAACTTTTTCACTAGGAGGGTGGTGAAACACTGGAATGTGTTACCTAGGGAGGTGGTGGAATCTCCTTCCTTAGAAGTTTTTAAGGCCTGGCTTGACAAAGTCCTGGCTGGGATGATTTAGTTGGGGATTGGTCCTGCTTTGAGCAGGGGGTTGGAATAGATGACCTCCTGAGGTCTCTTCCAACCCTAATCTTCTATGATTCTATGATCTTCCAGGGCCTTCCCAGTTCCCAGACACCTGGGGAGTCCTGCCTGCATCAGCCTCGGAGTGCCACGGGGCAAGGAGGGTGCGGAGGAACGGGGGGCTCGGTGGCCAAGACCAGACATGGCAAAGGGAGGATTTAGCTGCTGCTCTGCGCCAAGGCCGGGCACTAGACACAGCAGTCCCACTGCCCACTGGCTGTTCCCCAGCTCGGGGGCACTCAGGCCTCCCAGCCACTGCCGAGGAACTTCCTGCCCCGCCTCCCACCCCTGCCTGCTGCCTCAGCACTGCAGGCACAGGGCCACCACATCCTGTTTTCACTGCGCCTTGCACGTCCCAAGGTTACATCAGAGCGAGCTATTCCCACAGGCTGCAGCCAGAGGCCCCCTGCGGATGCAGGCAGCACCAGGGATGCTGCCAGGGTCCCTCCTGCAGCCAGGCTGGCTCAGGCTCCTCAGCTGCCACGCGGAGTAACCACCGGCCATGGGCAGCCAGGCCCCAGTCACCCTCACGCCTCTTCACCCACAGCCGCTGCACAGCAGCCCGAGCCCTGCCCAGGCCAAGGAGAAGCAGCAGCTCTTTGCCCGCAGCCTCCCGGCTGAGCAGAGGACTTGTTACCATGGACACTGGCTCACGCAGCGCTCTGGCTGCAGGCTCCCCAGCTCCTTCCAAGCAAGAACCCCCTTCTGCCCGCTGGGGCAGAGCAGCAGGCCCAGAGCAGAGGGGCTGTCACATGAGCTGTATCTCCCCAAACTGCAGGAATGGCAATGCAGCCGCGGGATGTCTGCCCTGGGTCCCCTCTGGCCCACCACCTCCAGGGCTCGGTCTGGCCAACGCCTGCACTAAACCACAGTCAGGCCCATTTACAAGCAGGCCTCCCCAGGCAGCAGCCGTCACCTGGAGCCTGGCAGTGACCGATGGGGGAAACAGAGTCACAGGAGCTTCCCCCAAATGCCCGGGCTTAAAACACCAGCCGACTCCCTGGAGACCCCGCACCCACCTGCCAGAAGGGAAGGGGATCTAGCCCGTCATGGCCAGGCACAGCACACATCTGCCTGGCAACACAGGTGAACTTTGGTGATGATTGAGGGGTACCAGCAGAGCTGCGGAAAGCCCAGGGGTGGGATAGCAGAGCGATAGGATAGCAGGGAGCTGCGGGTCCCACGCATCAGCCATGCTCCCCCCAGCAGGTGCTCAGCATGTACCTGCCTCCCTGCTCCTGCCTGACAACCTCTCACCCTGTCCTCTGCAAACTGCAAGACACTGGCGACTGAGCACGCAGCCTCCACCTGTCTGGTTCTGCCACAGGACAGGGGTGGAGGCAGGGGGCCGAGGGGGTGTGGGGCAGACCCATTGCTCCCAGCTAGTGACAAGCAGCCAGAGCGCCCCTTTCAGGCCAGCCAAATGGTAAATCAGCCTCTGCAGACAACTCTGCGTCAGTAACGCTCCCAGGAGAGCGGGCACCAGAGCAGCCAGTGCTGCCCAGGGAGCAGTCTCTGCCCCTCGGCAGCAGGGCGGTTGGCTCCCTCCTCAGCCCCCTCGTGGAATCACAGACTGATGCCCGGTGTGCCCTTGACTCTTTCTTCCTGCCCTGGACACTGCAGGCACACGGGGACACAGCCATTCCGAGGGGGACAGAGAGCCAGTCCCCTCTTCACAGCCCTCCCCAGCAGCTGGTCCCTGCCCCCACCCTCTGAAGAGGGAGCCTAGGGATGGCTCCTCAAACTCATGCCACACTCAGGTCAGTGCCCGACGGGCCCAGGGACTCTCACCAGCTACTGCTATGCCCTAGGGAACCAGCAGAAGGGAATGACGGCCATGGGCCCCTCAGGAGCACGCCCTATGCACCGAGACACCAGCATGGGGCCCAGGCTGCATGGCAGGTCTGCCCTGGCACGCACGGTCAGTGTCCTGGGATGCACGGACCACCGCAGGCACCATGTCCCCTACACACAGCGCAGAGCTGACCCCAAGATGTTCCATACAGGCCCAGCTGGAAGCGGGTCAGAGCCAGGCTGAGGCGCTCTGCAGGGAGCAGGACCCCGACATGCCTGTTTCCTGTACGCCTGGTACTTCAATGCCAGCCTAGAGACCTGAAAGCTGCTTGGTATCAAAAGCACCCAGTAGATGGGAGCTCTGCACACAGTGTCAACTCTTACAGCTCGGTCCCCCACCCCTCATCCATACGGCTGATGCCAGCCACTGCCAAATGCCCTATGGGTCCCTAGGGTGACAACCCTTCCCCACCCCCCTCACTCCACGACAAGACCAGGAATCCAGAGACATCAGCAGCTGGGACCTAGGGTTGCCTGCACTCCCTTCACGTGCTACCCCAGAGGCTTCGTGCGAAGCAGCAATGGAAACAGGCAGTCTCAGTGCTGCCCTGCATTTGGTTTCTGTGGTTTAGCCAAGGACACTTCACCAGCAGCTCCCGACACTCGTGATCACTCCCACGCCTGGCAGCAGAGCAGCCTCACCCCCCGCACAGGGGCTGAGAAGCAGCCTGATCCTTCCTGAGGTGAGGCCCCAGGGTACTGCAGCAAGGAGTGGCCATGCCACCGCTGCACACACATGCCGAGTGCGGCGCGGGAGAAACCCTGGGCCTGTCCAGACCCTCTGAGGGGCTGCAGCAGTCTCAGACTCCTGGCACCCTCCTCACAGTGAGTCACTGTCCTGGGCACTGCACACAGCACCCGTGTGACAGGGGTGGCGCTATGCCAGCCCCCTGGCGACCCCATGCCCTCCTGGCAGGGACGGCTCAGCACCCTAATGGGGCACCCACAGCAGCCCTGCCCGGAGCTCCCAGGGAAAGGTCAGGAGCCGGCAGCACACAAAGGCACGAAGGGCAAGTGAGCACTCTCTGCACTACGGTCAGCGAGAGCCACAAGGGCGCAGAGCAGCAAGCACCATAAGGGCTTCCCGGGAGCCTGGGATCCTGCCTGCTTCCCAGCTGCCTGCACAGGGAGAGGGGGGAGGTAACGCGCATACCTGCCTTGGCGATCGCAGAGGGGCACAGGAAGGCTTGGAAACTCGAGGCACAAAGCTCGCTGACCGTCCCCATGCTGCAGGGGCCGTGGGCACTGAGTGCCGTGTCACTCCAATGCCACTGGGCAGGAACAGCTGGGCCCAGCAGGTGCCCACTTCACGCCAGGCAGAGCACCTGCCAGAAGAGGGAGGACCAGAGCCCGAGGACTCTCCAAGCAGGGAGTAGGAGGGAGACAGACAGACAGAGGGTTCCCCGGTCTGGCTCTAGCAAGAGGAACTGATGATCTAGCAACGGGAAGCTCCCAGCTGACGAAGCCCACGCAGGAGGCCAGCCAATCCCAGCTCCCCTCCCGAAAACTAACCCAGGTGGTGCTCCTGCAGCAGCGGCTGGGGGGGCTCAAAGCCACTTAGAGGACAGTTAGTTGGGGAACTTCCCCTTAGTTGCCCCAGCCTATCAGCTCCAGCCCACCTCTCCTGCCCCCAGGGGAGCGGGGGGATTTCTAGGTCAGTTTTCGCCTTCCGTATCATTAGAGCCTTAAGCATCCAGTGAGCCCGGTGGTTGCATAGCAACCACCACTGCATAAAGAGAAGGTGCATAAAAAACTACAACGCAGACAAGCCGAAGTGGTGGAGGTGGGGAGAGCATGGGGGGGTGGGGGGTGGCTAGCTCCCCTCCAGCCCTGCCGAGGGCGGCCACCAGCATGATGTGCACCAGCTGCAGCAGGAGGAGGATGCTCCCCATGCCTCTGACCCACTGGCTCAGCCTGAGCATCTCGCACGGGCAGAGGGAGGGAGAATGTCTGCCCAGCCCCTCTGAACCCCCGATGCCCCACACGCGCCTCCCCGCCAGTGAGACCTGGGCTCTGGCTGGGTGATGCCCCATGTAAATCCTCCGCTCGTGAGCACCTTGCCCTGGGACAGCTGCGCTGAACTGCCCACGCACTGCGTAGCTGGGAGAGTCCTGGGGCAGCTCGGACCCAGCCACAGAGGCCAGGCCTAGGAGCTTCAGCCCACGCTGGAAGGCTGGATGCTGCCTGCTTCCCCATCACCTCTTGCCCTAAGCCCTCAGCACCTTGCGGCCCTGGCCACCTGTCCCCCTCGCCCACATCCGAGCCCCTCAGGCCCCTGCAGCTGCTGCTCCACACGTGCCTCAAAGAGACTGAAACAATGAAGCCGGGTGCGTTTCCCCCTCCAGACACGGGAGCTGGGGCGCGTCACAGGGCAGCCCAGGCAGCCCAGAGAGACGCCACCCCACAGAACTAACCAGCTGCTGCAGCAAGACGGCACTAAGCAACTAGCTCTGAACCAAAGGCCAGGGCCTGGAGGTGCCACTGCACCCAGAATCTGCCAGGCAACCGAGAGGTCTGAGCCCACCGCACAGCAGCGCAGCTAGAAGAGTCAGGAGCAGAAGGGGCAGCCAGGAGCTCCCTGGAGGAGACGTCAGAGGGAAGGAGGTAGGAGATGCCTGCAGGAAGTGGGCAGGAGCACCAGCTGTGAGGGAACCTCTGGTAGGAGGTCCCATGGGCACTTGGGGCAGGAGTTTGGCCTGCAGGGCAGCTCTCAGCAAGAGACGAAGGGTGCAGCTGATTGCGTTTTCCCCACGTCTGCACACAGAGGTTAACGACTGTTCCCAGGAAGAGCAGTGCGGCAGCGAGGTCCGCATGCTGCCCCCCGGCTTACACGCCTGACCTTCTGATTTCCCCAGAGGCCAGCGCTGCCATTGCCACAGGCCTGAGCCTCGACCCTGAGCATCACCAGCAACTCCTGGGCAAACGCTCAAGCTGAGGAAGGAGCCAGGCACGGGGAAGCCATGCTGTGCTCGCGACACTCGGGCCAGTGACAGAGCGCACACAGTCCTCTCAGTATCTTGCCCGAGGCCCAGTGTCAGCTGCCAGAGGAAATCCCACTGCAGTAGGAACATCCCTGTGTGCCAGGGAAGCTCCCAGCTGATATGAAATCAGGACAGGTTTGTACCTCACAGAGAGACACCCTGAGCTTCCTTCCTTCAGCCAAGGCAAAGAGATGTGTCCTGGGCACTTGGCACCAGCTTGTTTCCCACAACCCACCTGGCCACGTTTCTCTGAGCAAGGGTCCTGGCCTGGGGCATTTGGGAAGAAAACTGGTGTGAACTTCACTCCAGCCTCAGGCACAGCGGGCCTGGCCCAGCAATGTCCTGCATTCCCCCCTAACTGTGCTATGAAACCCCACTCCAGAAAGCAAGGAGCACCCACTGTACAAGATACACGCCTGGTCCTGGGATGGGGCCAGACAAACCCTGCTGATGTGACCCAAACACAACCTGTGCTGTGATGCCTGCCAGAGTCTGGAGGCAGCCGGAAAAAATAGATCCCCGAAGCTTGCGCTGGCCGCACTGGGGTCAGCAGGTGGTTAACTCTGAACCCTACAGATAACAGGCTGGATTTATCTCTCAACTATTTCACTGGTTGATTTTATTAGAAGAAACATCCAGCTAATGGACTTCTCCCACAAACCCAAACAAAACCCCACAAACGACAGCAGCCAAGACCTCCAGCTTCCCCAGTACAGGACCCCATGACACACTGGAAGTGCAAGAAAGCAGAAAACCCTCTAATTCACAGGAAGCAGTAGGAGACCATGTGCACAGTGGGTTTTATTTAAACCAATAAAACTCTCTGTGCTGCTGCTCCAGATCCCAGGGGTCTGGCTGTGGCACGCCTGGCCCATGATGTGCTCACAGCCACGGGCCTGGGGAAGGACTCGGCTCCGCAGGGCATTGCTGGGGCACTGGGGGCTATGGCTGTGTGATCAGGTTTATAAGGGGAGGAGACACCAGGGTTTCCTGGATTTGGGGTTCCAGAAGCTCAGGGCTGGAAGGGGAGAGAGAAAATGGCAAACTCCCCATGGGCTGGGAACAGCCCCCGGCCCCTGCTGAGACTTCAGTGGGGCTTGGACGATTCAGGGGCTCAACAGCTGGGATTAGAAATGCCTGCAACCCCCGTGAGCCCCTCCCCTTGGGGGAAGGGCGCTCTGCTGGGCAGGGAGGGGTCGCTGGCCCAGCATTGCAGCAGGCCTGGCACTGACTGGCAGTTCTCCACATGCCCGGAAAGCTGGGCAGGATCTCTAGCAAGCCCACAAACACTGGTGAGGCTCACACAGTACTCTGACCACCCACTGGCACCATGGCTTTAGCCCACAGGATGCCGAGGTGGCCCAGCCAGCATGACCTCCCATGGGGGAAAAGAGCTGGAGCTGCTCATGGCTCCCTACCCAGAGAAGAAAGTTCGGATGACTCCATGCTAATTAGCAAGAGCCGCCACTGGCCACTTAGTAAGTGGGATGATTGGGCTCCTGGCGCCTGCTATCCCTTCAGTGCTAGGCATGGCCTGTGCAGAGCCCCAGGGTGGATGGGGGGCTGGCGCTGCTGAAAGGAGACGCCAGCAGGCCCTGTGGAGGGAACCTGAGTGTGCGCCCTGCCCCAGCTCACCCCCCGTCAGCGGC
Source organism: Chelonia mydas (assembly GCF_015237465.2). NCBI lineage: Eukaryota > Metazoa > Chordata > Testudines > Cheloniidae > Chelonia > Chelonia mydas. The sequence goes on from NC_051254.2 coordinate 1,282,088, forward strand.
GGGGAAGGAGCCAGAGTGAGTTTTCCTGTTTCACTAGAACAAGCACAGCCTGAGCTAAGAAGAGATGGAGCTAAGCCAGCTGAAGGAGAACCAAGCTGTACCGATGGGCACGCTCTGGCTCCACCACGTGGCACCTTGGCTGCACGGCCCCTCCCCATGCGCTGCAGCCTTTGCTCACAACCCTGACTCTCCATCACTCCTGTCCCTCCAGCATGTCCCATTCCCCTGGAGTCCTATGTGGTCAGCTCTTTGGGGTAGGGCTGACAGGCTGCACATGGGACCCAAGCTGGCGCAGGCCTCTAAGCTCTGCCGCAGGATAATTGCTAAACACACCCGAGATCGCTGGCTATAGAGGATGCTCAGTGGCTTGCTGGGGGCTCCCAGCAGCAAGTGACGGCAGGGGCTTGGGGGTGAGGCCCTAACAGACGTTCATGCTGCTGCCGTACGCCCTGGCACGGAGTTACAGCCACATGGTTGCGGGGGAGAGCCCAGGAGGGATGGGAACATTGCAGCTGCGTGAGGTGTGGGGCTGCTATCCCTGCTGTCCTCCAGCCAAAGGGCTTCCCAGCACAGAAAGTGCCTTTGAATTATTCTCCATCAGCTCCTGCCGCACCACCCTGCTCCCAGGCCTGCGCTCCCATCCCCAGAGGGCTGCATCAGCCCCACTTACAGAAATCCCTTCATCCCCACAGCCCGAGCTGCCAGTAACCCCAGAGTGCAGCGGGACTACAGGTCAATCCCCTGCCAGGAGTGTCCACTGCCCTGGCACCCGCAGGCCGGAGGGAGGGGCGTGGGCCAGCCCTGGCCAACACGTCAGTGCATCCAGCAGAACAGCCCTTCTGAGTCCCCTCCGCCCACTGTCGGCTACTCTCTGATGCCCCAGCCCAGCAGGGCACAGTGCTCAGCCCTGATTTCCTTCTCCTCCCAATTATTTAGTTAGATTTAAAGCCAGAGAGATGCCGCTCCACAGCTCTAGGCTTCCCGATTAACTGCCAGCAAAACAACCTTCCTTGTTACTTACACCTGGCACCGCCCGTGGTGTTCACAGCCGGCATGGACCCCCTGCAGACCTTCTCCCGCTGTTAGCCCCATCGCCTAGCTAAACTGCAGGGGTTCAGCTCTGAGGCCTTGAGTGAATGTGATTCACTTCTCTGAGCTCTCTCCAACATGGGCTGGTGCCCTAAGGGGAGTGCTTTCAATGGGGAAGCCCCCTCGGTGCAGCGGAGGAGAAAAGAGCCACATGGTCCCAGAGAGTCGCAGCCATGCCACCAGCTGCTGACCCAGGGATTTGCTCTGTGCTGAGGCAGGCAGCTGGGGGAAGGTCACACACCACGTGCGCAGAGAGGCAGAAATACAGCATCAGCAGAATCACACCATTCGCAAGGGGCCAGGACACAGACCTCTGCCTGGCCAGAGAGGGGCTCTTCACTGTCCCTTAGGAAAAAGAGGGCCCTAGTGACAAGTGTCCCCAGGCAAAGGTGCAGCCTGTCTCCACCACAGCAGAGGGCCCGGGTTAACACAAGGGCCCTGGCACCTAGCCTGCTGTGTTAACTAGCTCCCCGAGCAGCACAAAGGGCCGCTGGCACAGGAGACAGACCATGATGTCCCAGCTTTAGGCTGGGAACCACCTCGCATTTGAGACAGACACAGGCGGCAGAGAAAACTCGAGGGTGCTGGGCTCCTTGGCTAGCTGTGGACTAGAGAGCTAGTGGTGAGCCACTTACCATAGTGGGTGGCTAGTCTAGCAACGGATTTGCAAGCTCTGGTGCAATGAGTAGCCCCTGCTCAGCCTCTGGCCACACAAAACCCAGTCACCTGCCACAAGAAAAATCTGGCTCTGTACTCTCCAGCTACACTGGCTGCTTTGCCGGTGCCCATGCTGAGGGGGCCCTAGAGAGAACAAAATGTCCCAAGAGATCCAAGTGCTTTCCAAACTAAACCAAAATGTAAACACATGGGGATCTACTCACGCATCATCAAAATGCAGACACTTCTGGGGTGCAACGTGGCAGCTCTGCTACACTGCACAAGGATTTCAAACAGAAAGAGCAGCACCATACTGGCCTGGAACTGCAGGGGCAGTTTGGGAAGGCAGAACAGAATTAGCCCACGGGAGTTTGGCCCGGGTGCTGTGGAAGACAACCCTGGCTCTCAAGAAAAATGGACTCCTACAGATCCCAGGATAGTGGTCTATCATCATCTGGGAGCAGCCGCTTTGGTCAACCAGCAAAGCGTGGCCGTCAGCAACCTGGCTGGATTTTTACAGATGGTTTTTTGCCAAGTCTGTGGCCCCTGGCAACCTCTCACCACACTGTAAGCACCGCAAGGGTCAGAGTCAGGATCTCAGTTTCACATCTCTTCAGACCAGCCCCTGGAGTGCACAGCACCGTCAGCTCCACAGGGCGAGTACTAAAGCCCCAGGAAGATCGCCACCTGCTGACTCACCAGCCCCACTGTCCTCAACACGGAGGGGCACCGTGGAGCTTGCCCATTAAGTCCTGGCCTGGACCCCCCTGCCTAGAGACATTAAAGTACAAGGGGTCCAGCTGCAGAGACCGAGGAAGAGCTGGGAATTAAATGTAAAGTGTTCAATATATTAGAAGTGACAGAGCCTGCAGCCACAGAAGCTGCGTGGCAGAGTCTCAGAGCCACCTCACATGGCTCCGGTAGTTCTGGGGGAGCTGGGCAATTGCACTACCTGGTTTCTCTTCAGCTCGTATAAATCTTTCGCCTTTTACTTAAAAAAAAAAAAAAGAAAAGAAAAAAATTGCACTACCTGGCCCAGGTCTGTATTTGCCTAGAGCATGATCACATTGTGCATGGCAGGTGGCGGTGATCAGCTGCAAAGGGGTGCTGTCTGGCAGCTGCTGTCTGCAAGAAGGTCAGCTCTACAGACACTATGAAATTCCAGCCCAGCTCCTGCCCTGGAAGGGTCTGAGGAGCATTGGTTGGGAGTTTAAATTCAGCCAGCGTTCAGAAGCATCAGCTGAATGCAAGGCAGGTGGAGCAGCGAGGGAAGATGCAGGCAGTGGAGTCCTGCAGCCCAGGGGACAGGAAGCTATGGTTGTATCATCTGCGTGACAAGGCAATCCGAAACCTTCTGTTCTGCTGTGTCAGACACAGCCAGGCTCAGAGCTAACTTCAGGTGGTGTTGGCTGCATTGGGACAGAGGGGTCATAGCACAAAAGGCAGGTCAGCATGGGAGCCCCTGGAGAAGGACAGCTAGGTGAGCGTGAAGGGAGGTCTAGTTACATCCCTCCAGTCTGAAATCATAGATCCCTGTCGGCAATGGTCAAAACTAGAGATTTTGGCTGGTTTCTTGGTTTATTTTGAGAGCAGCTTGAAAGGAGAAGCCCAGAGAGCCAGTCAGTTTCAGCATCACTGATAGCTTCTGACAGCCACCATAACATGAAGCATCAGTCCCAGCCAGAGCTGCTAGGGCAGAGGGGACAGCCAGTGTCACAACTTTGAGATGACAGAAAAGGAACTGAGAAGGGCACGCACACGAGCCAGCCGGGCCCACTTGTGGGGTAACAGACCAAAGGGTTGTGAACAGCAGCTGCACAGGATGTGGGCTTAGTTTCATGAACACAAACAGCAGTTTCTCTCTCTCTGTTCCCAGGACATGATGCAGATAATCTAGACATAGTCTGGGTGGGAGCAGGGCACGTGCTGCTGAGACTGCTCCCTGGAGGATGCTGTCTGAAGTGACAGCAAAAAAAAAAAAAAAAAAAAAAAATGGTCAGACAGACCTTAATTTTAGCCCCATCTCTCCGGTCTTCTCATCCTTCCGTCCCCGAGGCTCCTGCGAGAGCCCAGCACAGCACACAGAGTGGGAATACCAGGAAGTAACCAAACCTGCTGAGATGCACACTCCGAAGCCTCCCTGGATAATTCCTTCCACTGCAGACTGCATGTGGATGGGAGGTTATAACCCTGGGCACGTGGCACCCTTCCACACGCCTTGGCTCGCCCCCCAAGCTGGCCTAGCAGATGGATACAGCTCACATGCACAACCTGGAATAGTTAGCTTCCCTGTAAGCAAATAAACAAAGGGAGCATTTTTTAAGCAGTGTCAGCAGCTGGCACAGAACAGCACCCAGCAGTCCCACAAGGGCACCTGTCTGTTGGCAGCAGGCTCACTTTGAATCCACTGGCTGCTGAACAAACCCACTGAGCCTCACTTATTATAATGGAGAGAAAGACCAAGAACCCCCTTGCCTGCCACACTATAACAGCAGCAGTGTGTTGGGGACACCTCGCCTGCTGCCCTGCCACGTCCCAGGATTGGAACATCGTGTGCATGCCCTAGCCAGGCCATGGACTCTCTGCCCCTTGCTGCAATACAGATCACCCAGACGTGCCTGGCTTAGCATGTTCCCGATAGCTGCTGGGATGGGCAGGACGCTTTGTAGGGTAGATTGAGTTTCTTCTGCCCAGATCTATCGGTAGAAAGAAAAGCTACAGAGCAGTGAACTGGTCCATTACTCAGCCCACAGCCTGCTGGCACCGCCTAGTCTATGCTCAAAAAGTCATTACATGCCACTGGGGATGGTGCATTGAGGCAGAATTCCTCAGCCTCTAAGCCACCTCTCAGGCACCATAGACTGGGAGGAAGGTCAGTCTCGGAGCAAGAATCCGGAGCTTCTGAACCCGGAACACATCTGATGGGGTCACCTCCACAATCCCAATGGGGCACTTGGGGTGTGTGAATCCCAGGGGCCAGCAGCTCATCCGGAGGAGTTTTGGGGTGCACGGGTGGCACTGTCCCGCGAACACCGGGCTCTTCCATCAGCTGCCTCCTGAGAGCTACTGACAGTCACCGGCAGCCCAGGTACCTCCCTCTGCATGCAGCTGCACCAGCCAAACAAGAACTCTGGGTCCTTCTCCATGCACATGGCAAGCAGCAACGCTGCCCTGGTTGGAATTCACAGATCCTAATAACATTCAGAGCAGGGATGGGCAGCCTGCCACTTGCCTGAAAGAGATTACCACTGCAGCACTAATCCAGCACTTCCAGTGCACTCTGGAGGGAAAGCAGCTGCACTTGGCTTAGGCCAGCACCATTCTGCTTTCACCAGACGAGGCATCCAGGACTACAACAGAAGCCACATGAGCCTCCAAGCACAGCAACCATTTCCCCGAACGAGTCAGGAATAAAGCAACACTAGCAGGTGTGTAGACACAGGCGCACACACAGCTGTTTGTTACCTAGCCACTCCCACCAAGAGAGTAATCTACACAGGGAGCTGAGAACAGCTACCCCACCAACACACCCAAGGCCCCAGTGACATTAACACCAGGCCCCAGTGACTTACCAGGGAAGTCCACGCTACCTGAGATATGAATTTCATAACATTCAGAAACCAAGTGAAGAGAGGCGTCTCGCCATCATCACCACAGAGCACCAGTCAGTTCACTCCAGTCCCCTAAATCTGAAAGGCCAAAGATACTCAAGGGCAATTGCCTCCAAAGGGTTAAGAAATCCTGGTGCAGTCTGTAGGATGAGAGACGTTGCAGCAGTGTAAGAGGATAATTTAAGCAGGTCTGTGTTGGAGCTGCTAGCATGAAGGTTGGGTTCATGCTGATAACTGGGTCATACATACTAATTCACTGACTTGCTGCAAGGATGTCGCAGAGAGATTCCAGCCAAGAGGGAATTTGGATTTAAAAAACAAGCTGTCCTTTAACTAGAAAAGAGCCAGGGGGGTTCAGAGAGAGAACTCTCCCCCCAGCCTCCCCCAGCTGTACTCCAGGAAAACTTTAATTAAAACTGCAAGCTCACAACAGTGCACTCTGTCCGGAAGTGAAGTGAGCAGCCAAGTGAAGCAAAGACAAGCTGCTCAGTCCTCACCTCACCTCCGCGCCTCTAGGCATGGCAGCCCACCTGTGCACACGGTCAGCTCCCACAATACACAGGCCTGCTGGGGGGCACAGGGAGAGGGGTCCGCTCAAACCCTGCATTTCACAGCTTTGGAGAGTTCAGGCCCGAACTCCTCTTTGTAGTCCAGGTTACTAGGAACGGGACACCCAAAGCCACAGCAGGCTGAGCACACTGATTAGACCCCCAGCCTCCCTCTCCTCAAGCAAATCAAGGTGTTTTCACGCTCAACCTCCCCCCTCCCAGGCCATCTTGGGGTCTGTTCTCCCCCTGCCTGCAGCTCATTGCAAGCTACACATTCCTCATTTAAACAGCCAAGTCCCCTGGGACCGGTCCTCTCACTCCCCATTTCGTGACCCACCTTTCAGCTTAGCCAGGGTTTAAGCAGCATGTCGTGTCATGCCCGCCAGACACGACTATTTCTGCGACCCGAGCACATGGCCACAGACCTGGGAGCATCTGCTCCGTGCTGCCAGAACTGCAGTTTGGGGTTTCGCACAAGCAGAGCTTGGTGACAGGCCTGCCTGGGGGTGACCAGAGAGCAGCCTGAGCAGGGGTGCCCACAGCCCACCCAAGCAGAGCTCTGAGCTCCCCAGACCCCCTTACGCTCCTGCCCCCATGCTTAGAGCTTTGCCAGAGGAAAGCACCCAGGCGATCACTTGCAGCAACAGGAAACAGCAAGGAGTGTCAAATGCAGCCACAGAGAGGCACTAGAGAAAACACACCCGGTTACTGGTGAGAGCCCATGTGCCCAGCTGTTGAGTGGCAGCTGGGGCAGTGCCAGACCTCAGACACAGAGAGCCCTGCCTGGGGGGTGACCCACAGGGAACAGCCTACAGCATCTGCCCCTGCAGCTGTCCTACAGTCCTCCCCACACGCCTCGCCACTCTTCCCAAGCCAAGGAATGCGATCCTCGCCTCGCTCCCCACACTGGGGGGCCCCCTCCCTCTCATTGCCCCCCAGCTCAGCACCCCAACCCCTGGCAGTGCCCAGGGGGCAGCTATCCCCCCCAGCCCCCCTGCACTGCCCCCCCATTCCACAGCCCCATACCCCCCCACCCCCCGACCCTGCACTGCCCCCCATTCCACAGCCCCATACCCCCCCACCCCCCGACCCTGCACTGCCCCCCATTCCACAGCCCCATACCCCCCACCCCCCGACCCTGCACTGCCCCCCATTCCACAGCCCCATACCCCCCCCACCCCCCGACCCTGCACTGCCCCCCATTCCACAGCCCCCATACCCCCCCACCCCCCGACCCTGCACTGCCCCCCATTCCACAGCCCTATACCCCCCACTCCCCGACCCTGCACTGCCCCCCATTCCACAGCCCTATACCCCCCCACCCCCGACCCTGCACTGCCCCCATTCCACAGCCCTATACCCCCCACCCCCCGACCCTGCACTGCCCCCCATTCCACAGCCCTATACCCCCCCACCCCCCGACCCTGCACTGCCCCCCATTCCACAGCCCTATACCCCCCGACCCTGCACTGCCCCCCATTCCACAGCCCTATACCCCCCGACCCTGCACTGCCCCCCATTCCACAGCCCCATACCCCCCGACCCTGCACTGCCCCCCATTCCACAGCCCCATACCCCCCGACCCTGCACTGCCCCCCATTCCACAGCCCCATACCCCCCGACCCTGCACTGCCCCCATTCCACAGCCCCATACCCCCCGACCCTGCACTGCCCTATACCCCCCACCCCCCGACCCTGCACTGCCCCCCATTCCACAGCCCCATACCCCCCGACCCTGCACTGCCCTATACCCCCCACCCCCCGACCCTGCACTGCCCCCCATTCCACAGCCCCATACCCCCCGACCCTGCACTGCCCTATACCCCCCACCCCCCGACCCTGCACTGCCCCCCATTCCACAGCCCCATACCCCCCGACCCTGCACTGCCCTATACCCCCCACCCCCCGACCCTGCACTGCCCCCCATTCCACAGCCCTATACCCCCAGCCCCCCATTGCACTGCCCTATACCCCCCAGCCCCCCATTGCACTGCCCTATACCCCCCCAGCACTGCCCCCCCATTGCACTGCCCTATACCCCCCAGCCCCCCATTGCACTGCCCTATACCCCCCCAGCCCCCCATTCCACAGCCCTATACCCCCCAGCCCCCCTGCACTGCCCCCCATTGCACTGCCCTATACCCCCCCAGCCCCTAGCAGTGCCCAGGGGGCAGCGCTCCCCGCCACAGCCCTGTTCCCCCCCGGCCCCCGGGCTCACCGTAGCCGCTCTCCTCCTCCATGCTGCCCGCCGCGGCCGCCCGCCTGCCTCTAGCGGCGGCTCCCCGCGCTCGCTCCCGCCCCGGCCCGGCCCGCCTGGGGGCGGAGCTCACCGGCGGGGAGGGGCGGGGCCTCCGAAGCCGGGCCGGGAGCGGCCATGGGCTGGGACCACGTGATGCCGGGGAAAGGGGCGGGGGGAGCGAGCGGGAGCGGGGGTCCTTCTGGCTCAGGGAGGGGCGGGGCCTGGGAGCCAGGACTCCTGGGTTCTCTCCCCAGCTCGGGGAGGAGCCAGGACTCCTGGGTTCTCTCCCCAGCTCGGGGAGCGGGGTGGGGTCTGGGGTGGGGGGGAAGCCAGGACTCCTGGGTTCTCTCCCTAGCTCGGGGAAGGGGATGGGGAGGAGCCAGGACTCCTGGGTTCTCTCCCCAGCTTGGGGAGGGGGGTGGGGTCTGGGGTGGGGGGGAAGCCAGGACTCCTGGGTTCTCTGCCTAGCTTGGGGAGGGGGATGGGGAGGAGCCAGGACTCCTGGGTTCTCTCCCCAGCTCGGGGAGGGGGGTGGGGTCTTGGGTGGGGGGAAGCCAGGACTCCTGGGTTCTCTCCCCAGCTCGGGGAGGGGGATGGGGAGGAGCCAGGACTCCTGGCTTCCATTCCCAGCTCCGCCTGACTCTTTGTATGACCTCAGGTAAGTCACTTCATCTCTGCCTCTCTTCCCCCAGCCCTATGGTGGGGATAACGTTCAGCCCCAACCTGCCTCCGTGCAGTCTTGTGAGCTGAATTCATTGTGGCCGAAGGCTTTGGGGTGCTGGGGTGGGAAGGCCTGCACCCATATGCCCCAAAGGCTCCAGAAATCTCCCGTTTAAAGTGCCACTTTCCGGTTAAAGGGTTTATCCGCTACCAGACATCGGGTGTGCCACCAGCATGGCTTCTCTGGGGTCCTCTTCAGCAGCGTGGCCGGAGCTAGGCAGACTCAGCCAGGCAGTCACGGCACAGGGGCTGGGCCGGGGGCCGCCGTGCTCACCCTAGGGCAGACGAAGAGCCGCCCCACGAAGAAATAACGACTCGTCCGCCAGCATAGAGCTGGCCCCGGGCACGGCTCATTTCAAGCTGCAACCCAGCCCCAGATCTTCAGAATGACAGATACTGACAGGCGACATGGCAGAGCCGGTGCCGCGTCTAAAAGAAGCAAGTGAGGGTGCAGCCAGGCCGGCGGTGGGAGCGAGACGAACTCAGAGAGGAGACTACATGGAGACTTGTTGAAGAGAGGAAAGAATTAAAGAAGAGAATTCAGTAAAAGAACGATTCTGCAACAAGACCATGCGGATGAGACATGGAAGTTAAAAGACCAGCCAGCAGAGCTGAGCGAATGGATGGAAAATAAAGCAAGAGGAGCTGAGGTAGTGTATAAGAGAGGGGAGTCTTCTGGTCTCTAAACAACTGACATCACAATTCTCAAATCATTGTGGCAGCATGAAAGCTTGAGATGGTATAATTTGAACAGTAAAGGAAGGACAGAAAGCCCTTAACAGATTTGAGACTGTTGTCAGGTCTCTCTTCTGTTGTCTTTTCTCCAGGCTAAACAGGCCCGGTTTTTTAACCTTTCCACATAGGTCAGGTTTTCTAAACCCTTTTGTCATTTTTGTTGCTCTTCTGTGGACACTCTCCAATTTGTCCATATAATTCCTTGCATTGGAAACAGCACTCCATCTGATGCCTCACCAGTGCCGAGCAGATCAGAACAATTACATCCCATGTCTTAGATACGACATGCCTGTGAATACACCCCAGAACGACGTTAGCCTTTTCCCCAACCGCAGCACATTGGCTCATACTCAATTTGGGATCTACTATAACCCCCAGATCCTTTTCAGTGGTACAATCCAGTTTCCCCCCATTTTGTAGTTGATTTTTCCTTCCTAAGTGTAGTACTTTGCACTTGTCTTTGTTGAATTTCATTTTGTTGATTTCAGACCAATTCTCCAATTTGTCAAGGTCATTTGAATTCAAACCCTGTCCCCCAACATGCTTGCAACCTCTCCCAGCTAGGTGTCATCTGCAAATTTTATAAACATACTCTCCATGCCATTATCTACATCATTTAATGAAAATATTGAATAGTACCAGACCCAAGGCAGACCCTTGCAGGATCCTGCTAGATACGTCCTCCTAGTTGACACCCACGGTTTGCTGTCAAACTGTAGTAAATTTGAGTGCAAGTTTTCAGCAAGTTGTGCACCCACCTTACAGTAATTTCATGTAGCCCACATTTCCCTAATTTGCTTATGAGAATGTCATAGGGGACTCCGTCAAAAGCCTTACTAAAAATCAAGATATGTCTACAGCTTCCTCTCGCTCCCTTAGACCACTAAGCCTGTCAAAGAAGGAAATTAGGTTGGTTCGACCTGATTTGTTCTTGACAAAACTATTTGAGCTATTACTAATTACACTATAGCTGCTTACAAGATGATTGTTTAATAATTTGTTCCAGTATCTTTCCAGGTATCAAAGTTAGGCTGACTGGTCTATAATTCCCTGGGTCCACTTTGTTCCCCTTTTAAAAGATAGATACTGTTTGTCCTTCTCCAGTCCTCTAGCATCTCTGGGAGTTCTCAAAGATAATTACTAACAGTTCCAAGATTACTTCAGCTAGTTCTTTAAGTACTCAGGATGACTTGAATAATCTAATTTACCTAAATATTCTTTAACATGTTCTTTCCCCCCATCTTAATGTGAATTGCATTGAGTATCTGGTCATAATTAACCTTTTTAGTGAAGATTGAAGCAAAATAGGCATTAGACACCTCAGCCTTCTTGATTTCATGCATTAGCAGCTTTCCTTCCCCACTAAAGTAGAGGGCCTACATGTTCCTCTGACTTTCTCTTGCTCCTAATGTATTTATAGACTCTCTTCCGATTGCCTTGTAGTTTGCTTGCTACCTGTAACACAGTTCGTGCCTTACCCGTTCTGATTTTGTCCTTACCTGCTTGTGCTATTCTATTGTACCTCTCCTTAGCAATGGGTTCACATTTCCACTTTCTGTAGGATTCTCAGGTCATTAAAGAGTTCCTGCTGGAGCCATATTGGCCTCATACTAGTCTTCCTATCTTTCCTTTACACCTTTAATATTGTGTCTCGGACTGCCAGACCTCCTGAACTCCTTTTTTCCTTGGATTTTCTCTCTTACCCACCAGTTCTCAGAGTTCGTTAGTCGGCTTTTTTGAAGTCCACTATCCATATTCTGCAGCTCTCACTCATTCCTTAGAATCATGAAATCTCTCATTTCATGTTCACTTTCACCCAAATCGCCTTCAGTCTTCTACTTTGCTACCAATTCCTCCATTAGTCAGACCCAAGTCTGAACCAGCTGTCTGGCTAGGTACTTCCTCCACTTTCTGAAACCAGTTGTCCCCTACACATTCTAACAACTTACAGCAAAATTTCTGGATTACTTTTCTAGCAAGTGCCTGGGTAGTTAAAGTCCCTCATAGAATATCAGGGTTGGAAGGGACCTCAGGAGGTCATCTAGTCCAACCCCCTGCTCAAAGCAGGGCCAATCCTCAGTTTCTGCCCCAGATCCTGACATGGCCCCCTCAAGGATTGAGCTCACAATCCTGGGTTTAGCAGGCCACTGCTCAAACCACTGCGCTATCCCTCCCCTCATTAGTACCCAGCCTTGGGTTTGGGGTATTTGTCCTTTGTTCTAGAAAGGACTCATCCATTGCCTCTTCCTGATTTGGTGTGCTCTCGTACAGGGGCTCTTAACCTTTTTCTTTCTGAGACCCCCCCAAACATGCTATAAAAACTTAACGGCCTACCTGGGCCACAAGTGTTTTTCTGCATATAAAAAACAGGGCCTGCATTAGGGGGCAGCAAGCAGGGCAGATTTAGCCCCCCGTGGTGGGGCTCAGGGCAGCATGGCTTTGACTTTCTGCCCTGGGTCCTAATGCATCTAATGCCAACCCTGCTTGGTGGACCCCCTGAAACCTGCTCACAGCCCCCCAGGGGGCCTTAGATCCCTGGCTGAGAACTGCTGCTCTAGTAGACCCCGACTAGGTCTATTTTTTCCCCCTTTTATCTTTACAAGAGTTGCAGCTGATCTGCCTCTCACCGCCTTCTGGACCTCCGAGCACGTGCATTATACATCGAGAATACATACACCTCTGCCTCTTTTTCCCACCTGTCCTTGCCGCTTTACTTCTGAGAGTTACCCCACCATGTCTCTGTGATGCCAGTTAAGTCTTAATTTAGCTTATGGACTAAGATTTCCAGTTCTTCCTGTTTGTTCCCTGTGCCCCTTGTGGGCTGTTCAGCGGGCATAGCTGGTGCTATTTGTACAGGGCCTAGCACAATGGGGCACTCCCACAATAAGCATGATTAATAGAGGAGCAATGACACTAGGGTAGCAAGAACAGCCTGCCTGCCCCAGCAAGTAGAAATGAAGACAAAGGAGAGCTCACTCCGCAAAGCAAGGCAGTTTGTGCATTGGTAGGGACAGAGGCGTGCAGAGGAAGTGGGGGGAGGGGGTCTGATGAGGCCAGCAGCTGTTTCCAAGGAGGATGGCAGCAAATCCAATACTGACAATTCCTCCCCCATACACAATGGGCTGGGGAGGCACCTGCCGACCTTCTGTTTAAGGGCAGTACTGAAGAAGCTGCTGTTTTGTGAAGCCAGTGGGGTTCTCCCCATCTCTGAACAGACATGGCCATGGACCTGGTTTACTGCAAGTTACCCCTACATGCAGAGTGCTCCTGGGCAAGGTAGGCTACTAGCCAATGTTGTGAGAGCCCCTTTGGATACAGAGATTAAAGGTGATCAGCTAAGGCTTTAAAGAGTGTGGCTTTGTGCAGTGTAACACCAACCCCTCCGCCAGTGGCCACTTCCCCTTCTGCGCAGCAGAGATGTGCATGCCCCCTGCCCCACAATAGGAAGCTATTTCCCTGAGCCACAAAACATTCGCTGGCAGCTGTTCTGGGATCAGAGATGCACAGAAGCCTTCTGAGGTTAGAACACAATCTCTGCAGAGACAGGTCTCCCCAGGCAGATGCATGAGTCCGCTACTTCCTAGGCTCTTCTCCCTCCCCAGCCAGAGACTGGCCCTTCTCCACCACCATCAGCCAGGCTGCCTCCTTACATGCACTGCTAAAGACAGCTCAACTCCCCCAGTCCAAGGCATCAAGCTACTTACAGCCTCTGCATCGCCTGCCACAGGCGAGGTGAGGGATGGCTCTTCAGCAGTGACACAAACTGGACACAGCCAGGACTCAAAACTGGTTACTTTATTGCACCATGATCTTGGCAATAACTGAGGTTACTGCACTGTCCCCAGCAGGAGGTGCAAAATACAACCATGTACAGATCAGCTCCCGGTATCTACACACATATACATTGAGATTATGGAACCGTCGATCAGCAAACTGTACAAGATGTCAGAATAATCCCCACTGTAAGAGGGAAATCTCCCCTGGGGAAGGGGACGGAGTCTCACGCTGGCTTTTCTCCCCTTGACTAAGTTGAAAATTTAAATAAATGCAAATCCTAGCTGTAACGGCCATTAAACAGGCTTTGATATATGTACACATCTGAGATAATGAAGTGATTTGCAGCCATTAACCCCTTCACCTGGCCTGTCTGGCTGACAGCAGGATGCAAAAGGTTAACAGGTATTTAGAAGATAATGCATGACAGCTCTCAGGCTCCCAGGGAGCAGGGGGGAGAGCAGGGCCCTGCCCGTGGAAGACCTGGAGAACATTCTTTTCCTGGGACTCGCACAGCAGGGAGGTTTGGCAGAGGGGCAGTGGTACAGGGAATGCAGTTAAGAGGTACTAGGCAGACATGGACATGCAGCAGCAGATGGGTGGAGGCAGCCTCTCCACTGAAGCAGCACTGCCCCAGGAGATCTTCCCACAGCCCCCACAACAGCCATTAGCCCAGCAGAGACTCCCCCCCGCCCCCCATCTGCTCCTGGCCCAGCAGCATCCCCTCCCCCGAGAGCAGGGAGCACACCCTCAGCGAGACGAACCGGGACACTACCGGGGGAAGCCAGGCGGAGTGAAGTCAAGGCGTGCTGGGGGCTAGCAGCTCAGGCCAACAGCTGATCTCTGAGCAGGGATGCACACAGCTGGACCAAGCTGTGGCAGGGGATGGCCCCCTTCTCCCACTCTGGCAGCAGCCTGGTTCTGCTGGGGCTACGTCTCCAGCTAGACAGAGGGAACCCAGGACAGGAGGCCAAGCTGGACGGGGGTGACGCTCACCCCTGAGAGCAGTTGGTTGAGCTGAAGGAGGCCTGTATGAGCCCATTACTCCCTCTGCCCAGGGACCCAGGCAGGAGCAGCTCGAGGGAGGGCGGGGTGGAGAGGAGATGGGGGGTACAGAGGAGGCATTAACAGAAAACTGCCCTAAGCAGCAGCCTCAGAGCCCCATGAGCAGGGCTGATGTTTGCAAGGCAGAGCAGTGCCAGCTGCCAGCCCCAGCCCCGGAGCCATGTGTGCACGGGGCTGTACAGGCCCCAGCCGAGACCAGGGCACAGCAGTGACAAAGCGCCATTGACAGGCACTTCCCTGCCCAGAAACACCGGGCTGGACGCAATCCCAGCACCGTGCTGCAGTCCTGGGGCCAGTGCAGCAGGGGAATAGCTGCCCCATTAGACAGCGTGTGACAGCAGCATGGTCACAAGGCTCCCCAGGCGAAGGGAGGAGCACGGCTGGGCACAAGGCAGGCTGCTGGCCAGCCCCAGTGCCAGAAGCAGGGGAGTGGAGGAGTCACCCAGGGGCTGTGGCAATCAGGAGCAGGGTATGCTCTGCATCTCAGCCTTGGCTATGGGACGTGTCCTGAGGGGCCCTTCCTCAGCTACCTGCCGGGGGCGAAGGCATCAGCGCCCCCATGATGCTCCTTGGCACTGGCCATGGCGGAGCGAGGGGGACTTAAAGCACGTGAACCAGCCAACTTAGCTACACTCCAGCAGCATCAGCTCCGGCGAGTCTCAACCGTCCCCAACATCCAAGAACCAGCCCCTGTTCCATGGAGCCCCACTCCTGTTCCATGGGGCAGGTGCCCCTGCTCCCACCCTGCACAAGAACGCCAGCGGGGCCCAGGCCTGTCGCACACCATGGCCCTCAGCCTGGCTCCGGAGATGATGCAGCAGGACGAGTCAACACTAGCACCGCAGGGTCCGGCCACTCTGCCCCCGGCCCACGAATGCCAGGACTGAACGGCGAGCTCCAGCGGGGCCCCCCGGCCTCAGAGCCGGTAGCTCAGGCTGGCCACCTTGGCGGGGTGAGTCACAGACCAGAAGTTGCGCCTGCTCTGCAGTTTCTGGAAGGCATTGAGGTGTCTCCTCCGGTCCCGCTTGAACTTTTTGCTCTTCTTCACCTGGACGAGAGCAGAGCCCACAGCAGAGTGAAGGGAAGGGCTCCAGGTCAGACCTGGCTGCACACACCCCCCCCCTCCAGGCTGGCTCCTAGAGGGAGCATGCCGGGACAGGAGGCAGAAGCCCAAGGAAGGGATCAGGTCCTGAGACCAAGTCCAATCACTCCCTCCCCCAACAGGATCAGGGCCCCGGCCACGAGCCGCACGGTTCCGCTAGGGCCAGTGCCCAGCTCCTCACCTTGCCACTGTCGAAGTCCTCGTCCCAGTCGTCTGTGACTCTCGCACTCCGGGCCCACGCCACGTCCTGAAGGGCGTCCTGGCTAACGGCAGAGATCTCGCCCTCCCACGTCAGCACTGCAAAGCAGAGCTGCCCATCAGCGACCGCGGGCCACACCAGTGCACAGCGCCAGCCTGCTCGACCCACCAGCGCCTCTTGGCTGAGCTGGGGCCTGTGGACAGGGAGTTCCAGTGACCACCTGGAGGGCTTTGCTGGCCGCAGGGCAAGATACATCCCCTGCCCCGCCTCTGGCTGCATGGACCAGCCTCCAGAGGGTTCTTTGCAGCAGTCCTCTTTGCAGCGCCAAGTGCGAAGGCTCAGGCCCCGGCCCCGTAGCGCAGCGGGGCCATATCGTTCCCCTGCAGTCTTGGCCTGGTGCACTCTGCACCGGGGCTCCCCGCTGTGCACGGCCACCAGCCTAGTGCGGGGACATTACCTTGCTTCCCATACGCTTTATCAGAGGAATTCCTGAGCAGCTCCTGCACCACGCTGGCCGCCTCCTGGCTCTGCCATGCTGTCCCAGTGCCCCGCCCCTTCTCCGGGCTGCGGGTGGAGCCATCTCTGACCTGGCTGTCCCAGACGCACACGGCCACTGTGGAGACCAGGGAGGAGTGAGCATGCAGACGCAGCTCACCTTGAGCCACACTGTGGGACCCGTGTCCTGAGCCACCTCTTGTTCTGAAAGGGTGAGTCCATGGCCGGAGCGCTAAGCCGGCCCAGCCAGCCCGGGCTCTGCAGGGCCCTGGCCTCGCACAGCTGGCAGAGAGGAAATCTTCATCTTATGGGCAGAGTCAGGCCCCCTGGAGATCCCCCCCGCCCAACCCACACACACAGCCAGCCAGGCACAGGGTGTACCAGCTTTCCCCTCCCCGAAGTCACCACCCGACAGCCCAGAAGTGAGGGGCACGGTCATCTCCCCAGCGACGGGCACAGGATGCAGCCAACAAGAGCCCTAGCAGCCGGAGTTTCTGGGTGTGATCAGTAGCCTAGAACTGGGGCCTGTGGGGCAGGCAGGATGGGCAGAAGCTGAATGGTTTTTCTGGGGGCAGAGGGAGAGCAGCCCGGCACCCCCCTCCATCTACCAAAGGCACTGCTATGAGCCAGGCACCGGCTAGGAGAGCACACGCCCAGCCCAGGACACACCTGTGCAGCAGCAGTACCTGGAGTGCTGACTCTGGTGTGGAGCCCATTCACAGCTGCTTGCTCAGAGCTGGGCTTGGAGGCCGGGCTGCTGGGGCTCTCCCTCCGCTTGCACTTCTGATGCTCGATCTCGCCATCGTCCACCTCCAAACCTCGCTGCTGCTGCTTCGCGCTGCGGAGCTCTCCTGCCCCAGACGCCAGGGTCACAGCCTTGCCCTTCCCGGAGCAGCTGCTGTGAATTTAGACCCAGGCTCAGACTGGCGCCAGGGAGGCGGCAGGAGTCGTCATTATGCAACAGCCTCACCCCAGGCCCAAGAGAGGAGCCTGCCCAGGATCTCTGGCTTGCCCTGCACTGGAGCCACACCTGACCCCTCCTGAGGGTCCAGGAGCCCCTAACGTCAGAGCTCCTGCCACAGGTAGCAGCTGCACACAGGGCTCTCCTGCCAGGCAGAGCCAAGGGGCAGGGAAGGGGTCAACTGGCGTCAGTGGGCCAGGACCCAGGCTGGGTTCACTGCAGAGAGATAAAGGGCTCAGGGGCACGGTCCCTAGCCCAGCAATACAGCCAGCACAGGCCCTTACTCCCCACAGGGCTGAACTGCCAGGCCCACACTCCACAGCTCCTGCAAGGCCAGGGTCTGTCCCCCACCCCCTCACCTGCCCAAGGGAGATGTGCCGGGGCTGTGATCTTCCTCCAGCTGCCGCAATCTCTTCCTCCTCCTCTTCCGGGGGGTGATGGGCCCAGTGCCCATGTGGCAGCTGGAACCTGCAGCTCGGTGCCTGCGTTCCCACTCCAGGTCCCCACGGCCCAGCCCCTCTCTCTTCCCGCTGCCTGACTTCCTGGCCGCAGCCTCCTCACGCTCACCCTCCTCCAGGTACCGCCTCTTCCGGGGGGGGCTGGCAAGCCCGGCCCCCTCGCCACTAGCACCTGCTGGGCCCAGGCCACGGGGGACGCTCTCCACCTCAAGATGCTGCTTTCGTCTCTTTTTGGAGGAGCTGGGCAGGGCCTGGCTGGCCTCCTTCTCCCTGCCTGGGTGTGAAGGGTGGGTGGGCTGGCTGCTGGCCAGGAGCTGAGAGTTTGGGCTGGGGCTGCAGGCAGGCCTCTGAGGAAGTGGTGATTTGGGAGCAGATGAGAGCACCCTAGGGGGAGAAAGAGAGAGAGACAGACACGCTAACATGGCCTGGGGGCCTGTCCAGAGGGCAACCCCTCCCCCAGCCCGGGAGTCTCAGCTCTCAGCTGTGAGCAGTCGCAGAGAGACCCCTGCCTTGGCAAGCCAGCAGCTCAGCAGACAGGTGGAAGAGGTGGCTGGTACGAGACAGCACAGCCGGGGACCCCAGGAGGGAAGAGGCCATTCAAGGCAGATACGTCAAAGCACATGAACGTGGGTCCGTGGGGCACAAGCAGAATGCCAGGGCGGCCGGCACCAGCTGACAGCGGATTGAACATTTCACAGGGCCTAGAGCACCCAGCAAAGCAGGTACAGCACGGCTGGTGTGGCAGGAGGGCCCATGCCTCCAGGGAGCGGGAGCAGCCGCCACGCTGCCCAGCATGCGTGGGATCCCTGTGGCTCTGCCAGAGACACCTAACAGCCCACAGGCCCAGCCACGCATGGCCCCCAGACACTGACTTCTGCCCAGCCTCTGGACACCGGCTTCCCCAGGCTCCTAGACCAGGGAAAGCCCTGCACTGGCCAGACCTGCTCTGGTCCACGTGCCCGTGGCCATGCCCACGCCTGTCAGAGGAGGGGTTAGGGAGCAGACCCAGCCCTGCAATTCAGAGGCGCTGCACTGCCTTGGGCGGACGCGTTCCCTTGACGGCCACATTGCAGAGTCCCCCAGTGGAGCAGACGAGGATCCCACTCACCACAGGGGGAGGGAGGCTCTGGGGACGCTGCTGGGGCGTCTGTGTGGCTTACCTGGACTTGCCGAGAGGCCAGGGAGAGGTGGAGGCAGGGTGGGTGATGCTCGTGGGGGAGGTGTGGTCGGCAAAGGCTGGGCGGGGTGGCGCGTGGCGGTCACTTCCGCTCGCCCTCCGCGGGGTGCTGCCCTGCAGTTATCGACATAAATAAAAACTTGGTGGTCTAAAGAGACGTTTCCATGAGCCAAGAGGGGAAAACAAAAAGGGGAGCCCAGAGAAGGGGAGGGGGACGGACACAGACAGGGGGGAGCGGGGGATGGGAGAAGAAGAATCAGAAAAGTGTTCTCAGTTAGAAACACAAAGGAAGCGAGGAAGGAAGGAAATTTAAACCGAAATCCTAACACAAGGCTGTGGGCTGAGCCCAGCACTGGAACAGAGCCCTAGAGGGAGCCTGGCCCTGCACAGCGAAGGGTTCCCAGGAGCCACTGGAGGGCGGGCAGCGCAGCGCATGCTCCCAGCTGCGGCATCCTCCCATGGCACCACCAGCTCCAACCAGCCCAGAAGGCATGATCGGTAGTGGGCCTGGTTGGTCCCTGGGGAGGGCTGAGGAGGCCCCCACCGCAGGGCGATGTCATGGCAAGTCACGTGGGACTGACAGCCCACCCAGGAACTGCTCCCTTCTGCTTCTCGCCCAGGGGGAAAGCCCATCACGTGTGGATCTGGTAGCCCTGGGGGCAGGTGGGTAAGCGACATTGTGCCCTCCAGGCTGCCCAATAAGCCCGAGGCCCAAACAGGCCCACACCCCAGCAGCAATCCCCCATATGAGCTGGTGGGGAGGGATTTTCCTGCAACCCCTTGGGCCCCAGACCTCATGCCCACAGGGAGCGGGCATGACTAGCGTGGCTCTCAAATACAACCCCAGACCCACCTTCTTAGCAGAAAGGGCCAGCTTCTTGGCAGGCGGGGGTGACATGGTGCTGCTCACATCCAGGGTGGCACCAGCCAGCAGCAGGGATTTTAATTTCGCCACCTGGGGGTCCTCCGAGCCGGGCGGCTTGGCCTCCTGCTCTGAGGATGCGGCTGGACCGTACTCTGTTTCCTGAGAGGCGCAGAAGCCGTTGGCTCCGCTCTTAGCCTGCGGGGGTCCCTTGGCCAAGCGCGCTGGGCTGGAAGAGCTGCTGCTGCAGGAGTCCTTCCTCCGCGGCTCAGTGCCCTCCCCGCTGCCTCTGGGCTCTTGGCTGGGTGCAGCTGGCTCCACCTGGGGCTTGGGCGAGGTGGGTGATGGAGACTCCTTGCTCTCCCAGGAGCTCTGCTTGGGGACCTCGGCTTTGGCCCTGCTCACTTCACTGGTGTCACAGAAGCCCTGGGACACAGCAAGTGGCTTCTTGGGCCTCCTGGCCAGCTCATCCGAGAACGCAGCTGCCATGTGCATGGCTCTGGCAGCCAGTCTGGGCGAGGGGAACCCAGCAGGGGGCTTAGCCTGAGCGGTCCCGTTCTGCAGCTTGGGCCCGGCCCCAAACACACCCCGGGCCACAGGGATCCCGGCCTCTTCCGCTGCCTGGAGCTTCTTCCCGGGCGCCCCGTCTGGTCTCTAGGTAAAGCCAGAGGAGTCAAGTTAGGGCGTGATTCAGGGAGCCGCGAGCTACGTCCTGCTCCAGAGCATAGCTGGCTGCAGGATACGGCCAGCCCTAGCCCCCACCGCAGGCGAGGAGGCGTGTTACACCTTGTCACCCCAATATTCACCACTGTCATCTAATTAGGATATGTCTTATACAACGTATGTCTTGTGAGGTATCATTCTAAAAGTCTTCATCTGCTAGACAGTAAAAGCGCACCCCACCCAATGAAAGATCGTCGTATGTGACGTTATGAAGTTTGGCTAAGTATGTGTTACTGAAACATGTCCTGACGTTGAAAACACCCCCAAGAAGCCTTTCAGGTACAACAGTAAAAAGACCAAACAATATTAATGGCTCATTGAGGAAACGCACACAAGGATCACCCCAGGAACTGCGTGCAACAGAAACCTCTCAGAGGTAGCACTACACAAGGGGAACTGTTTGACTCCGGTCACAGCAAAGGAGCTTTCCAGCAAGCGGGAAGAAGATATAAAAGGGGGACAATGACATCGTAAGGGGATCTCACTCTCCCTACAGCAACACACCTGAAAACACCTGAGGGGCCAGGACTGAACTGTGGGAAGTGATGGTCCCAGGCTATAAGGATCTTTAGCCTGTGTATGAAAACCTGGAAAAGCCAAGGCAACTTGTGCCTTAAGAATCTGCCAGCCTGTTTATCACTTAGGGTGAGAATTTGCTAATTTATATCTTACCTATCTAGTGTATTAAGCTCAGTTTGTAGTTTTGTTTATTTACTAAGGTAATCTGCTTTGATCTGTTTGCTATCTCTGATAGGCACTTAAAATTTACCTTTTGTAGGTAAACTTATTTCTTCTTTATAACATAATCCCGTTTCTGCAATTCATATTGGGGGGTGGAGGGGCAGGGGGGCAAGAAGCTGTGCACATCTCTCTCCACATTGAGGAAGAAGGTGAATTTTTATGAGCTTGCGCTGTGCAGATTTCAATACAGTGCAAGACAGTATTATTTTGGGTTTATCTCCCAAAAGGGGTGTGCCTGTGGGTGCTGCGGGAGTCCTCTCACATAGAGCTGACTTCAGTCTGTGTCTGCAGCTGGGTGTGGCCCTACGTGTGTGTGTGTGCTGCAAGAGACCAGAGAGCCTAATTCAGCAAAACAGGGAGAGGGAATCCAGGCTGGTGGAGCAGGAGAGACTCAGTGAAACCCCAGTACGTCAGGTGGCATCCCGGATGGAGGGGTCCAACCCGTCACAGCATGTTCTGGGCTGTGCAGGCCCCCCCACTGCCCTCTGTCACGTGCCAAGACACATTCCCCTAGGTCGAGCAAGGAACCTTGGAGGAGCATGTGCCGCTCACTCAAGTGGCTTCACCCAGGCAGAGGCCATGAACATCCCTGCATGCCAGCAGCATCCTAGGCCCTATGGCAACGAGTCAGAGCCCTCTCCCCCGAGCCAGCACCCCTCTCCCACTCAGCAGCAGGGACAGCTGCAGCCCCATGCTTCGGGAGTCTCTGGCACAAGACCTGGACACTTACCTTGCCAGCCAGCGGCGAGGAGAGCAGCCCATTGGCTACGGTTTTCTTGATCTGGTCAGAGACTATGCCGGCTCGGCCAGGCAGGGCAGAGGCAGTCTTGGCAATGGGCCCCTCAGGGCTCTTCCTAGAGCTTGGGATTCTGGCCAAGGAGAGAGAAATACAAGGAGTCAGAAGAGGCAGGGGATTGGTGGCTTGGGACCCGGGGAAATGCTGAGGAAACAGGTGCCATGGGGGAGGGGGCTTGGTGCAGGGCCACGTGTCCATCACAGAACCACAGCCAGAGCCCTCAATCCCAGCCCAGGCCTGAAGGAGCCCTGGGGACAGGCCAGCAGCCACATGCCAGCCCAGCTGGAGCTGCTGAACCATCCCTGCTAGACGCACGTCTTTAGCCCTCCCAGGGAAGCAACTCTTGGAGCGGGAAGCCGGGGATCCCTGGGGCCAGAGGGGGAACAGCTGCCCGCAGCAGACGGCGACTCGCATACCTTAAGTAGAACAGCACATAGGCCTGCTGGTTGAGGACGACCTTGATGTTGCTGGAGTGGACGAGGGAGTCGTTCATCTGGTACCACTGCCCGTTACTGGCCTGGGGGAGGGGAGTGCAATAGATAGTGGCAGAGACCCCGCCCAAAGCCAGGAAAGGCTGGAGCGTCTGGGGGTGCCGGGAATCCCTCCCCTTGCCTCTGCTCTGGCAGGTCTGGGGCAGCGCTCCCCAGCACTGCCTCCCAGAAACCCAGAGCAGGGAATGCCCAGTACCTCAGAGGCCGGGACATGGCTAGGGACAGAGCGCGGCAGGCTGCCCACGGCAGCAGCAGGGAGCTGGGGTGAGACAGCACCCACCCTCCAGCAGGGCCACCCAGCACCATCGTAGGGCACCACCCCAGGGCGGCTCTGGAGCGACTCCCCTGGGAGGGGCCTCACCTTCACGTAGCAGTAGTAGTGCCCCGCATGGCAGCTGTACCCCGAATGCACCAGCACTGCATACAAGCCGTACATGACCGGGTCGCCGCTGCTCTGAGACATGTAGGGACGAACGTTCAGGAACTCGGGGTACCCTACGTCCTGCAAGGAGAGACCGGCATCAGGGAACCCGCCCCCGGGACTTGTCCAGCTCAGGAGACAGATCTCTGGCCTAGGGTGCCCATGCTGCTTTGGAGTCCCCTTGGTGGGAGGGGGCCACCAGCATCAGCTCCCCAAGACCCATTACAAGAGTCACCCGCCGCCTGCACAGCACAAGCACCCCACAATGCAACAGGGGGCGCCCCGAAGTGGCCAGGAGGGCCGCAGGCCAGGGTTGAAGTGCAGGGGCAGAGGTCTGGCTAGGAGGCCAGGCACTACGCCCCATGCCAGCCCTGCTCCCCGGGACATCCCCGCGCAGGCACCCACCTTGGTGATTTTACCTCCGCTGAAGTTGGCGAAGCGCTTGAGGGACAGCGTGAGGACATTGGAGGCACGGTGGACGGTGAAGCGCTTCGTGGCGGGCACCTTCCTCTTGCATCTGCACAGAAGAGAGGGGAGCTTGCCCCGTCATGCCCTCCTGCCCCCAGCCTCGGCTCCTGTGACAGCCACCCTGGCAGGGCCCTGTGTCAGCACTGCCCCGAGGCAGGGCATCCCTTCGCTCAGCAAGGAGGGCTGGGACCCCTCCCGCGCACTGGCGGGCAAGGAGTCAAGGAACAGGGGGAGTGAACCGATGCCCCTGGAGCCCTGCTGCTGCACATGGCGCTGCGCAGCCAGGCGTCACACCCGATCTGAGCTCAGTCTGGGCTGGCATCAGGAGCCAAGCCCCCCCAGGCAGAGCGGAGAGGAGAGAGGCCGTCGTGCCACGCTGCAGCGCAGCCCCCGGGAGCTCGCTCCCCGCCCGCAGCCAGCAGGCCCCAGCACGGGCAGCCACTCACTTGGCACACATGTAGGCGTTCTCCCCGCTCAGCATGTCTGGTCTCACAAACAGCTCCAGCGCTCGCACTATGTTTGCGGCTTGCTGCAACGACAACGGGGAGTTAGAGGGCGGAGTTCATGCCCCCCGAGGAACGAATGCCCGCCAGCACCACGGGGCCCTGCAGCTAGCAGATACCCTGGGGCACTAGTCTGGGTCCAAGGCCAGAGAGGGTGAGCGTGTCACCCCGCAGCCACTCAGGCTGACTGCCCCCCAGCACACAAGGGGACCGCTTGCACAGGCGCTAACCGGGAGTCCAGTGGCAACATACCCTCACCCCCCTGGGGTGAGGTTGGTGGGGGTCGCCATGGGACTGCACCCAGCCAATGGCTCATGGTCAGAATTCAGCGTGACTGGCGTTCTCGGCCCAAGCCCAGAATAGCAGGCAGACTGCCCAGCTACGGGGGAGCCACACCCCCGCACTATTCCTCCATGCTGGGCCGACTCGTCCCCCACAAGCAGCCTCACTGAACCCGGCTCCACCTCTACCCAGGCCTTCATGTGCCCCGTTCCCCCCGCCGGCGAGGGCGCCTGTACCCGGATCTCCAAAGCCACGTCCAGGTAGGGGTCGTAGGTATCCGAGACGCTCTTGCACACCGAACACTTCACTGCAAGGGAAGCAGAGAGCAATGATCCAACTGTACCAGAGGGTGGAAGCCAGGAACAGCTGACACCCAGAGCTGGCACCGCCACACGTCCCTGAGGGACTTCTCCCCACCCTGGATCCGGGCCCAGGGAGGAAGCAGCAGGACACCAGAGCCGGGCTCTCTGCTAACTCCCTCTGCCCAACCAGAAGCAGGAAGAAGCAGCACTGTCCATGCAAGTGGTGGAAGCAGAGTGGCTGGAGTTGGGTGGCCTTGAACCAGGCAGTGCTGCGGACACATCTGCACCCTCGCTGGGCGTCAGGGAGCCCTCAGAGCCAGCCTGGCCAGGAGCTTTCTGTGCGGCTCAGGCCCCACACGCACAGGAACCAGCAGCCTGGGGGAGATAATGTGTAATATTTCCCCACTGCAGCACCTTGGGCTGGGGTCCCAAGGAAATCAAACGGGCTCTTGAGAGGAAGCTGCCAGGGAGTCTCAGGTCTCTCTGGGCCCCAAGGACAAGGTGCCCCACAACCTGCACTCACCACGGGACCGCAGGTAACCGCCAAAGATCTGATGAACCAGAGTTGTAGCCTGAGTCTGACGATCCAACCTACAAGACAAGCAGCTGGTCTTGCACAGTCCCCTCCACTACGCCCCCTTCCCTCTGAGCCAGGCTTCCCGGGCCGCAGCCCCCACGAGCAGGATCCAGGCTGGGAGGCCTGGCTACCCACGCTGCCGAGTCTGCTGGATTCAGCAACAGCAGGGACAGCTCAGACACCTCTGTGTTAGTGCAACAAGGTGCTGGGGAGGCAGGAGCCACATCCAGTCCCCTCAAAACTGCATAGGACAGGCCTACATCACAGCCCTGAGCCACCTGCCCACAGGGCTTCCCCCCAAGCATGATGCAGCCTGGTGCACCAGCCCCACTCCAGGCGGATAGCATGGGGACAGGCACCTCGAGAGACTGACGCCAGCCTTGGGTCCTGCAAATGCACCTTTTGCTTTTCCAGGACAATCAGTGTGTGGTGAGGTCAGCTGCGCGGTACTGGTGAAAATGGCCGTGGAGACGTACCTCCAGGAAGGGACTGGAAAGAATGGGCGGTGGGGGCGGGGGAGGGGTCTGAAACCAGGACCCAGCTCAGTGACCGTGCCTGGATTCTCTCGCCACCAACAGGGACTCCACATCCATGACCTGCCCCCAGTGAGCCAAGGGACACCTGCCCGCCGGGCCCACTGAACAAGGAAGGAGGCAGTGGCAGGCAGGCACCCTCCGGCCCAGAGGCCTGAAGGCTGTGGAGCTGCCGAGTTCCAAGGCGCCTGGGGAGGAGCGTCTGGATCCTGGGGCTCCAAGCCACGGCGGGGCTGGCACACCGGAACGCTTCTCCCCAGCGGGCAGCACAGCATGCCCCGCGTTGCTCTGTGCTTGCCCCGTACGGTCCCCAGCTGCTCCTGCTCTCTCAGAGCACAGGGATTGGGCTTTCATTGCCTGGCTGAGGGGACAACCCCCTCCTTCAGTTCAGGGGCAAAGGGGTAAATCTGGGGCTCCGCACAGACACCACCTACTTGGTGTAGCCGTTCAGGCAGGCCTTCTGCATGGCATCGATGGTGTAGCGCAGAAACTCGTGCGCATCCTCCTGGCTGCCAAAGCGGAAGTGCCGAGCGATCTCTGCAAGAGGGGAGAGAAACGAGTCAGCCAGCTGCCTAGCCCTCGGCCCCTGAGCACAGGACAGGGACAGCGAAACGATCCCCTCCTTCAAACAGGAATGCTGCCACTTGGAGGCCAGACCATCAGTCCAGTTAAGCTAGCACCTGGCTCTTACTGTCCCCAGGGCTGCAGATGAAGGGGCACCGTGGCCAAGGGCACAGTCACGGGGCTGGGCTAGTGACCCACATGCCCAGTACAGAGCCATGTTGCTTTAGTGAGTCCCTGCAAGGAGACAGCGAGAGATGCAGGCCTTGGGCTCAAGCAGAGAAAGCCTCCCAAGTGCACTCATCACCTCTCCCAGCAGCACCAGGTGAAGGGAGGCCCCTCGCTGCCCGGAGTGGAAGGGAGGGCTCGTGTTCTTACTTTTGAGATCTCTGATGAAGGACACCGGCTTGATTGCATTGCCGCTGTTGGCAAAAGCTTGGATCATGTGATTCTGCATAATGCACATCATGCAAAAGCCTCCTTGGTGACCTGCAGCAGAGTGGGGAGGAGAGAAAGGGGGTCAGGCACAGATATCACTGCAGAAGCCACACGGCTCTCTGCAATTCAAGTGAGTGAAGGCAGAACCTGCATGGCACCCGCTCCTCTAACAGGCAGAGCCCGGGGCACCAAGCCCTAGCTGCAGGTTTCCAGCCTCACCTGCACGGCCACAGAGCGCCCACGGGCAACTGGGCAGCGTTTGGGTGGCCAGCACTTACGACGGAGGCCATTATACCAAAAGCAGGGGCTGCCAGCCTTCTGCTTTCACCGCAGAGTTAACTTAGGTGACTGGCACATGCGCCTAGCCTGGGTGTGAGCTGCCACACTGCGAAGCCCCACCCAAGTTACTGGCACTGTGCTTGCCTGTGAGAGTCCCTAGAACTTCTGGTGACATAGCCATGAGTTCTGTGCTCCACTATGCAGAACCACGCTAGGAGTCTTCCCTAGTGAGTTGTGGGAGAATTTGTCTATCCTGCCAGGAACATGGGGAAGGCACTGGGGGCCCATCAGCACTCAACTAACTTGGCTTGCATCCTTCCGGCAAAGCGAGCCAGTTATCACGCAGCTCTCCGGCTCTAGCTGATTGCCCCAGACACCCCAGCTAGCCCAGGTGTGAGGTCCTTGGGTCAGGGGCCTGAGGAAGAGCCAGGCTAACTCTGCAGTGAGGACATGCCATCAGAGCCATCAAGACCCCTCCATCCACATTAACAAGTGACCATAACCATGGCATCTCTTCAGATCAGCAGCTTCTTGCAGGGTCGAGGCTCATGGCAATGGCCACCTCCACCTGGGCAGCATGGTCCCTTCCAAACACTCCACACACAGCACCCCCCAAAAGCCAGTGATACAGAGCACTGTGCTCCAGCCTCAGCGCCCTCCCCACTTCTGCCAGGGGTGCCTGCAGTCACTCCACAGCCCGCAGAGACGGGAACAGGCACTGCTGCTAAGCACTGCTCTGAGGAACCCCGGCAGGTCACACGGCGCTCTCTCTCCTTGTTCCCCACTGCGGCTATCAGCCCACCGGTCTGTCCACCGTAACAACAAGACAGACTGGCAATGCAGCTGGAACCGAGGAAGAGCCTGGCAGCGAGAGAGGATCTTCCCAGAGAGGAGCAGATGGCAGAACAGCACATGCCAGGCAAGAGCGGGGAACAGACAGAGGGGAAAGGAAAGGAAGGCTCCCAGAAACCATGGCAGTGGGCACAATGTAAGAACGTAGATGGGTAAAGCAGAGACAGGTCAGTTATACACCCCCTCACCCCACCCACACACAAGAAGAGCAGCTCAGTGATTGGGCTGGATGCAGGAGGGGCTGAGTGATGGTGTTTGGCCTGTGTCATGCAGGAGCTCAGATCAGGTCCCTTCTGGGCTTGGGGAATTCACACATAAGACTCCTTCCCCAATCAGCACTTTCCGATGTAGGTGCCAGAGGCCAATGCGCAGGGAGATTCACCCAGAAAATGCCTGAGAACCCTGTTTCAGCCAGGCTTCTGCTTGCCGCACTACCCACTGAGCACCGCGGGGACACTCAGCTTAGCCGTACAGAGCCCCCGCCCCAGCTGGCCCTTCCCCCACTCACAGCTGCGGCTATGCTCCTTGGACAGCAGGTAGTTTGCCAGCGGCGGCGTGTAAGTCAGACATTGCACAGTGGAGTTCAGGAAGCAGGTGTTGCCCAGGTTGTGGAGTCCTGCTCCGACCCTGTACACCCGCTCCCATTTCATGGACAGGCGCTCCATGGGGAAGAGAACTTTCTGGGGAGCGGGGACGCCGTCCCCAGAGCCTCCCAAAGCATGGTCACTCCCTGCAAGAGAGAGAGGAGTCACTGAGACACAGAAAAGTCAGACTGACCTAGGTACGGCTCTCAGGCATGTGAAAACGTGACACCCTGAGTGCCCCTGGCACAGACGGTAGTTAAATCGACAGAAGAATTCTTCCATCGACCTGGCTCCCGCCTCTCGGAAGGGTGGATTAATTTCAGCAATGGAAAAACCACTTCCAGTGCTGCAGGAAGCAGCTACACAATGGTGCTACAATGGCAGAGCTGCAGGGCCCAGCTACGTCACTGCAGCCTCTGTAGCGTAGGCAAGGCCAGACATTAAAGGAAAGAGATCTCAACAGATTCAAACACACAAACACTGGAACGAGGAGCAGCTCCCAACCCCAGAGCCCTCTACGTACCCTGCTTCCTGATCTGGGCCTCATCAGAGCTCTTCTGGCGACTGGCATTCTCTGTCTTGGGGTTCAGCAGAACGTACTTGCCCTTCAGGGTCTCCAGCTGGTAGGAGAAGCTCTTGCTTGCCGGTTCAAACTCTATCTTCTGCAGCAGGATCTTCTTGGCAGAAGACGCCAGGAGCTTGCCCAGCTCACCATCGTCAGTGGAGTCCTTCCGGCCTGGCTTGAGAGCCTCCTTCAGCTTGTCCACTATCGGCATGGCGCATCACTGTGGGGGAGTGGACTCAGCTCACTAGCCGGGGAAGCGTCTCTCTGCAGAGGAGAGTTGGAAGGGAGACTGATGGGCAGGTTGGCCAGTCAGGAACTGCCAGAGATCACAGAGACCTTTCCAGGCATGTGGTTTCGGCAGTGCTGTAACCCTGGCCTGCCCACCACCCAAAGCAACCCGAGAGCTCTCAGCACAGCAGTCAGAGCCACCTTCAGAGACTGTCGAGGGCAGTGTGGCTGTGGGAATTCGTTTCATCTCCTGATCAGGTGCATCCACTGGGCTGGCTATGGGAAGGACCTCCTCAGCCTGCCCAGGAATGGCACATGGGCTCTAGGATGGCAGGGTTTAAATAATCAGGAAGAGCAAACAGATGTGTCATTTGTCCCATAAGCCCGAGGGCACTCCACACCCTCTCCCAGACCACACGTGAGGGTCCCCTCCCTTTGTGCCCCAAGGCTCGTAAGAGCAGCCAGTAGCACCCCTTCACTCAGGCCAGTGATGCAGGGTACTCCCTCCTCCTCACCCGGGACTAAGCACCCCACTGGCACAGGCTGCACAAGAGGAAACCGAACTTGTGCTCCTGTATGGCAGTGCAGAGCCCCTGCCGTGGGGTCCAAGGTGACCCCGCCCCACTTGCCTACCCCCCAGGTCATGGGGCCCAAGGTCCCCACCACCACCACCTGTCCACCCCCCAAACTGCAGGGCCCAAGGTTCCCTCCTTCCCCCTGCCCCCCAGCCTCAGGGCCCAAGGTCCCCACCCCCAGGGCCACCCCCCAGCCAGGTGTCTGCTTTGAAAGCACTGGCCATTCTAGTCCCAGCTGGCATTTAATCAGAACCCCTGTCCCTCTGAGCAGCCCCACGCTCACAGCCCTGGCTGGCTGGGGCAGAGGGATGCTGCCGAGGTGGCTCAGCTGGACAATCCCCATAGAGCACAAAGAGCAGCTCCAGGGTCAATCGCTGCAGCGAGGTGTCACACACGGGAACCCGCAGCCCGTACCTGGAGAGTTTGGACTCAGCCAGCCCTCGCGGGAACATCGGCCCTGGCTGTCGAGCGCTCAGGCTAGGAACGGGCAGCAGAGAGGAAGCCAGGTGGTGTCTCGTGCCCTTGAATTCAGAAGCCCTTCTCCAGCCGATAAGCCAGCGAGGACGCTGTGCTGGGTGCAGAGAACGCGAGCGAGGATCAGCACCGCTGGGGCGGAGGGCTGAGGAGAGCTGTCTCCCCCCAGTACTCCCCCAGCCCCTTCCAGCAGCAAGCCATGCAAAGAGCAGGCGCTGGGGCAATCCCAGCCGGCGCCTGAGGCAGGACAGGGAAGAGGAGTGAGGGGTGTGACCGACAGCTCGGGGTGCCCACACATCAGCAGACAACTCCACCACCCACCCAGAGACACCCTGGCTCCATGCCCAGCCAGTCCTTGGGCTCCGCATCGAGGATGCCAGGGGTGACCCCAGACAGTGCGACTGATGGGTCTGCATCCAGGCCAGGCTCGGACTGCAGCCCCGGCGTGCCCCCTTTTTCTCCCCCATCCCCCCCCCGGATCCCCAGCTCGCCCCCCTCTTCTTCCCTCCCCCCCCACACAGCCCGCAGCCCCGGCGTGCCCCCTTCTTCTCCCCCCCCAACACACACACAGCCCAGCCTGCGCCCCTCTTCTTCCCCCCCACACACACAGCCCACAGCCCCAGCCTACCCCCCTCTTCTTCCCCCCCCCCACAGCCCCGGCCTGCCCCCCTCTTCCCCCCCCCACAGCCCGCAGCCCCAGCCTGCCCTCCTCTTCTTCTCCCCCCCCCCCCACAGCCCCGGCCTGCCCCCCTCTTCCCCCCCCCCACAGCCCGCAGCCCCAGCCTGCCCCCCTCTTCCCCCCCCCCACAGCCCGCAGCCCCGGCCTGCCCCCCTCTTCTTCTCCCCCCCGCCCCGCCCCGGCCTGCCCCCCTCTTCTTCTCCCCCCCGCCCCACACACTGCCCCGGCCTGCCCCCCTCTTCTTCTCCCCCCCCCGCCCCACACACTGCCCCGGCCTGCCCCCCTCTTCTTCTCCCCCCCGCCCCACACACTGCCCCGGCCTGCCCCCCTCTTCTTCTCCCCCCCGCCCCACACACTGCCCCGGCCTGCCCCCCCTCTTCTTCTCCCCCCCCGCCCCACACACTGCCCCGGCCTGCCCCCCTCTTCTTCTCCCCCCCGCCCCACACACTGCCCCGGCCTGCCCCCCTCTTCTTCTCCCCCCCGCCCCACACACTGCCCCGGCCTGCCCCCCTCTTCTTCTCCCCCCCGCCCCACACACAGCCCCGGCCTGCCCCCCTCTTCTTCTCCCCCCCGCCCCACACACAGCCCCGGCCTGCCCCCCTCTTCTTCTCCCCCCCGCCCCACACACAGCCCCGGCCTGCCCCCCTCTTCCCCCCCCCCCCGCCCCACACACAGCCCCGGCCTGCCCCCCTCTTCCCCCCCCCCCCGAGCCCGCCGCCGCCGGGGCTGCGTCCACACGGCGGGGCCCCAAGCCGGGCGCACCCCGCGGGGCAGGGACGCGCGCTGCCGGAGCGTTTCCCCCGCCGGGCCCCCCCGCGCGCCCCCCCGCCCCGCGCCCTCCGGGCCCCCCCGCGCGGCCCCGCTACCTGCTCCGGCCTCCCGCACCATCCGGGCCCCTCCGGCCCGCCGCACACGTGTCCGCGCCTTAAAGGGGAGGCGCCTGCGAACGGCCGACACCAGGCCCCGCTCGCGCCCCGCCTCCCCCTTAAGGGGCGGGGACCGCGCAGGCCCCGCCCCGTGACGCGCGAGCCCGTCACCTCCTCCCGCCCCGCCCCGCCGCGCGCGCCGCCGGCAGCCCCGCCCCGAGCGGGAGGGTCCCGCGGCAGGGAGTCCCGCGGCAGGGAGTTCCGCAGGCCGCCCGGCGCGGTGCTCGGCGGAGGAAGCGGGAGTGGACGGGCCCCCGGCGGGCTGTGGCGGCCCTTTACCCTCGCCCCCGGGTCGGCTCTTCCCCCGCTGCTCCGCCCGCAGCCCGGCTCCCGGCCCCAGCCCGCAGGCCCCTGCTCGGCGCACAACTCCCGTGCCGCGTTCCGGCCACCCCCCACCCCCCACCCCTTTCTTTTCTTTTGCTTGGGCAGGTGGCGCTCGGGGTGGGAAATTCTTTGCTTGGGGCGGGAAAACCCCTGGAGCTGCCCCTGTCCGCACCCCGGCTCTGCAGCCTGCCCGGTGTCCTGGCTCCCTGCTGAGAGGGGCCCCCGCAGGCTGCGGCTGGAGCGTGGGCGCACCGTGGGTTTACAGAGAGGCCGTGGGATATGTTCTGTCTTATTCTCCATCCCTTTCTTAATGATCCCCAGCCTGCTCTTCGCTTCTTTGACGGCCGCTGGCCACTGAGGGGACGTTTCCCGAGAACTATCCGCGGGGACGCCAAGATCTCGTTCTTGAGTGGTGACCGCTAGTTCAGACCCCACCGCTTTGTAGGGATAGTGGGGATGATGTATTGCAGTGTGCATTACTTTGCATTGATCAACATTGAATTTCATCCGCCTTTTGTCGCCCAGGAACCCAGTTAAAGAGATCCCTTAGCAACTCTTTGCAGTCTGCTTTATGAATACGTTGAATAGCACTGGTCCAAGTAGAGATCCTTGGGAGACACCACTGTTTACCTCTCTCCAGTCTGAAAAATAACCATTTATTCCTACCCTTTGTTTCCTGTTTTTTAACCAGTTACTGATCCATGAGAAGACTTTCCCTCTGATCCCCAAGTGCTTACTTTGCTTCAGAGCCTTTGGTGAGGGACCTTGTCAAAGGCTTCCTGAAAGTCCACGTGCGCTCTATTCACTGGATCACCCTGGTCCACATGCTTGTCGACACCCTCAAAGAATTCTAATAGCCCTGGAGGTCTGCAGACTATGTCTAAGATTTTCAAAGGGGTCCATACCTCCATTCAAAATTTTGTAGAGGTCCTCAAAAGAAAAAAGGTTTAAAACCACTGCCTTAGGCTACGGGCTGGCACTGCACCCTCCCCCAGCTCTTCTTTTTCCTGCTGCATGGACTTGGCCAGGAAGAGGAAGCTAGCCTGGGAGGTCTGGCCTAGATTAGTCATAGAATCATAGAAGATTAGGGTTGAAAGAGACCTCAGGAGGTCATCTAGTCCAACCCCCAACTAAATCATCCCAGCCAGGGCTTTGTCCAGCCAGGCCTTAAAAACCTCTAAGGAGGGAGATTCTACCACCTCCCTAGGTAACCCATTCCAGTGCTTCACCACCCTCCTAGAAAAGGAGTACTTGTGACACCTTAGAGACTAACCAATTTATTTGAGCATGAGCTTTCGTGAGCTGTAGCTCACGAAAGCTCATGCTCAAATAAATTGGTTAGTCTCTAAGGTGCCACAAGTACTCCTTTTCTTTCTGCAAATACAGACTAACACGGCTGTTACTCTGAAACCACCCTCCTAGTGAAACAGTGTTTCCTAATATCCAACCTAAACCTCCCCCACTGCAACTTGAGACCATTGCTCCTTGTTCTGTCATCTGCCATCACTGAGAACAGCCTCACTCCATCCTCTTTGGAACCCCCTTTCAGGTAGTGGAAGGCTGCTATCAAATCCCGCTCACTCTTCTCTTCTGCAGACTAAACAATCCCAGTTCCCTCAGCCTCTCCTCGTAAGTCATGTGCCTCAGCCCCTTGGTCATTTTCATTGACCTCTGCTGGACTCTCTCCAATTTGTCCAAAACAGTGGCCTGCAAGAGGGGCCTGGCCTGCCTATGAGCTCCCCTTTCCCCCTGTTTCTTAATATAAGTAGCTAAAAAAGTGTTTTAAAATGTCAAGCAAACAATCATTGACAATTTCAGAACTTTTCAGCAAACAAAACGCATCAAAAATAAGCAAGTACTTGTTGTAGGAGCAGCAGTGATCTGTATGCTATGTATAACCTGTATGTTCAAAAGGTCTGTTACACCTTCCCCCCCTTTTGTCTCCTTTCCCTCTTTGAATACCTGTGGAGTGGCTTTCCCCCTCCCCCTTCCTCCTGGAATGCTTGTGGGATGAATGGGCTGCTTGAACAGCTGGAAGATCAGAAAAGCTCCCAGGTAGACAAGGTGTCTGGGACTCTGATTAGGCAGCGATCACACGCCCAGTGCATGGACACTGCATGGACACTGTCCGAGGTGGAGCTTGACCAACCAGACACAGCCAAGTCCTCTCTAGTTGCAGGCCATGAGGAGCAGGTCTTTAAAAGGGGAAGGGGCCATGTGCTCAGGAGGGCACTCACATGCTTGTACCTCCCGTGAAGGCCCTTCGCCCGAACCGCCTGGCCAATGGTTCGCTGCCTTGCATTCTGTCGTGCCTCGGGAAGACTGACCTCCATCGCCCCGCCCATTGCCGCGCTGTGGGACGCTTCCCTGGAAGGATCCTGACATCTCCAGTGCCGGGCCTGTCCTGGGAGCGTGAGTACGCAACTGTGAGCATAACTCCCCCCCTCCCCCATCTTTTGAGCTTAGCTATCAGTATAATAAACGTGCTGCTTTCTGCCGAACCCTGGTGGGTCATTAGTCCTCCCTAAGCTCACTAGCTGGCCCAATTTCGGGTACCAGTACTCTGAAGTTCAACAAGACCTACCCGCAACTTCTGAAATAGGCCTCATTTTGGAAAGGTCAGCAGGAGAGTGCTCCGCCAGCATTACGGCTGAGCTCTGTACCTGAGACACTGACAAAGATGGTGTCATAGAAGCCTCAGACATGAAGGATCTGATGCTAGATGTTCCATCAGATGAAGCATATTTTGCTTTAGTGTCAGAGAACAGCACATATATCAAAGCTGAGGCAGCTATCCTGAGACTCACTGCAGGCCAGGGGATTGCTCAAAGAAGAAAAGATGAGAGTGAAAGACACTATGCAAGAGCAACTTCTTGAGATTTACGGTGTGCAGTCTCTCTCACAGGAAGATGCATTCTGCCTGTTTCCATCACAGGCTCAATGTAGTTATTGTTGAAGTATGCAAAGGAAACCAACATGTGCTGATTTTTTCCCACTACCCTGGAGAAACGATACACTTTTCTCTCTGGATCAGCTACACATGCTACATTCAAAGCATTTCTAAAGAAAGTACAACCCCGAAATAAACTTGTGAAATTAAAGAAGCTCTGTGACACTCACTGGGCATTAAGAAAAGGAGTACTTGCGGCACCTTAGAGACTAACCAATTTATTTGAGCATACGCATCCGATGAAGTGAGCTGTAGCTCACGAAAGCTTATGCTCAAATAAATTGGTTAGTCGCTAAGGTGCCCCAAGTACTCCTTTTCTTTTTGCGAATACAGACTAACACGGCTGCTACTCTGCAACCTGTCACTGGGCATTGTAAGTTTCTGCTTGTAGCACTGTGAGGCTATTGAGGAAAAAGTTGTCGAAGTGTCTTGTTCTGAAGAGAGTTGCTGACAGATTTGCTGCTGCTCACAACAGATGTATCCAGCTTCAAAATGGTAAAAAAAAAAAAAAAAAGGGGGGGGGGGTCACCTGTCATCATAGAATGGGGATAAGTGAAGTGTGTTTAGCAAGATTAGTGATGTTACACTGTGAACTTGGGAGACAAGCAACCCTGGGCGACTCACCACATTTCTCTGCGCCTGTTTTCCCTCCCCCTCCTTTGTTGGTCTTGTCTATTTAGACTACACCCCCTTTGTGGCTGGAGTGTCTTTTACTCTGCGTTGGTAGCAAAGGGGGGCCCTAGTCTCGGCTGTCATACAAACAGGTGTGGAAGAATCCGGGTTTTATCGGAAAGCGTGGGTACGTGTTGATTTCACTGCAGACACATAAAGCGATGGGGCGGGGGAAACGCGCTAACAATTGAAAATTTCAAATAGGCAAACTAAGAAAAATGCTGCTTGAGAACTTATTGGGGTTTGATTGAAGGGTATTGACTATGTCTGTTTTCACATGTGATGTGTTTTAATGGTTATGACACTTTAACTTTTTTGCATCTCAGTGGTTTTCAACCTGTGCTCCACGGCCCCCTGGGGGTCTGCAGACTATGTCAGCTCTCCAAAGGGGTCTGCACCTCCATTTTAAATTTTTTAGGGGTCCACAAATGAAGAAACGTTGAAAACCACTGGTCTGCTGGCATTATTGTCTGACCCTCTCCCCCCCATAATTTCCTACAACTATTTATTTAAATCAATAAGGGGGGGGAGCTTAAAAACAAACACTGATATTATCCATTGAAATTACAAAAATAAAAATGGAATTCTGCCAAGGCTAAATCCATACGATTAGTAGCAATGGGGTAGCACGGCTTGCTTTGGGGAGCAGCTTTACCAGGTCAGCCCCTAGCCATGTTTGGAGCAAGCAGGAGCGGAGCACAGGGGTTAGGGATGGTTTTACAGTTGCTGGGGGTTTTCTCAAACACGATAATTATAACAGCAGCAAGGCAGGGGCCGTTCTCTCCAGTGGATCTCTCCTGTGGCTGCGGTTTCCCAAAATTGCTCTATATGAAGAAGGCTGATGCAGTGGACCAGCTTCTGTCATAAGGAACCTTTCCAGCAGAACTACAGCGTTGAGGGAAGTGGGGGGAACGTCCGTGCCATACGCCCCTCAAGGATGAGCGGCTTACACACCCACCCCACAGGCTGTCTTCGTATGCACCAGCGGACTGGTGTGCCTGTCTCGCGTCCAGAATTATGCTTATTACTTATTTACACAGCACTATAGATGTACGGTGAATTCAGTAACAAGAAAATTATCTAATTTTTTAGAATACTGTTTATTGTCCAAAGACTGAACGTCCACATATGAATTATACAAAGCGTCAGAGACATGCACAGTCTGCTTGTCATTATTCAACAACTTTCATGTGTTTCCAGCACAAGAAGGTCTCAGACTTCAGATTCCAGCAAAAACATATTGCTCCAAAAAAACCCAAACAAAAACCCCACCCAAAAGCTTTAAATTATGGCAGCAAGTTAGATACTCCTTATTTTTAATACTTATCAAGCAAAGATTTGAAAATAACTATAATGTAAACTTTTTATTTTTTTAAATATTTTAAATTGCTTGCATGGAGGAGGAGACTGGAGCTAGGAAGGAAGGGCAGAGAATGGAACCGAGAACAGAAGACATAAATTAAAAAAGCCAATCAAGCATCCTTCATATACCTGACATATAGAAAGAGATTTTTGCAGTTATTTTGTGTGAGGCTCACCTATCGTGCTTGCCGACAGTCGTGATATTGTTGTTCAGCAAGGCCTTGGAGACAAACTAGAAAGAGGCACATGTATGGTACATCCCATCTTCAAATCCAACTTCTGAAGACTTGTGCACTTTGCAGAAGAGGGGGATAGGGAGGAGGGAAAATAACAAACAGAAAAATCTGGAGGACTCAACCCTCCACAGACTTTCTCGACACTCTTCCCACTTCATGTTGAATGCTTCCAATGCAGAAATGCGTTTAAAAAAAATAAGTGCAGTTCTAATAGCTAACAAGGAAATTAAAAAGTTACAGCACAGGAATGATACAGCGGATGCCAAAACGAACTGAAACCTTAAAATCAAAGATAGAGCAGAGACAGGAGTAAATGTCACCTATGATATAACCATACAGTAAGCAAACAGGAGTCTTATATTGAATTGATTAGTTTTTTTCCCTCTTCATTTTTATATATTGAAGTCACCCAGACTGGTCCAATATGACATCATTAAAATCTTACACCGATGCACAGCATGAAAATGCCCCTGAAGCTGGTCCTCAGGGATAATTTCAGGATACGCCCAAACCTGCT
The DNA here is from genome assembly GCF_015237465.2 of Chelonia mydas. Classification (NCBI taxonomy): domain Eukaryota; kingdom Metazoa; phylum Chordata; order Testudines; family Cheloniidae; genus Chelonia; species Chelonia mydas. The sequence goes on from NC_051254.2 coordinate 1,319,839, forward strand.
CTAGCCAGGAGATCCGGATTTTCTCTCACAAAGGTCTGTGCTGTCTGCGTTCCAGGTGGGCTAGCTCTGCAGCGCTCTCTAGTGCCTCCGCAAAATGGAACGGGCTCCGAAGAAGAATGGGGTTGAGGCTGGCTGGGCGGGTTTCACAGAAGGATGTGGGGCCTTCGGTTGTAGGCAGCCAGAGGCCAGGTTTGTTGTGTGTGCGCGCGCGGGTGCACCCTCACTGCGTAGGAGAAGAGGGTCTGAAAAGCTTTACTTTTATTACAGCTCACGGTCAGAAGCCTCACAGCTGAGATCAGCAAACAGCCGTCAGTGGGTATAAAAATACCGCGTCCTGGGGGGGTCCCTCTCACCGCGCTGTGTTTCTCGGCAGAACACTTGGAATAAGCTTCCATTTGCCAGCTCCTGCATTCACACAATTTGCTGGGAATAAAGGCTCTCGGCAAGGGAAGCTGCTCTGGGTCATTGTCAGCATGCCACTGTCTGTGGGGCTAGAGCGTTCTCAGTTCATTGTCCTGCTGAGCAATGAATTCACAATACCACCTCTGCTGTCTGCATAGTCCGACAGGCTAAACGGTAACTAAATCCTTCCCCTAACCTGGAACTTGGCATTAGCACTATGCTGACGGCACAAGCATGCACTAGGACACAAATCCAGCAGCTACACTACAGCAGGGAACACGCATACCCACCAGGGGATTGGCTTTCTTTACTAAACTGCCAGGATGAAGGCACAGGACCAAAGCCTACAGGGGTCTCATACATGCACCACCCCAGAGGTCCAACCTCAGCACCCACTGACTTGGAGGGAAGCATGAAATAACAACAGTGCTTGCAAATGAGTGAGAAGGGGACTCTCTGGTCCCCCTCAAAAGATGGTTCTGCTGATGCTGGGGATCACAGGGACACTGTGTCAGTGCAAAGGGCCTTTATCTTACTTGACAAAGGGCTAAGGAGACTTCACTAGAGCCAAATCCTTTCCTGGTGCCTGCAGTCCAGCTGGGACTCTCAGCCAGTGCTACCTTTCACTGACTCTCCCTTCTAGCCCCAGAGGTGGGGGTGTGTGTGACAAGGGGGGCAGTAGGACTAGAGGGCTTACAAAGGAGATTTGGGGAATGCTGGTGTATCCGCTGGCAGTGGAGAAGCCTGTTTGAAAAGAGACGCCAATGTGCTGGGGGATCGAGGGGCAGGAGCTACCCAAAGCAAGGGACACTCCAGCCCCAGGTGAGGGGAACCTGGTAGGCCTGCTACACAGAGTGAGAGACATCAACCCTCCAGCATTCTGGTTTCCTCCAGAACAGCGCTGGGATCTTGTGGATCAAAGTCCGGCTTGTTCAGGATTCTCCCCTGAACAGTATGAAGCCATCCCTTGCCCCACTGCACCTGTGAAAGGAAGGAATGGGAAAGCACAGCTGGGGACTAAATACAATGGTGTGGCCCCTCACCCCACTTTGGAAGCACGTGGCATTTAATCTCCCCGATTGGGACCCACTTGGGATACTGAATTTTCATGCTGTTTCCAGGAAGTGATGTCAGAGGTGGACCAGTCTAATTTCTTGCAGGCCTTTCTATTGGGTACTGGAATGCAGCTATTCAGCTTAGGGGTCCTCGATGTCGAGAAACTCTTGCTTGGGTGGGGCCATGCCACGATACCATGCGCACGAGCCGTCGCTCCTCTTGATGCAGGCGTAATGCTTAGCCTGTCGCCCGTTGATGTTCTTCTCCGTCACCCAGTCTGTCCAGAGACATTCATCCGAAGACGACACGAAGCACGGAATGGAGGGGCAGCGGGAGATCTAGGGCAGAACAGAGACCATTGCTGAGCACACACTGATGCCCTGTCTGGGGGAGAGAGGGACCTGCCATGCCTCTTCCATCTCCCACCTCTGTCACTCTGGGCTGGGGGATGGAGAGAGACCCTGAGCTAAGGAAAGCAACATTCTAAAGTTCTGGGGTTCAAAGATGGGGCAAATGTCCCCCTCCCCCTTCAAAGCCCTCCTTTTCCCACCCACTCTAGAGGCTCTAGTCCCCTCTCCAAGCACTGTTAACACAGCACATGAGGAGAAAGGGCTGGCTCTAAGGCCACGGTCTTATCTGTCCCCAAGTGTCACTTGTTTCCACGGCACCCCTTGTCCACCTAGCCTGCAAACTCTTCAGGGCAGCGGCTGTGCCTTGGTCTAAGCATCTGTGAAGGACAGTTCAGTCCTGGTGCGGTTCCACTGGAGTCAGACCTGGGATGGGTCCTGCTGAACACCAAGCACCTCATCCCGTCCTGGACAGAAGTTTGTCTAACCTGTTATTGAAAACCTCTAGTGAGGGGGACTCCGCAGCCTCTCTAGCCTGTTCCAGGGCTTAGCTCTCCTGACAGTGAGAAAGTTTTGCCTAACATGAATAGAATGGGTCGCTCCTCTCCAGGAGCATCTGCGCTTTTACCCAAAACCCCAGGGAAGGTGACTAAGCCACAGGAAAGTCCGAGCGAGTTTCTCAGGGTCACATAAGTGAGGCAGAGGCCTGTCTGGGATCTGGGCTCAAGATGTTTCAGGCCCTTTGTTCCAGCCACTGGACACATGGCTCCTTTTAAGATGCGGAATTGGGTCTCCACCTTAAATAAGAGGAATTTCCCAGTGCTGAAGCCAAACGTGGGATCTTTGCCTGGACAGAGCTACATGCAGAGCAAAGAAGTCTCTCTAACAGAGGAATCAGGCCAGTCTAGCTCTGCAAACCATCCCAACGTTGGCATGTCTGAGGAATGAGGCCAGCAGTTCATCTCCACACCGTATGATGCAAGGTGGGTTTAGATTACATCCTTTAGACAAATACTCCACATCTGACTGCAACCGATACACGCAAATATAAGCCTCCAGACAAGTTACAGACAGCAGGAGATGTGGGGGCTGGGGCGAGGGTGGGTGCGTGGGAGAAGCCTGGCCACGGAGAGTCCAGGGAGAAGAGGGCAGCATTCTGAGCAGATAGCTGACATGAGGGGATAGAGAGAGATGAGGAGAATTGGGAAGAGCCAGGAGGGGAGGCTGGGCTTGTGGGAACAGCTCTGGGATTCCCAAAAACTGGGGTCTGACCCCACCTTCGCCATAGACTCCCTAGTGACCTTCAGCAACTCACTTCCCCTCAACTTCCCGGCTGTGAAATGGGGATGTTAGTGCTTTCAGCCCTAGCAGGGTGTTGTGAGGGCATGTGGGATGCTTAGATCCCATGGGGATAAGAGACAGGAAACAGCTCCAGTTATGTAGTAAACTTTTCAAGGCAGGGATAGTATCTCCCTAGGTGGCTGTGGAGAGCCAGATTCTGAGTAGGGGCCCTGTGGGCAGTACTTCAATAGGAGAACAACAGGCCAGGTGATCATCACTCCTAGCAGCCCACTGTCTGCCTCTCTGGGATGCCTCGTGTCCTTGCTAGAAGTGCCCCTCGTTGGCCATTCCAGACAAAAATCACTGGGTTTATGCTGCCCTCAAGACTCTTACCCATGCTAGGGGAGACAACTGCCCCAGCAATGCACTGATCCCCCTTCAGATGCAAACCCAGGCCTCGATTCAGGAAAGCATCTCTGCCATTCACTTCAGCAAGTGCTTTCCTGAGTTGCAGCACTGAATCCAGCCAAGGTCACTCGACACCAAGCCTTCCAACGGCTGTGAGCAAGGAGCCCAGAAACCTCAGAGCACCACGCGGAATGGCAGGCTCCAGGCACGAGCGCTCCCCCTCTGCCTACCTTGCACTCGCAGCCCATCTGGTACCGCTGGTTCAGACTCTTCTTCTGGGTGGCACTCAGGGAGTCCCAAGGGACGATGAAGTCGCACAGTGTGATGTGCATCTTGCCATTGCCTTCGGACTTGCCTGCGGAAAGGCCACACAGCGCTTTAACCTTTCTAGAGACACACGTCCCATCAGGACCTCGAGGGAGTTTGAACAGCACGAGCCCTAGGCGAGCAGCCCGCCCCTCCGGGGGGCTCTAGGGACATACTGTGCCTGGAGCACACATCAATCCCCTCCTTGGGGCACCATCCCTCTTGGCTAACGCAGTTAAACACTGCCATGTCACAAGCAGCAGACTGGAGACGTGAGAAGAGGGGAAGGGGAAGACTGACAAATCAAGGAGCCCCGGAGAAGCAGAACGTCGTTTTGACATAGAGCCACTCAGTGCGGGTGCGAGGCAGCGGATTCCCTCCCAGCCCCCGAGACCACGCGTAGAGAATTTGCTCTAAAAAGCCCCAGGAGTTTCCCAAGTACCTGGGGTAATGTTCCACAGCAGGGACAATTCCTGGCACGCTTTCCCCAGAGCCTCAAGGCCTCAGTGCCAGGTGGCAGCGCCCTGAGTGTTTGCCAGGGAACTGTGGTGAAAATCAGGACCCAAGGGCTTTCTGGGCAGGACTAATTCAAACCCCAGGAGTCTCTCTTGAGGAGGGATAGCTCAGGGGTTTGAGCATTGGCCTACTAAACCCAGGGTTGTGAGTTCAATCCTTGAGGGGGCCATTTACGGATTTGGGGTAAAAATAAGGGACAGTAGTTGGTCCTGCTGTGAAGGCAGAGTACTGGGACTTGATGACCAGTCCCTTCCAGTTCTATGAGATAGGTATATCTCCATTTTTTATTAATTTATTTTATTAACTGGGTCAGCTCTCCTGCCTCGGATCAGCACCTTCTGTCTGCTTGGTTCTGCTCTGCAAACAAAGCCAGAAGGAAGCTGCCCTGGCCCACGCCCCAGCTGCTTGCTCGGGCCAGGTTTTCCAGGAGGCTCCAAAGGGAAAGATGGGCTGGGCGTCCCTGGAAAGGTGGCCACCCCCACTGGAGAGATCACAATGCTTGTGATGTCACACTCCAAGGGGCCACTCCGCAGCAGCGATGCAGAGGGGATAAAGCAGAGGGGGCTGTCCAGAGTCCTGGCCAGGCAGTCCAACCAGCCTCTAGGCTCAGGGCCTCCCCTGCTGTCTGCATGGATCCGGAGGACTTTATTTAGGGCTTGTTGAGAATTTGCCCCGCTCTAGGGCCTGTGTTCTGAGCGAGCGTATCCCAGGACAAGCAAGAGGCTACAGAGCAGGACACTCTCTGACAGCCCCCATCCGGGGAGAGGAGGAGATGGACATCACACCTAGAACCAGACACTCCAGCAGCACCAGACACTGGGGCCCACAGGGAGTGGAGTGGTCAGGAGAATGGACCAAGAGATGGATCCAGCAGAGCTCAGAGAGCTCAGGAGAAACACCTGGGTGAAGGCATGTGCGATCGCACTCACACAGCAGCCAGACTCTTCTCTGGCCCCAGGGGCACGGTGCCCTTATCCATTAGTGCCATTGGGCAAGTGCCGGACATGGAATCAGACACAGAGGGAGACTCCCGTGCTCCTGCCACTGGGACCGAGGGCTGCAGCTTCAAATGCTCCTGTGGGTTCGGCAGGACAGGAGCATTATCCCATTGCACAGACAGGGAAGCCGAGGCCGACACAAGCCCCAGGGCGCAGCAGCCGCCAATATCCGAGCTGGGGTGAGTGCTCCTGGCAGCCGACCCTGTGCTCGGAACGTGGTCATCACCCCCAAGCCAGCACGGCCTAAGCACCAGCTTGCACGCTGGTCAGGAAACGCTACCGGCTTCATTGGCTGCTATTTCCCTAGGAGCCACTAGATGGTGCCAGAAGGGCCCAGATGATCAGGGACCCTGGACGGGCAGGGGCAGAGGGTTTGAATGAGAAGCAGGCCAGGCCAGCCCGCAGTCACGTGGCAGGGCCCTGTGGCCAGGATGGGAGCCCCATGCATGCCCTGCTCACTGCCCCAGTTCTGGCCAGGATCAGAACGGCACTAAGGCCGCTGGGAGTCCAGCGCAGGGCCTTGTGGCCGGGGGAGGGCGGGGGGAACCCTATGGGCAGTGCTGCAATCCTGACCGCTTCGGAGGTCCCATGGCCACAGCAGAGAGCAAGCCCTTTGGCTGGAGCAGAATCCAGTTTCACGGCCTTTCCCTGAGCGATTCCCACAGCTCCAGGAAACCTCCCTACATGGGTCCCTGTCCCTTCGCCTGCCTCCTCCTGCCTGCACTGACTCAGGTCAAGAGAGCCTTTGAAGTGCCCCAGTGTCCTGCTTCGGTTCCAGCCCCAGGGCCCACGCCAGCTTCTCCCGCCCCTGAGACAGCACTGGGGGCCATGCCAGCTCCTCCGGCAACGCACTTCCTACCTGCAATGAGATATTCCTTCTTCCCTCCGGTGTCCAGTGACACCCCGCACACAGCCGAGGAAGGAGCTGTGTAAATTAACTCTATGTCCTTGTCAGGTCCTTTAAACATCTAGCGAGAGAGAGAGACCGCGGTCAGACAGGTGGCCCCGCTCAGCTCCACACACGCTGTGGGAGATGGGGCCGGGAGCACACGCACGGCAAGGGGGGAGGAAGCCGAGCTCTTGCAGTGCTGGGTGGCACGGACTGGTCACGGCTGTGGGAGCTCAGCACTTGCAGCCCACGGAGATGGGATCCGAGGGTGGGATTGCTGTGGGGACCCCCTGACCCTGTTCTCATTCCTGCACATGCTGCGATTCCCTAGCACCCTCTTCCCACCTGCTCCCCCAGAGCCAGACTGCCCCAGGCTGGGATCCTTACCTTTATCTGCTTGATCTCATACTGGATCCGTTTGATTGGATTCCCATAAACATCATTCCCAGAATCCACCTCTTTTCCGGAGACAGCCTTTGCTCTGATCACTGCAACAAACAGACAGGATGGGCATGAGTGGGAGAGACCCAGGAACAGCCTCCGTTCCCCAGCAGCAAAACAGGCTCGGATGCAAGGCCAGTCCCACAGCCTCAGCCTTGCCAAGCTGGTCACCTGTAGGTTTGGTCTCTGCCCATAGCTCCCAGGCAGGGATTGGCTCCTCCTGTTTGTGGAGCATCTAGCTTGTGCTAACAGAGTGATGCTAATGACTGAAATCCCCTTTGCAGCGTCTCATCTCTGGGTGAGCGAGTCTTTCCACTGCAGCCCATTCTAACCATCCTTTGACAACAGCCGCAGCAAAATGCCTGAAGCCTGGTCTGGAGGTAAGAAGCCATTAGCACCAGGGTGAGCCTGGGAAGAAAATGGTCTGGATTTACAGAGAAGCGTGTGAAAAGTGTGTGCTGGGCATGTGCCACGGGACCGTCATGGCATGCCAAGGCTCACCCTTATACACAGCTGCTTCCAGTGTGTGCACAGCTGTAAGGCCCCAATCCTGCAAATGGGTCTGGGTGGAGTGACCCTCATGTGCGCACAGATTCCTGCACAGGTAAGGTCCCACTGCAGGGTGAGGGCCCACCCATGGGGGGAGGGAGGAGGGGAGGTAAAGTCCTTCACAGCAGGGAGCTTAGGTCTGCTGACAACGTTGGCCGAGCCTGCAAACTCTGCAGACTGGAGAGCTCCACATCTTTCTTTTCCTTTCAAAGGCCTTATATTAAATGCAAAAGCCAGTGTTGAGACTCCACACAGCAGGGGAAACACAATCACGCAGCCCAGAGCAAGAGCAGCTTCCAGGGACTGCTCAGCACAGGCTGCTACCTCTCTAGGACTCCTGCACACACCTGCGTAGACGTTGCTTTGATCGCAGTCTCCTTGCTCCCCATCTCTGCCTGGCTCTAGAAGCTGGGCAAAGAGCTGAATAAGCAGCATCAGACTAGCTGGAGAAGCAGCACTGAGGGAATGCTGAGCTCGGAGAAAAGCACCAGGAGCAGCAGGGGAGGATGAGGATAAAGGAGAGCAGGCTGGAGACAGAAGGGAAGGCACATGCAGGAGAAGGAGAGGGGCTCTTCTTCATTTGCCAACAGAGGTCCTCAGTTTCTTGCTTCTGGTTCACTAATTTTCCACAAAATCCATGAGGTTCTGCCCACTGGTGACTAGACCATTCCCTGAAATGTTGGAATCGATCAGATGCCGCGTCATGTTACAGACACACAGCTCCTTGCCATCAGGCGGCGTGTACAGCCCGGGATCCCTCACCCAAACGGACCTTGCACAGAGACCGAGGAGCAGAGCTCAGGGGCAGGATGGGGAGGAGACGGGAGGGTAACTCCATGAGGCCACCAGAGGCGGCACGTGGAGCGGGGAGGTTTTTAGGAGCAGCAGCCCTGGTGTGAACAGAGCCCCGCTCCGGACTGACAGCCCCCCCGAACTGCACAGCCTGGCCTGGCCCCTGAGCTGTTAGTCCTGCTGCCTCTAGCAGCCGCTCTGAAACCAGCATCTGTGTCTGAGATCAAGGGGACGCGCTGGCTGAGGAGCCTCCTGCCAGATGTCGGCTGCTGGAATGCTGGGCGGCCACGCAACTCAAAGCGCGGGGAACCGCATCCTCCCTCCAGGCCGAAAGCAGCGCGAACCACATGATGTCACTTCCTCCCCAAGACGCCTGGAAAAACAACCCCTCCAGTCACAGCAGGGCTCATGGGAAACAAGGGCTGGGGCTCTGGAAAAACAGCCAGGTAGGAACGGGCCTGGCCAAACACCACAGACCTGCAGGCTCCAACCCTGGGTCCTCCCCCAGCTCCCTGTGGCATCAGCTGCTCCGCATCCTGGTGCCCCTCCTCCCAATGCAGCCTCATCGCTTTGCAACACGAGTGAGTGTCAGGAACAAGGGCCCATGTGTGGGCACAACTGATGGGGGGGAGGGCTCCACCCCAGAGCTGGCAGCTTTCCTGTGGTGATGCCACTCCCCTGCGTACACCGCAAGGCCTGCGCTGAGGAGCCCATCCTCCCCTGGCTCTCCCCTGCTGGCACCCACCTCCACCTGCCCAGGAGCCCCAGCCTAACGATCTGCACCCGGAGAGGCTTTTCCTGCAGAGCGGGGAGCAAGTGCTGCGGGCTGTTGTCAAGCGCTGCTCTTGCAGCACGGACAGCGCCGCTTCCATTGCCAGGCAGAAGGCACCGGCCAAGGCCTAACCACCCCCAAGAGAAGGGCTTGTTCTCACAGCAGAGTGAAACGCGGGCAGTGCCCTCCATGCAGGACGGAGAGGGGCAAACGGAGGCGAGGCGCAGCCAGTTTGGAGGGGCAGGGCCACTACTTTCCCAAAGGCGGGTTCAGGAGCCTGGCTTCCCACCGCTGCCTAGAGTGGTTTCCTGCGGTGTCCCCTCCCCAGGGCAGGGTCCTTGCCTCCCGCTGCCCTGGGCAGAACTTGCCCTGAGAGCCGCTCACCTGGCAGCAGGGCTGCCCCGCTGGCCGGGCGAGACCTTTGCAGGTTCAGGTTCCAAGCCTGGATTTAGGCTGATGCCAGCGGCTGACAGCGCAGGGCAGGGCCTGGGGGAGGCGAACAGCTGGAGGGCAGAGAGCGGTGGAGGGGCAGGGGTTAAACCCGGTCCATTCTGCTGGTCCGGGGGGATGCGATCCAGTGACAGCTGGAGCCGTGGGGCTCCGTGGTCTGCCCCGCTCCCCGCTGAGGATGCCAGAACCACGCACAGGGCAGGCGCTCATTCCCCAGAGGCCAGTTCTCCCGGTGCAGGATCCAGGGGACGCCCAAGCAGCAAGAGAACCCGGCTGCAGGAAGCCAGGCTCTGCCAGCCAGCCAGGCCCCTCTGCCTCAGACAAGGCCCTGCCCTTGAGGCCGAGCTGACCGGTCTCTTGGTAACGCACAGGGCAGGACAGAATCCAGCTGGTTCCGAGAGCCCAGGCAAGGGCAGCGCGCAGACGGCCTCCCATGGCCCAGAGCAGCACGCGGCTGCACTGCAACTCCCGAGAGGGAACAGGCCACTGGCCACTACAGGGTATTGGCACGGGACCCCCAATCACGGCAGAGATCACCTGCAGGAGGGTTTGTCTAGCAGGGTTTGTGGCCTGCTGAGAACTCGAGTTCCTCCCGTCTGCTGTTTGCTCTTCCCCCTTCCCCAGGCAGAACACCTCCCTGACCAGCTCTTGGCACTGAGGGCTGGGGCCGGGAGCAGCTGATGGTGTGGGCGGCGTGGTCCTAGTTACCAGACAGAAGCATCAAGGCCATGCCCAGTGCAGCGATCAGCAGCCATGCCCAGTGCTCACAGCACAGTTGGCGCCCAAGGAGCGAGGGGGTCACCAGCTGGAGCCGCTCATGACTCCGAGCTGGATGGGACAGGAACTGCTGGTGTAGGGGCCAAGGCCTATGCCGGCTGTTTGCCCTACTGCCACTCCCTGCCCCTGCTGATTGTCCAGCCCCTCTTGGCACCCCAAGTCACATCAAGGGGCTCCTGGGGATGGCTTTGAAATAGAGGTGTTCCCGTGAGCCACTGCCCAGCTCCTGCCTGGACCCCCAGCTGCCCCAGGAAGCAAAGCAGGGAGGACAAGCCTCTCCAGCTTTGCTGCGGGTAGGGCAGCAAACAGAGCTGCTGCTGCCGGTGGCTCCTGCCTTTGGCCTGGGAGGGCGGGAAGTGACATTGGCTTAGCGGCTGTGGGCGGGAAAACGGCTCCTGGTTCGGTGGGCTCCGGCCTTTTCCATTCACGTGCTGATGAATCACTTGACAAAAATGCAGCCCTATCTAGGCAGATTTGTTCTGAACAGTGCGGCTTTGTGGAGCGGACTGCATTGCACTTCCCAGCCAAGAGCCCAGCCAAGCTCCACGCTGAAAGCCAGGAGCCAGAGGGGAGGGTGGTGTGGGAAGGAGAGGGAGAGAGTCAGCCCAGGGAAATCCAGGCCTGCCCAGTCCCGCAACGGGAGGCAGCTCCGAGCACTCAGACCATGAGTCAGACTCACAAAGTCAGGAGATTTTAATGCGAAGAAACCCTTTGTATTTTCCATTTCTGCTGAGTGAGCGGCTCAGGTCCCGTTTTCAGGCATCTCTGCAGCCAGGGGGGCTGCAAACACACTGGGGCTTCCCAACGAAACTGAGTTCCCCACAGAATTCCCTGACTGCAGGAGCTGGAGCTTTAATGGAAATCCCAGCTACCCTCCGACTCATGCTAAAGTCACAAGAGCAGGCGAAGGCCAGGGGTGAGTGACGATGGCCCCATATAGGCTCCCCAGGAAGGACAAGGTGCCCTCCCCAGGCAGGGGAATGGGACACGCAGAGCCCAGTACCCTGGAGATAAAACACACCCCTCCTTGGCAAAGATGCCAGCGACGGCCTGGCAATCTGGGGCTGTCCGCGATCCCAACTCACACCTCATTAGCTGCATGGCCGTGAGCACTGGGCATCCAGGGATGTGTCTGCACGCCTGGGCACAAGACCCACTGCCAGGTGGCTACCTGGCTGGGTGAGATGTTAATGGGGGGCCTGTCTGGGGCTCTCGGAAACCATGGCAACAAGAGGGGTGTGGCTCGAGGTCCGCGGCAAGAGCCAGTGGATGGGACCAAGGGACTGTTATAATGCTGGGGGGCGGGGGGGGGGAGGGGCACAAGTCACCTTACAGCGTTTTAACCAATAGGATTGCACTATGGAAATTCACTGATGCCGTATGGCGATTGGCTGTTACCGCTGAGCTCACAACCCCCCCACTCCATCCTGGATGAATCCAAGAGTCCCCCAGACCTCCCCCAAAGCAAGGGGGACCTGGGATTGTGAACAGGACACCAGCAAACAGACACTTCTCATCCCCACACTGCCGTCTCCTGGGCTGTCTGAATCGCTAGCCAGCCAAATGTCGCCCCCGTCCCCGTCCTGCTAACAGCACCTCCGGGAGACAGACACGTGTATTCTGGGCAGCTTTCAAGCACTTGCCCGTTAGCTGCCTCTGCAGCAGCCTCCATGCAGAGAGAGATGGGTGCAGCTGTCCCCCCGCCCCATCTCCCGCCCCCACGGATTTCGCCGCTGGCTCCTGGAGGCGCTGGGATGTGGACCCTTCCCCCTCTGCTTCTGCTAACCAAACTGACCTCGCGGCAGCTGACCCAGCAAGACTCTGCCAAGGCAGGAGGCTGTGCCAGGTGTGTGCAATACCTGTGTGTGAACACGTGCTCACGCACATGTACAGACAACGAGTCTCCGGAGTTATCAGTCTAGCTTTGTCCAGCGCTGCCCGGCTAACATGCCCTTGCTCCAGCTGGTTCTGAGCAGGAAACTCACTCTCTATGGCCCATTCGGTCCTCGGCTTCCCTGCAAAAACTTCCCTAAACCCCTGTGTTTTTGACACTGGGGGTGTTCAGGGGGAGCTGAGCAGCCAGCAGTGAGTGGAAACTTTCCATCCCGACTGCCCTGGGCTGGATCTGTACCAGGGACCTCGAGGGAGAGGCATCACAGTGCACCGTCACGCCTGAGCTAGCCACTTCCCAGGCCAACACACAGAGGAGATGGTGCATGTTGGTACTGGGGCACAGAGCTGGATGAGAGGTGAGGCCACGGGGGCATGAGCTCTATATCTGGGCACCACTGACAGCCAGTCCTTGGCACCTAGATAACAGGGGCTCCCTCAAAGTAAGTAACCCCCTGACCAACCCGATCTAGCCTAGAGGGTGAAGAGAACAACCTGGAAGAGGCTTTGCAGTTCTGGGTGGGATGTTTGAATTAAAGCAGCCGCACCACCACTACACAGGGGCTGTGGGAATGGGTTTTACCGATATGGGCACAAATCCACATCTGAAATAACCCCCCAGTGAAACAGGAACGCCGGTGTGCTTCTAAATGGAAACTTCCCGCCCCGTGCTAGTGCCTGAAATCAGGGCTAGGAACAAGGGGAAGCCAGCCAGGCTGCATGCAGAGTCTGAATCATCGCTGCTGCTGCGATCTGTAACCCGGGCAAGGGCGAGTCCTGGGTCGCCATGTCCCTGGCACTGCGCTGCCAAACCCACCTGTCTCCCTGCTACGAGAGAGGCTCCCTTCCAGGTCCCGCCCTGCGTGCGGGGAATCCCACACTGGGATGCTCCACGTCACTGGACACAAGGCCAGATTCACCCTCTTCGGAGGAAAGAGTGATCAAAGTAACAGCACCTAGAAGGGAGTACTCCCGCCCTCCCCTGCCAGGCTCCATTCTATCGGCATAAGCAGAGACACTGCATCCACACTGCACTTAAACTGCCCCTTAGCCCAAGTCAGCTGGCATGGGCCAGCCACGGGTGTCTAATGGCAGTGTAGACATACCCCGAGTGACTTTCCCAAGACCTCTGAGAGAGCTGGCAAGAGAGCGGGGAGCAGAGCTCTGGGCTCCTGTAGGATAACAATAGTCAGCATCCCAAAGCACAATAGCTGCCACGGATCGCATTTACAGGTCAGGAAACGAAGGTTCAAAGACCTGCCCAAGCTCAGTAGCAGAGCCAGTAACAGGACCCAGGAGTCCTGACTCCCAATCGCTCCTCGCTGAAGTTGGCCCGTGGCTCTCCCAACAGAGCACTGAGGGGCACTGTGCTACTCAGCCTCTGCACCCGTGCTTAGAGCACCCGGTCACTCCGGCCATTTCCGAGGTGCCAACACCATGGGCCCCAACAGCCCCCATGGCCTACACTGCCATGTGACAGCGTGTGGCCTGGTGACCACCACCCACACACCCCTCTACATGGCCTCAGGGTGGCCCTGCAAGCAGCCCCTGCCTCAATTTCCCTCCGAGTCCCCAGTAACTCCAGGCAAACTTCCGTGCATCGATAACCCTTGCCGGGTTCATTTATTATAATAAAAGGCCTGTGTATGTAGATCATAACCCAGCCCCACCACCCAGAATCCCCCAGCTCACACCAACAGTCCACCCACACACCCAGTACAGCCCTAGCCCCTCTCGCTGCACCCAGGCTGGGACTCCCCGGCCACCCCCAACCTCTCTCACCACACCTCACCCGGCCTCTCTTGCCACCACCACGCTCCCCAGCATGGCCCCGGCCTCCCCCGCCACAGCCAGGCTCTCTGGCCTAGCTCTGGCCTCTCTCACACCCCACCCGGCCCCTCTAGCTGGGCTGCTCCTCTGCCCGTTTCATTCTCAGGTCTGGTCCTAGCTCTCACCCAGAGGCATCCGCGCACTCACCTGTCCATCATTCCCCAGCCTTCAGCCCTCTGCAGCCCCTACGAGCCAGCAGGTACCTCCCTCTGCAGCTCTCAGCCTTCAGCCCGCTCTGGCCTGGGCAAGTTTGTGGGTGCCCCCCCCAACTGCCTTGCTGCCTCCTGCTTTCACCAGCCTCCCCTGACTCCACAGCTCAGCAGGGGCCCTCGCCACTCCCTCCTTCAGGGCAGCCCAGCCCAGCCCTGCTCTGAGCGGTCTTCTGACTCTCTCTCTCTCTCCTCTCCAGAATATCCCTTAACTTTGGGCTGCCTCTCCCTTGTAACTCCCAGGGCCATAGGTGCTGGGGGTGTTGCCGCACTCCCTGACTTGAAGTGGTTCCATCCTAACCAGGGTTTACAGTTTGGTTCAGTGGCTCTGTCACGGAGAAAGGGCCCTGCACCCCCCTCTTCCTGGGATTCCTGGGGGCACCCCCCTCTTCCTGAGATTCCCCATGACTCGCCAGCCAGTAAAATGGAAGGTTTATTAGATGACAGGATCACAGTCCAAACAGAGCTTGTAGGTACAAACAGGACCCCTCAGTCAGGTCCAGCACTTGTCTAACCTGGGACACATGGTCCTCCCAGGTCTGGCTAAAGACACAGATGTCGTCAATATACGTCACGGCAAAACTGTCCATCCCCCTGCACAGCTGATCCACCAGGCGCTGGAAGGTGGCCGGCGCTCCCTTGAGGCCGAAAGGCAGGGTCAGGAACTCAGAGCCCCAGAGGGGTGATAAAGGCCGATTTCAGCCGGGCATCTGCATCCAGCGGCACTTGCCAGTAGCCCTTTGTAAGGTCCATGGTGGTAAGGTACCGAGCTCCTCCCAGCTTGTCTAGGAGCTCGTCCGGCCTGGGCATGGGGTAGGTATCAGATACAGCGATGGCACTGAGCTTCCGATAGTCCACACAGAACCGGATCAACCTGTCCTTTTTGGGGACCAGCACCACGGGCGAGGCCCAAGGGCTGGCAACTGGCTAGATCACCCCCAAAGCCAGCATGTCCCGGACCTCTCTTTCCAGGTCCTGAGCAGTTTTCCCTATGACTCGGAAGGGGGAGCATCTTATTGGCGGGTGTGACCCTGTCTGCACCCGGTGGACAATCAGATTAATGAGTCCAGGCTGGTTGGAAAACAGCTGTCGGTACGGATGCAGCACCCCCCTGACCTCAGCTTGCTGGGCAGGGGTTAGCTGATCCGAGAGGGGAATTGTTTCCAGGGGGGAACCAGCTCTGGTCCCAGGGAATAGGTCTACTAAAGGGTCGTCTCCCTGCTCCTCCTAATGTCCACACACGACCAACACCACATTCCCCCTGGCATAATATGGCTTCATCATATTCACATGGTACACCCGGCGGTGGTGCGCCTGGTTCGACAGCTCCACCACATAGTTTTCCTCATTGAGCTGCTTGACCACCTTGAAGGGACCTTCCCAAGCGGCCTGTAGTTTGTTTTTTCTCGCGGGGATGAGAACCATCACCTGATCCCCAGTGGCGTAGGTACGGGCCTGTGCCATGCGGTCATACCAGACCTTCTGCTTCCTCTGGGCTCTGGCCAGATTCTCCTTGGCCAGACCCATGAGTTCAGCCAGTCTCTCTCGGAAGATCAGGACATATTCCACCACTGATTCTCCATCGGGAATGGCCTTCCCCTCCCATTCATCTCTCATCAGGTCCAGGGGCCCCCTTACCCTCCTCCCATATAACAGTTCGAAAGGCGAGAACCTGGTAGACTCCTGGGGCACTTCCCTGTACGCGAACAGCAGGTGAGGTAAGTACTTGTCCCAGTCCTGCAGGTTCATAGAGGTTTTCAGCAGCATCTTTAGCGTTCTGTTGAACCTCTCCACCAGCCCATTGGATTGGGGGGGATATGCTGAGGCCCAGCTGTGCCAGACCCCACATTTCTCCCACAAGCACCGGAGTAGGGCCGATATGAAGTTGGATCCTTGGTCTGTCAAGACTTCCTTGGGGAACCCCACTTGGCTGAAAATGGTCAGCAGTGCATCTGCCACGGTGTCTGCTTCAATGATAAGGGCACTGCCTCGGGGTAGCGGGTGGCGAAATCTACCACCACCAGAATATATTTCTTCCCCGACCGGGTCGTCTTGCTGAGAGACCCCACCATGTCCATAGCCACCTTCTGGAAAGGCTCCTCTATGATGGGCAAGGGTCTCAAAAGCTGTTTTCCCCTTGTCCTGGGCCTTCCCCACCCTCTGACAGGGGTCGCAGGATCGGCAATGCTGCCGGACAGTGGTAAAGACCCCAGGCCAGTAAAAGTTCTGTAGCAACCTCTGCCGGGTGCGCCGGATTCCCTGGTGCCCTGAGAGGGGGATGTCACGGGCCAGGTACAATAGCTTGCGGCGATACTTCTGGGGGACCACCAGCTGCCTCCTGATCCCACAGGACTCCACTTCCCCTGGGGGAGCCCATTCTCGGTACAGGAACCCCTCCTCCCACAGGAACCTCTCCTGGCAGCCTCTCCCCATGGTCTGTACCACACTGAGGTCGGCCAGGTCCCTGAGCTTCCGCAAGGAGGGATCTTTCCTCAACTCGGCCTGGAACTCAGTGGCTGGGGAAGGGATGGGGACCTGCTCCCTCCCGCTGGCTGGGTCTGAAGCCGCAGCCCCTCTCAGCCTTGTCCCTGGGCACTCCCTCCCCACCGGGGTAAGGTCCTGTGCCTCCAGTGAGGTACCCTCCCCGAGGTCAGGATGTAGTGCCCTTCGCCGGCTCTGGCTACGGATCACAACCAGGGCATTCTGGGGGTTGCTTGGCCATTTCTCTAGGTTCCCCCCCCCCCAATCAACACCTCAGTGAGCAAATGGTGGTGCACCCCCATGTCCTTGGGGCCCTCCTTGGCCCCCCCATTTCAGATGTACCCTCGCCACGGGCACCTTGAATGGAGTCCCACCCACACCCGTCAGGTAGGTGTTGGGCACTACCCAATCTGGGGCCACCACCTCGGACCAGGATAGCACCACCTCAGTGCCCGTATCCCAGTATCCATTGATCTTAATCCCATCCACCTCCAGGGAAACAAGGCACTCTCTCCGGAGGGACAGCCCCATGCCACCCTGTAAACCGAGAACCCTGAGTCTGGAGCATCCAGCCCCACCAGAGGAGCTGGCCTGGGGTACTCTTCCCTCCTGAGCAGTTGGTACACTGCCAGCCCCTCTTGCCTGGGAAGCCTGCCCCTTGTCCGGCTGGGTCCCTACCCAGTTAACCCTGTGCGGGTTTGGTCTGCTCAGTCTGACCTTGAGCCTGGGGCACTGGGTCTGTATGTGGCCTCTTTGGCCACAGTAATAGCAGCTCATGTCTTGTTGGTCCCCTTGAGCCGATCGGTTGGTCCTGACGCTGGATGTTCCCCTTGGGAGGGGGTTCTCCATGTTCCCCCTTTGGGAGGTCCCACGGTGACTCTCTCTCTGCATCATGGCAGGCCTGTTCCTTTGGGACTCCTCCCTGCCACCCCCTGACTGGCTGTTCACAAACTCTTCGGCCAGCTGCCCTGCATGTCATGGGCCCTCTGGCTTTTTGTCCTCCAACCATAGCCTCAGGTCGGATGGGCACTATTCATACAGTTGCTCCAGTACGATCAGGTTAAGCAGGTCCTCCTTAGTTTGGGTCCCATCTGCCCACTTGTGGACGTATCCCTGCATCCGGAGGACCAGTTCTAGATATGTGACTTCAGGGGTTTTATGCTGACTCCGGAACCTTTTCCAGTACATCTGGGGAGTCAGCCCAAACTCGCCTAGCAGGGCCTTTTTGAATAGTTTGTAGTCCCCTGCCTCCGCCCCTTCCATTCGGCTGTACATCGCCACAGGTTTGGGGTCCAGTAAGGGGGTGAGAAACTGGAGCCTGTCTTCCGGGGCAACCCTGTGCAGCTTGCAGGCCATCTCAAAGGCATTCAGGAAGTCTTCTATGTCCTCCCCTTCCTTACGCCGGGCCAGGACGCACTTGTCAAATCTCCATGCACCTGGGTCCTGGGTCCCCCACCACTCACCGCAGCCAGGGGCTCGCTGCTCCTCAGCCTTGCCAACCCTAGCTCATGCTGTCTCTGTCTCTCTTCATTCTGTCTCTGTTTCTCTTTCTCCTCCAGCTCATGCTGTCTCTGCTTCTCTTTCTCCGCCAGTTCCTGCTGCTTCAACTCCAGCTCTTTCAGTTTTATCTCCCTCTCCCATTTCAGCTGCCTCAGCTCCAGGGATGGAGAGCTCTGATGGGAAGATCCCCTGCTGGCTGCGGGGGTCACAGTGCCCTCGGTATTCGCTGGGCTCCTCCCAGCCCTTCCCCTAGGTATAGATAGGAGGGGTCCCGGGATGCCCTCGGCAGCTGTCTGACCATTCCCAGCTGGGACAGACACTGGTGCCCACCCTGCATCTGCCGGGCTGCTCCCCTCAGAGACAGGGATCGGTTCATCCAAGCGATCTCCCTCCTCCAGCTGGGCAATCAGCTGTTCCTTGGTGAGCCTCCCAACGCGCAGCCCCCTCTGCCTGCACAGCTCCACCAGGTCACTCTTAAGGGGCTTATTACACATTTTCCTGCTGCCACTCGCAGGCCTGGGTGCTCTCAGCTCCCCATGGTTTCCACGAGGAACCCCTAGTGTGCCAGCCCTTCTCGAGGTCACCACCTCTCTCCGAGGGTCAAGCCGCAGACTCCTCCACTTCTGAGCCTGCTCACCGCAGTCCCCAGGGGGACCCAGTTACTGAAACAGTCCTTCTCACTGGTCACACACTCCCAGGGGTTAAGTGTAGCTCCTCCGTCGAAACCACTCCTCTCTGAATCTTCAGCACGCCTGGTCCCCGTCAGTCCCCCTTCGTTCTACTGCTCCCCAGTCACTTACTGCAGGAAGCGCCATCCGCGGGGCGCAGTACATCCCACTGCTCCCACCAGTTGTCACAGAGTGTGGGGGACTCAGGGCCCTGCACCCCCCTCTTACTGCGATTCCCCATGACTCTCAGCCAGCCAGTAGAACAGAAGGTTTATTAGACGACAGGAACACAGTCCAAACAGAGCTTGTGGGTACAAACAGGACCCCCCAGTCAGGTCCCTCTGGGGGGCAAGGAGCTTAGACCCCAGCCTTGGGGCTCCCTCCATTTCCCCAGACCGCTCCAAACTGAAACCCCCTCCAGCCATCTCACCCAGCCTCCCGCCGGCTCCTCCTCCAGCCTTTGTCCAGTTGCCGGGGCAAAGGTGTCACCTGGGTCCAACCCCCCCAGCTCAGGTATCGTCCCTCCAGTGAAGCCACCCCCTGCTCTCCCATCCTCCATGCAGACACAGTCCCAGTAAAACTCCCCGGCCACATCACCAGGTCAATCCGCCCCACTCCACCACAGACTCTCAGCACCCCCACCGCAGATGTTCCAGCCCCCCCAGCCAGGGCTGCCCTGCCCTCGTGACATCAAACTAGCGTGCAGCCCGACTGGAACCAGGCTGCTGGGCCCAAATTCATTTAAGACGCCAGCTCCCCTGAGCAAGGGGCTGATCAGCATGTGTCCATGAGCGAGAAACTCCCCCCACCCTGCGATGCTGCGTCCCCCCCACCTGAAGGCCACTTCCCAGGCGCTGAGTGGGTAGGTCCTGTGTCCCCACTGGTTACCATGGTGAGGCCCTGGAGAGCATTAAAGCTTCAGACACTGCAAGCTCCAAATCTGCAGCTTAATTAGAGCCTGGGGCCCGCAAGGGGAGCGCTCTGCCGGGGCTGAGCTGCCGGCCCCCCGACTCCTCCGCCCTGCACCGGGACCAGAGGCAGCAGCACTGGGATCGGACAGCTCTGGCCCAGGGGCCCTTGAGCAGGACCACATGGGGGAAGGGAGCGGCCCACCCTCCACTTGCAGCCAGCCGGCGTGAGGGGGGTCTCCGCTGCTCCCTGCCCTGCTGCTTCTCCGTTAGACTCTGGCTACACAGAGATGCTTGAAGCCGACAGGAGAGAGCTCTCCCATCTGCCGGCCTAATCAGTCCACCCCAAGGAGCACCATAGCGATACCAGCAGGACACAGCGCGGGGCACACCGGTGCTCAGGCCGGTGTAACATGCGGCACTCAGGGGGGGCCGACTCAAACTGACCTGAGCTGCAGCGTAGCCATAGCCAGGGGCGGGGGGCATAGCACTGCCGTCGGGGGGAGGGCACAGGCAGCCCCGCAGCGTCACTCTGCAGAGCCCAGTTACCTCCAGGGCAGCCCCGGGACTGGACTGTGGCTCCTGGCTAATGGCTGCTTGTCTGACTGGCCGCTGCTCCAACATCAGACTCCTGAATCACGGGCTGGTTCCACCCCCAGCGCAGCCACGCAGAGCTCCCTGCAGGGACTCTGGGTCAGAGCCTGGCAGCGTGCGGTGCGGCCTGCCTGGGGCCCTCGCTTTCAGGGTTAATTTCCACCCCCAGATGAGGAATTAGATGGGTAACCGGTCACCTGCACAGGCTGCGACCATGGCAGCAGGAGTCACCACTTGCACAAATCCTGCCTCAGTCACAGATGTGCAATAACAGGCACAGATACATTGGCAAAGCTGGCCCTGCATGGAGATCCCATGGGCACGCGTGGGAGCAGCGGTAGGGTTGGCCCCACAGTCCTCAGCTAGTGAAGACAAGAACGAACTGAATTACAAGTCATTGACCCGGCTGAGTCAAAGCAGCAAAACAAGTGAGCTTCCTAAGACGGACCACAGGCCCGGCACGGCCTGGCTCCGCACGGCATGATAGGGTGTGGCCCCGCACAGCCCAGCCCGGCCCCGCACGGCCCGGCCCGGTAGGGTATGGCCCCGCACAGCCCGGCCCGGTGCAGCCCCGCACGGCAGAACACAAATGGCTTCTAATGGCAGAGACGAGCCAGAAGAAGAACAGCTGCTTGCCAGCCTCCCCGCTCCTTCTGCGCTGGGTGTTTCCCTGGCTCCTGCATGCCCCAGTTTGGAGGGGCACTGGGACAGGAAGTGACCTCCCTCCATCTCAAGCAGCTGTGACACAGCAAGATTGACTCAGGCAAGAGGGAGAGCCATTCGCGTGGCCAGCATGAGGCATCCCAGCCCCCGGTGTCTCCTCCCAGAGCTGGCAGGCTTGGCGCCGCCAGCAGAGGGTTTGCTGGGAAGCACCCACAGGCATTTCGGATTCCTTGGAAGGTGCCACAGAGATCACAGCCACACTCCACCCTAGCAGCTCCTCCTCGACCGACCTGCCAGGACAGACCTGTGCGCGGGGCTTCCCTGGGCATGAGCCGGTGTCGTCAGCCACAGGGAAACGCTCGGATCTGGGCCCTGGGCTGAACCGTTAGCTGCAAGGGAAGCAGAGGCTGCTAAGCTCAGGGATCCTGGCAGGAGGAGGGGTTGCAGGTGGTTATTTTTCATTGCAAGGTCTGTACGTTATTTATATGGCTCTGTTGGTGCACGGCAAATCCTGACCATGGGCTAGACCCTGCTCTAAGGTGTAAATCTGGGGTGACTGGAGTGAGTCTGGATTTACACCAGCACAGGCTAGCCTGAAGGGAGTGAAACCTCTAGGGATCTCTCTTCACAGCCCATTTTGTATTAAGAACAGGAGGATTTGTGGCACCTTAGAGACTCACACATTGATTAGAGCATAAGCTTCTGTGGGCTACAGCTCACTTCATCGGATGCATTCAGTGGAAAATACAGTGGGGAGATTTATATACATAGAGAACATGAAACAATGGGTGTTACCATATGCACTGTAACGAGAGTGATCGGGTAAGGTGAGCTATTACCAGCAGGAGAGCAGCAGTCTCTCGTTGGAGTCTGTTTTTGAAGTTTTTTTGTTGAAGAATTGCAACTTTTCGGTCTGTAATCAAGTGACCAAAGAGATTGAAGTGTTCTCCAACTGTTCTTCAACAAAAAAACTTCAAAAACAGATTCCAACGAGAGACTGCTGAATTGGAATTAATTTGCAAACTGGATACAATTAACTTAGGCTTGAATAGAGACTGGGAGTGGATGGGTAAAACTATTTCCCCATGTTTATTCCCCCCCCCCCCGCCCCCGGTTCCTCAGACGTTCTTGTCAACTGCTGGAAATGGCCCACCTTGATTATCACTACAAAAGGTTTCTCTCCCCCAGCCCTGCTCTCCTGCTGGTAATAGCTCAAGTGATCACTCTCGTTACAGCGTGTATGGTAACACCCATTGTTTCATGTACTCTATGTATATAAATCTCCTCACTGTATTTTCCACTGAATGCATCCGATGAAGTGAGCTGTAGCTCACGAAAGTTTATGCTCAAATAAACGTGTTAGTCTCTAAGGTGCCACAAGTCCTCCTTTTCTTTTTGCAGATACAGACTAACACGGCTGCTACTCTGAAACCTGCCATTTTATATTGTTACTGCTCTGGGGTGCCAACCGGCATCGTCAGGAAAAGAGCCCAGCTGCAGAGCAGGAACCCAGAGCCTGCCCTGCAGCTGGGACTCCCTTGCCCTAGCCCACCAGCATCTCTATCCCCAGCCAGAACGGGCCATGTGACAGAGCAGGGAAACCACCGCCCCCCCCCCCCCACTCCAGACCAGTGCGCCCACCCCCACCCCAGGCCAGCACCCTGCCGCAGCTCCCGCCCCGGGCCAGTGCCCTACCCCCACTCCGGGTGGAGCGATTTCCTGAAGAAGGCGAGTGAGACAATGCCAACGTGCTGCTGGGGGTGGATCTGAAGGAAGGCTCTCTACAGCTCAGTGGCAGGTGACAGGGAGATTCCGGGAAAAGGCCAGGACGGGCCAAGGCCCCAGGCAGTGGGGCAGGCTGTCCACAGCAGGCATGGCTGCTGGTACTGGTTTGGGCTGTTCCACTCGTTACATGAAGCAGCTGCCAAGGCTGGGGTTTCCAGCAGCGACACAGGGCTTCAGACACACAACTCCCCTGCGGCTCTCACGCTACGGGGCTGTGCATCTGAATCCCCTGGGGGCTCCGTTCTCTCCCCAGCCACGTGCCACACTCTCCCAGCCCTGCTGCAGTGCAGGCAGACCACTCCAGAGCAAGCTGCAGGCCTCCCGTCCCTCAGCCGAATGCTGGGGGACGATCAGAGCTGGAGTCCCCACTTGCCCAGCCTCCCCCTTCTGCTCCTCCTGTGGGTTGTTTCCATGTGCTGCTGGCCTCGGGCACTTCCCCAGGGCTTGTGACTAACCAGCCAGAGGCCCCAAGGAATCTGCAAGTGGGGCCGGGGCCACGGCCACGGGGTGAGTCCTTGCACAAAGCCAGAGGCTGCAGCCTGCCCAGAATCCACGTTGTTCTCTGTAAAAAGAAAAGGAGGACTTGTGGCACCTTAGAGACTAACAAATTTATCAGAGCATAAGCTTTCGTGAGCTACAGCTCACTTCATCGGATGCAACAAGTACTCCTTTTCTTTTTACGGATACAGACTAACACGGCTGCTACTCTGAAAATCTGTTGTTCTCTGTGTGGGGCTGGCTGGGCTGGAGACTAGCCCAGGAGAGCTCCAGCCTGAACAAGGCAGCAGAATCAGGGCCATAGAGGAAAGGTAAGTGGCCCCAGGGCCATGAGACAAGCCCTGGGCTGGCTTCCCCAGAGGGGAGGGGAACAGCACTCCCTGCACTGGTCTCATACCCCGATGGGCCATGGGCCTGAGGTCTCCACCAGGCAACACAGGATGAGGGGGACGTGGGGCAGGGAAAGAGATGCACAGAGAAGCCAAGTGACTTACCCAAAGTCACCCGCAACCAAGATACGAATTCAAGACCTCCTGGCTCCCGGTTTGGCACCCTTCCCTGCAGCCCCGCTGCCCCCACTACCCAAAGCTGAAAACCTACTCCCCCCTTCCTAAAGCAGGGCCCAGAAATCAGGCTCTCTGTTCATGCCCATTTGCGTCTGTGCCCAGCCCAGGCAGAGCTGGCTCACTGGCCTCTGAGCGATCGCGCCCCTCCCAGCGGGCACAGCCCGTGCAGGGAGACACCCAAGCAGCATCACAGAGCCCAAGGCCAGAGGGACCACGGTGATCGTCCAGTCCGAGTCTCTTTCTGCAGCCACATTAGGGCAGCAGCAGCCATGAGCTAAGGAGCAGAAAGTCACATCCTCACATTCCATCTAAACTGCATCACAACCGCGTCACACCAGGCTGTTAAGGAGGCTCCTGTCCTAGCAGCACCACCAGACAAACAGATCGCAGGACGTCGAACGAAAACACGCTTTGATGCATCCTGTCTGGCAAGGCACCGCTTCAACGGGTGTGATTGTGAAATCTCCCCGTCTCTTGTTTTGCCTTCATGGTCCCTACTTCTCTATTGTTCGTCTGTAGGGTCTCTGTCCAGCTCTTCGACTGTCTCTGTCTGTTGCATAACTAATTTTGTAAGATTTAAGTCAACTAAGATGGTGGGATCTGATTGGGTAAAGAATTGTTTCATAATGTGCTAGGATTGGTGAAAAATACTGTCTTGTAGGACTTTAGTTTACAGTGATTGGTTACCATACAGCTAAGCAGGACCCAAGTTTTAACTACATAAACTAGGGTCCAAAAGGAAGTTCCTTGGAACCAACTCCAGGACATAGCCCAAGATCAGAGCTGCCAGACCTCAGCACCCTGCCAACCATATTGTGCAGAAACTAGAGTCCCCGGACGACCTGATCCTGACTGGCCCCCAGGAAAAGTTTGTCTGCCTCATTGGGAGCGGTGACCATTGTATGGTTAGCGTGTGCAGTCTGTTTTGAGGACTGTTAATAAACAGAGATTAAGAATATTACTGTGTAAGGCTCTGTCACTAGTAAAAGACCCTGCAAACCTGCAGAAGAGTATGCCCTGAGCCCGAGGAACTGGGTATGAGTGGCCCTGAGCCCTAGGAACTGGGTAAGGATAGGTGCCTTTTGCCCAGAGCCCTAGGAACTGGGAAAGGGTGGGGATGCCTAAACTAACCAGGTTGCGCCTTGAGCCCACAGAAAGGCAAAGGTGGGGGGCCCTAGAGTGTGCAGGTAACACCCCAAAACATGGGCCAGAGAATTGCCCCTTGGAAGTCTGACATCCTGGGCCTGTACTGCGGCCATGCCCCACCTGCCCTCCATACACCCCTCCCCCCAACCAAGACAGACGGAATCAAGCCAGCCAGGCTGAATGCCCCAAAGTGTTTCTCCTCCATGTGGGAGAGAAGCTAGGACAGGTCAGAGCCAAGGGCACCAGCAGCCTCTTCCTTGGCAGCGTTCACTGGGCCACAGGCCAGGTCTCTGCCCTCCCGGGGGCTGCTCGCTGGGGAGCTCTCTCCTCACTCACAGGTGGATTTTACTTCGCAGCCAGACGGGAGGTGCAACGATGGCCAGGATCCCAACTAGGGCAGGTGAGTGCCCATCCCCCTAGCCCAATTCCCAGCAGCATTTCCTGCTTTAGTTACTCCCCCAAGGCCCTGTCACCAATGAACCATCCAGAGGGACCACTGAGGCTGGAGCCTGCATGAGGAGTGGGGAGCCTGGGAGGATGAGGGCAGGAAAGTGACACAGGGGCCAGCTGATGTGTGCTGTGAACTGCAGCTCTAGCACCCAGCCCAGCTCCCGCTGAAAAACTCAGGGAATCCAGCAGCTTGGATTGACGCAGCTTCACTTTGTCTAAAATCTTCCTGTCCCTAAATCAGTTTGCACAGCCCCCCAACAAACAGCGGGGCCCTGAGAGACTCCGAGGGACAGGCAGGGGTGAGACCCCCAAAGCAGAGAGGCCACCCGGGGCACTGGGCACTCAGGAGCGAGGGGAATCTGGGGCAGCGCAGGGTGTGCAGTGATGGAAGGGGGCTGGGCTGTCAGCCAAGCGGAGCTGCCAAAGTATTTCAGAATGCCTCCCTCCAGCCAAGCCTGGGTGCTGTGGCATGGCACTGCCCCTGAGTGCGGCAGGCAGCGGGCTTGGGCTCAGTTTGTTTAATATGTTAAATGCAATAAGGGTATTATTCATAGAAAGAGGAATCCGGATCCCGGCCCTGCCAAGGCCTCCCTTTCAGCAGCATCCAAGCCGAATAAAACTGGGATAGAGGAAAGGAAATGCCTGGAAGTAAGGAACTGACAGAAGGTGACCCAGCCCAACATGGCCCACTCCCCAGGCCAGGCCCGGCTCGCTGCTCAGCATTCCCAGCCTGTTGTAAAGTGCCAGGGACCCTTTGGGAACAGCGTCCAGTCAGCAACAGGACTAACAAAGCTCTCGCCTTGCCCAGGGTGTCCCCGGCGAGCTTGAGTAAATCAAGATGGCAACGTGCAATGCTAGGTTTTGTCATTAGGGGCTCAGCTGCAGTGAGCCCAACCCACCGGAGCAGACAGCTCCACTTGTGCCCGGTACTCGCCCTCCACAGGGAGGGGTGCGCGGGGATGCAGGGAACAAAGCTCAGACTTCTCGAGGAGGATCTTCATCCCATCCCTGCTACCTCACTCAGAACCCCAGAGAGCGAGAATGGCCCAGGGAAGTCCCACCCTACTAGACAGACACACTCCTGGCAGTACAGACTGACACACACTCTCCCACCCAGCACCACTTCAAATTAAACAGACAGAAGCCCTGAGGCCACAAACCCTGAGAAGCTCAAGTTCCGTTTGAGACTGGCGCTGGGTCTGGAGAGAGCTACGAGACGTCACTCTCGGGTGCTTTGCTGTTGAAGCTTCATCTACACAGCCTCCCACACGCCAGCAGGCCAACTCGGCCAGGCCTGGAGGATGACGCAGGGAACCATAAAACGTGCAATAAATTTGATAACTGCAAGGTGGTGAAAGAGGAGATAAGACGGGAGGCCCCACTTTAGGCCGTGTGTGTCTAGTCCCATGGGCTCGAGGGAGCAGGGAGTGAGGGCAGGGCACCGACCGCTAGCTAGGTGGCAGGCGGTGATGGCAACAGCTAAAGCACAAATGATTCTCAGCTGAAAGCCAAATGGCCCGAGCGTCAGAAGCAGATGGCACACGAGGGGGACAGCAGGCTCCTGTTCCTGTCTCTCGCCAGAGCCAGCTGGCTGTGATGGAGCAGGCCCAGTCCAGCTCTCATGTGCACAGGTGGGCTCCACACTTGCTGGGCAGAGATGGGACACCAGCAGCTCCTGCCCTGGTGAGGGCGCCATGGGAGCTTGAGGCTGCTGGGGAGATGCGTTGAATCAGGGCAGTCCCTGAGAGTCCTGCCATGCCCCTCCCAAGCAGCACCACCCTATCCAGTTCCAGGCTCCCCGGCAGGGTGGGGGTTGCAAGTGCCTTGCTCCATCACAAACGCCTCCAGATCCAGGACTGGGAGTGACTTGCCAAGGACTCCATGGAAATGGCTCTGTTCAGGGCAGACTAATCTCTCATGGGTTTTAACTGGGGTGGGAGCAGCCAGGGCTTCTGTTTGCTCACTGTGCTGGGATGAGCCAGCTCCCCAGCAGCTACCAGGGAAGCAGCAAGCCCTTGAACTCAGCTCTCGGCAGGTAACAGCTTCCCAGCTCCGCTCTGCTGATTGGATGCGGTGAAAGTGCTACCCGTGGGTGCAGCTACCAGACACGGGCGCAGGGCTCTGCCTAAGCTTGGACCCAAAAATAGATCCCAATGAACCCAGTAGGGCTGGAAATTGGGGGGCGGGCGCCTATTCCAGGCACACTTAAACTCATCCTGTACTACCCATCCTCCTACTACTTCCCCCGCGGCCTGCCCCGAGGGGGTTTATACGGCTAAGTGCATATAAACGAGTTCCCGGGCCCAGCCTGCAGGTCACGGCCCAGCGATCACAGCCTCCCACACTCCGTCCGGTGTCTCGGGCACCCTTGCCCGGCAGTTCGGAGCCAGGGAGCAGCAGAGTTCAGAGACACCCCCCCGCCTCCCTGAGAATAAAAGTTTCACATGTTTGTACAAGCACCGCAACCCAGTCCCAGGTTTACAATGGCTCCCGTGGCTCCATGGAGCCGGCCCATGCCCAGAAGGGGCCCCGGCCTGCTCCACTTGCACTGCGCCCCAAGATCCCGTTGGCTCTCCCCACCCGCCACTTGCTCCTCTTGACCTGCCTGCCTGCTGCCTCCTCGGCCCCACCCCCCTGCTCCTCTCTGCCCCCTGGCCGGACCCCAGTGCACCTCCGGCTCCAGGCAGTCTCGACTTCCCACCACTGGTGGGGCCCCACCTGTCTCCCCGGACCCAAGCATCCTGGGACTGGTGCAGAAGCCTGGCCAGTGTCAGTGGCGGGGGGGAGAGAAAAACAATGTGGGGAGCTTGGCTGGGCTCCTCCAGGGGAAGTGCGTCTTGGGGGACCCCGGCCAGGGCAGGCCCTGGCCGGGCTGATCGCACCACTCCCAAGGGCCGGAACAATTCCCGGCCCTGGGACCGGTCCTGGCTGCGGTGCCGGCTCAGCCTCACGGGGCCGGGAGGGCAGCCAGGAGGCAGGGCATGGGGGAGAGGGTTTCTTGCGGGGGGGGGGGGGGGGTGCTGGGCTGTGAAGGGGCAGGGAAGATGTGTGGGTTGGGGCTCTAGGGAGTGCGGGTTCTGTGGGGGGTGCTGGGCAGGGGTGGTGCAGGGCGCTGTGCATTTGTGGGGGGGGGGGCTGGGGGGGTCTCTGGCCATAGGGAAGATGTTGGGGGCTGTGTGGTGCGGCACGGCCCCCCCAGCAGAAGGGGCACGCTGGCATCACAGGGCCGGGCGGGCCACTGTGTGTCTGGCAACTGCCGGTTTGTAAAGAGTGCCCTCGCACTGGGCTGGGCCACCCCTGCCATGCCAGGCCCCACTGCCCTGGCTGCCCCCTTGCTCCGGGGACCGACCGCCCCGCGCCAGGCTCCGCTGCCTCCATGGGGGCCCGCAGAAGGTTAATCCGGCCCTGCCGCAACCCAGCGCGGCCCCCAGCAGCCCGGGCTCCAGCCCCCGCGGCCACCAGCGCCGCCCGGCCCGGCCCTGGTGCACGTCGGAGCCCCCCAGCGCGGCCCGGGCGCACGTCGGAGCCCCCCAGCCCCACCAACTGTCCTGGGCAGCGCCCGCGGGGCCGTTTGCGGGGCCCGGCCCGAGCCACGGCTCCGCCGCGGGCCCGGGCCCCTCTCGGCCGCCGCAGGCAGCCCGGGCCGGGGAGGGTCACGCCCTGGGGCGGGAGGCGGCGCCGCGGGGCCGGGGCGCCTCTTACCTAGGTCCGCGTTGCAGAAGGCCTGCTGCGGGTGCACCGGGGAGCAGCTGCAGGCGTCGGCCGGGCGCGCCGCCCTCCCCAGCAGCAGCAGCGCCAGCCAGGCCAGCAGGCTGGGCACGGGCGCGCTCATCT
The DNA here is from genome assembly GCF_015237465.2 of Chelonia mydas. Taxonomy (NCBI): domain Eukaryota; kingdom Metazoa; phylum Chordata; order Testudines; family Cheloniidae; genus Chelonia; species Chelonia mydas. The sequence continues at coordinate 1,348,845 of NC_051254.2, forward strand.
TGCGGGTCTCGGAGCGCCCGGGGGGGCCCCCGCATCCAGCCAGGCGCGAGCTGCCCGCCGCGCCCTGCCGCCAGGCTCCCGCCCGAGTGCGGCTCCGCCGGGCCTGGAGCGCCGCGTTCCCCGCGGGCAGGAGGTGCAGACGCGGCCGCCTCCCTTGCGCCGAGGGTTTGCGGCGCCGCTCGGCGACAGCTGCTTTTAACGCGCTGGGGGCTGGCGGCTGCTCCGCCCCGTGGCACCGGGCCAGGCCGCTGCGCTCCGCCGCTCGCTCTCGCCCCTTCCTTCCGCCGGCCCTGCGGCGTGTGTCCGCGGCCGGCCGGCCGGCCCCGGCCCCCTGCGGCAGCGCCGCTCCCCTGGGAGGGGAGGGCCCCGCCGAGCTGGGGCAAGTTCCAGGCCCCTCTGCCCCGCCCCGCCTGGGGAGTCACCTCTGCTGGGGGCTGGGGTAGGATCGTCCCCCGGCGGAACCGGCCCCTGGGTCAGCCCCGGCCCCTGGCCCTGCCAGCGCCCAGCAGTGGCCAGGCCTGGGCCGCAGTCAGCTGGGTGCCCAAGGCGGGGGGAGGGGGCACAGCCAAGCGCCTTTCCCAGCACTGGCCGTGAGAGCAAGGCCACAGCTGCAGGGTGCCCCCTCCTGTGGGGCTCCGCTCCACCCCAGGGGGGCAGAACCTTCCAGAGAGCCCCCCGCTGCTGGCAGGAGTAACCTCACCATCGCCGCGACAGGTGCCCCGCCCCGGGAGCACAGGGCCATGGCATGCCGTCTTGGCAGGTATTTTAGGAAGAGGATCATGGCCAGGGGGTTCTTTGCTTCCCCAGAAATGTGGGCACTGGGGGAAGGGGCAGGGTTCCGGCCATCACATTCCCCTGCGCTCAGGAGCCAAGGGCCCACGGCTGCATCATCAGCACCAGCCCAGACACAGCCTCACGTGGAGCTGGCACCTGGCCAGTGCTGAGCGGAGCGGGACATTTCCTCCGAGGGCTGGGATTATGTCTGTGCCCAAGCATTTCCTGGTTTCTCCTGCTGGTCTCTTCCCAGCTCTTGCCCCCCCTTCCCCATCTCTGGTCCCCTGAGCACCACAGCCTGGGACCGAGCACTGCTCACACCCACCAACGTGCCACTTTCCAGACCCTCGTCCTTTACTGTGCACACAAAGCTCAGATCTTCTCTCTGGGCCCTACAGCCCTCAGCGCAGCCCCCGCTCCCCGGACACAGCCTGGGCCTGGCTGCCCACAGGCCTCCATTTCAGCACTGGAGGAGGCAGGCTTTGTGATCACACCGACGGCCACATGCAGCAGACACAGCTTTCCTGGTGGCTCCACGCTCAGGCTCTCCAGCCGTTCTTGCCTCGGCGTGAGAGTGGGGAGGACACACAGCTCTGTGGCTGTACCTGGCAGGGCTGTGGGGACTCAATGCTGCCCGCTACACCACAGGGACAGTCTGCTCAGAACTCCAGCTCAACATCACGAACAAGCCGCCACGACCCCGCTCCTTGCCACGGCATTGGGCTCCCATCTCAGCATGCATTGGAGAAAAGGCCATGTTCTCCTGGATGGCAGGAAACAACAAAGATGCGGCCCACATGTGAGCATTGGGCGAACACCTACCTGAGCCTGCCGGCAGTCTGAGACAATCGTTTGGAGGAGGATGAATTGCCCCATTCGCCTCAGTGGGGTATTAACTCTGAAACCCAAAGACAATGCATTATATCCCAACACTCCTGCTGTTTCACTGCTGGGCACACGATTTTCAAGCGTTCTCTGGAGTCCCAATAACTTAAAACACCCAGAGATGTGGGTTTTCAACAAGGAGAAGTCTGTTCTAGCCAGATGCTTATGCCCAGGTACTAAATATAAGCGTGCCTGAGAGCTAGCACAGGGCAGAGCTCGAATCAGCATCACGTTTAGTGAGCTGCACCTTTCCTCTTTCTCCCCGCATTGCCAGCACTGTCCCCTGGGTGGTGGGATGCACAGGAAGCCCTCCCCGCTGGGTCCCTGTAACGGGATTCATGAGTCACCCCCGCCACGCCTCCTCATGGCTCATCTGGGGATTAGCTCACCAGGGTCTCATGCTGCCCTCCAGCTCTCTCTCTCCCCTCCAGGACTCTCATTCAGCCCCCTAGCCAGGTCTCTGTAGTCCTCCCCTGTCAGGGTCCGTCAGCATCTCTCTGCCATTCCAAGCTGTGCCAGCGCAGGGACCCCGTGCTCCGCAGCTATGGGCTACTCACTCCCAGACCTGGTTGCTACTTCCCTGGGTTCCAGCCTACTTTCCCCCCTCCGTCCTCTGCGTTTTCTGCCTGGCCGAGCTTCCTCCGCCCTGTGGCTACTTACCAGAGCCTGTAATTGCTAACACTCCTCTCTCTGGTCAAGGGGTGACTACAGCCTATTGCCCCCTGCACCTGCCCTTCTGTTCTCAGCTTTTCACAAGCCCAGTCCAGGGGAGCTTCAGCCCTAATTAAGCATTATTGAGCCCTGGCTCCCCTCAAGGAGCAGCCTATGTGGTTAATTGGCCCATCTAGCCACCTTAACCCCTTCAGGACTGGTGTGGGGTGAAGGGCCCATCACAGTCCCCCTCAACAGCAGCACTGGCCTCTGATACTGAAGGGGGCAGTGAGCATCACGGAAGGACGGGGCATGGCTCTAGAGGGGGGCCGAGCCCTCAAGGCCAGCTGGGGCCACATGGGGGAGGACAGTTGGGAACTTGGCTCTGGAATGGCCATGGGGCTGTCTTGGAATGGGGGTGAGGAGGTTTGGAGCACACATAGCAGGGTGGCACCCCTGTCCGCACCAGAGCATGGGCTGCTGCCTTATTGTCAATCACAGCAATGCTGGAGGCCAAGGCCCTGTGACAGCTGCAGGAGACAGATGTGGCTAAGGAGCTCAGCAGGGAAACCGAGGTGGTACCTGGGATGTGGGATGGGGTGGGAGTGACAACAGAGGGATTGGCCAACCCAGGTGCTACAGCAGGAGGAAGAGAAGGGCCCCAAGGTGGTGGGGGTGGGAGGCATGGGCCAGGCCCACAGAGAGAAAGCTAGGCTGGGGGTGGCCCAGAGAGAGAGAAGCCGAGACAAAGCCAGAGCTGACTTAGTTAAGCCAGCAGCGAGAGAGGAGCCGCTGGGGGCCCCACAGCACTGTTGGAGCTGGGAGCCGGGTGGCTCTGGGGTCCAGAGTGGGCCGGGATAGGGCTCCCCTGCTCTCGGATGGTTTCGGGGGGCAGCAGGCCCCTGCTGGGAATGTTCCGCTGAGGCGCTGGAGGAAGCTCCCCCCAGCCCCGAGCCCAGCAGTGAGTCACGGCTGTTTGGGATAAATGGAAACACATGTCCAGCGCCATGCTGGCTCATTGCTCCGCTCTCCAGAGGCACTCAGTAAACACGGGCAGGGGGAGGGGAAGGAGCCTGCCTGCCTGGCTCTGCCCTGGGGAGAGGGCCCCGGCCCCGGCACATCAGCACCTCAGGCTGGGGGGAGTTTCACCCCACATCCCAGCCATGGTCATCTCAGAAAGAGCCACCCCCATCCCAGACTAACCTGCCCCATGTCCCGGCTGAGCACACAGGCCGGATTAGGGCAATCCTGGGTGGCTGGGAAGGGCCTGGCAGGGGAGTGGCTGGGCCCTGGCTCCTGAAGGTGGAGCAGGAGAGGGGAAGTTGGCTCTGATGGGAAGAAGGGGCACTCCCCAGAGGAGACTGAGTGAGGCAGGTAATGGCTGCCACCAGAGTCCTGGCTCGCAAAAGCCCAGCCCCCTCCTGGCATGCCTGGCCCTGGCTCTCTCTAGATCTCTGCTGTGGTTCAGTGGCTTTGAGCCTGGCCCGAGGCTACAGGTCTGGTCCCCCTGGCTGCCTCTGTCCCCTCCCCAAAATAAGGAGGGTGCTGTAGTCCCAGCTGGCACTTCACCCTCCTGGGCCAGGGAAAGGGAGTGCCCAACAACCTGGCAGAGCCCAGACCCGTCTCACACTCCCGGGAGACCATCTGCACAGTCCCCTAGGCTGCACACCCACAGGGTCCCAGCTGGTGCCACTCGGCCTGCCAGCAGCTCCTTGACCTCAGGCTTCAAATATCATCCCCTGCTCAGGGCTGCTGGATGGAGAATGGATCCAGCGTTTACAGTTACGGCAAGGCATGCCCCCACTGTGCCCATGCCGTGGGCCACTCCCAGCCTTGGCATCTGCCACTCCTGCCCCCGCTGTGCCTGTCCCCGGGCCCTGTTCTTGGCAGGCTGTTCAGAGTAACAAGTGCCGCCTGTCCCAGGGACCAGAGCAGGGAGCGCTGACGCGAAGCTGGCATGAGACGCATCTGTTCTTGTGATGCAGAGGGCGGTGGCAGTGTGGCCCCTACCTCACCCAGCAGCATGCGCTAGCCCTGCAGCTCCTTCCTCAGCTGCCAAAGGAAATACGTTTGTGAGCAGAGCATGAAAATGACACAGGCAGGAGAAGCACGCTGGGCTCTTAGGGCAACGGCTGCACCCCAGAGCAGGCCAGTGTGTAGAATGCAGCCAGCGGCACAGCGTTGCCACCTTTCCACACAGGGTGCAGAGGGCTACGGGACCTGGTGGAGAGCTCAGGGTACTGCTGGCAGGGGAGTAGGGCGATGGCAAGACAGCAAGTGCTGCCCCTTTCAAGCAGCCTCCTTGCACTCCCGACTCGGGGTTCAGCGAGCAAGCTGTGAGTCAATGCAGCGGCCTGCCTGAGTCTGCAGAGAGTCTGAGACAATGGCTCGGAGAGGTGTGAACTGCCCCACTCATCTCAGTGGGGCACTAATGCAGGTGCCCAGGGTCGCTGAGCTAAATACCAACTATCCCTGGTCAGCACGGCATGGATGGAAGGAGACAGAGGAGCATGTTCTGGCTAGAGCGAGGAGTGGGGCAGGTGGCATTTGGGAGATACCATTTATTTCCCCACCCTTCCAAACTAAGGAGCTGAGCCCAGCAGAGCCCACAGGGGTGCAGTGGGGGAACAGAGCCCAAGGAGCACCCAGACCCTGCTGGAGGAGGGCCCCCGCCTGGGGAGCCCAGCAGATCCCTCAGAACATGCATGATCATATTTTGAAAGTCTGCTGCATCTATTGCAAGTAGTGTCTTGCAAAGGGCAAAGCATGGCTTCTGGGCAGAGCTGGCAGAGCACCATTACTTCCCCCTGTCCAGTTCAGCCCCAGGGGGGCAGGCAACAGAGGGACAGGGTGCTGGGTGGGGAAGGGACGCTGGACTCTTGGGAGAAAGCACTGGGGCCCAGGGGCTGCCGGTGTTGGGGCACAGGAGTGTGACCAGCTTCATCTGGAGGCCAAGCACCAAGTGTGCAAATGAGGGTGCCCCTTGGGATGGGGGGTGCATCACAAACCCCTTGCTGTCTCATGGGGTCTCAGCCTTTGCATGGTCATTACTGAACAAGCTGACAGAGCTAGGATTAAATGAGAAGCTAACTCAGAAGGAGATACCCAACCCACACCCCCAGCTTCTGGACAGGAGCCAGGCACCAATCGTGGGGTCAGGCAGGTGAGGCCGTTAACCCCCCATTAGAGGGTTCCTGGTACCTGCTCAGGAGCCGCTGAGACTGGCCTGTCAGAGCTGGGAGCACAGACAAATGGGCCCCTGGCCAGGCCAGCCCCACAAGCGCCCTCTCTATGCCCTGATACAGGCCACCCAGCGCGTCCCTTTAACTAAGGAACGAGGGGCTCCCAAGGTGCCAGCTAAGGGCCAGGCCCAGCAGATTAGTGCAAGGCCGTGCAGTTCCCCAGGTCGCACAAGGCGGCACGGATGGGCCCCGGGAGAAGGGCACGCCAGCCAGCACACCATGGGCCCAGGCAAGGCCTGCACATGGGCTGGAGATCCCAGGGGAGGGTGACTTTAGATACCAGCCCTAGGGAGCATCTCCTGGGAGTTGGGCTCCATCGTGTCCCGTTAGCTCCACGGTGATGCCCAGAAGGGAACCCGAGTGCCCCTGGGGGGAGGGCAGGGGGGCGAGCTCAGTGTTTCCACTCAAGGCAGCCCAGGAAGGGGGCCGGTTCTGAAGGAGACCAAGCCTTCTCCACGCAAGATGAAGATCACATGTGGCGGCAGCTTGTCTGGTCGCAAAGCATCTCCTTAGCACAGGGGTGGCCAACCTATGGCGCGTGAGATGATTTTGAGTGGCACTCACACTTCCAAGGTCCTGGCCGCCGGCCTTGGGGCTCTGCTGCTGGCGTGGGGTCCTACCACCGGCCCCCTGCCACCCAGGGTCCCGTCCGCCAGCCCCACTCAGCCTGCTGCCGGCCCTGGGTCCCAGCCACTGGTCCCAGGGGCTCTGCTGCCAGCCTGGGGTCCCGGCCGCTGGCCCGGGGCTCTTCAGCCTTCCCCCAACTGTGGTGCACTGGCCCCAGCCTGGGGCAGCGAGGGGTGCAGACAGAGGCAAGAGGGGGCGCAGCTCAGCAGCCCCACCTTAAAAATTGTTCCAGCACCACTGTACTGGGATATTTTTAAGTCCTGATTTGCTGCTTATATCCCTATCACGCCACGTGGAACAGCGCGCTGCGTTTGACATTGTGCGTCCCATCTGTCATGATTTTTCCCCATTGTAAGTTGAGGGGTACGTTTGACAAAATGTCAGCTCCTAAGAAAGCAGAGTTCGATGTCTGTTCGTTTCAGCCTTCTTGGACGGACACATTTGGATTTATTCAAAAGAAGGACCGTGCTGTTTGTGCTTTCTGTTGTGAAAGTGTTGTTTGTCACACACCAAGTGTTCAATGGCATTTTCCAACGAAGCACAAGAAAACCTTTCTTGACGAATCAGTCAAGAGTGAATCGATCCAAAAGGCAGTAGGAGGATATGAGAAGCAAAGAGTGTTTTTAAATGCTTAAGTGTAAGTAAAAGATCAAGCCACAGAAGGAAGTTACAAGATTTCACAGTGCATTGCAAAAAAAGGAAAGCCGTTTACAAATGGGGACTATATAAAAGAAGTTTTTCTCAGCAGTTCAGAGGTTTTATTCAATGATTTGCCAAATAAAGATACGATCGTATCTAGAATAAAAGAACTGCCTGTCTCTGCCAGAACAGTTGAGAGACGCGTAAGTGAAATGGCAGAAAACATTAACGAAAAGCAGACGACTGCATTAAAAGACACAGCAGTGTTTGGAGTTGCAGTTGATGAGACTGTGGATTTAAACGACGTTCCACATTTGGCAGTTATTGCAAGATATTGTGCTTCTGATGAAATCCAAGAGGAACTTTGTTGCCTAAAACCCTTGCATGACACAACAAAGGGGGAAGATATAGTGGAAAGTTTTGTAAACCATTTTGAAGAACGAGGAGTTGATATCAGAAAAATATTTTGTGTGACAACAGATGGTGCTCCTGCCTTGGTCGGAAGACAGAAGGGATTTGTAAAGTTACTTGAAGATCAAATTGGCCGCCCGACAGTCAAATTTCACTGTATCGTCCATCAAGAAAACCTGTGTGCTAAAATTCCTAATTCCAAGCTTAATAATGTGATAGATACAGTGGTGTGAATTGTGGATTTCCTTGTTGCTTGATCTGCTTTGACTCACAGACAGTTTCAAGCACTGCCAGAAGTGATGGACAGTGCTTATAATGCCATTCCACTTCACAGCACCATTTGGTGGCTAAGTCGCAGCAAGGTTTTGGTGTGCTTTGTGAACTGATTTGATTCAATCAAGGCCTTTTTATCGGAAAAAGGACAAAACTACCCCAGACTGGATGATGACAAATGGCTGTGTAAGCTCATGTTTCTAACTGACATCACTGCTCACCTAAACGAACTCAACCTCCGGCTCCAGGGTGCAGGGCAAACGGTTCTGGGGGGGGGTCGCGAAGGTGCCCGGGTTATTGGGGGGGTGACACCTTTTGGGGTTCCCAAGGTGCCTGGAATGAATCACTGTCCTATGCTCACAGCGGGAGGGAGCCCTGTCTGTGCCCACCAGGGGACACTCTCCCCAGCCTCCGGCTGCTGGTAGCACGGGTCGTCCGCTCCGGGCTCCGCGACCTCGCTCTTTCCCTCTGCAGGCTACCCAGTGACACCCCCCACATTGTTACTCTTGAGGCCCCGTCCCCGAGCCATGGGAGCAGTGCACCCCAGGTCACTGGTTATGACTCGGCTTACCTCAGTACCCTCTCCTTAGTACCAGGCACGTAGCCGGGTCTGTAGTAAAACCAAAGTGAAGCTGAGTTAACAGAGCACTGGCAGGGTTTGGAAACACGAGGTTACAGGTAAAAGGAACACACAGGACACAATCTACAGCCGGCCCTTGTTAACAGGCTCCTGTCGTGTCTATACGGTGTTCCTCCCCCAAAGGGCAGTCCTGGCAGCGCTTGTCCAGGCCAGACAGCTGGGCCCCACCTTTCATCAGACCCTACAGCCGGCAGAGTGTCTCCTTCGTAAGGAACACCCATGTGGGTGCTTTCTTCATCCCGTATAGACCTGCAGCCCTTTGTCTTTTGCCCTGGCGGTCCCCTCTTCGGAGAATTTTGGGGGTTCTTTTGTCTTTGTAAATCCTCAGCCTGCACCTGGTCCAGGCGGTACCCCCAGCACTGGCTCCAGAGGTGTCCGGTGCTCTCAGTGATTGAGCTACCCTGAGACCCACCTCACCCCAAGGGTTTTGAAAGCCAACATCCTACGTCACAGAACTCTAGTTATCTTCTGTACAAACCTCTCACCCTCACCATGCCCATCGGCTAGTGCTTCGCATCTGGCAGAGACCGCACATGCCCCCCATCGGGCCAATAGTGAGACGATGGTTGGACACAGGGGTAACATACCTGCCAGAGTTTGTCTGGGCAAGTCTGTGTTATAGAAACATGAGTCACGGCACCAGACTGTAGGAGATCAGCTGTCTCCAGCTGGCAGCAGGTGGCACAATCAGGGTGCCTCCAGGGACAGCTAGCTGCAGTGCCGGGACACGCTAGCACGCACCCAGGGAAACTTGAAGGGCTCCAGCCCTAAGAAATAGCCATTGAGCGGACCAGAATCTTAGCAGGGGCAACTCCCACTTGACTTCCCTGCGGCTGAAGGTACAAAGCGCACTGCAAAGGGTGTGAGGTGGCCAGCCAGCCAGCAGGGAAAGGCCTTGATCAGCTGGGCTAGCACAAAGTCACCTGCCTGCTATCAGATCAGTGGAGCACGTGGGGTCAGCCAGCTTTAAAGCAGGGCCCCAATCCCCTGCGCTAACCGCTGGACTTGGAGGCAGTCTGCAGCTGGATGGAACTTCCCAGGTGGGGCCTGTCCTTACAAAGGCTCCTGAACTGGCCCCTCAGAACCAACCAGCCCCACATGTACGGAGAGCCCAGATTGCCGACCCCCACAGCTCTGGGGAGGAAGAGCCCAGCATCTAGGGACTTGCAATGCCAGCACCCTGCAGTACAGCGCTGGCTTGTGTCAAACACCTGTCACAAAGCCAAGAGCCCTTTGACCCCAGCCATGGTGCGGAGACCTGCTGAGATCAGGTCCAGCCTCAGCCTGAGCAGCCCCTGGAGAGATCTGATCTGAGGGAGGGAGGACATGGGCTGGAGCTGCTGGAGGGAGGACATGGGCTGTCAGTGACCAGCAGGATGAGCCCAGGCCTTAGCCCAGCCACTCATTAGCCCAGCTTGGCCGAGCTGGGCTGCCCTGAGCTATGCGACTACAGAGGAGCAATGCTGCGCAACGAGGGCTGCTCGTGCCCCGAGAGTCACCTGTCTGGGATGGGGGAGGCTTCGGCACCTCAGGCTGAAATGAGCCTCTACTGGGAGCATGTTCAGCCTGCCTGAAACAAGCTAATGCCCAGCGCCAGGCCCGGGTGCTGGAAGAATGGGGGTGCGGGGGGGCTGCCGCACCCCTTGGCTCGAAGGAGTAATAACCCAAATACATGGATTCCCCCTTCAGCACCCCCACTATAAACCCTGTGCCAGGGGCCAGTCAGGAACGTAGGGTGCCCTGCAGCGAGCCAAGGCAGCCCAGATCCCTGCACCCCAGGTCCTCAGCGGGGCCTTTGCAGCTATGGTCCGGCAAGGCTCCCTCTGCCTCCCCCAAACTCCCTCGTTTGATCCCTTAGCACCACGCTGGCCATTGCAACATGGCGCCAGCTGGGGGCCTGAAGGTCCCAATACTGCAGGCCAGGCTCCACAGTGGCACCATCCCAGCTGGGCAGCGAGTGCTCTGCCTGCCACGCTCTGTGCCCAGAAGAAGGGATGGGAAACTCAGCAAGCCCCTGAACCAAGCCCAGACTGCAGCCCAGGCTGGGTGGGGCCCAGGCTCCCCACTGCTCCATGCCCCTGGCGCAAGGCAGATCTGTGTCTATGCACAGAGTGTGTCCTAGCGAGGGCCTGGACCTGGCTGTGGCAGCTGGTTTCCCAAGCTGGCTAGTCCTGCCCTGCTGGGTTAGGCAATTGCCCCTGGCCACTTGACTTCTGCTCTGCAGGCCCCACAATCCCTTACGTCTGTCTGGGCTGTGGCGCTGGCCCAGGCCCGGCCCCGAGCTGGCGCTCCCTTCCCCTGCCAGCTGTTAGTCATTACTGAGAGCACTTGGTTGTTTATGAGCATCTCTTTGTTTTCTCCTCCTGCAAACTGGACTCTTAAAGGGGCACGTTTTCCCTCTCCCCGTCACATGGGGCCAGGTGCTGCCTAGACTCACAGGCCGTGTCATGCAGCAGAGGACACAGACACAGGGCGGAGAAGGGATTGTCAGAGATCACCCGGCAGGCTTGTGGCAGTGGGAATGGAACCCAGGAGTCCTGCCCTAATTCCTGGACCAGGCTGCCCCCTCCCTCGAATTATATCCTGTATGCTGACTCAGAGCTGCCCTGAGCAGTGACCCCTAGATAAATGGGTGAGGTCTCGCTGAGCCAGAGGATCCCAGACCAGGGAGCCACCCACAGCAAGATGCAGCCAGGGGCCAGCTGAACTTCTGCAGAGATGCAGCCCCGGGCCTTGGCACAGCTGGGACTGAGCTATTCGACCAGGTCACCTGTTCCCCCCCATCAGCAGGACTCAGGGATGTGGGGGCACTTTTACATCACTAGGGCCCCATGCTGTGTTGCCATGACAGTCAGCATGCCAGGCATGTCTGTACCTGCGTGGGTCTGAGCCCGTTGGAACTGGAGGCCAGTCACATGAATGCCCTTGGACAGGCTGGGCTGATGGGAGCAGCTGTGGTGCCAGCCCCCAGCTGGGAGTTTCTTCCACATGCTTGCAAGCTGGTTCCGGCACTAAGCAAGACAGGGCTGCACTGGGAGCTCTGTCCGAGGGGTCCGAGGCCTCTGGTCCCCTGGCCCAGCCCCTCCAGCTGCCACTGGACCATCAAGCCCCCAAGGGAAGGCCTGCAAAGCAGTGGGGAGCATCCCAGGGACCCAAACCCATAGCCACACAGTTCAGGCCAGCTCTCCCACACACAAACACCCCAGAGCTCGTCCCCTCCAGAAGGGGGCAGCAGACAGACACCCCCTGGCTCAGCCCCCCCAGCTAACCCCCTCCCTCCCCCATACACACAGGGCAGCAGTGGGGTTAGGGGAAGCACCTTGTAATGGGGGGGTGCAGGGGGGGGATCACCTAGTGCTCTCCAGTCCCTGTGGTCTCCGCCGGGCAGCGTTCACACTCCGGGCACCTGGTGCCAGGATGAGCTGCGGCTGGCCCCACGTGTCGCCAGCCTGCTCCCTGGGGGCTGTGTGCATGGGCCAGGGCTGCTCCGGTCCCTGGGGGAAGCAGGGGGGAGCACCGCTGGTTGTTTTGAGCGTGCTGTAGCTGCCCCCCGCCAGGGCATGTCACAGGCAGCCAGGGGTGGGGGGAGATTTGGCCTGAGCCTCCCAGCCCCGCCCTGCAGAACCCAGCTGTACCCAGGACATGGGTGCTGGCAGGAAGGGAGCGGGGGCCTCTGGCCTAGTCCCTGGGCAAGGCAGGCCAGGGGCTCCCTCCCCTCCAGGCTGTGTCGGGGGCGCGGGCACAGTGGGGGGCTGCCCAGAGTAAGTCATTTACTGCAAAGCCTCCCAGAGTCCTCCCACCACATTTAGCACTCACTCTCCAAGGCAGCTGCTGCCCTGAGCCAGGGCATGGGAGAGCAGCAGGGTGCAGGCATGGGGGTGCAGCTCCGGCTTCCCAGCCAGCCCGGCTGCCGCAGGGACCGCACGTGCTGCCCTTGTGACTGGACTTCAAACCACAGTCCTAGTCCCGGCGCAGGGTGGCTCCTGCTGCCCACAGCTGGTACGGCAGGGGAGCTCCAGGCACTGGCCTTTGGCCCCCGTTGGCCCCCCCAGCCCTGACCGACTCTGGCCCGGCGGCCTGTGTGCTGGAGCCAGGCTCTGCAGCCAGCGTGGATCCCGCCTGTTGGAAGCCGTGCAGAGCTGCAGCCTCTCATTTCACAACTTCCCTGGCGGGCTCCATCCCTCCCCGGCCGGAAAGGCAGGCAGAGGGGGATGCCGAACTGTGCCACGGCTACGGGACTATCCCTCCGCCCCCCAACTCTGCCACTACCAGTACGCCGGGCTGGTGCCGCTGGGCTCCCCAGTGGCTCTGGGAGCAGATATGGCCATGTCCCATCTCCAATCCCAGCCCTGAGAACAGGCCCGGGTGCTGCAGCGGGGTGGCAGGGGACACCCCTACCTTGAACAGCCCCTGTGGGGACCCGAACCAGGCTAGTGGGGCACTGCCATGGCCGGGGGCTGCACGTGACCCCAGCACCAGCCCCCAGCTGGATCAAACAGGGAGGGCAGCGGGCAGCACGTTGCTCTGGGGCCTGCTCAGAGAACCGGGCAAACAAGAGGCCACACATTGAAAACTAACAAAAGGAAACACTTCCAGAGCCAGTGCATAACCTGGGGAATCCCCTGCCACTGGAGAGCTTGCACCTTCCTCTGGAGCGGCTGCTTCTAGCTGCTCTCAGACACTGGCCGATATGGAGCCCTAAGTGACCCCTTCAGACGGCAGGGCCCCCCCTTGGCCCAACCCAGCCGGGCTCTCTGAAACTGCAAGCCGGCACGCACTCTCTGCGCGTGCCGTTATCGCTGGGTTGGCACCAGAGGGGCAGGAGAATCCAGAGCTGCAGCAGCTGTGCTCAGCGGGAGGCGAATTCAATTCCAGGGCACCAGCTGGGGCGTCCAGGGATCAGAACGAGTGAGACTGATCAGATCCGTAGCACCTGGCATCGCCTGGCGCCCTGCTGGAGCAAGGCTCCCGAGCTGCTCCGTGTGCGTGGGCCCTGGCTGAAGAGCGATGGGGGTATTGGAGAGTCCCATGAGCTGCCTGGGAGGGCTGAGTCGCCCTGCTACTGGGATGGGGTGAACGGAAGCTCAAACTGCTGCTCTGGGCAGGCTCATGGGGACTTGGATCTTCCCTGCCAGGACTCGTGGGGCCTCCTGTACCAGCCTTCCAGAGCCTGCACGTTGGAGAGCCATGCCTGGAGTGGAGAGCAGGGCCCTGCGGAGCCAGGCTGAGTCTGGTCTTTGGTGGAGGGGGCATGGTTGGATGGGGCCTGCTGGCCTGGGGACGGACGAGAGGGAAGAGCTGCCACCCTGCTCCTGCTGCGAGCGCTGCCCTCCTGGGGTACGTACGCTGTGAGATATGGGAGACAGCTGGGTTCACTCCCCTCACACCCAGCCCCCCTCTCCCCCCTGCACAGAACCGTACACGAGCCCTCACCTGGGGCTGTCTGTGTGACCGGGGGCCTAAAATTAAACCAAGCCCTCTAGTGAACAGAGATTAGATCTGCCACATTCACTTGCTTTTCATCCTCCCCTGGCACCTTCCACAGCAGAGACGGGCACCGACATGAGCCAGCCACCACGTCTCACATACGCTTCACCACCCCCTAGTGAACCCCTCCACTACACGAGAGCTTTTCTCTCGAGCGAGCTCAGGCCACGTGTACTCGCCTGGACACGCCGGCCTGACCCAGGACTCCGTTGTGGCTCCCCGAGGCAGAGCCCTGGGCTTCTCTACACAGGAACTGAACCAACAAGCAATGAATTAAACTCCAGCATGAGGGATGGCTGGTGATTCCACCCCAGAGCCTCGCACAGCAGTTCATGCCATTCACCATCCTGAGGAGGCTAAAACTGGTTCCCTGGGAGACCTCTCCAATGAGCTGGTGGATGCTGATTAGCATGCACGTGGTGTGAGCCTCCAGCTGACCAGTTCCTACCATCGCTGGAATATGCACGAACCAGAGCCAGCAGCCCTGGTCCCTGCAGACAAAGTGGACAGAGGAATCCCAGGGAGAGCGAAGCAGCAGCTCCAAGCCCCAGGCTGGAGAGGGCCGGGTGCCCCAAGTCTTGGTACCTACAGAGCCTCCTTTTGTCTGGTTCCATGGGGTCTCTGGGAGAGCGCTGCCTGAGGGGCCTGTCCTGGTGGCGGCTTGGTTCTCGGGCCGTCATTGCTTGGACGCACAGAGCCACCAGGCCATTACAGGCCTCCACAAGCCTAGGAGGCTGCCCTGAGCCAGGTCTGCTGCCTTACAGGGCAGGACGCCTGTGTGGGACGGGTATCTCGCCGGACCTTCCAGCCGTTGTGTTTAGGCCTCCCGGGGTCTCTTCCAGTCCAGCCTGCTTGGCTGGGTCACCGTGGACGTCAGGGCTGGCAGGGAAGCCGTAGGCATTCGGAGCAATGACTGTACCATCGGCAGGTGTCGACAGGCACAACGCTGCTGCGGCAGGGCCTCAGTTAGCCAGAGGGGCTCTCCCGCCGCCGGGGTAAATCCACCTCCCCGAGGCGAGGCGGCTTCTGTCAACCTAGCACTGTCTGCACCGGGGTGGCTCAGCAGAACTGTGTCCCGTGGCGACGGGGGGGTGTGACGAAGTGGGACTGTTCTTAATGTTTCCTCTGAATAGTGTGGGGGTGACTCAGTTCCCCTATGAAGTTCTTAAGTATCTAGGGGGTGGGGTAAGGGTGTATGATGATTGCAGAGCCCTAGAGGGCAGGTGTGTGCAGGAGTCTGGACACAGAGAATGGCCAACACCCTGTTTCCTGGCAACTGATGGCCTGAGCTCTTCCGCCCTGCAAGGTGAGAGCTAAAGGGTTGGAGAACAAAGGAATCAGGTGACCTCCTGGCCCGGGAAAGGAACAAAGCCCAGAGGAGGAGGGGCTGGAGGGACTTTCAGTTTGGGGCTGGCTAGGACATGGAGTGAAGTGCAGATGTGGTTGTCTGGCTCACTGCCCTCCAAAATGGACCCGGCTGAGGGGTCCTGTTCTCTGCACCTGCAAGCTCTGTTTTAGACCATGTTCCTGTCGTCTAATAAACCTCTGTTTTACTGGCTGGCTGAGAGTCCCGTCTGACTGCGAAGTTGGGGTGCAGGACCCTCTGGCTTCCCCAGGAGCCCCGCCTAAGCGGACTCGCTGTGGGAAGCACACGGAGGGGCAGAGGATGCTGAATGCTCCGAGGTCAGACCCAGGAAGGTGGAAGCTGTGTGAGCTTTGTGCCCTGCAGACCGACTGCTCACCGGAAGGCGACTGCCCCAGAGTCCTGACTGGCTTCATGGGGAGCAGTTCCAGAGCATCGCCCGGGGACTCCGTGACAACTGGTGGCAGCGGTGGGATGTACTGCACCCCGTGGACGGCGCTTCCTGCAGTAAGTGACTGGGGAGCAGTAAAACGAAGGGGGATTGACGGGGACCAGGCGTGCTGAAGATTCAGAGAGAGACGGTTTCAGGGGGCGGTTAACTCCTGGAAGTGTGTGACCAGAGAGAAGGACTTTTGCAGTAACAGGGTCCCCCGGGGGATTGCAGCGAGCGGTCCCAGGGGCGGAGGAGTCTGCAGCTCGACCCTGGCAAAGAGGTGGTGACCTCGAGAAGGGCTGGCACACTAGGGGTTCTCCCTGGAAACCGTGGGGAGCTGAGAGTACACAGGCCTGTGAGTCCACAACAACTTGGGAAGAGCGGAGTGACGGCCTGTCACCGTCTCCTAAAGAAGGAAATTGTAACCCTGTGCAAAAAGAGAGGGTTGAGCATTGGAAAGTTAATGCTCAAAGCACAGTTAATCGTGCAGCTGGAGGAGGATGACCGCTCTAAGGGACAGATTCCTGACCCCAAATGGGGCTATAGCAGGATCTGGGAGCAACTGGAGTGGTAGCCAGGCATCGCCAAGACTCCTGTCCCCGACCAGACGAGGGTCTTCACGATCGGGTTCCCCATCCGGGGATCGGAGACGGACGGGATTGGAGCTGAGTCCGAGAGAGCAAGAGGACTGTGAGAGACAGCGAGAGCCCGAGAAAGAGCTGCAGAAGCAGCAGCAGCATGAACTGGCGGTGGTGGAGTGGAGAGGCCTAGGGGACCTCCCAGGGGTGAGTGGGGATAGACCCCGGGGGGCCAGTTCCGCAGGGAACCTCGAGACTAAATTGCTGCCCCTGGTTAAGGAGTGGGGGGATGTGGATGCGCACCTCACTGCCTTTGAGCAGGCTGGAGATCTGAACCAGGGGGACCCTGCGGAAAAGCCCCGGTGTCTAGCTCCCTCGCTGGGTCCCAAGGCCGTAGACTCCGTCAGCCAGATGGATGGGGAGGTGGACGGGCTCCCACTCCTGGTCCCAACCTATATGTCTGTGTGGAGTTTCCTGGGGTCGGACCCCTCGGACCCCCAGGGGGAGCGGAAGGTGATGGTCAATGGGGAGACATTCCTGGGGTGGCGAGATCCTGGGACAGAGAGAACTGTTGTCAGGCCCTGGGTGGTGCAGCCTCAGATGCTGAGGGGCTGTGTGAGCTGGGTAACGGTCCCAGGGATGAAGCCCCTCGCCCTGCCTACTGCCCAGATCCCTGTGCAGACCCAGGAGGGGTCAGGCTGGCTGGTTGTTGGGGTTCTCCGGGATATCGGCTGCGAGACCCTGTTGTGGGGTGACTGTGTCTCTTTGGGACAGGATCCAGACCCTGCTCCTGTAACTGCCAAGGGTTTGAATTTGAATCCAGGGAACCAATCGGCGGAGAGGGAAATGGTCAGTGAAAATGCAGATGACCTGGCTGGCAGCAGGGAGGAGCAGCTAGGCTCAGGCTACCTGCCTGCCTGTAACCAGACCCCTGGGGCTGGGTGGGACAGAGAGATGCTCCCCGCCCCCTTGCACACTGGAGAAGGGGCTCACGCTGGCTCTGATGCTGTGAGGAAAGCAGCGAGCTCGCTGCCTACCCTCACTGGGACAGCAAGGGCAGTGCTGAGCAAGGGGGAAGATAAGACCCCAGCTGAGTGGGGGGAGACACAGGCAGGGCAGGGGATCTGTGGGGAGTGGCAAGGTGTTGGTAAGGAAAGTCTGGATGAGCCTAGGCAGCCTTGTGAGCCGATGGCTGTGTCTAGTCAGCAGGGTGGGAAGGCGAGGAGAGTGGAAGATGAGTGTCCCTGGACCTTACCTGTTAGCTGGGTGGAGAATTGGGACAGGGAAGGAAATGTGCCTGTGTCTGTCAGGGGTATTGACTTGCCTATGGAGGGAGCTACCCTGATCTCCAAGCAGTTGTCTGTGACCAGCCTTGTGTGCTGGGACAAGGGGAATGAGATCCCAAGCTGTGTGCCTAGGAAAGGAGAAAGTGTGTCCGGCTCTTCTTTGTCTGTGGAGCAGACAGAAGGGGCCTTTCAGCCTGTGATGGTTGAGGGTCGTGCAGTTGTCTCAGAGTTGGTTCTGGATTCAGCTAAAGCCCAGGAAGGGAAGGGTCCTAAGTTTGGGTCTGCTCAGGAGAATGGCCCTGTAACTAGGTCGCATCCAGTTAGTGTCTATGTAAAATCCCAGAGCCCAGACAATTCTGGTGCTTGTATTTTGCCTGTTGCTAGTGTTTTGTTGGGAAAGGGTGTCGCAACTCTGTCTAATCAGGGTGAGATCCTAGCCAGGGCACAAGGAGAGCATGAAGGTGTGTGATTGTGTTACCTACTGAGGGTGTGGAAACCTGTAGCAAGAAGGAAAAGATTCCTGAACTTGTGTGTGGCAAAGGGAAGGAGAATGCTTCTGACCTTTTCTCTAGGAAGTCTGTCAGTTTGCCTGAAAGGGGATTGTGTAGGAATCCGCCGGATGGGCCAGAGGTAATTCTGGATGTAAGGGAGACCAGAAAGGGTCTGTTGTTGCTCAGGAAAGTGTTCCTCTAGAGCAAGCCCTAGGTAAAGAGGGTAAGAGCAGAATTTCTGTGAGGGGTGAATTGTTGCATAGAAAAGCCCTAGGGAAAGGAATCCTCATGGAGTCTTTGCAAGCAGTTTACTGCCACTGAAGGGTGTGAAAGTGATTTAATCAAGACAGTTTCAGTTCCTAACAGCCAGAAATTTTCTGTTGTGAATGGATCCACTGACTGTCCTGTTGAAAGATCCAGTGTGGAGAGCCTTGAGAAGGTCTCAGATGAAGTGAAAGCTGTTAAGAAAGTTAAACCGTCCAATAACCAAGTGGCTGTGTTTGGCCAGCTTGATGGGGAGAAGACCCAATCCCAGTTTGACCCCCTGGGGTTTTGGGGTGGCCAAAGGGCACGGGCCGCAGAAACCTTCCCACATGCGGCCTGTGAGTGCTATCGACCACCCCCGACCTAAGGGAGGGCGTGAAACTGGAAGGGCCTGGTGTAACTCCTACCAAGGAATGGGAGAGATGCTGGGGCATCCTTGGGAACGTTGGTGGCTTCGAACTTCCCCAGGTCACTGGCTAAAGTGACCCCGCTCAGTTCGATCTCGAAGGGGGGAGAGATGTGACGAAGTGGGACTGTTCTTAATGTTTCCTCTGAATAGTGTGGGGGTGACTCAGTTCCCCTATGAAGTTCTTAAGTATCTAGGGGGTGGGGTAAGGGTGTATGATGATTGCAGAGCCCTAGAGGGCAGGTGTGTGCAGGAGTCTGGACACAGAGAATGGCCGACACCCTGTTTCCTGGCAACTGATGGCCTGAGCTCTTCCGCCCTGCAAGGTGAGAGCTAAAGGGTTGGAGAACAAAGGAATCAGGTGACCTCCTGGCCCGGGAAAGGAACAAAGCCCAGAGGAGGAGGGGCTGGAGGGACTTTCAGTTTGGGGCTGGCTAGGACATGGAGTGAAGTGCAGATGTGGTTGTCTGGCTCACTGCCCTCCAAAATGGACCTGGCTGAGGGGTCCTGTTCTCTGCACCTGCAAGCTCTGTTTTAGACCATGTTCCTGTCGTCTAATAAACCTTCTGTTTTACTGGCTGGCTGAGAGTCCCGTCTGACTGCGAAGTTGGGGTGCAGGACCCTCTGGCTTCCCCAGGAGCCCCGCCTAAGCGGACTCGCTGTGGGAAGCACACGGAGGGGCAGAGGATGCTGAATGCTCCGAGGTCAGACCCAGGAAGGTGGAAGCTGTGTGAGCTTTGTGCCCTGCAGACCGGCTGCTCACCGGAAGGCGACTGCCCCAGAGTCCTGACTGGCTTCATGGGGAGCAGTTCCAGAGCATCGCCCGGGGACTCCGTGACGGGGGGGGGGGGATTTTTCACCCCCCTGCCCCGAGCGATGTAGCACGTCCGTGGGCTGGTGAGTGCAGACCGGCCCGGCGAGGGTGCAGGGCCCAGCTGAGAGAGCAGGACCGGCTCAGCTGGGAAGCAGATCTCTGCAGTCGACCTGACCTTGAACCGTTTGATAGTTTCATTCATTCAGAGGTGCTTCAGCTGAATAGGTCCAGCTTCTTTTTCATCACCCGCAAGGGGCCAAGGGGTCACTCCCACAGGTCAGGAAACCACTGAAGCAGCTTCCTCCACGTTGGCTTTCCTTACCGGGGTCCAGAGCCGTTCCAAGACAGCTCCATGCGGCAGCCCAGGGGAGAGCCCACCATGCTCCAGAGAGCATGCAGCAACCAGCCTCCCTGCACCGCCCTGACCGGCAGCCCTGGGCATGGGCAGCAGGGACTCGATCAGCTCTGCCCCCAGGCCTCGACCCTGGCATGCCCCACAGCCAGGCCCTCTCAGAGGTCCAGAGAGGCCCAGGCCACTTCCGGCTTTTGAGGCCCCTAGCCATAATAATAGTGAAAAATGAGAACACATGAAAACAAAACAATTACATCTTTTACCAAATCCCATCTCTTGTTTGCTTAAATTTGCAGCTCTACACTGAGTGTGTGTCACGTTTCGGTCCGATAGGGATGCGCGCAAAAACAAGTTGCGAAACTTATCAAATGCCAGAAAATTAACAAGTGTCTAAATTTGAGGCCTCCTTTGAGCTCGAGGCCCTGGCCCAGTGGCCCTCCTGGCCCCCCTCTGATTGGGCCTGCCCACAGCAGACACCAGTAGCAGGGCTCTCCAGCTGCAGGAAATCCCACCCCTGGCTGCCACATTTATGAAAGAAGTGATGAGGAGCAAATGTAGGGAGTGTGAGACAGGGCCAAGGCCCCAGAGCCTTCTGTGCACTCGTGCAGGGACACAGACGGCTCACAGGTCCTCCCACAGTCGAGGGGCCAGCCAAGCACCATGGGGCAAGCGTGAGCCGGACATGGGGCGAAGGCCTGACGCCACAGCCCGAGCACAGGGCTCCTCTGCCCCTTGCGAGCACCCAGCCTGCTTTGTTCTGTTTGCTGCCAGCCGTTACTGGTCACCATAGGCCCCGTGGTGCTGGGCGCAGTCCTGCGAACTCTGCAGGTGCTCTGGGGTGGTGGTTGGGGGGACAGAGATAATGGGCTCCCGGCTGGCTGGCAGCATTTGGGCGTGCTCGCTCAGGCGCACTCGCGGGCCCTGTTGCCCAGAGCCCTGGAACGAAGGGTGTTAGACAAGAGGCTGGTAAGAGGAGGGGTCTTGTGAACGTGGGCATTAGCAATCCATAGCCCCGTAGGGGAACGCGAGCCGGGGAGGGGAGCAGCACCAGCGAGTGGAGGACAAGCACCCCACGTCAGTGCACAGCGCCGTACGCCTTCCCCGCCAAGCAGAGAGAGGGGCCAGCTGAGCCCTCAGTGGAGCATGTTTGGGCTGGGCAGCCCCCACTCCCACCTGAGAGGGGGCTCTGGGCATTCACCTGCTTTGCCGGGGGCCAGGGCTGTACGGATGGACAGTGCGGTTCTCGAAAAGGGGGGGGGGGGGGGCTGGGGAAACTGAGGCACGGAGTGAGTCAGAATACAGCTGACTTTCTGCTCCCATTGCCTCGTGCACCCAGCCCGAGCTGGAAAGGAGCCACGATCCTCAGCACCGCTCCAAGGCTGGCAGGGGCACAGACCCTCAGCACAGAGGTCCCCGGCCCCACTGTCCTCAGCAAGAGTTAACACAGCAAATCCCTCCTGCTCTTGCTCTAGGAGGCCGGCGCCCCGCCAGCTCTCCAGCTGACCACAAGGCCTCCCTGGACGCCTAAGGGAAAAATCACCCCCGAAACCAGAGCGCTTCAGGCCTGCAACAGGGGCCTGGGCACCCAGCCCTGCAGCCAGCAGATGGATGCTGCCACCTACTGACGCAAGCTGGTTTCCCAGCAGAGCAGGACGTCGGCCCCAGAGACCCCCGGGAACCCGCTCTGGGTTCAGCGCCGACACCCCACTGGGGCCTCAGGGCAGGGACACAACCATGTGTCCTGCTCCAAGCTTGCTAGGAAGGGGGCCTCAGGAGAGCAAGAGGGCCAGGCCACGAGGAAAGGCAGGCCCACCAGACCCTGCAGCGAAGAGATCGGCGAACCCTTCCCCACAGAGAGGAGACTAGCTGCGGGACCTAGAGCAGGACTAGTCAATAGACATAGCACGGGCCACATCTGGACCACCTGACGCTTCTGAACAGACGGCAAAATCTGTTTATTTCCTTGTTACTGTTCGAGCTAGTGTGGTGTGGAAAGCGTTTCTCTCGTCTGGACCTTGACAAAAAATAATTGACTACCCCCAACCTAGAGCCTCTGCAGCCCCCACCAGGGAACAGAGCCAAGGCCTGAGTCAGGTCAGCCCGGCCTGCCACAGGAAAGGGGAGCTGGTCTCTGCCTGAGGAACTGGCCAGGCACTCCCCCAACCCCAGTCAAGGCCTGAGCACCCCCGGGCACGGGGCAAGACAAGAGACGGGACAGCGGAGCTCTCCCGCCCCCAGGATGGCGCACCCTCAGCTGCTGCTCTGTACCGGGCAGCCACGGGCTCTGCTAGGTCTCCTGACCGAGGCCACCCTGCCCCAGACCCTCGGACGCTCACATGGGCGTGGGACGCTCTCCTGCTGCCAGTGGAGGCCCTGCGTGTGCTGGTCTGAAAGAGACACACAGGGTGGGTTCCCCTTTCCCTGCACTGTACCACTGAGGTGTGTGAAGGGGGCTCACCAGGCCCTGGCCCACGGAGCAGGACATCGGGGCTCCAGCCAGGGGAAGGCTGCCTACAGAACGGACCTGCTGCCTGGGTGAAGGAACCCTGCTGGAGACGTGCCAGCGAGCCCATTTCAGCAATAGTGCCAGCACTGATTCATAAAGCGACATATGCCTAGCTCCTGCAGAGCCAGGGCCTCACCAGGACGGCGGAGGACTCAGGGGGAGGCCACTCCCATTCTGCCAGGCGTTGCTCACCTGTGCACATGCCTGGCGCTGCAGCCACTTCCAGGGGCAGGCCGCGCTGCACTGTTGGCTGGAAAGCTGTGTGCCTCTGTGGGTGGGACTGTCCCGTTCCGCTGCCCCCCTACCCAGCGCTGGAGGACGCCTTGCACACACAGAGCTGGAGGCCGACACACCCACCCCAGAACCATCTGGTTTATCGAACGGATGCCGCAGCCAAGCAGCACAGCCAGGTCACAGGGGAGGGGCCGGAAAGTCACTAACCAGGTGCAAATGCTGCATCCATCAGCCGGCAGGGTAGGGACCAGGCAGGGGCCTGGGCCAGAGCTTGTGTGGATGGATTCCTGCCTGACTTGGCCTGTTCTCTGCGTGTACAGCACAGGCGGGCAGGCCTTGGTGAGGGACCCTCTGCTACAGGCATAAGGGGCCAGGGCAGAGGGACTCTTGGCCTGTGGGGCAGACACAAGGACAAGGCTCCGTTCAAAGACACTTTGCCATTCCCTTACCCTGCCCAACCAGAGAGTGGGGCCGGGTCCTCCCCAACCAGAGAGTGGGGCCGGGTCCTCCCCAGGGGCACAACGGAGGCCAGGACCCCAGGGAAATCTGAAGAGGAAAGGGCCTTTGCTCAGGCCCCGCAAGGCCAGAGTGCCTAGAGACGGCTCCCTGGGCCAGAGGTGAGGCATGTGGGGGAAGCAGCTTGTGTCAGGAGGGCCAGGCCACTGTCCCGGCCCCTTCCCAGGGCAAAGGAGCATGGAGATGAGAATGGCAGGGCTCAGTGCAGAGTCAGGTGCTGGACTGCTCCCATCCCACGGAGAGCTGCAAGTCGGAGCCCTAACCTGCCAAGCTCGGCGCCTGCCCCAGCCAGTGCGGAGGGAACAAGGCCCAGGCTGGGCAGGCGGATTCAGAGGGGATGCCGGGTCACTGGCTGTAAGGGAGGGAATTGGACTCCCTGGCAGGGATCCCCACCTTGAGCGCAGCGGTTCCCAGCAGGAGGCCCCATGCCACAGAGCAGAGCGAAACCCTCACACGGAGTTCGGGAGCGTTTCACTTTGGTTAATTTAATCTGTTAAACGACCCGGGCTGTAGCATGGCTCCCTTCCAACCCAGCCGGGCCCTGTGCACCTGCCCCGGCTGTTCGACAAGCTCTTTCCAGGCCGTGCTGCAGCCATACAGGCAGAAGAGCAGCGCCTGGGGGCTGGTTGCTACACACCAGCCTACTGGGCACGGCCCTGTTGGCACGAGCTGCTGCAACTCTGTGCTGCAGGGAAACTCCAGGGTAACGTAGCAGTGGGAGCACCAGGCTGCGGTGCAGGCCCTGCCTGTGGGAGGGGCAGACAACCATGGGTCAGGCTCAGAGACGCTGAGCAATGCCACTGACCTGGCTGGGCAGGAAAGGAAACGCTCCCCAAGCGGCTACCTCACAGCTTCGCGAAGCTCCCTGGGGACCTCCCCTGCCAGCGCCCAGCGGGGCAGCCCAGGAAGGGCCTTGGGGTGCAGGACAAGGGCTTGCAGCCCTTCAGAGGGCCACGTGGAAGCTTGCAGCGGTGGCCTTTCACCACCAGGTGTCGGGGCGCAGCCATTCAAGCCACGTGTGCTGCAGCAACTCGCCAGCATGGTAACTGCAGGAGCCTGGGACCCCTCCCCAGAGCTGATCCAGGCCGGCTGCCCTGCCCAGCTCGGGAGCAGTGCGCCCCCCAGTGGTGACAACGCTCAGGCAAAGCCCCGTGCCTGACCCCGGGGCGTCCTTGCCCCTGTCTCTCGAGGCCAGGACAGAGTCCCTGTTAAATAAACTCAATCCCTTCGTATTTCATGGCCCCAATCCTGGTCTCCGGCAGCAGGAAGCGCCCGTCCAGCGTGAAGGCCATGATGTAGGTGGCAATCTTGCCATCGTCTTCCTCCGATTTCAGGGCCACGATGAGCTGGTCGTCAGTGTCGGGGATGAATTTGAAGGAGGAGAAGCCGTGGGTCGGGACGGCGGCCCCCACGTGGCTGACGGCGATGTCGCTGAAGTCCTGCGTGGCCCGCAGCAGCAGGTTGGTACCCCGGTGCTCGTCGGCCTTCTCGTCGTAGCGCTCCTGGCTGGCCCGGCGCGGCAGGAAGAACCAGCGCTGCAGCGTCTCGCTCCAGGCGGCCGACTCATGGATCAGGTAACCTGGGGAGGGCAGGGCCAGGGTGAGAGCGACTCCTAGGCAGGCAGAGCACAGGGCTGGGACCCAGGAGCTGCCAGTGCTCGGTCTGAATGTGACGAATGCCCTGGGCCACAGCCCCTCTCTGTGCGTCACCTGGGTGCTGATTTCCCCTTTCCTGGGGCAGGGGAGCGGGTGTCAGCAGAGCCCTCCTCGCTGGGATTCCCGCTATGCTGCATGGATGGTGCAGAGCCGGCAGCCAGCAAATCTGGGCAGGGTTGGGGGCCAGCCTGGCTGAAGTCGCCTGCCTGCGAGGAGCAGATTCCCCCTCCCAGTTCCCCTAATACAGAGGGCAGCACACACCACGGCCCTGCCTCCAACAGCTCCGTGGGGCGACAGGCTGCCAGCGCACCCAGGGACAGCATGCTGCACACGGCTCTCCACACCACTGCGAGCACAAGACTGGTCGCAGCACGATGGGCAGGAGGGGTCTAGCCCCTGGCACCCAGCCCCACCCATATCCACTCCCCACGGGTGGGGGGAGGGGAGGTTCAAACCCCCAGCTCCTTTAGCACTCGCGTTGCGCGCCCGCAGCCTGGAGGGTGCAGTATCAGGAATTCCTTCCAGCCCCTCCCTGCAAGCGCAGATGGGACTGCCCAGGGCTGTGGGGCAGTTGGGGGCAAGCCCCACCTCTTACCTGGGAGCCTGATGCCAGCCGCTGACCTCAGTGCGTTGTAGTTGGACACCCAGTTCTCATGGCCCACGTCCCCCTTGGAGCCGACCACCTTCACCCACTCGGGGTTCTCGTTCATCACCTCCCCGGTGGTCGTGGTCCACTCCTTCCCCAGGCCACCCACGTACAGGTGTTCATCCTTCACTGCCAGCCACTCTGCTTTGAAGCCTAGGCAGAAAGACCCAGCGTTAGCTCGAACAGGGGACCTCAGCCCTGCAGTCAGAGGAAAGGGGTGGATGCACCCACAGGGGGCAGGGGCCGACTGGGGAAGCGGTGCGTGTCCCCGCTATCCTTCCCGCAGCAGTCAGGAAAGCCTCTCCCAGCCGCCCCTTGGGGGGATTCCCATGGCCGTGATCCAGATGCCCAGGAGGGCACGAAGGCAGGGGCCGGGCTAGTGATCACTGGGCAGCTTTGCTCTGGCGGCAGAGTTTGCCCTGGATCAGGGCTGCGGCATGGAAGACGAGAGGAGAGGCAGAGCTCACCTTTGCCCACGGTGCCATCCCCATCCGATAGGATCACCCAGGGGACCACCGTGGTGCCCTCAATCAGATAGACCACTCCCGTCCGGTCGTCCACTGCATACAGCTTCCCATTGAAGACGACCAGCTCCGAGAGCTCCATGCCTCTCCCCTTCTCGGCCAGATGGGACTCCAGCACGCTGTCGGCCCGGTCCCACTCCACCGTCACTCTGTCCCCGCTGGCCGACAGGGTCAGGTAGCCCTTCTTCAGGTAACTGAACCAGGTGTGCTCCTGTGGCCCCTTGGAGCCGGTGTCCAGGTCGGCAATGACCCCGATCCTGTAGCGCACCCCTTCCGAGTTCCTCTGGGGCGGGGACAGCGGGTAGGTGTCATTGTACCTGTCCCCGGGCAGCGGGCTGAGCCGCCAGTTGTGGGCGCTGGCTGGGGCCGGCCTCCCCGTGGCCGAGCGGTGAAAGCAGAGCAGGAGCAGCCCCAAGGCAACGCAGAGCGAGGACACCAGGATGGCCTTCCAGCGCAGTCGGAAGCGGGGGTCAGCAGCCTTAGTCATGGACGCTAGGACGGGAAGGCCACCAACGCTGATGCGGAGAGGGCTCATAGACTCACTCCATTCCAGGCGCTGGCTGGGCGGGATGGGCATCAGCCTGGGGCCAGCAGAACCTGGCATCAAGCAAGAAAAGCGACAGGGTGAGACAGGGCCAGAGCTGGGGTCTCGCAGTGCACCCTTGGGTGGGGCTGCGCTCCTGCCCCAGGGTAGTTAGTGGGACCCCAGGCTCCGCCCTGCCACCAGCTCCCCACCAGCACCACCCATGGGGTGGGCCTTTCTGCTGACATCCCTGCCCCCGACACGCGCTCAGAGAGCCGCTGGTGCGCCCCGTCTGCTGGCAGATCTGGGTTCAACTGACAGGGTAAGTGGGAAGCCCGCGAGAGGGCCCAGCAGATGGGGTGCCCCATCCAGGGAGCTCCTGTAGCTCGCTGAGGGGGAAGTGGGGCCAAGGCTGGCTGGGAACGAGCATCCCCTCCCCCCGACTCCCCAGCAGCTCCAATGCTCAAGCTGGGAGGGATGGAAAGCGCGGGAGCATCCAGAACAAAGGAGAATCGACCCTGGGCAGGATGGCCAGGGCCCTGCCGAGGGATCGCCCCATCTGTAGCAGGCCTGGCCTCCCTGGCCACGGGTACTGCCCTGGGGGCTATAAACCCCAAACCCAGCAGCTCTGCAGGAAAGCGCGACCCCCGGTGAGGAGAGATCCCCGTGCACCCCACCCTACGATGGGGAGACGCCCGGTGAAGTTCACACAGCCAGCCTGCGGCAGAGCCGGGACCCAGGAGCCCCGACTCCCAGCCACAGCTCCTCCGCAGCATTCCCACCTGACTTAAATACCGCCGGGCGCACACCCAGCCAGCTACCGGTGCCCACCCATCGGGAGCGAGAGCTGCGGGTGACCAGCCCTGGCAGCATCCCTGCCAGGCACTAGAAGCCCCATAACCCATACCTGCCGCCTGGCACCATGCCCTGCGCACGGCCCGTCACACGCTGCCCTGCAGCTGGGTCCCAGGGTCCCCTGGCACGAGAGGAAGCAGCTGCAGTGTCACCAGTTCTGCCCTGACAACGCTGCAGGTACAGAGAGCCGGGGTAGGGGATCGGGGTTCCCTGGGTAGGGAGGGGTGGCAGGAGAGGGCCTGACGCCCTATGGCTGTCTGCACCAGAGAAGGAAAGCAGAAGACAGACTAGAGCCCCAGGCCCCACTCCCCTTGCAGCCTCTGCAGCTCACCACATGGCAGAGCCCAAGCACCAGCCGCTCTCCCCAGGCCCAATCCTGCACGAGCCCCGCAGCAGTCTAGCGAAGCCCAGCAGGGCTGTGGTGGGGGCTGGGCCCAGCCCCCCGGCTCTGCCTAGGGTCCCGAAAGGGCCTCTCTATTGGCTCCCAGGGTGAATGCCAGAGACCACAGAGCCGCACACAGCATGCCCAGAAATCCCAGCTCCTTCCCCAGGCACATGGCTGGGGAAGGGGCCCCACTGCCCCAGAGTTACAGGTATGTGGGGCAAGAAGGGGGGGAAACAGCAGGAACAGCACAGGAGAGCCCCCCAAGGGGGTGTGGGAAGGAGTGCAGCAGCCAGCCAGCTGTATGCACAGCCCTTCCCCCGAACTCACCTCGGGGGCTCCCAGCCCTGGCCTAACAGTGCAGAGAAAGGCCAAGTTCTCTGGTTAAGGGCATAAAGCAAATTCGTAACAGCCGGGGACGGGCCCCAGGAGCCCTGGTTCTCCCCCCCCCGACCCCGCCTTCCAGAGCCCGGGACGGGCCCCAGGAGCCCTGGTCCCCATCACCATCCTTCCAGAGCCCGGGACGGGCCCCAGGAGCCCTGGTCCCCTCCCCACCCCCCAGAGCCCGGGACGGGCCCCAGGAGCCCTGGTCCCCTCCCCACCCCCCAGAGCCCGGGACGGGCCCCAGGAGCCCTGGTCCCCTCCCCACCCCCCAGAGCCCGGGACGGGCCCCAGGAGCCCTGGTCCCCTCCCCACCCCCCAGAGCCCGGGACTGGCCCCAGGAGCCCTGACTCCAAGTCACCTGCTCTGAACAGTCAGATCACACACACCCCAGATGAGGACGAAGATTCCCAGGCCGCTCGGACAGCCCAGGGGAGCCTGCCCCACAGCCAGCAGGAATGGCCTCTGTCTCAGGAGCCACTTGCCTTCCTGGAGCCTGGCCACCCTTCCTGTGGGGCAAGCCGCCGGCTGGGCAGGGTCCGGGGAGCAGGCCCAGCCCCCGTGCTCTGCCGCGGCCCCACTGCTGAGCTGTGCAACAGGTGCCGGAACAAGTGGCTACGGGTGCTCAGCCCCTCCCTGAGCAGGATCCAGGAAACGCAGACGGCTGGGGGATCCAGCCCTAGCCAACCACGTCCTCTTAAAGACACAGCAGCCCGTTCCCTCCTCTCCCCGGCCTAGCCAAGAGGCCATTCTCAGCCCAGCCTGCTCACCCGTGGGCCTGCAGCGTGCTCCAGGAACACTGCCCGCGGCAGCATGGCCCCGTGAGGCCTTGGGGAAGGCACTTTGCCTGCCTCCCAGCTAGGGGGGCAGGGACTCACTAGTTAATGACAAGGGCAGAGCCCCTGCTTGACAAGCCAGACGCGCCAAACCTGCTCTGGGGCCTTGGTGCCTTTGCCTCCCAGCCCATTCTTAGCTGCTCTAGGGCTCCAGAGGCAGAAACAGCCTTTATTTGGTGGGTGGGGGCCTGCAGCTCTCACAGGGACCAGTGGGAGGATGGGGCCCAGCTACCTGTCTTCCCTAGCCGGCTGTGCCCCAAGGAGGCCGCTCCTTCAGCCAGGCCCAGCTCGCAGAACCAGGCCCCAGTCACCCAGGGTCTGAGTTCGGCTTGCCCGGAAACAGGGAGACTCCCTTGTAACGGAGCAGCCCGCTGACCCCCAAGTGTAGTAACAGCAACTACAACCAGGACACCGGGGCACCCCATGGCTGGGAGCGACAACCGAGTGCCTGCGTCCAGCACGTGGCCCTGCAGACCCCAGGCCAGTGATGCCCTGTGAGGGGCACACCCCTAGCAGGCTGGCACGAGAACCTGGCAATCAATATGCCTTAACAGAAGCTCTCCGGAGAGGGGGTGGATCCGGTGCCATCCCCCGACTCTCCAGCTCCCCTGGGCTGACAGCCTAGCTGATCTCCTGGGAAGCTCCCCCAGACGGCCCTGCTGCCTGGGGAGGGAATGCTGGCCAAGTCCCCAGACCAGCCACGACTCCTGCATGCCTTCAGCAGGCTGCCCAGGGCATGAAGAGAGGCCTCTTTGAGCAGCGGGACGGAGGACTGGGGGAGGCCTTGTCTGCTCACTCTGCAGCCCAGTCAGCACTGGGGCAGAGACCTCAGGGCACAAGCATGGACACTGTGGCTCCCCCACGAGACTCCCCCAGTAGATCGTGTGGGGCTGGCCAGCAACTAGGGAGCGGCCAGCGGGAGGAAGAGGGGGAGATTTTAACACCCATGAAAGCCAGGGACAGAACCAAAGACAGTGAGACCACAAACCCACAGGGACACACAGACCCACCTCCTCCGTACAACTCCACCTCCAACCTGCCCCCAGCTCCTCCCCATGTGTGCACAGCTCTGCCCATGCCCCTCAGTCCTGACCCACAGCCCCTGCTGCCCCAGCCCTGAGCTCCCTCCCCAGCCCTGCCAGTGCCCCTCAGTCCTGACCCACAGCCCCTGCTAGCCCAGCCCTGAGCTCCCTCCCCAGCCCTGCCAGTGCCCCTCAGTCCTGACCCACAGCCCCTGCTACCCCAGCCCTGAGCTCCCTCCCCAGCCCTGCCAGTGCCCCTCAGTCCTGACCCACAGCCCCTGCTAGCCCAGCCCTGAGCTCCCTCCCCAGCCCTGCCAGTGCCCCTCAGTCCTGACCCACAGCCCCCTGTTACCCCAGCCCTGAGCTCCCTCCCCAGCCCTGCCAGTGCCCCTCAGTCCTGACCCACAGCCCCTGCTAGCCCAGCCCTGAGCTCCCTCCCAGCTCTGCCGGTGCCCCTCAGTCCTGACCCACAGCCCCTGCTGCCCCAGCCCTGAGCTCTTCTCTCCTGCAGCTCTGCCGGTGCCCCTCAGTCCCCGCTACACACGCTGCAAGCAGGTGCAATGGACACAGAAGGGAGGCTCAGGCTTGGTGCAGCCTGGGGCAGGACTCCGGGGACAGACCCCAACTTCAGCAGCAAAAGGGCCTGGGCATTTGGTGGCCAGGCAAACGGGGGAGGAAGAACATTCCTGGAGACAATGACCCCGCATAGGCCAAGGAGACCCCGCAGGGCGCTCTCACGCATTGCTGGGTCAGGCAGGCCACAGGGACCAGGTGCAATGGGGCACCCGAGTCTCCCAGCGCCAAACACACCCACGAAAGAAACCAGAGCAAGCACGAGAAAGGGGAGGGCGTAGGGCCGGGGGGCCAGGACGCCTGGGTTCCATCCCCAGCTCTGCACTCGGGGGAGGGGGAAGGGGAGCCCAGGACGCCTGGGTTCCATCCCCAGCTCTGCACACGGGGGAGAGGGAGGGGGAAGGGGAGCCCAGGACGCCTGGGTTCCATCCCCAGCTCTGCACTCGGGGGAGAGGGAGGGGGAAGGGGAGCCCAGGACGCCTGGGTTCCATCCCCAGCTCTGCACTCGGGGGAGAGGGAAGGGGAGCCCAGGACGCCTGGGTTCCATCCCCAGCTCTGCACACGGGGGAGAGGGAGGGGGAAGGGGAGCCCAGGACGCCTGGGTTCCATCCCCAGCTCTGCACGCGGGGGAGGGGAGCCCACCCCCGATATCGGGCGGGGCGAAGAGCCCCCCAGCCCCCCACTCACCCGGGCTCCTCCCCGCGCGCCGGCGACTCGGCCTCTCGCGACGCGCCGCTCCGGCCGGGAAGGGGAGGGGGGAACGCGTCGCAGCGCGCAGGCGCGGGCCGGGGACTCCAGCTCCCGGCCTTCCCCGCGCGCCGCACTACAGCTCCCGGCACCCCCTGCGCAGGCACCCCGGAGGCCGCTGGGGGATGTAGTCCGGGCGGTTCAGGCTCCGCCCCCTGCAGGGCCCTGCCCGTGGGGCTGTTTGCGGGGGCCACTGTCCCCCCATGTGACAGTCCCGCCCTGCGGCGCACTGCCCCTGGGACCCCGGCCCTCCCCAGGGCATGGCCCCCTCGGGCGCCCCGCTGTGCCCCCAGCTCCTCCGGCCCATCAGCACCGCGGGGGGATCCCCTCCTGCGTGTGAGCCCGGCGCCCCGAGGCCGGCGCCCCGAGGCCGTGGTGATGGGCGGCACACGCTGCTCAGACATGGGGCGCTGCAGGCCTCGGCACACGATAATCCCCGGGCCCCAGCCCTGCGCGGCCCTAGGCCTTGGCGTAGGGTCGCCTCTGCCCCAGGATCACGGGGTCCTGGCCCAGGAGGCCGGCAGGGCGCTCAGCCCGTGGCTCCGCTGTGCCGTGTGATGGGCTCACGATCCGCCCACTTGCTTGGCCCTCAGAGGCGGCCACCCTGAGCCGAGGCGCGACCGATGCCGGGGTGGCAGTTCCACTCAGCGCCCTGCTGTGCCAGCCTGCTCCAGCCCAGCCTCACGCGCACAGAGCCTGAGCACCCTCGGCCCTGCACACCCCGAGAGAGCACTTCCCACTGGGCTCTCACTCAGTAACCAAGAACGAGGGAAGAGAGCCAGGAGCACACCGAGGTCCCATCCAGTCCTGTGCCCTGTCTCTGGCAGCAGCTGGCACCCAGTGCTTCCGAGGAAGGTGGAGAAAATCTGTCGGGGGCCCGGTGTGGCAGGTCAGGCTGTGCAGGGCACTGTGTAGACACAGCTTTAAACAGGGTGAAATGCCAGCCTGGGGAGGGGGAAGGTAGCGCTGGGGTTGTGAGGGGGGGAAGGGGTGGGAGTGGGGCAGGTAGGGAACTCACCCTCGACAGGGATGGGCTCCAGGATCCACTTCTCTTCTGCACAAGGCAAATCATGTGGGAATGAAACCCAGGGTGTGTCCAGAGCTGCCTTTTGGGGATGGGGGGGTCCAGGATCCTGACCTGCTAGGAGGAGCCTCTCCTTTGGCAGAGCCTCGAGTCTCCCATGTGATGTTCTGATCCCATGAAGCCCAGCGAGCTGGGGTCCTTAGCTCAGCAGAGGGCAAGGAGGGGACGCTTGCTGGGCTGGTATCAGCAGAGATGAGGGGTGGGAGCTTGTGTGTCCCAGGTAGCCTCTTGCAGGAATGTGCTGGCTGCGTTTCTCCCTGCAGGACATTCGGCTCCCCAGCGCTTGCAGACTGGCCTGAGGCTGCTGGGACTCCGGCTGCTTTCTGATGGGGGCTCATTGCTCCCATGCAGCCTGCTCTGCCAGCACAGGGATGAGCGAGCAAGAGAAGCCAGTTTGCCCTCCGCCCTGGCTAGCTGGGATCCTTCTCCCGCTCCGCAGCCCCTGATCCTGCTGAGGGCCTGGGCTGCAGCTGGCTGCTCAGACCGCGGTAGCTCCCAGGCAGGCCCCTGCCAACGCCCCAGCTTGCAGGTGGGACCAGCGGGACAAGACCACACGTGTGGGACAGAATCCCAGCCTGCTGGCTCCTCCCTGCTCCCAGCTGCTTTTTCTTGGCATTCGCAGGGGTTAAGGAATTACCCAGGCAAGGGTGTGAGCACAGCCCAGCATTCCCGGCTGCTCCCCCTGCACTCGCCCAGCAGCTGGAGGACAGGGAGGACCGGAGAGTGCAGCCAGGTACAGATACAATGAGGGACAGACGCTGCACCCAGGCCAGGGCTTGGGCCCAAGCAGCTGCTGCTCTCATTAAACCAACCCTAGAGAACAGACGCTAGGGGACGGGCCTGCCCTGGGCCCAGGGATGGACTGGA
The DNA here is from genome assembly GCF_015237465.2 of Chelonia mydas. Lineage (NCBI taxonomy): Eukaryota > Metazoa > Chordata > Testudines > Cheloniidae > Chelonia > Chelonia mydas. Next base: position 1,381,812 of record NC_051254.2, read on the forward strand.
GAACGTGGGCCAACCCTGCTTCTGGGCCTGGAGCCTTCCTCTCCTGGGGAGAACCCAGAGTCCCAGCTGGTGGGTGGAACAGGGATGGCTCCGGGGTTAGATCAGTAAAACACAGGCCCCCTGCCCTGGCACTCACTCCCCATAGGGAGCCGAGAGCTGTGGTGGCTGCTCCCCAAAGTGCCACGCACCCCTGGGGATTGGGGAGCCCTGCTGCCAAATGCCCTGGAGAAGCCCAGCCCTCTCCTCACATACCGAGGGGCACAGGCTGTGCTCCCTGTAGGTGAGCAGCCTGCAGCCCCCCCTCCCGCATGCAGCAGTGCAGCTGTCTCAGCTGCAGTCTGCAGCCAGCCCAACCCGGCTCTGGCACAGCACCCTAGGAGCTGGCCCTGGATTTCTGTGCCCAGCTGGCACAGGCTCTGGCTGTACCTGAGAAAATAACCTCCCCAGCTCCTGGGCTGCCCGGCACCGTTCCGGTTTTGGACACGCCTGGGGGCCTGGCCAAGAGCCTTGTGACATTCCAGGGGATTTGGACTTGTCACTCTGCTGAGCTGAACCACTTGGAGGATGGTGCCCGTCGGGGTCCTTCCCCCTTGGCTCCAGCCTCAGACATCTGGAGTTATGTCCTGGCACATTAAACCTACCATCATTGTCCTGGGCAGAGCGGGCGGCAGTGCTGGGCCTGGCAGGCGCTGGGCGCACACATGGTTAACACAGGCCCTGCTCTCTGCCGCAGCTCACATCTGGCAGGGGGAGGGCTGCTTTGCCGGGTTTGTCCCTTTTCTTCCCTCTCCTCCTTTACGCTGGAGAGAGTGCGTTTCCGCTCGGGCCGTCGGAGGCGCAGAGGCTGCGATAGAGGGGCAGAGAGAAGAGCTGCCTTGGGCCAGGCCCCCCACTTCCCTCCTCCCTGCACCCCAGTGTGGGGTGGAAGTGGGAGCTCAAAGGGGATGCTCTAGGGAGACGAAGCGCACCGAGAGAGGGCGAGAGAAACGATTCCAGCACAGCCAGCACCTTGGTCTCCAGCCACTGAGGCGTCAAACCTGCCACAAGTACGTGTGAGGACGGGTGGGTGGGCTGGCAAGGCCCTGGGTGTTTGTGCTGTGGGCATCAGGGATGGTTAGCAGCTTGCCAGATGCCAGGGGCTGCCCCTGTTCAAATAGCCAAACAAAGGCAGCGCCCGGGGCATCAGCTGGAGCTCACCTGGGATCAAGGTACACGGCTTCCCCACTGCGTGAGCTCGCCAGCAGCAGGGCACACATGCAGCCCTCAGCTTGGGCCAAAGCCCACACTTCCAGGGGAGCGGCCCGCTCCGGAGGGCTGAGGTCTGGGGCCCTGGAGCCTAGGCTGGGAAATGACTGTTCAGAGTTTGGCAATGCCTGTTCAGATCTCCTGCTGTCCCGTGCCGCTCCGTCTGGGCTGACAGAGGCAGGGGCAGTAGCGCTGAGCACACACCTCCGCGTTCCCTAGCACGGCTCGGAGCAGCTCTGCTCAGCCCTGCGCTCCCACAGCAGTCGCTGGCGGTGCCCGGCCTGCACCCTTCCCCGGGCAGGGCTGGCGTCAACAACCAAGGTGCCCCGGCCCTACTCAGTCCTTACACCAGACACCTGGGGCAAAGTCCCTTAAGGACAGGCAGTGCCACTTCCCGGGCACACTCTGGCATGTCTGGGGGCGCGGGGGAGTGATTCGCTTGCTTGATCCCACGCCCATTGCAGTGTTTCTCTCCAGTGATTGCTGGGTAAGAGGATCTCGTTGCCTGGCTGTGTCACAAGAGGCCAGGGAAGGCCTGTGTCTGCATCATGTCCTTGTACCCTAGAAACCTGATGTCCCCCCCCACCCAAGGACAGGGGAAGCAGGGTGGGCACACAGTCCAGCTGCCCTTCTCCAGCTCCCCTTCCCCATGCCTATCAGGCCTTGCCTGGGCCTCTCCTCCTCTCACTCACTGGGATCTGTGCTCGTTTCAGCCCGGTCCTTAATGCTGCCTAGAATTTATGTCAGGATGTTTTGACTTACAGGCTTGATGCTTTATCAGGAAGTAAATTTACATATCCCAGGATCCTCCTGGAGAGTTTCCAGCCTGGGCAGGAAAAAACAAAGTCCTGGTAGTAAGAGTGTAAGCGTGTGTGTGTGTAGCTGTGCAAGGTGGTGAGTGTGAGCTCTGCCAGCTCTGTGCACAACATGCGAGGGGTGTGTACACGTGCTTGCCTCCTTTTCCTGCCCCAGGATGGCCTGGGAAACGAACAGCTTTGTCTCAGTGGGAATTTCCTGGTGAAGGATTGTCAGCCCAGCTGAACAGACCCCCAGGAAACGCCTAACTTAACTGGAAGCCTCTTTGCCCTGGCTTATTATACAGCAGAGAAAGAGACAGACTTCCACAGTCACAGCGTGTGCATCTCTGCACACACTCAGGTGCCCTTGCACACTCACCCATGTGCATGCACACTTACACAAAAACTCTCATGCATGCACGAGTACACTGGCACATGCTCCCAAGCACACAGCTAAAGGGCAGCATAGGGTTAAGGAAACCAGGCCTGTCAGGGCATCACTGCTTCCCAGGGGGCTGACAGGTTCTCCTCTGGAATTCTGTCTCTCTGTGAAATTCTCCAGCTGATTTGCTCTGTGTCTCTATTCCTGAGAGAGGGGAAGGAGGGGGCACAGCGGGGGAGTGATGGACAGTCAAGGTGGGGAGAGGCTGGGGAGCAGGGAAGAGAGCACGAGGCACCCCAGCTCCAACCCCCCTGTGCATCCTGTGAGGGTGATGGGAGGGCACAGGCATTGCCCACGGAGTGTGTGCACTCAGGTCACTCTCTGCAGCGGCTAAGCTGCACCGGGAAGGCTCCTAGGCAGGGCGAGGGGGGTTGGTGCCTGGCTGAGCTCAGGTCACGGGGCCTCCCTAAGAGTCTCAGTCTGTGCCCTCTGCCCTTTCTCAGCAGCTGAGAGCCCTGGAGAGGGCACTGTGTCCCTGCTGTGCTGGAGCCGGGGGCACCCAGCCTCCCCCACACCCTCCTTTAGAAGGTGGGGCAGGCACCTGGGGGAATGAGTGAGGGGATGGAACCTTTGCCAAGAGTACACGTGAGCTGGGATTTCCCTTCAGTGACTCTCGCGCCATCCCCAGCCCTTCCCTCTGCTCCTCTGTTCCCCTTTCCCTCTGGGCTGCTCTCAGCTGTAATTAACATGACTCAGAAAACAAATATTCTGCCGTTGAACTCCCTCCACCAACCAGAGAGCTGAGGAATTTGCAGATGCCCTGATGTGTCTGAGTGCTCATGCGGCCCATGTGTCCCGTGCATCCAAGTGTCCCTATTCTGAGCCTGGCTTTAAAAGCAAAAGCAAATTCTGCCGTAACCACCTGACTCCAATGCCTCTGCCTTAACCTGTCCCAGCAGGGCCTGGTTTCCAGAGGCACCAGGCCAAGGGGAGCTGTGGGCACTCAGCACCTCTCTGGATCAGGCCATGGGGGGAAAGGTGCTGCAGCACCCCGGACTGGAGCAGCTTTAGCTAGCAATGCCTAGGCAGTGCCTGTGCCACCTCTTCCCCCCGTCCCCGGGCTGCCCAGCATGAGGCCTGTGCTCTCCACGCCCGCGGCCGGCTTCTCCGGCATGTCCCCCTGAAAAGCCTTGGATCCTGCTACCCCCATCTGCGCCTGCGTGTCTGCAGAGGGCCCTGTCCATGCCCCTCGTCACCCTCTCCAGAGGCCCCGGGGGTCCCTGTGTGCCAGCCGAGCTGCTGCAGGCCAGGAGATGCCGAGGGCTCTGCCCCTCTCCCTGGCGTTGGCTGGACTCTGCCGTGACCCAAAAGGGGCGAGCAGGATAAGCGCGAGGGAGAGCATCTGCCCAGCGTGGAGCGTGGTGCCATGGGTGAATGCAAATATTGTCCTTGGCCCCAGGCTGAGCACTCGGTCCCAAGCTGCCAAGAGCCGCTCTCCTTCGGCTGCTGGCTCGCAGCTGGGCTCCTGGTTGCCAGAAGACTTCAATGTCTCTGGAAAAACAGGCTTTGTTTCCTTAAACCTCTTTCTGAAAAGAGACCCTGGGCAGGCTCCTGCTGAATGCTGGCAGCCAGCTGAGCCACTGGCTTCTGATCCCAGGGTGGCAGCTGGCCCCTTTGCTGCTGCCCCTTTTGTGTTCTGTGGGGACAGTGCAATGTGCCCCTTCTCGCCCACACTGCCAGCCGTAAGCGATGACACTGGGTGCCAGGTTGGGGGGTGGGGGGATAGCTGAGTGCACAGATCTGGGCTGCTTGTGGGTGCTACTTGCGTAGGGGGCCACCCCACTCTGTGGGGAGGGCTGAAGTGCCCCCCAGCTAGGGGACAGGGCATATCCGCAGGCAGAGGTGCATACCCCTCAGAGAGGGAGAGCCCCTTTCCCCATCCATTAATGCCAGACACTGCACTCCAGACACTCCAGACTCCCACTCCAGACACTCTCCCACTGAACGCCCCCTTGGCCCTCCCTTTTCCCCTTTCCCATTCGGGGGGTTTCTTCCCTTGCAGGGGATTCCTTGCTGGGGCCTGTCCTCTGGGGCTGGAAGGGGACAAGCAGTCCTGTGTGCCTCTGCAGGGCTTGGTGGCAGCAGAGAGGCAGGTGCTAGCAAAAAGCCTCCTCTCCGAGCCCAGTACTGGGGGGCTGGGAGGAGAACAAGGGGGCTGAGCTGGGGAGATGCTGCTCCTGAGCGCCCAGCCCGCCCTGCGGCACCATGGTGCTGCTGCCCACATGGCCACTGTCCAGGGGAGGGGCATGGGGGGAGGGACGCGCCCCAATGAGAGACACGCCCCCACCCCAGCTCTGCCCTCTCCTGGGCCCTTGGAGCTGCTCAGGCAGGCGGCTGGTGGGACCCGGGTCTGAGGAGGGCTCTGGTGCTCGTGCGTCCCTGGGGCAGGCAGGCAAGGGGCTCGTTACGCAGGGAAGGCCTGGCCTTACCGGAGGGGGTCACTGGGGGAAGCGTGCTGAGCCCATGGCGCCCTGCAGACACCTGGCTCTGCTGGACAGCCAGGGCTAGTGACCCACCACCTCTGCCCCGTCGTTCGGTTGCCTCTGCAGGCTACAGATCTTCACAGTCATCCCCAGAGATGCCATTATCCACTTATTATTTTTCCAGTCAGCAGGCGAAGCTCGAGCGCCGTGGCCAGGGGTTCTGCAGTCATCACTCACGATGCCAATGGCAGCAGCCTGAGGAAGGCTTGACTCAGTGTTAGACCAGTTAGCGTGCGAGCCGTGCCCCACCTTCTCCCAGCCCAGGTAACTCCCTGCCCAGCGCTCAGTGCGAAGGCCCCGGGGGGACAAGCTGACACAGCATCTGCCCTCCCTGCTCCGGATTTCCCCTCGGCTTGCAGGCGAGCGGCGCCGTCCCAGGGAGCCTTATGCCGGAGCAGCCCCCGCCCAGCCCAGGACTCCAGGCACGTGTGTGAAGCTGTAGCAGGCCCGCCCGGGTCAGCGAGTGGCGTTTGGCTCGGGGTGCTGGGCCCAGTGACTCACTGTCACTAGTCCTCCTAGTGCAGCTCCTTTGGGGCTGGGGGCGAGCGGGGTTGAGGCTGTTTGAGGGGCGAGGGAGGTTTGTGGCCAGGCCTCTGGCGTCTGTGGGGAAGGGCTGGCTCGAGGGAAGGAACAGCTGGAGCAGCCTGCTGTGGCCAGAAGTGTTTTGTGCAAGGCCGGCACAGTGACCATGTCCTGGGCTTGCCGAGACCCCGGCCAGCACTGGGGAAGGGGAGACAGAGCCTAGAGCTGCTCCTGAAAGGGTGATGTGGATTTTAATTCATTGGAGAAGCAGGAGCTAGGGCTGCTGGGTGGGGCCGGCAGGGTCTCTCTTCCTGCCTGCCCCCTATGCAGTGGGCAGCAGCTCAGGATGTGGTGCCTGGCTCTGACCTGCTAGAAGCTCTGAGGAGCCAGAGGTGGGAGCGGCCGACCAGACCCCTTGCCCGGTGCCCTGGTGCAATGCTTCCCTAATGCCCAGTCCCCGTGATGGAGCTTCCACCATCTCCCCTGCCTGGTGCAGCTCACTGCCAGGCTGCTTCCCCGCTCAGGGTCTGGCTTGCCCCCAGGTGACATGCTCCTGGCGCCTCTCCCTCCAGGTGGGCACGCTGCCACTCCCTTACTGCCCCACCCCGTGCCAGCTGTCGGCCCCTCCTGGGCCAGGCTCTTGCTCCCCATTGCAACTGGGAGGTGCCTTAAGGACAAAGAACAGCAGCTTCTTCCCCACATCGTGGCTCCAACTCCAGTTCTTGGAGCCCGGCGGCAGCATTCCCATAAACAGCCACTGCAAACAGCAGCAATGCCGGCAGCCCAGCCCGGGGCCCCACGCTCTCCTGCACTGGACCCGGGGGCTGGGCCTGGGGGGGCATGTGCACCTGGCAACGGTTTCCTCACCGGGAAGGAGAGGCCAGGATGCCCCCAGCTGTGGCTCAGCAGAGCCTGCTCACTGCTCCTGGTGCAGTGATGGGGTGGGGTGAAGGGAGGCTGCGCCCCCCCCCCCCCATGGGACTCTGGCCCAGTCCAAACCCACTGCAGGAAGGACAAGCTGCAGCCAGGAGACCAGCAATTACACCAACCCTGCCCGCCGTGCCTGCACTGCCAGGGCATGTACCAGGCTTGCGGGCCCTGGCAACGTGCCCACCCCAGCCTTGGGCACCCCTTAGGCCCTCAGGGCGGGGGGCTCTGGGGCCAGAAAGGGCCCTGCAGCCTCTCCAAGCTGGGCCTACCCAGGGCACCCACAGACCTTGTGACCCAGTTCTCAGCAGCTCCTTGGTGCTGCAGGGGTGGGGTTGCCAACCCTCAGGATTGACCTGGAGTCTCCAGGAATTAAAGATGAATCTTTAATTAAAGATTATGTCATGTGATTAACTCTCCAGGAATACGTCCAACCAAAATTGGCAACCCTAGGTGGGGCCAAGGCAGTCCAGACCCCCATGCCCTTCCCCACAGCTCTGCAGGCTGCCTCTCCCCACACCCAGCCCAGGGCCCCGAGGGGGTGTACTGCGTTTCCATCTCCCCCACCCAGGAAGGCTCCGGGACAAACCCACCACTGTTCTGGGGCCTGTCCAGAGCGCCTGGCAGCTGCGGCTGGCAGGGGCTGACCTCCCCGCTGGCCTTTCCCCCCGTAGGATGGAGGGGCCCTGGACACTGAGCTGCCTGCTGCTGGCCTGCCTGCTGCTGCCCGACTCCATGCTGAGCCAGCCCAGCCGCCCCGAGGAGGAGCAGGGAGAGGCAACGCGGGCACCGTCCCACCGCCACGCTGCCAGGTTAGGGGGCAGGGGCGCCAACTCTGACGGGGCTTCCACTGGGCTCTTTTGGCTCACAGAAGAGCCAGCACATGGCCTGAGCTGGAGCAGACCCTGCCCCAGGTGGGGCAATAGGCATCCTCCAGGCCTGCAGGCACTGGGGGAGGAGGCTGAGCACGCCGCTTGGAAACGCCTGCTCCTGGGGAGGGGCAGTAAAAGGGCGGTGGGGTACTCGCCAGCTGGGGTGCATGGCGGGAGGGCAGCAGCTCACCTCTCCACTGCTCAGTGGAGTGGGCTTGGGCAGGACCCTGGGGTGGCCGGCTTCCTCCACACACAGCAGATCCCGAGGGCAGCAGCTCCCCTCGCCTCCACAGTGCATCCCGGGGCAGCGCCCTCGTCCCAGGGTCGCTGAGCCTGCTTCCCAGCTCCCGCCCTGAGAGCTGCTCTTTGATTGGTACCTCCCAGGGCCGAACGGGACCCCGAGAAATATCATCGCAACCCGGACGAGCAGCCTCCCCACTCCCAGTGTGTGCGCTGCTGCGACCCCCCCACGCACTCCTCTGCCCTGCCCCACATCAACATCACCATCCTGAAAGGTAAGAGGACCCAGCCACTTCACTGGCTGGACCGCGTGGGGGGGCTGGGGCAGAATCCTGGATCCACGAGGACAGGCGAAATCCTGCTCCCCATAGCAGTGTCTGGACTGGAGGGCAGTGTGAGGCCAGAGGCTGGGGCAGAACGGAGCCTCCACCTCCCCTCATAGCCTCGTCCACAAGGCGGCCAGTGCTGCCCTGCGATGCAGAGCGGGTGTCAGGTGCTCTCAGCTCATCCTGGGGCCCCTGGCACCCCTGAGTGCTGGGCAGGGGGAAATTGGCTTTTAGGGAGGGCCTGAAGCCTGAAACACCACCTGGCCTCCAAGTTACCAGGGCACCGAGCAGCATTGCACATCTGGAGCGTCTTCCCAGGACCACATGTAGGGCTGGGCTCCAGCTGCTGCCGTCACTTGTCTCCCTGGGCCACCACTTTGGTCACTGGGGCTGCTGCTCTTGGACAAACCTCATGGTTCAGTTTCTTTAGCACCGCCCCCCCCCCACAAAGGGCCAGATTTGGAAACGCTCCTTGTGCTAAAGCCAGGGGCCAGAGGCTAGAACCCCCAATCCAAGTCACTGCACAGAGCAGAGCTGGGGGTGCAGGCATCGACCAGGGAGCGCTGGGGTAGCGGAGGACGTGGGTCTGGGCATGGTCAGGGGACTTGGGAGCACAGGGAGCATTTTGTTCAGGCCTGGGCCCTCTCGGTATCATCAATGGGCAGAACTGGACTCAGCCTCAGCCCCAGGGCTGCAGGGAAGGGGACTGTGGCACCGGCACTGTCCTACAGCCTGGAGGGTACAGGTGGGAATCAGCCCAGAATCTCAGAAAAGACACTGGGCGTTAAAACCACTGGGCGCCTAGCACGGCTGCAAGGATGCGCTGGGCCTGCAGGGCAGCCGGAGCTGGCAGCCTGTGCGTGGAGCTGCAGGAATGCCCGGGGGAGAGCTAGGGAAGCTCGGTGGCTGAGAAAGCTGGAGTCCCTGCAGAGTGGGGCTGGCAGGGCACCGAGTCTTGGGGGTGGCAACGCAGTCCAAGCAAAGCCCTGGGGGGCGGGTGGCCTCTGGGGAGAGAGCTATAACACGTGGGGTGCTGCAGTGAGGCTGAGCAGGCACTTGGCTCTGCTTGGGAGCCCATTTTGCTGGGCCCGGCTCACGCCCTGGGGCTGGCACTTTGGCTGTCTGCTTCATCCAGCCCCGGCCGGCTGGTCTGAGTGGGCAAGGATGGTGCTGGCCTCTCCAGTGCAAACAATGTCCATCTTGCCTTGCCCAGGTGAGAAGGGGGACAGGGGCGAGCGAGGCCTGCAGGGGAAGTTTGGCAAAGCCGGATCGGCAGGCAGCAGGGGCCACATGGGGCCCAAGGGACAGAAGGGGAGCATCGGGGCCATGGGGGAGCCATGCAAAAGTCACTACGCTGCGTTCTCCGTGGGCCGCAAGAAGCCCCTGCACAGCAACGACTACTACCAGACGCTGATCTTCGACACCGAGTTTGTCAACCTCTACGGCCACTTCAACATGTTCACGGGCAGGTTCTACTGCTACGTGCCCGGCATCTACTACTTTGCACTCAATGTGCACACCTGGAACCAGAAGGAGACCTACCTGCACATCGTGAAGAACGGGGCGGAGGTCGTGATCCTCTATGCCCAGATGAGCGACCGGAGCATCATGCAGAGCCAGAGCGTCATGCTGGAGCTGCAGGAGCAGGACGAGGTCTGGGTGCGGCTCTTCAAAGGCGAGCGGGAGAACGCCGTCTTCAGCGATGAGTACGACACCTACGTCACCTTCAGCGGCTACCTGATCAAGCACAGCGGGGAGCCCTGACCCCAGGCCTGGGCTGTCCGGCTAGTCCTCCCCCAAGGCTGACCTCGGAGCTCACCTCTCCTGCCATAACCCACTCTCCTGCTCCTCTCCTCTTCCTGGTAGCAGACCCCGTCGCAGACCACCAAGCCCTGTCATGCCTGTGCCCGCTCCCTGCTCCCCTTCCTCAGCTGGGGCACAACGCTCTCCAGGGCCAGGTGCTCTAATGCCCTCAGTGGCTGCATAAATATGGAAGTGCCCCTTCCCCCCCACGTGCCGTGCTCAGGTAACCGGGATGAGATGTATGGGGCCGGGGCGGGGGGGGGGGATTCCCCAGCCTCCCTGCTGGCGTGATTTGTGATAGGAAGAGCTATTCCAGCAAGGGAAACAGGCCGATGGCACGGGCTGGGCGGGGATCATTGGGATGGGCGGGGTCTCAGCACAGCCACCGCAGAAGCCAGTGCTGGGGCGAGGAGCCTCCCACAGGTGTGCGCTTTGGACACATTTGCCTAGTGGCTAACAAATCCAAGTCCTGGCACACACTTTTACAGCAGTTTCATGGTGCCCCATTCTGGTACAGTTACGTGGGTGCCGACATGGCCTCACGGCAGGGGCCAGCATCCCTGGTTGAGCAGTGCTTCCTGTGTCCTTGCCCAGGAGCTCCCTGCTGGGAAGGGACAGGGAAATGGCAGCTCCCCAGAGGCCTCTGCTTCATTCACAGGGACCCTAGGATTTACAGGGTGCAGAGATGCCATCTAGCAGCAGCAGGTGCTCTAGGGACCTGCCTTGCTGGCTGTGAGTGGGGCCTGGGAGCAGCGTGTATCCCCGTGCGTGCAGAGTTACACGGCTCCCAATAAACTCTCCTTCAGTGAGAAGCTGGTAGATTGACCTGCTGCAGCTTCCCCTTCCCGCTCTGCTCTGCACCCCACCCACCCTCACTCCGTGGCCAGGCCGCCAGCGGCACAGGGTCCTGCCAGGGCGTTCCTCCGTGCAGGCTCTCGGGATGCACGCCAGGGGTGGGTGCTGACAGCAGTGCTCTGCACTGGAGACCAGCAGGCCACGAGACCCCAGCAGCTCCCCCGACTCAGGGCACGGTGCGGAATAGCCCTCACTCTGGCCCCGCGCTCCCCAGTGGCTGACGATCACCACCCTCCCCGGCAGCTGGGGAGCTGCTTTCCAGCTGGCAGCGCTGGTTGCAGTGGGCTTGGGCTTAGTCCCTCCTCCCTTGGTTAGTTCTGCTGGTCAGGCTTTTCATTTTTGTCGGTACTACACAGAGCAGGGCCCGGACCAGCGTGCTGCTCCCCCCGGCTCTCTGCACTGCTCTGTAACCACATTAAACGCTGACAGGGCTGGATTTCTAGCTGGGTCTTGGCTTCAGCTCCTTTCTCTACTTCACCCACACTCAAAGTCCCTGCGAGGGGACCCTTGGGCCTGGCTGGCTGAGCTGGGACTCTCCCTTTCCTCCACGGGAACCCTGCGAATGGCCTGAACTGGGCCAGCTGGTCTCTGGAGTAGCGGCAGGACTCCAGCCCCACAGCCTCTCTACTCCGGGGGCAGCGCACGCACACACACACACACCGTTGTGCCTTCCCACTGCACACCTTTGCTTAGATTTTTGCACATCCCTCCTTAGGTACCTGTCCCTTGGCATCCCATGTGTGGGAGCAGGGACCCAGTGCTAGGAGCTGGGCATCGCCTGAGAGGGCACATAGCACATGCTCTTCCCTCCCCCCCTGGCTGGAGACAGGGATAAGGTCCCTCCCTCCCCCCTCCAAGGGGCTTCAGGCCTGCAGCCCTCCTGAAGTGACAGCTAAGCCAGGTACCAGCAGGCTTTGCCCCAAGCACGGACTGCCACGGGGAGGAAGCGCAGGGTGGCAGAGGGCAGCTTGGGAGCATGGCTGGTCCTCAGAGGAGAAGGCATCATGGGGAAGCAGGTGGGATCTGGGCTCAGCCAGAAGCCGTCCCACAGGGCGACAGATGGCCAGGGAGGTGAACCCTGAAGCGGCACAGGGCCACTCCAGATACAAGTGGGAGTAAGGATACGTGGTGCTGGGGGAGGCCCGGACACATGCAGGGACAGGATGATGCCAAGGAGATGGGGGACAGGCACACGCAGTGGCAGGGCGAGGGGCACTGCACAACCACTGGGCAGAGCTAGGGAGGGGGTGTGCATTGGCGTTGAAAGTTTGTAGCCACAATATCGAGAGTGGCAGCTAAGCTCTGGGTGCCCAGCCTGGACCCCTGGAGCTCCTTTGCTGATCTGAGAACCAGGTCCTGGTGCCTGCGGCTGGGCTGAGCACAGGACTCCCTGCTGCCAGTGCTTGGCCTTGGCAGCTGAGCAGAGTGCAGGGGCCAGCCCTGCTGTCCTGGGCTGGGTGGGTCCTTGGAAGCTGGGGGATGGGCCAGACAGCTGGCCGGGGGCGGCCTTCCAAGAATAATATTGGGAGAGGCATTCTGGATCAGAGCAGGTATGAGCTCACACACACCAGCGTCTGCCTCATGGGGCCAGGGAAAACATGCCAGGAGCAGCCTCTGGAGTCACGTGTGGTCACAACGTCATTCTCCCTAGCACACACACTTAGGAACCTGCCCTTCCTGGGCCTTAGTTGTATCCAGAAGCAAATCTGGGCCAACTGACCAATTCTTCAGTAGCGTAAACTTAGAAGCCCTTTCTGTCTGCTCCACAGACAAAAGCCTCCTTCATTGGGCACATTGCTATTTGCAACAGACAAACAACTGGAAACAGTTTTTCCTTCAACAGATAAACTGATGCTTTCCACAAATAGTGTCTCACTACACTGATTACAGAGGGGCTGCCGGGTTAGTCTGTATCAGCAAAAACAACGAGGAGTCCTTGTGGCACCTCAGAGACTACCACATTTATTTGGGCAGGAGCTTTCGTGGGCTAGAACCCACTTCATTGGATGCGTGGAGAGGAAAATACAGGAGCAGGTATAAATACACAGCACAGGAAAAGATGGGAGTTGCCCTCCCGAATGGGGGGTCAGTGCTAAGGAGGCCAATTCAGTTAGGGTGGATGTGGCCCATTCTCAACAGCTGACAAGACGGGGTGTGTATCAACAGAGGGAAAATTACTTTTTGTCGTGACCAAGCCACTCCCAGTCTCTATTCAGGCCTAATTTCCCTGAGCCCTAGCCACTGCCAGATTCACTTCTGAGATACCAGACAGACACTCAGCAATTTCTTCCACATATGCACTGGCTTTTTGCACAGATAAACGGCCATCTTTCTCAGACAAGCATTCGGAGAAACCCTCCATAGGTAAATCCTTGCCCCTAGCAGACACAGGTTCAAGATTATTTCTTTCCTGTGACTGATTTATGTCAACCTGACGGAACAAAGCTTTAATATCATCCCCAATCAAAAGATCCTTAGGCAATAACTTCCTTACACCAGCTATAACTTCATGTTTAACACCATTGCATTCAAGATGGATTCTGGCTAAAGGCACACTTACAGTGAACTCATAATGACAAGTTTCAGAGTAGCAGCTGTGTTAGTCTGTATCCGCAAAAAGAAAAGGAGGACTTGTGGCAAATACATTTGTTAGTCTCTAAGGTGCCACAAGTCCTCCTTTTCTTTTTGAGTAAACTCATAGTGGATTACAATATTCACACTCTGATTTGGTAAATAATCTTCCTTTTTGACAAGATCTGCTTTAACAAGAGTGATGTTAGAAGCTGTAATTTGCCCTGTACAGCTTTTACCATTGACTTTTACATTCTCTGCACAAGTTATGGGGTTACCTTCACCTGCGCTCACAGTAAAAGCATTTCCATAAGAGGTGGCAGTGTTGGGGGATATTTGGTTACACACAGACAACTGCTCAGAGTCAAACAACATACCAACATCGTCACAAACTGGATAGATTCAATCCCCATCTTTGTTGCTGAGAGGAGCTGGCTTTTCAGGATGCAACATTTCCTGTTGTTCCTTTATTCTCTTGAGTTGGAGCTTAAGTCTGTCCACTTTTGCCTCAGCGTCTAGTTCCTACAATCAAATACAGGCCATTCTTTGTTCATGTTCAAAACACCGGTGTTCTCTTTCAGCAGCTTCTCCTTCCGTATCAGCAATTTTTTGCTTTTGTTCAAGTTCTAGCAGCTGGTTTCTCACGGCAAGCATTTTCGCTGGGTCTGCTTCCATATAACTGGCAATTAACAGATTTTTTCAATTCCTGCTCTGGGGCCTTTTTCTTAAAAGACAACCCCTGCTGTCAGCACAATTCTTCCAGGCTTTTTCTGTCAGGATCTTGATCAGGGGTCACTCTCTGTGTCACGGAGTCCCCGGGCGATGCTCTGGAACTCCCATGAAGCCAGTCAGGACTCTGGGGAAGTCTCCTCTCTGGGAGCAGCCTGTCTGCGGGACACACAGCTCACCCGGCTTCCACCTTCCTGGGTCTGACCTCGGAGCATTCAGCATCCTCTGCCCCTCCGTGCGCTTCCCGCAGCGAGTCCGCCCAGGCGGGGTCCTGGGGAAGCCAGAGGGCCCTGCACCCCAACTTCGCAGTCAGACGTGACTCTCAGCCAGCCAGTAAAACAGATTTATTAGATGACAGGAACACGGTTTAACACAGAGCTTGCAGGTACAGAGAACAGGACCCCTCAGCTGGGTCCATTTTGGGGGGCAGTGAGCCAGACAACCACATCTGCACTTCACTCCATGTCCCAGCCAGCCCCAAACTGAAACTCCCTTCAGCCCCTCCTCCTCCTCTGGCCTTTCCCCTTTCCGGGGCCAGGAGGTCACCTGATTCCTTTGTTCTCCAATCCTTTAGCTCTCACCTGGCAGGCGGGAAGGGCCCAGGCCATCATTTGCCAGGAAACAGGGTGTCCGCCTTTCTCTGTGTCCAGACCCCTGCACACCCCTGCCCTCTAGGGATCTGCAATGATCATACACCCTTACCCCACCAGCTAGATACTTAAGAACTGCATAGGGGAAACTGAGGCACCCCCACAATATTCAGAGGAAACATTAAGAACAGTCCCACTTCGTCACACACTGTTACTGATTTTTAACCCTTAAACTCTCCAATATCAAAATTAATTTTTGACAAGCGCGTGGTTCTGATCCAAAAACCCAATTAACCTGTGGTAATGTGTATCCAAGCACGACTACGCCACTGTGACCGGGGTCCTAGTGGGGAGCCAGCTGTGGTCACTCAATTAGGGTGACCTGCAAAGAAAGAATGGGGCAGACAATCCCCATAAAGCTGGTGGATATTCCAGTACTTAGATTTACCAAGCCAGCTAAAACAGCGTCTTTATTACCTTATTGGTTACTCAGAAGTTCAAACAACACAGTTCCCTTAAAGTGATCCAGCCTCAGGCCTCCATCCAGGTACCCACGTCAAATATGAAAATTTCTGTAAATCTTATTTCATCATAGAAAAGGTTCTACCAATTCCAAAGGATCGGACACGTTACCTAGAATCATAGAATATCAGGGTTGGAAGGGACCTCAGGAGGTCATCTAGTCCAACCCCCTGCTCAAAGCAGGACCGATCCCCAACTAAATCATCCCAGCCAGGGCTTTGTCAAGCCTGACCTTAAAAACCTCTAAGGAAGGAGATTCCACCACCTCCCTAGGTAACGCATTCCAGTGTTTCACCACCCTCCTAGTGAAAAAGTTTTTCCTAATATCCAACCTAAACCTCCCCCACTGCAACTTGAGACCATTACTCCGTGTTCTGTCATCCGCTACCACTGAGAATAGTCTAGATCCATCCTCATTGGAACCCCCTTTCAGGTAGTTGAAAGCAGCTATCAAATCCCCCCTCACTCTTCTCTTCCGTAGACTAAACAATCCCAGTTCCCACAGCCTCTCCTCATAAGTCATGTGTTCCAGTCCCCTAATCATTTTTGTTGCCTTCCGCTGGATGCTTTCCAATTTTTCCACATCCTTCTTGTAGTGTGGGGCCCAAAACTGGACACAGTACTCCAGATGAGGCCTCACCAATGTCGAATAGAGGGGAACGATCACGTCCCTCGATCTGCTGGCAATGCCCCTACTTATACAGCCCAAAATGCCATTGGCCTTCTTGGCAACAAGGGCACACTGTTGACTCATATTCAGCTTCTCGTCCACTGTCACCCCTAGGTCCTTTTCTGCAGAACTGCTGCCGAGCCATTTGGTCCCTAGTCTGTAGTGGTGCATGGCGTTCTTCCGTCCGAAGTGCAGGACTCTACACTTGTCCTTGTTGAACCTCAGATTTCTTTTGGCCCAATCCTCCAATTTGTCTAGGTCCCTCTGTATCCTATCCCTACCCTCCAGCGTATCTACCACTCCTCCCAGTTTAGTGTCATCTGCAAACTTGCTGAGGCTGCAATCCACACCATCCTCCAGATCATTTATGAAGATACTGAACAAAACCGGCCCGAGGACCAACCCTTTGGGCACTCCACTTGATACCGGCTGCCAACTAGACATGGAGCCATTGATCACTACCCATTGAGCCCGACAATCTAGCCAACTTTCTATCCACCTTATCCATTCATCCAGCCCATACTTCTTTAACTTGCTGACAAGAATACTGTGGGAGACCATGTCAAAAGCTTTGCTAAAGTCAAGGAACAACACGTCCACTGCTTTCCCCTCATCCACAGAGGCAGTTATCTCATCACAGAAGGCAATTAGATTAGTCAGGCATGACTTGCCCTTGGTGAATCTATGCTGACTGTTCCTGATCACTTTCCTCTCCTCTAAGTGCTTCAGAATTGATTCCTTGAGGACCTGCTCCATGATTTTTCCAGGGACTGAGGTGAGGCTGACTGGCCTGTAGTTCCCAGGATCCTCCTTCTTCCCTTTTTTAAAGATGGGCACTACATTAGCCTTTTTCCAGTCGACCGGGACTTCCCCGGATTGCCATGAGTTTTCAAAGATAATGGCCAATGGCTCCGCAATCGCATCTGCCAACTCCTTTAGCACTCTCGGATGCAGCGCATCCGGCCCCATGGACTTGTGCACGTCCAGCTTTTCTAAATAGTCCCGAACCACTTCTTTCTCCACAGAGGGCTGGTCACCTCCTCCCCATACTGTGCTACCCAGTGCAGTAGTCTGGGAGCTGACCTTGTTCGTGAAGACAGAGGCAAAAAAAAAAAAGCATTGAGTACATTAGCTTTTTCCACATCCTCTGTCACTAGGTTGCCTCCCTCATTCAGTAAGGGGCCCACACTTTCCTTGACTTTCTTCTTGTTGCTAACATACCTGAAAAAACCCTTCTTGTTACTCTTAACATCTCTTGCTAGCTGCACCTCCAGGTGTGATTTGGCCTTCCTGATTTCACTCCTGCATCCCCGAGCAATATTTTTATACTCATCCCTGGTCATTTGTCCAATCTTCCACTTCTTGTAAGCTGCTTTTCTGTGTTCAAGATCAGCAAGGATTTCACTGTTAAGCTAAGCTGGTCACCTGCCATATTTACTATTCTTTCTACACATCGGGATGGTTTGTCCCTGTAACCTCAATAAAGATGCTTTAAAATACAGCCAGCTCTCCTGGACTCCTCTCCCCCTCATGTTATTCTCCCAGGGGATCCTGCCCATCAGTTCCTGGAGGGAGTCAAAGTCTGCTTTTCTGAAGTCCAGGGTCCGTATTCTGCTGCTCTCCTTTCTTCCTTGTGTTAGGATCCTGAACTCGACCATCTCATGGTCACTGCCTCCCAGGTTCCCATCCACTTTTGCTTCCCCTACTAATTCTTCCCGGTTTGTGAGCAGCAGGTCAAGAAGAGCTCTGCCCCGAGTTGGTTCCTCCAGCACTTGCACCAGGAAATTGTCCCCTACCCTTTCCAAAAACTTCTTGGATTGTCTGTTCACCGCTGTATTGCTCTCCCAGCAGATATCAGGGTGATTGAAGTCTCCCATGAGAACCAGGGCCTGTGATCTAGTAACTTCTGTGAGTTGCCGGAAGAAAGCCTCGTCCACCTCATCCCCCTGGTCCGGTGGTCTATAGCAGACTCCCACCACTACATCACCCTTGTTGCTCACGCTTCTAAACTTAATCCAGAGACACACAGGTTTTTCTGCAGTTTCATACTTGAGCTCTGAGCAGTCATACTGCTCTCTTACATACAGTGCAACTCCCCCACCTTTTCTGCCCTGCCTGTCCTTCCTGAACAGTTTATAACCATCCATGACAGTACTCCAGTCATGTGAGTTATCACACCAAGTCTCTGTTATTCCAATCACATCATAATTCCTTGACTGTGCCAGGAGTTCCAGTTCTCCCTGCTTGTTTCCCAGGGTATTGAATATTCCAGATCTTACCCAAATACATGCTACAACCAATTCTTATCAACTAAACTAAACTTTTGTTTCTTAATAAAGAGAGAGTATGATTAAAAGATCAATATACATACAGGTTTCGGAGTAGCAGCCGTGTTAGTCTGTATCTGCAAAAAGAAGAGGAGGACTTGTGACACCTTGGAGACGAACAAATTTATTTGAGCATAAGCTTTCGTGGGCTACAGCTCACTTCATCGGATGCATAGGATGGAACATATAGTAAGAAGATATATATACATACAGAGAACATGAAAAGATGGAAGTAGCCATGCCAACGGTAAGAGGCTAATTAATTAAGATGAGCTATTATCAGCAGGAGAAAAAAAAACTTTTGTCGTGATAATCAAGATGGCCCATTTAGACCGTTGACAAGAAGGTGTGAGGATACTTAACATGGGGAAATAGATTCAATATGTGGAATGACCCAGCCACTCCCAGTCTCTATTCAAACCCAAGTTAATGGTATCTAGTTTGCATAGTAATTCAAGCTCAGCAGTTTCTCGCTGGAGTCTGTTTCTGAAGCTTTTCTGTTGCAAAATTGCCACCTTTAAGTCTGTTACTGAGTGGTCAGAGAGGTTGAAGTGTTCTCCTACCGGTTTTTGAATGTTATGATTCCTGATGTCAGATTTGTGTCCATTTATTCTTTTGCGTAGAAACTGTCCAGTCTGGCCAATGTACATGGCAGAGGGGCATTGCTAGCACATGATGGCATATATCACATTGGTAGATGTGCAGGTGAATGAGCCTGATGGCGTGGCTAATGTGATTAGGCCCTATGATGGTGTCACTTGAATAAATATGTGGACACAGTTGGCAACGGGCTTTGTTGCAGGATAAGTTCCTGGGTTAGTGTTTTTGTTGTCTAGTGTGTGGTTGCTGGAGAGTATTTACTTCAGGTTGGGGGGCTGTCTGTAAGCGAAGACTGGTCTGTCCTGTCTCCCAAGATCTGTGAGAGTGAGGGATCATTTTTCAGGATAGGTTGTAGATCTCCTGCTTTTTTTGTTTTTTTTCTCCTGATGATAATAGCTCATCTTAATTAATTAGCCTCTTACTGTTGGCATGGCTACTTCCACCTTTTCATGTTCTCTGTATGTATATATATCTTCTTACTACATGTTCCATCCTATGCATTAGATGAAGTGAGCTGTAGCCCACGAAAGCTTATGCTCAAATAAATGTGTTCGTCTCTAAGGTGCCACAAGTCCTCCTGTTCTTTTTGAATATACAGACAGACATGAGTTCAATTAATTGAGGTGCAGATTCATAGCAGAGATGGTGAGCTTTGTAGTTGCACAGAGTTCTTTCAGAAATAGTTCACAGGTTATAGTCCAATGTCCAAATCTCATATTCAGGGCATACCAGCATAGCTCGGACCTCAGTCTTGTGACTCAAACTTCCCCTGACAAAGCCTAAGCAGATCTGAGATGACAGAATCAGGACCCAAGGATCGTTTATACCATTTCATGTCCTCTTTGAGAAGTTGGAATTTCCTTGGGGAACAAAAGGTAATTAGGATGCCTTTGAAGGAGGTCCATCACCAGTAACATAAGGCCCTTTGCTTGTTCCTCCACCATTCACAGTACATTTCAAAGAGAGATGAACACGAGATATCCCGTGTTTACAATTCATTTAAATGCTAGGGTGTTCTTTTGATCTC
Organism: Chelonia mydas; assembly: GCF_015237465.2. Classification (NCBI taxonomy): domain Eukaryota; kingdom Metazoa; phylum Chordata; order Testudines; family Cheloniidae; genus Chelonia; species Chelonia mydas. The sequence continues at coordinate 1,401,360 of NC_051254.2, forward strand.
TGAACTATCAGAATACAGCATAGAGAGGGACTGTTGATTACATTGTATGATTTGTACATTGTATGATTTACATTGTACATTGATTATATATGTATGACTCTGCTCATACATATGTAAATACACAAAAACACAAACATTATCTCCCCACATGTCTTTTGAGGGTTACTTATTTTGCAGGATGTTTAACCCTTTCTGGCTATGCATCACGGACCTGTTCCCAGGAACATTAAAAAGAAATAAACACGACTTCCGTGGGCAAAGCTGTGTCTTTAAAGGGCCATTGCCAGCGAAAGCCAAGCTGCAAACACTGGCTTTGACAAACCAAGCAGCTGTCTCTCCAGTGTTACCTAAAATAGCCCCAAGAAGAGCTGTTTTAAAGCAAACACGTTTCCTGGCAGCATATGAGCCAACCCTGCTGCACCGAGGACCCGCAATGCTGACTTAAGGGTGCCCACTGGCCGAGCTGAGAGAGCCTCTCAAGCCCCAGGCCCTGCTCTGCCAGACACCCCGAGTGATTCTGGACAAGTCCTCAGTTGCCAGATGGACCCCAGGGATCACAGCCCTGCCCTACTGCACGGGGGGAGGGGAACATGAAATACCGCAAAATGCCCAGACTCTACGGTGATGGGGGTCGGGTGGGGGCAGATAATTACCCGAGAAGACAGAGGGATTTTTTAAAAATCTCATGCATTGTCTATTCCTGGAGAAGGCTAGGAGCTCACATAGGGTCCTACCAACCCCGGCCACTGTGCTGAGCCTGCAGCCAGAGAGGGCAGGAGGGACAAGGCTGAGAAACAGACTCGCCAACCCCCGACAAATGGCTGCTCCTGGTTCACTGTCCGTGGGGAGCCTGGTGCAGAAAAGGGGGTGCTGTCCTGAGCCAGGAGCCTGTCTGTGGCACCGCGCTGGCTAGTGCCAAGGCCTGACGGCAGCTCTCAGGGGGAGGGCTTGCCTCTCCCCCGCCTGTCTCACCTGCCTGTCCCCCAACTTTCCCCCGCCTGTCTCACCTGCCTCTCCCCGGCCTGTCTCACCTGCCTCTCCCCCAACTTTCCCCTACCTGCCTCACCCCCGCCTGCCCCACCTGCCTCTCCCCCGCCTGCCCCACCTGCCTGTCTCACCTGCCTCTCCCCAGCCTTTCCCCCCCGCCTGTCCCACCTGCCTCTCCCCCCCGCCTGTCTCACCTGCCTGTCTCTCCCCCACCTTTCCCCTGCCTGTCTCACCTGCCTGTCTCTCCCCCGCCTTTCCCCTGCCTGTCTCACCTGTCTCTCCCCCGCCTTTCTCATCTCCCTGTCTCCCGCCTGTCTCATTTTTAGTCTGTTAGAGCAGGGCGGTGGCCACCTGTTCCCCTTCAGGCAGCTGAGGTGGGGAGAGGGGGGCAGAGGGGCAGGGAGGGGGGAGGTAAGAAGGGGTGTCACGGAGTCCCCGGGCGATGCTCTGGAACTGCTCCCCATGAAGCCAGTCAGGACTCTGGGGAAGTCTCCTTTCTGTGAGCAGCCGGTCTGCAGGGCAAACAGCTCGCACAGCTTCCCCCTTCCTGGGTCTGACCTCGGAGCATTCAGCATCCTCTGCCCCTCTGTGCGCTTCCCCCAGTGAGTCCGCCCAGGTGGGGTCCTGGGGAAGCAGAGGGTCCTGCCCCCCAACTCCGCAGTCAGATGTTACTCTCAGCCAGCCAGTAAAACAGAAGGTTTATTAGACGACAGGAACATGGTCTAACACAGAGCTTGTAGGTGCAGAGAACAGGACCCCTCAGCTGGGTCCATTTTGGGGGGCAGTGAGCCAGACAACCACGTCTGCCCTTCAGTCCATGTCCCAGCCAGCCCCAAACTGAAACTCCCTCCAGCCCCTCCTCCTCTGGGCTTTGTCCCTTTCCCGGGCCAGGAGGTCACCTGATTCCTTTGTTCTCCAACCCTTTAGCTCTCACCTTGCAGGGGGGAAGGGCCCAGGCCATCAGTTGCCAGGAAACAGGGTGTTGGCCATTCTCTGTGTCCAGACTCCTGCACACCCCTGCCCTCTAGGGCTCTGCAATGATCATACACCCTTATCCCACCACCTAGATACTTCAGAACTGCCTAGGGGAAACTGAGGCACCCCCACACTATTCAGAGGAAACATTAAGAACAGTCCCACTTTGTCACATCTCTCCCCCCTTCGAGATCAAACTGAGCGGGGTCACTTTAGCCAGTGACCTGGGGAAGTTCGAAGCCACCAGCGTTCCCATGGATGCCCCAGCATCTCTCCCATTCCTTGGTAGGAGTTACACCAGGCCCTTCCAGCTTCACGCCCTCCCTGAGGTCGGGGGTGGTCGATAGCACTCGCAGGCCGCATGTGGGAAGGTTTCTGCGGCCCGTGCCCTTTGGCCACTCCCAAAACCCTAGGGGGTCAAACTGGGATTGGGTCTTCTCCCCAACAAGCTGGCCAAACACAGCCACTTGGTTATAGGACTGTTTAACTTTCTTGACAGCTTTCACTCCATCTGAGACCTTCTCAAAGCTATGCATACTGGATCTTTCAACAGGAAAGTCAGTGGATCCATTCACAACAGAAAATTTCTCGCTGTTAGGAACTGAAGCTTTCTTGATTAAATCACTTTCACACCCTTCAGTTGCAGTAAACTGCTTGCAAAGACTCCATGAGGATTCCTTTCCCTAGGGCTTTTCTATGCAACCATTCACCCCTCACAGAAATTCTGCTCTTACCCTCTTCACTGAGGGCTTGCTCTAGAGGAACACTTTCCTGAGCAACAACAGACCCTTTCTGGGTCTCCCTTACATCCAGAATTACCTCTGGCCCATCCGGCGGATTCCTACACAATCCCCTTTCAGGCAAACTGACAGACTTCCTAGATAACAGGTCAGAAGCATTCTCCTTCCCTTTGCCACACACAAGTTCAGGAATCTTTTCCTTCTTGCTACAGGTTTCCACACCCTCAGTAGGTAACACAATCACATCATCTTCATGCTCTCCTTGTGCCCTGGCTAGGATCTCACCCTGATTAGACAGAGTTGCTACACCCTTTCCCAACAACACACTAGCAACAGGCAAAATACAAGCACCAGAATTGTCTGGTCTCGGGGATTTTACATAGACACTAACTGGATGTGACCTAGTTACAGGGCCATTCTCCCGAGCAGACACAAACTTAGGACCCTTCCCTTCCTGGGCTTTAGCTGAATCCAGAACCAGCTCTGAGACAACTGCACTATCCTCAACCATCACAGGCTGAAAGGCCCCTTCTGTTTGCTCCACAGACACAGAAGAGCCCGACACACTTTCTCCTTTCCCAGACACCCAGCTTGGGATCTCATTCCCCTTGTCCCAGCACACAAGGCTGGTCACAGACAACTGCTTGGAGATCAGGGTAGCTCCCTCCATAGGCAAGTCAATACCCCTGACAGACACAGGCACATTTCCTTCCCTGTCACAATTCTCCACCCAGCCAACAGGTAAGGTCCAGGGACACTCATCTTCCACTCTCCTCGCCTTCCCCCACTGCTGACTAGACACAGCCATCGGCTCACAAGGCTGCCTAGGCTCATCCTGACTTTCCTTACCCAGCACCTTGCCACTCCCAACAGATCCCCTGCCCTGCCTGCGTCTCCCCCCACTCAGCTGGGGTCTCAGCTCCCACTGTGCTCAGCGCTGCCCTTGCTGTCCCAGGGGGGGTAGGCAGCAAGCTCGCTGCTTTCCTCACAGCATCAGAGCCAGCCTGAGCCCCATCTCCGGTGTGCAAGGGGGCGGGGAGCATCTCTCTGTCCCACCCAGACCCAGGGGTCTGGTTACAGGCAGGCAGGTAGCCTGAGCCTAGCCGCTCCTCCCTGCTGCCAGCCAGTTCATCTGCATTTTCACTGACCATTTCCCTCTCCACCAATTGGTTCCCTGGATTCAAATTCAAACCCTCGGCAGTTACCGGAGCAGGGCCTGGATCCTGTCCCAAAGAGACACAGTCACCCCCCACAACAGGGTCTTGCAGCTGGTGTCCTGGAGAACCCCAACAACCAGCCAGCCCAACCCCTCCTGTGTCTGCACAGGGATCTGGGCCATTGGGAGGGCGAGGGGCTTCATCCCTGGGACCCTCACACAGCCCCTCAGCATCTGAGGCTGCACCACCCGGGGCCTGACAACAGTTCCCTCTGTCCCAGGATCTCACCACCCCAGGAATGTCTCCCCATTGACCATCACCTTCCGTTCCCACTGGAGGTCCGAGGGGCCTGACCCCAGGAAACTCCACACAGACATATAGGTTGGGGTCAGGAGTGGGAGCCTGTCCACCTCCCCACCCATCTGGCTGACGGAGTCTATGGCCTTGGGACCCAGCAAGGGAGCTAGACACCAGGGCTTTTCCGCAGGGTCCCCCTGGTTCAAATCACCAGCCTGCTCAAAGGCAGTGAGTTGGGCATCCACATCCCCGCATCCTTAACCAGGGGTAGCAATTTAGTCTCGAGGTTCCCTGCGGAACTGGCCCCCCGGGGTCTATCCCCACTCACCCCTGGGAGGTCCCCTAGGCCTCTCCGCTCCCCCACCGCCAGTTCATGCTGCTGCTGCTTCTGCAGCTCTTTCCCGGGCTCTCGCTGTCTCTCACAGTCCTCTTGCTCTCTCAGACTCAGCTCCAATCCCGTCCGTCTCCGATCCCCGGATGGGGAACCCGATCGTGAAGACTCTCGTCTGGTCGGGGACAGGAGACTTGGCGCTGCCTGGCTCCCACTCCAGCCGCTCCCAGATCCTGCTATAGCCCCATTTGGGGTCAGGAATCTGTTCCTTAGAGCGGTCATCCTCCTCCAGCTGCATGATTAACTGTGCTTTGGTGAACTTTCCAATGCTCAACCCTCTCTTTCTGCACAGGGTTACAATGTCCTTCTTAAGAAGACGGTGACAGGCCATCACTCCGCTCTTCCTAAGTTGTTGTGGACTCACAGGCCTGTGTGCTCCCAGCTCCCCACGGTTTCCAGGGAGAACCCCTAGTGTGCCAGCCCTTCTCGAGGTCACCACCTCTTTGCCAGTGTCGAGCTGCAGACTCCTCCGCCCCTGGGACTGCTCGCTGCAATCCCCCGGGGGACCCTGTTACTGCAAAAGTCCTTCTTTCTGGTCACACACTCCTAGGGGTTAACCGCCCCCTGAAACCCTATCTCTCTCTGAATCTTCAGCACGCCTGGTCCCCGTCAATCCCCCTTCGTTTTACTGCTCCCCAGTCACTTACTGCAGGAAGCGCCGTCCACGGGGTGCAGTACATCCCACCACTGCCACCAGTTATCACGGAGTCCCTGGGCGATGCTCTGGAACTGCTCCCCATGAAGCCAGTCAGGACTCTGGGGAAGTCTCCTTTCTGCGAGCAGCCTGTCTTCAGGACACACAGCTCACCCAGCTTCCCCCTTCCTGGGTCTGACCTCGGAGCATTCAGCATCCTCTGCCCCTCCGTGCGCTTCCCACAGTGAGTCTGCTCATGCGGGGCTCCTGGGGAAGCCAGAGGGTCCTGCCCCCCAACTCCACAGTCAGTCGTGACTCTCAGTCAGCCAGTAAAACAGAGGTTTATTAGAGGACAGGAACATGGTCTAACACAGAGCTTGTAGGTGCAGAGAACAGGACCCCTCAGCTGGGTCCATTTTGGGGGGCAGTGAGCCAGACAACCACGTCTGCACTTCACTCCATGTCCCAGCCAGCCCCAAACTGAAACTCCCTCCAGCCCCCCCTCCCCTGGGCTTTGTCCCTTTCCTGGGCCAGGAGGTCACCTGATTCCTTTGTTCTCCAACCCTTTAGCTCTCACCTTGCAGGGGGGAAGGGCCCAGGCCATCAGTTGCCAGGAAACAGGGTGTCGGCCATTCTCTGTGTCCAGACCCCTGCACACCCCTGCCCTCTAGGGCTCTGCAACGACCATACACCCTTATCCCACCCCCTAGATACGTCAGAACTGCCTAGGGGAAACTGAGGCACCCCCACACTATTCAGAGGAAACGTTAAGAACAGTCCCGCTTCGTCACAGGGGGGCAGAGGGAAAGTCCCCCCCGCCCCCCAGGGCTCCTGTCAGGGACCTGACACGAGATGATCTGGAGCCCGAACCAGCCCCTGGAGCCCGCGGGCCATGCCCACGGCTGGGCGGGGAGCGGGGCCCCGGGCTCGGGCACAGCCCGATGCAGCCACCGCCCGGCCGGCCCCGCCGCCGGGATTGGCTGGAGCCGGAGCCGGGGCCGAGCAGGGGCCGGGCCAGCGCCATGTGACGGGGCGGGAGCGGAGCCGGGCCCGGCCGGGCCGGGAGATGGACGCAGCGCGGCGCGACGGAGCCAAGAGCGGGGAGAAGAGGAAGAGGGAGCCGGAGCCGGAGCCGGAGGCGGAGCAGAGGAGGTGAGACGGGCCGGGCCGGGCCGTGCCGGGCCGGTCCCTGGGGTCGGTGGCGCTGCCTGTGCCCCATGGCACGGGGGGCGGGATCTGTGCCGGGGGAGTGTGTGTGTGGGTGCCCGGAGGAGGGGGGGGCCCGCAGTGCCAGTGCCCGTGCCCGTGGGAGGGGGGGGCGCGCAGTGCCCGTGCCCGGGGGAGGGGGGGGCGCGCAGTGCCCGTGCCCGGGGGAGGGGGGGGCGCGCATTGCCCGTGCCCGGGGGGCGCGCAGTGCCCGTGCCCGGGGCTCTCTGGCACCGTGTTCTTCTCTAATTTCTCAGCGCCCTGCTGCTGCTTCCCACCTTGGTTTCACTTTCTCTTTCACTCCCCTCCCTGCCGAGCGGCATCTTGGTTTGGCTTTTGTCCCCCTCTGCCCCCAGCCCGAACTGTGTCCCTGGCCCCCGGGCCCAGCACCGCCTCTCTGCAGGGCCTGCTGCCCGGAGCACCCCTTCCTTTACCCCTCTCCATGCTGGAGCTACCGCCCTGAAATGAAAATAACCCAGCACTGTCCCCTTTCCCTCCAGGGCACCCCCCCCCCAGACAACTCCACCCCCCCCAAGGCAACTCCACCCCCAGCTGCCAACAGCCTCTCTCGGTGTGGGACAGAGCATACTGAGGCCATCCCAGGTCTGGGCCACTCAGACCTGCTCCCACCCGTGCCCTGCGCTTGCACGGAGGTGGGCAGGCAGCTGCTGTATTTTCAACAGTTTGATCTGTCATTGCAAAGCTGCGGACTGGGACTGCTGCAGCGTCTTTGGCTGGATCCAGAAACTCTTACCATTAGCGAGCCCCGTGTGCTGTGAGAAAAATGCAAATCTGAAGTCCCACACACCACCTCCTGCCTCCCAGCAGATTACATTAGTTTCCTGGCGAAGCCATAAAATAATCCAGCCAGGCCAGTCAAGGTGGGGTGGTAACCTCGCGCTGGCCTGGCTCTGCTGGGCATGTCTCCAGGCACAGGGTCCTGTGCGAGGAGTTCGCTGCGTCTCTCTCCCTCCTCCCGCTGGGTCCCGCTGCTAGGGCCCAGGTTGAATGGGGAAGCAGGAGTTTTCTGGTGCCAGCCCTCGCCCAGCGTGCAGCCTCCTCTCACGTCCTACCCATCCTGGTGTTCCCACTGCAGTCCCATCGCTCCTGCCCGGCCCCCAGCCGAGAGCCTGCGGCGCGAACTCCGCATGAGAGGGGAACAGAAGGTCCCCGTGTGAGCAAGGGGCATTCGCTGGGCGGCTGGGGGTGTGTGGATGGGGCAGGCAGGACGCCACGCCTGGCTCCTGGGGCCCTGGGAGTTCCTTTGCAGTCTCCCAGCCATCCCCACGCTGCCTCGCCCCGACGCTGGCGAGATCAGAGGAGGCAGCAGGCCAGCGTGCTCGCTCCTGTGCCCAGCTGAGCGGGTGATGTTAGACGCAGAGCCCAGCAGGCAAGAGCCCATTAGCCGAGGCGAGAACTTTCCACCACCCGGAACAGACACGAGGCACCAGGCAGGGCTCCCCCCTGCTCAGGAATGGCTTCTGCCCAGTCTGCTCTCCGCCCAGGCTGCCCGAGGGGGAAACACAGCAGGCTGGGCAGCCACTGCCTCAGTTTCCCTTGCCCTAGCAAGGTACCTCATCCCTCCCACTCACCAGTCCAGTCTGTCCAGCTTTCCCAGGCTTGGCTCAGGAGCCTGTCCCCTGGCACAGAGACCTCCTCCAGCCAGGCTCCCTGGGAGCCGGCGTGTTCTGAGGGAAGGCTACTTATGAATGACCATCCTGGTAACCTTCCCAGCATGCTTTGCTTTGCCTGCATTTCCCAGGGTCCTGCTGGAACTAGCTGTCCCAGAATGCTTTGTTTCTGAGCTGAATCTGGGCCTTGACTCCCGCTTAAAGGGCCAGCTCACGCTGCAGTGGGCTCCTGCTGGTGGTGCGTGCGTGTCCCAGCCCCGGTGAGCTGTGCTGGGTTCCCCCCGAAATGCCGGGTCTTCCTTCCTTCCCTCCATGGAGCGTGGGGCTCGAGTGAGGTGTGAGCCACAGGCTCTTGGCCCCAGGCCCCCTAGTCTCTGCAAGGGTGTCCTTGATTCTCTTCTGCAGTTTCCTGCCCGCCTTGGAGAGCCAAGGAACCACCGTCCTCCACAAGACAGTCAGCTTCGCCCCCCACCCCCTGCCAGGTAAGAGCCCAGCCAGATGTGCAACGCGCCCAGCCTCATCTGCCACGGATGCTGGTGCAGCCGCGGTGCCATGGTGCCGCGAGTGAGGGCTATGCTCCCCCGGCTGAGTGTTAACGACCGTCAATCTTTGGGCTTCTCTCCTCCTCCCAGCGAGGCAGTTTGATCGGAACACCACGGAGCCGATCAGCTTCTACCTGTCCAGCCTGGAGGAGCTGCTGGCATGGAAACCCACCAGTGATGATGACTTCAACGTTGCCACAATGCCGCTGGCTAACCGGGAACCTCCGCTCCACAGCAAGAGACCTCGGACGCTGGTGTGCCACGACATGAAGAATGGCTACCTGGAGGACAGGTAGGATCCTCTTCACGGCTCTCAGAACGGAGCACTGCATGCTGGGCACGTGGGCCTCTGCTGATGGGACTCGGCATTTACCCAGCACTTCACGCTTCCAGAACTTTAATTGCAGCGGCCCTGGGCGGCGGGTCAGGAACAGCCTTCCCCTTGTCCAGAGCGAGGAAGGGACTCGCCCCAGGAGCGGCAGAGCTGGAAGAGAACCCAGGAGCCTGGCTTGCTGTCCCACGGGGACCCACACTGGTCTCTGGCGAGTCTGCTGAGCATCATGGCTGCGGGTTTGGCAGGCAGCATGTAGTGATGCTGAGCACCGAGGCCAGCGTGACGTGTGTTGTTTGCTGCCAAGGGGAATCTTGGGTTTGCTTTCTGTCCTCTGCTTCTGTAACGCTGACAGACCCTTCTCCTCCTCTCTCGCCTCGGTGCCACGAGAGGGGACAGAACACCACACCCAGCAGGTGTGTGGGTTACCGTCCGAGCTGCTTGTGGGATCTGGGCAGAGACACGCTTGGGGCTAGCCTTGGCCTCCCCCAGGCTGCCTGCCTGCAGATAGCTCAGCGCCAAGGAGATGTTCTCAGTGTGCCAGGGTAGTGGAATATGTTTGTTCTGGAGCCAAGCAGAGGAGGAACCCCAGGAGCAAGTCACAGGGAGACTGAATGCTCCTTGCCCCCAGGAAGAACGGGCTGTCTCCCAATCAGGTTGGAGCCTGTTTGCTCCCTGTTAATCTGCAGTGCAACTCCAGCTTCATGCTGGGGGCTCTGGCCAGTTCCTCCCGTCAGCTGGGCTGTGGGGTGTGTCTCCTCATCGGATCCAGAGACCCACGGTGCAGCCTATTGAGAAACCATTTGGGCTACCGCCATTTGGATTGCTGTATCTGAGTGACCCAGCACCTTGGAACCGCAACCCTCGGAGATTGGGCATGAGCACAGGAGCCCGGTGTCCATCTTGCAGGCTTCCCCAGGCATGTTTGCACCCCTGCAGGTTTGGTGGGCGAGGCTGGAATGTCTCCACCTGCTACTGAGTGGCTCCTGAGATGGGGAGAAACTCTCCGGCTTGGCCTGGAAGCTCTTTGGAGTAGGGGCTGGCTGTGCCATGCCCAGGGCAGACCCTGATTGGAGCCCTGGGCACCACTGCAATCGAGATAACTGATAATGTCCCACTTGAAAACTCCCCCAGAAAGTCAGGCAATGTTTCCAGCCTCATCCCTGGAGCTCGGAGAGAAGGGGCAAGCCCCTCCGCTGCAAGAGGAGGGTGAACGATTCTCTGCCACCTGTCTGCACCTGCTGACACAGCACCAGCCAGCTCTCTCCCTGCTCTAGGGGAGTCTCCTGGGGGAAGAGCGGCAGCCTGGCGCCTGGGGAATGGATTGGGGGGGCCGCGCCTGCCCTGGCCCCGGGCGCATGTAGCTCTCACACGCGCGCACTCTGCGGGCATCGTTGGCCACGCGTGCTCCGTCTCTGCCCTGTCGGGGCTGGAGCACTGGGCCACCCCCTTCCTCTGCCTGCAGGTTCATCCAGGGCTCAGCTTCGCGGGACCCCTACGTGTTTTACCACTGGCAGTATATCGACATCTTTGTGTACTTCAGCCACCACCCCGTGACCGTCCCCCCCGTCGCCTGGACCAACGCTGCCCACAGGAACGGCGTCTCTGTGCTGGGTGAGGGGCGCCGGCAGAGACCGGGCGCCGCGGGTGGGGCAGGCGGGAGAACTGTGGCTTTCGCGCTGCCTGCAGGGAGAGGCTGGGAGCTCTTCTGCCGCTGGCGCCTCCCGCGGGGCCCGCAGTACCTGGGCACGGGCTGTGGCCAGCCCGGCCCCTTCCCCAGGGACAGGCCGGGCTTGGCAAGGGCCCACGCCTCTTGCTCACACGCCTGCAGGTATGTTGGGGACCCTGCCCAGGGACCCTGCCCAGGGACCTACCCGCGCCCCCGTCTGCGGGCTGGGGCCCCGGCGCGCGGAGCAGAGAGACTGACGCTGCCATCTGTGCCCTGGCTCTAGGGACGTTCATCACCGAGTGGACTAGCGGGGCCGCGCTGTGTGAGTCGTTCCTGGCCGGGGAGGCAGCCGCGTACCACGCCGTGGCTGTGCAGCTGGGCCGCATCGCCCATTTCTACCGCTTTGACGGCTGGCTGGTCAACATCGAGAACACTCTGAGCGTGAGCAGAGCCGCCCTCGCTGCCCACCCTCACTGCCCCTCCCCTCCCCCCACGGATTGTCCTGCCTCCCCCAGCCCCTGGGGTGCAGGGACCCCTGACAAGGTGCCCCCGGGCGACGCCTGCTCTCTCCCTCCCCCGTGCAGGAGGCAGCTGTGCGGAACCTGCCCCTCTTCCTGCGTGACCTGCGGGAGCAGCTGCGTCGGGACGTGCCAGGCGGGCTGGTGCTCTGGTACGACAGCGTCTTGCAGAGCGGGGAGCTGCACTGGCAGAACGAGCTGAACGAGAAGAATAGGTGAGAGGGGGGTGCCCCCGTCCGCTGGACAGAGCAGGAGCCCCGGGCACGCAGCTGGCGGCGCAGCCCCCTCCCCTTCCCCTGGGCAGCCGGCAAAGACAGTGCAATCGGGGTGGCATCTACCGGCCGCGCAGCCTGCGGTCACTGCCACCCCCCCGTGCCTGGCCCGGCCCAGCCTGTGGGCTCTGGGCATCAGCCCCACACGTAGCAAGGCACCCTTCCCTTCTGGCTCTCTGGCAGGGGGATGGCTACCAGCCCCACCCCCAGCTACCGCTGCTCTGCCCGGGCCTGGCAGCTCTGATTTTCCTGCCCAAGTGCCCCCGACAGAGCTGGGCTTGCGGCAGCGTGCCTGGGGGCTGCAGCTGGGGGGCCGTCCCGTGGGGTGGGGCCCCTCCCCGCAGGGCCCGTTCTCAGGGAGGAGGGGGTGGGCCTGGGTGCGGGTGCAGTGCCCCAGCACTGTGGCTCTCCCTTTCCTAGGGTGTTTTTTGACGCCTGCGACGGCTTGTTCACGAACTACAACTGGAAGGAGGAGCACCTGGAGCGCATGGGGGCGCAGGCCGGGGAGCGCCTGGCTGACATCTACGTGGGCATCGACGTCTTTGCCCGTGGGGAGGTCGTAGGCGGCGGCTTTGAGACAAACAAGGTGCCTGAGCCTGGCCTAAGGGCACCTTGGGGGCAGGGCCTTGCCCAGGGCGGGATCCTCCGGCAGGCCCCGGCTGGGCTGAGCCTGGGCAGCCCCGTGCAGTGAGCTGGGCTCTGGGGCAGGTGTCCCTGGAGCGTGGCTTGTGCTGGGCATCCAAGGGCTGAATGAGGCCATTGGTGCTTCCCCCCCACCCCACACTCTGCCCCCTCCCCCCGGGATCCATCCCCGTCTCCCAGGGGCACGGTGCCCTGGGGCCAGGGCAGAGCACCCCTCCCCTGTGGGTGGCACCAGGCTGGCTTGCTGTGGTGCTGGCAGCCAAGGGGGCCCAGCCCCTCTCTGAGCCTCCTGCTGGCAGAGTCTGAGGAGCCACCGGCCCCTGGGGCTTATGGCTCAGCCCGTCTGGGCTCGGAGTGGGGCGGGAGGGAGGGAGCGTCTCACCCCCGCGTTTCCGCAGGCTCTGCGCCTGATCCGCAAACACAACTTTTCCGCTGCCATCTTCGCACCTGGCTGGGTCTATGAGCACCTGGGGAAGGAGAACTTCCTGCGGAATGAGAACAGGTGGGCTTGGTGGTGCTGGGGTGGGAGCACTGGATGGGTGCCCAGGGTGGAGAGGGGGTGGAATGCATGGATGGGTACGTGGGGTATGTGGGGGGAGGTGCCCACGCAGGGAGGATGGGTGCATGTAGGGATGCCTGTGTTGGGCCTGCAAGGAAGGGGGGGTGCCTGTTCTGGGGGGATGGGTATGTGGGGAAAGGGGGTGCCCATGCTGGGGGGATGGGTGTATGGGGAATAGGGAGTGCCTGTGCTGAGGGGGTGGGGGCTCAGGGAAGGGGGGTGCCCATGCTGGGGGGGTGGGTGCGCGGGGAAGGGGGGTGCCCGGGCTTGGGGGATGTGTGTGTGTGGGGGGGGGATGGGAATGCTGAGAAGGCCATGGAGTGGGGCTGCCCAGGTTAGCTGCTGCCCTATAGTGCTGGGGTGCTGGCGCCAGGCTCTGTGAAGGGCTGAGCTGTAGGGACCCCAGTGGGGTGCAGAGTTGCTGAGAGACCTGCGGGAAGGATGCTACGCCCTGGTTGGCTGCACCTTGGGCTGTGCTTCGTGCCCCCTGTGCCAGGGGCATGCTGACTGGGGGATGTCCTTGGTGCCTGGGGCTGGGGAGATGGCAGTGCTGAGCTGTGCCAAGAGGGGGCATGGCTACAACCATAGAATCCTAGAATATCCGGGTTGGGAGGGACCTCAGGAGGTTGTCTAGTCCCACCCCCTGCTCAAAGCAGGACCAATCCCCAATTTTTGCCCCAGATCCCAAATGGCCCCCTCAAGGATTGAACTCACAACCCTGGGTTTAGCAGGCCAATGCTCAAACCACTGAGCTCTCCCTCCCCCCAGCCAGCCTCTCCTCTCCTCTCCATGCAGGTTCTGGGGTTTGCTGGCGGAGCTGCTGCCCACTCACAGAATCAGCACTCTGCCCTTCAGCACCTGCTTCTGTCTGGGCATGGGCAAGGGGAGATTCTCGGCTGGGCAGGTGAGTGCGGGGGCGGGGAGGGCAGGTCCCAGGCCCTGGCGTGTGGGGAGATGGGCTCATGAGCAACCACCAGCGCGACTCGGGGTGCCGTGTGCGACAGGGCCCAGCCAGCGCCTGCCCCATGTCCTGCTCTCTCCTGCAGGAGGAAGAAGTCAGGCCCTGGTACAACCTGAGTGCCCAGGAGATCCAGCCCCTCTTCATGGACCAGCAAGCAACGGGAGGGGCAGGCAGCTGGCTGCACACACGCTGCTCCCTGCAGGATGCCTGGAACGGGGGCAGCTGCCTGCTGATCGAGGGGATCATCCCGCCTGATGCGGGCCATGTGGCTGTCCGGTGAGTGCGGGTTGGGGGCACTTGGGCAGCTGGGGTGGCAAAGATCCATTTCTCTTTCGCTAAAGGCTGGGGAGCCAGGGCATGGCACTGCATCAGGGGAACAAGGGGGTGCATCAGAGTGCGCGCCATGCCACCGTCTCCTGGGCACTGGGCCAGGAGTGCGCAGCCACAGACCTAGTTTGTGGTTCTTGTGCACAGCGTGTTGCACACGCGCCGTGTGTGAGCTCACGGTGTGTGTACGCAACCCACGGGCCAGGGTTGTGGCTCTCGTGCAGCCTGTGGCGTGCATGCACGCTCAGCGGGCCAGCTGCGTGCCGTGTGTGTTGCAACCTGCCTTGTACCCCATGTAACTCCCCCCCCCCCGCCCCCCGTCTCTCGGGGTGGATTGGGGGACACCAGCCTTTTCTCGTTCCAGATGCCAGCTCCCCCCAAACTCTTCCTGTCTCTGCTGTACAAACTGGAGGAGAAGCTGCCCGAGGTGGCGGTCGCGCTGGAACTCACCACATGCAGCTCCAGCTCCTTCCGTGTTGGTGAGGAGCCCGGCCCCTCCGCGGGGATCTCACGCTGGCGGGCAGGCTGGGAATCGGTCCCTCATGCGGCTGGAGGGTGGGATGCCTGTGACATTTCTGCTCCTCCCCAACCCCATGTGTCCTGCGCCCTCTTCCCCTGCCCTAACTGCTCTGTTCCCCCCCGCAGGGGCGGCCACCAGACATCAGCCCCAGCCCCTCCCCACCCCACCCCCTCACCTCTCGGGGCTGCTCACTGGCTGTGGACGGCAGAGCATGGCAGGTTGGATAAGGCGGTGAGTGTCCCCAGCCAGGGAGCCGTCCTGCCTCAGGCCTGAGCGGGGCCGTGGGGCTGGTCTCTCCAGCGGCCCTGCCAGTTCTCCCCTCTCTGCCCTCACCCAGGTGCTATGAACTGGAGCTGCGGGACTGCGCCCTGCACGACCTGTCGCTGATCCTGTCACGCCACCAGCCAGGCCTGCAAGAAAGGCGCTTCTCCTGCCGCCTTGGGGAGATCCGGGTGAGGGGGCCACACGGCACAGTGCCCCGGCACTGCCCACCTGCCATCCCTTGTAGCAACATCTGCCTATGGAGCCTGGGGGAGGGGAGGGGAGGGGAAAGGAGTGTCTCCGGGGAGCCCTGCCCCCTGCAGGTGGTTGCAGCTGCTGCTGCCCTTCTGGGGGGGTCTGGCTGGGGGTGGGGGCAGTGCTGAGGTGAGGTGCTCTCCCCGCATGGATCCCTCCTCATGGGTGCTGCCCTGGAGAGCCCATCTCTGCCCGGGCGGGCCCTGGGCTGTGTCTAAGCACCTGTCTCCCCTGCAGGTGCTGGATGCCGACAACCTGTGCTCCTCGCTGCCCGGAGTGCCCAGCCTCGAGGCCTCCCAGGTGCTGTGGCACAAGGGGCCTGGCACAAACCAGCTCTCCCTCAGCCTCACCTTGCGATGGTCCTACCCCCCCAGCCAAGCCCGCTGCTTCCGGATCCACTGCCAGGGCATGGCATGCCCTAGGGGCCAGGTGCTGCCCCTGCCAGAGCAGCTCCTCGGGGTGGCACACAACACCCTCTACCGTGTGGTGAGCCTGGCAGTGCCAGAGGTGCCCCCCAAGGAGTCCTGCCATGTGGAGTTCTTCGTGGAGCCGGTTCTGAACGAAGGGGCTGCCGTGGAGCGTTCCAGATGGGGGCGGCTGGTTCTGGTCTATTCCGACCCAGCCAGCACGAGCACCTATTAAATGTGACCTTTGGCACAGTGCCACGGCTCTCGGCCTTCGAGTTGGGCATTCGTGGGGGAGCGCAGGGCTGGCCTGGGGGCATGATGGAAGGGCAGTGGCAGAGCTGGGGGGTGCTCTGGACGGGAATAGCAGAGATCTTGGGTAGCCCCGACCAGGCCAGGACCCTGGCTCCTCTCCAGTCTTGTCCCATTGGAAGGGCTCCTGGCCAGCCGCTGGCACCACCGCTCGGGCAGCCGCCCCGCCCAGCCTGGGGCTGGGACTGAACCCTGCACTGCTGGGGTGAGCCACGGGGGGGCAGCAGAGTCCCACGTTGGCTGCAAGGGGCCGCTGGGGAGCCCGGGGCTGCTCAGCCCCCCTTTCCCTGGAGCTGCTGGGCAGCGAGGTGGGGACCCTGGGCAGAGCCCGGCTGGAGCCAGGCCCTGCCCTGCTCCGTTCACGCTGCCTGCTCCCGGCATCGCCTGGCCCAGCCGGGTGCTGCAGCCTGACCGCGCCGCCTGCAGCTTTTCACACCAGCCCCGGGTGCTCTGCCTGCGTGGGGAGGGGGAGGGAGACTGCCCCCGGCTGGTCCCGTGGCTGCTGGGGCATGGCCCTGCGTGTAGCACACGCCTGGCAGCCAGCTGCTGGCCACCTTCCTGCTCCTTTGCACCCCCGGGTCTGGTGGCGCTGGGCAGCGGGTCCTGGAAGAGCCCAGAGCCAGCAGTGGCTCTGGGTCCCTCAGCCCCCAAAGGCCCAGGTAGCCCCACTCTTCAGTTCTCTGCGCTGCTGGCGGCTGGGCTCCAGGAAGGGCATGGCTGAGCCTGCCTGGGATAGCCATGGCTGCCGGCTGCATGGGGCGGGCGCGGTGAATGGTTGTGGGCCGGCAGGGCTGCTCCTGGTCCTGAGCTGCTGTACGCCAGGTGCTGGGTCCGGTGCGGGGAGACAGCCAGCGCCCGTCCCCGGCTGGGGTCTAGCCCAGAGACCGTGCAAGCTCCATGGAACAGCTGAGTGAGTGCAGAGGCGGCTGCAGTGGTTCTGTAATGCTGGCTCCCTGGATGCTTTGAGGAGAGGAAATTGACAGTGGCGGTTATTTCCTCACAGGCTCGTGAACGAGCGATTAGCAGGCAGGGGGGTAGCGGTGCTGCAGCGCCAGGTTCACCAGCCCGGCTCCCTGCGCCGGTGGGCCCCAAGCTTACGGCCAGGAACATTAATACGGTGGCACTGGAACTGCTGCTGGGCCGAGTGGAATCGCCCTGAACTAAACCAGCGGACCGGGTGAACAATGAAGGGCTCGGTGTGGCGGGGCGCGCCTGCCAGGCTGGGAGTTTGTGGAAGGGAGCAATTCGCCGGCTCTTACCCTGGGGGGCTTTTAGTTCTTTATGGCGCTTCGATCTGCTTTACCCACCCCGTGCAGTCTGGGCTGGGCTGAGGGGCCTCCCTCCCCTGGTGCCTGAGCCCCACGACCTGCGGGGGGGGGCAGCTCGTGCCCCACAGGCCTGCCTTGAGTGCGTTCTTGCTGAAGCAGGAAGCCCTGTGGCTAGGAAGAGGCCCGCGGAGGCAATGGCTTGGAGCCCTGCTAGGCTGCCTGTTGTGGGGGTTTCACAGCCCAGCCCCGCCGGCAGGCAGGGATAAGAGGCAGAACCTGGTGCTTACCCAGCTGTACAGTGCGACCCGCAGAGGTGCTGCAGGAGCTCGAGCCTGGTGCATGGAGGTGCCTGTGGGCAGAGTGGCTGGGTGGTAGAGTTCCCCCCTTGGGCACCAGCCCGCTCTGCGCATTTAGGCTGTGCGCTAGACGTCCCAGGAACACCCGTTTGCCAGTCACAGGTCAGCCTGGCCCTGAGCAGCGAGGGCAGCCTTCCTAGTACCCCAAGCAGGGGTCACACAAATGCTGGGGGGGGGGGCACCGCTGGGGCTATGGCAGCAGGGCTGGATGGCAGCAGGGCTGGCTGGGTAGGTGGCTCCTGGGGCTTAGGTTCAAGGCAAATTCAACATAAACGCGAGGAGGGTCTGCCCCACGCTCCTTCGGAACAACACCCGGCTGAACAAGGCCGGAGGAATGCCAGGCCCTGCCTGCTGGAGCAATGCCAGAGTAGCTAGCTACAAACTGAGTGCAAGTGCCTAGCTCTGGCAAATTTAAAAGGGCAGCCCCCAGAAAAGCCTCCTGGGAAAATTCCTGTCAGAGGGCGGGCAAGCGAGGCGTGCGTGCTGTCTGGGGCACAGTACCATGCCCGAGTCCAAGAGGGGCTCCAGGGTAGAAGCTGGCATTGGGTGCCTGCTGTGGGCAAATACACACTGGCCACCAGCAGCAGGCTGCCAGGGTGCCTGACACCAGAAGCATGATTTGTCCACTCCGCCCCTTCCTGCAAGGCTCGTCCTGCACTCCAGCTCCAGGCTAATGCCAGGCCGCCAGGGCAGGGACACATCTGCAGAGCAGGCCCGGGCTCCCCGTGCTGGGATGGTGGGGGGCAGATGGCTGGGCCCTGCCTCCCACTTCCAGCAGCCTTCACTCTGGGCCGTGCCCGGTCTATGCTCCCATTCAAAACCTGAGTCATCCTGGTTGAAGAAAGAAATCTTTATTAATAATCTTAATAATAATAATCCTCATACTAATACTGTTCAGTCGGCTGATCACACCTTTGAAGCACACAGAATGGGCGGGCGCCAGCCTGCGCTCTGGGGCCGGGGGCCACCAGGGAGGTGACAGCACGGCAAATGGAAGGAGCTTTGTACAGCGGAGCGGGGTGGCGGGGAAGGGGCTATGTACAACGGGAATAGAAAAGGAGGATCTCATGGCTGGAGCCTCAGGAGCGTATGCTGAATATAAAGTGAAGTTTCATGAGATGACAGAGCCATGTTGGGAGACCTGCTGGATCCATCTGGCTCAGCCAGCTGCCTGCCGTCCCAGCAGCCTCGCAAACAGCTCCATGACCCACCCTGACGCCGCGAGGCTGCTGGGGGGAAGCGCCTCTCTGGCCTTTGGCACAACTGGACTGTGCCAGCTGTGGCATGGGGCAGGCTGTGGGCGAGTAGTTGAAAGAAGCTGGCAAGGGCCTGGATGCATCTGGTGTCCTGGCTAGCAGCGCACCCAGCCTTAGAGCCCAGCTGCCCCCACCTGTCTCTGGTTCAGAGCTGGGCTATGCCAGGCAGGGACCGCCTGGCCAGAGCCAGCACTGTCCTCCCCTCACTGCCCAATTGTGCCCACTGCTTCCCATTCACTGCCCATAGTGACCCTCACGCCGCTGGGCCTCTCCGGCGCCTAGCCAGCTTGGGACTGGGGCTCGAGGCAGGCCTGGCTCTGAGCAGGGACCCTGCAGCCCCACTAAGGGGCGTGCGGTTGGCTCCCTGCCCCTCAGTGGTGATGGGGTGGCTGAGCCAGCCACTGTGGGATCACATGGCCTCCTCTGGCTCCATGCTGGGGGGCAGGGGCTGAGATGATCCCTGGCATGCCATGTTGTGGCCTAGAGATGCACCCAAGCAGCCCCTTCCCCACTCTGTCTGCCCTGGGTAGGTGTGGCACAGGAGAAGGAGCAGGAAGCAGCTCCCGCTTGGCTTTAGCCCCATGGGCTTGTGGGAAGCCAGGAGCGCAGGGCACCGGGGTGATGAAAATGCAAGGGAGCTACAACCTCCGCTTAGCGAACATCCCTGTTAAACCCAGCGGTTCTTCCCCTGCAACACCCAGCAGCCCAGGCAAAGCTGCTGCTGCATCAACGATCCCACCTCTGCTCAGAGAGCCGAGGCCTCACACACTCAACACACCGATGACCGGCAAGCGCAAAAGCACTGGAGCTCTGAAAACAAAAAGCAAGAATCCTACCCCTGAGGCCAAGTCCCCCAAACCTGCAGGAGGGCGTGGGCTGCTGCGGGGCTGTGCCGCTGGCCCTGGCCTCCACAGCACAGGCGTGGGAGGGCGGAAAGGAAGACACGGTGCCCAGGCCCGGAGCCTTGGGCCTGCAGAGTCCTCGCTCGAGGCTGTCCCAGCACGCCGCACTGCTCTCTCCCTCCCTGCCCTAGGCTGGAAGCGCGAGCAGGCTGTGGAGGGGGAGGGGGACCCAAGTCTCCCAACATGGCTGCTGGCCGGGGCAGGGTTGGAGAGGGGCCGCTCTCTGCCCAGCTGGCCCGTGGCGCTGTCCGCTCGGTGTGTACTCTCCGTGACGCAGGCGGGTGCAGCGCCTCCTGCTGGACTTGCTTGCTCAGTGCATGTGTGTGGACAGTATGGGACTCGGTTGGTTGGTTGCCTCTTTGTTTTGTTTTTTGTTGCCTTGTTTTTAATTTGTTTTGCCCTTCCTGGTCCCAGAAGGAAACAGCTGTGGTTTCACTACAACACAAACAGAAAGGCAGAACTTTCACTGGAGCCAGCTGCAGCCACCCGGGAGCTGAGAGCAGTGCCCAGGGTCAGCCCCACAGCAGGGCCACAGGGCACAGCCAGGCAGGCGGGGCCGCTGGACTCCAGCCCCCCCGACCCCATGGCCATTCTCAGCCCTGGGGCCCCGCTCAGCCACACAGTGTCCCATGTGCCCTGTGCGCATGGACTGCCAATGCTGGGGCAGCTCAGCAAACACCAGGGGCAGGTGGGGTGGGCCTGGCACATTAGTTCCTTCCGAAGGGGCTCCAGGATTGTGTAGTGGGTTCTGTTGTCCCCCCAGAAAGGCCCAGGCAGACGGCTGAGCTCACCCCCTGGCTGGGCCTGCACCCCAAACAGCTCTTCTCTCATTAGGCGGCTTTTGTCCTTTACCCTAGCCTGGCCCACAGAACAGTCTGGCTCTTGACTCCAGTCTCTCCCTCTCCCCCCGTAGTGACTGAAGGGGTGGATGTGGCTGGGCAGGGACGACAAGCTAACCCCAGCTGGCCTGTGGCACTAGGGCATCCCATGGCCTGAAACACAGGCTGCCCCCCCAGATGTGACGCTGATGATGTGCAGCTCCCCAGAGCCAGGCGCGCATGGGAGGTTCCAAGTCTCGGCCAAAGGCTGTGCAGAGGGATGCAGGTGTTATTCCCCAGGTTAGTCTTGAGGTGGGGCCATGCTCATTGCCCCCCAGTCTCAGCTATCCCTGCTAGTGGTAGCTACCCTGCACCCTCCGCCTTGCCCGCAGCTCCCGGCCCATTTTGCCAGACAGCCTGTTATCCTAAGGGACAAACCCTCCGCTCCTTTCCCTTGTGTGAGCAGTGCCCCACCCAGGGGCCCTGGCTGTGGTCAGGAGCCTGCACAAGAAGAACAAGCCTGGCCTAGCAGGAGCAGGCTTGCCTGCCAGAGGGTGTGCTGGAGGGAGCTGGGGCAATGAAGAGGCCCAGAGAATGGAAGACTGTGCCAGGCCCAGGTGCGGCTCTGCGCAGGAAGGCAGCTCTCTTGGAATGCCATGGCCTTTGGACTTCACGTGTTCCTGGCAGCGGGGGCAGAGGAGGGGGCTCAGCCCGGGCTCTCTCCCATGGTTTGCTGCTGGTTGTATGTCTAGGGAGAGCAGGACCCGCCCCAGCCCCGCAGCAGGGCAGTGGCCAGGCTGCTTGCTTTGCAACACAGTCAGTTCAGCCAGGGCAGGTCACAGACAGACACAGGTGGGTGAGCAAAGAGACATGAGACGCGGGATGAGAGCAGCTTGAGGTAAAAACCTATGGTTCTAGGTACCGGGCAGAGCCCTGGCCCCTGGCAGGGGCACCGTGTTCTTCCGGGAGGCTCTGCCTTTGCTTAGTTTGGTTTGTTTGGTTTCTAGTGAGCAGTCAGTGTTAGTGTGGTGAGGGGCTGGGTGTCTTGCTAGTAGGGAGTGAAGCGGCTGTACCCTCCTCGGTATAGACTAGCCTGCAACATCAAAGATGAAAGAAAAGCCAATCAGTATTCGAGAGAGGCAAGGCCCATTTTCTTCCCTTTTTTAATGACATCCCACGGGCCTGTCCCTGGAGGACAGGTAGGGCGGAGGCGCCGAGGGGTCCCAGGAGCGGCGCACGCTGCTCCCAGCACTGCCTGGGCTCTGGCTGTTCCCATCAGCTCCGTTCGGGACACTGCGCTCTTTGGGCGCCAGCATGCAGGGCTCCTTCTGGCTGGGGTGGGAAGGGCTGAGTGTGAGAGAGGCTGCAGCCTCCCGTACTCCTGGAGCAGGGCAGGCAGCCCCAGGGCCGCCGATACCTCCTGAGCCCACCGCTGCCTGGGTCGTCCAAGGGGCTGGCGTTAGGCCCCTGCTCTAAGTGCTGCCTGGCTTCCCTCCCCTCTGCTCCACGGAGCGGGGGGACACTTCCTGCAGCCCTGTCAGGGCCCCTCCATTCTCCACCGAGCTCCCCGCCCAGGACTGCTGGCAGCGCTGCTCCGACTCTGCACAGGTGCTGCTGCGCGCCCGGCTCTCGGCCCGGGGGCCGCCTGAGTTCCACACTCCTGTCCGGCCAAGCCCCACGCCTTGGGTGTGCAGAGGGGCACTGGCAGGACCCGCCCTGACATGCTGCAGCTCAGGCCTTGGCCAGGGCATTAGGGAGGGTTAAAAAAAGGAAGAAAACGCCTGGTTGGCTTGGAGACCCTGCCCACAAACAGGACTTTTCATCTTTGATGCTGGTTGCAAAGCTAGCTAAACCGCCCCTGCACTGCGCTGTGTGGGACGGTGTATCGCGCCAGGGAGCCGCGGCGGGTGCCAGGCTGCACAGACACATGTGCGCACACGCTCCCTGGCCGGTCGGCTCTCTGCATGCTGGATGTGAGTGTGTGGTGGGCACCAGGGCAAGAGGGGGGCCACAGACCTCCAGCTTCATCCCCCCCTACAGCATAGGTAGAAAGGAGTTACTGATCTCTGTGCCAGTGTAAGGTGGGTTGGGGGCTCCCGCAGGCTGGGGGGGGGTGTAATGGGTCTCTGTGTGTTGGGGGCTCCCTTGGGGGGGCGGGACAGGCTGTGCGGGGTCAGTTTCTCCTGGGCTTTCCCACCAGTGAAATGCTCCCCTGCTGGTCCCCGACAGTCAGACCGTGGCAGGGACGTCCTGCTCCCCGGGCACATGCAAACTCATTCCAGTCAAGGTGTCCCACTGGGTGTGGTGCCCCCCCCCCAGCTGCAGCCAGTGTCAGGGGAATGCAGGGGGCGAGGCAGCTCTTACCATGGTGCCGATGCTGTACGTGGCAGCAGGGCCGATGGTGTGGTGGTATGGGTCCGCAGCTGCGTACACTCTGCCGTAGCTAGGAGCAAACACAGCGGGCGTTAGAAACCAGAGGTTCCCCCTCCCACCCATACAGGTACCTCCCTGCTGAACCCCATGTGAAGGCCATGCCCAGGGGGGTGGGGGAGGCTGGCCCTCCTCTGGGCCATCTGAGGGGCCTATCCCATGGGGAGGGGGTTCTCCCCTCCTCTGGGCCTAGGGATTTGGCTGTAGGACTGCTGCATTTATCTGATGCTTCTGCCAGGGATGCAGGAGCAGGAAGCAGGTGCTCCGCACTGCAGGGGGCGGCCTGTAGGCGTGATCAGAGGGCTGTCGGTGAGTCACTCCCTCGGCCCCCCGGTGTTTCACCAGCTGTCCCGTGGGGTGGCTGGTGCTGTACAGCATGGAGAGACACAGCTGGAGAATGCCTGGCAGCAGGCAGGGAAAAAGGGGGCTGTGGTCTAGTCCCTAGGCCAGCTCTGCTCACTGTACACTCAGGGCACCTCGACCCCATTCCCCCCCCCAGGGAAGGGACCAGCTGGAGCGCTGCCTCGGGGCCGTGATAGCTGTGATAGGGAGATGCCCAGCTCCTGGCTGAGGGGGCTGTGGGCACGGAGCAGGTTGGTGAGGGCTAGGAAAATGGGTGACCAGGAGCCGCTTTCTGGACGTGGAGGGGGTGCTGGCTGCAATGAGATCAGTTCTGAGCATGTCCCTTCCTCGCCGTGTGCCCTCTCTGGGAGCAGAGGTGACAAGAGTCCCAGGCTCTGTCCCCAGGCCTCTCTCTCCAGGGACACAAGCCCAATGGGCTGGCGGGGAGCCAGGCCACAGGTGCCTCTGGCTGGGCAAGGGTGGCAGAGGAGCGCCTTACCTGTCGCTGTATGCTGCCGCTGCTGGCGGCTGGGCGTATCTGTAGGCTGCGTAACCCCCCTGTGCCAGCAAGAAGAGACACGTCGTCAGGCAGGGACTGGCAGCCCCAGAGGGCTCCGGGCAGGCCTGGTGGAGCAGCTCCCTTGGAAAGGAGCCCAACCTTCTAGCAGACCCCTGAGGAGAGAGCCTGGCTCCCCTCGGCTGTGCCCAGCAGCTGGTGAGTGGTAGGAGCTTTGGGATCCTGCTAGGAGCCAGGTGTCTGCACCATGAGGCAAATGCCAGGCTCATTAGCATTCCCAGGGGACTTGCAAACATCTTAACCGGAAACAATTAAATGTCACTTCCCTGATCGCTTTAATGAGGTGTCACATGAGATAAATCCTTCAGCTGCCCGCCTGAGCCAGGGCCAAGGGCTTTTAAATATGGAGGTTAAATGCTGGTGTGATGCACTGTGCTGACACTGTCCGACAGCATAAATCCAGCGCAGCGCTTGCCTGGCGAGGGGCCCTTGCTCAGGGCCCAGCAGTCAGCACTGTGCCCCCTTCGCCTGCCCTGCACACTGCAGCCCCTGCCCTGTGCCTCTTTCAGCCCGTTCCCCAGCCCTGCTCCTTCCACAGCCCCTGCCCCCTGCAGCCCCCACCCCCTGCAGCGCTTCTTCCGCAGCCCCTGCTCTGCTCTGCTCCTAGAAGCCTGGCCTCCATTCAGGCACCTCTTTTATCCCCCACATCTCTTCTCACTCCGGAAACCTTCTTCTAATGGCTGGGAATTTAACTCTGGCAACACCAGCTTGTCTGGCATGTATTGTCTAGAGTAGCGAGATCACAGTTCTCAGTTGGATCATGGCTCATGAGACAGTCTATAATACTCTGCACATTTTCTGTAAAGTTCCTCACTTTGCAGAATACAGGACAATAGAGAGAAATGAAAACCACCATCAGAACCACAGCTTCATTCAGCGCCAAGCGGCGGGGAATGCCCAGCTGTGTACTCCCAGCTGCGACCAGCAGGGCACAGTGCAGGCCCCAGGGCCATCCCTACGTCTTCTCAGCCCCACCCCGCGTTGTGGCGGGATTCAATCCAATCCGCCTCTGCTTCCTTTGGCATCAGCAAGGAAACGTGAAACACAACATCCAGGAGGAGTGAGCAGCACTTACGTAAATTTCAGCGCCGTAGAATCCATCCTGATAAACGACCCTGCAAACAGTCCAAAGAGACAGGCTGTGCGTCAGAGGGCAAGCCTGGAAGCTGCCAGCACCATGGTGGGTGGGGAGTGGCCAGGCTATTTGAAGGTGGGTTTATTGTTTCGTTGTGGGCCAGACCCGTCTCCCCATCCTGGCTTGCAGTTGGGTGTCAGATGATGCTCTGGAGTTCCTGGGTGGCAGTCTGGTCCCAGCCATGCTGAGATTAGTCTGGGTTGCTCCAGGCTGGCCTGTGTGTACCTGCAATTAAACTGCGGCCGCATCTGCCCGTGTGGATGCTCAGGTGCCAACAGGGCTGAAAGCAGGGAGAAGCTGGGGGAGGAGAGTGACACCTCACAAAAGCTGAGGAGGAACAAGTGCTCTTGAGGAAATGAGATTGCAGCCACTTCCTCTGGGGGCTGCTCTGTGCTGTCCCAGCTGAAAGTATGCAGGAGCCCATGGCATCAGAGGGTTGGTACCCAACTACAGAGAGAGGGTATAAAGCCTGCATGGAACTTGGAGGGAGGAGACAAGAGTGTGGCGTAGGCACAGGAAGTCAGTCTGTGTGCACATGGCTGAAATGCTTGCTGCAGTTACAGCATATCTGCACATAGCTCTCTTAATGTAGAGCCAGTTCAGTTTTAGAAACCTGGAGTCTGTGACGCTGGCAGGCCAGATGCCAGTTCTTGCCCAAGCTACAGGCATTAACGAAGAACTGACAACCTTCGTCACCTGGATGTTAGCTTTGCTCAAAGTAGGTATTACTCTTTTAAGAATGTATTTAGTGTTTAGACCCCAACTGATTTGGGCTAAGTGACCGGTCTCTTGGGATTGGAAGCAACCTGAATGTCGGGTGATTTGTGGTGTAGGTGACCATTTATCACTAAGTCCAGTTTATCTGGGTGGCAAGGTGGATTGGAGAATCTGAGGGGACTGTCTGTGATTACACGCTGAGACGGTTACAGTGATCCAGGAGCTCATATTTGTTACTGGCTTGGTGAAATCTAGTGACAGAACACACCTCCAGCCTGGGGTGTCTGTCCTGAGGCCGGCACTTATGGCTGTGAGCTGCTCCAGACAGCGGGACAAAGTCCTCTCCTGTGATTACCCCGCACCTGGGGCATGAAACCGGGGGAGGGCTATTTCTAGGGATAAACCCTGCCTCCCCAGGAGACACCAAGAGATGGAAGGAGTCAAGGAACCTTCAAAGAGCTCGACTCTGAACAGTGCCACCTCCACTGAGCCGTACCTCACATGCCGGGTCTGCTCTCCCACCCCAGGCTGCACATGTGGGGTGCAGAGATCTGAACACAGAGACCCCAGTTCCATGGAAGGGTGTTGGGCCTCCCCAGCCACGCAGGGACAACAGGCCTACAGCCTCCCAATTTTCAGCTGAGTTGCATGAAGTGCTGGGAAAAGCAGCCTCTCTCCTTCAAGTCCGTCTCCCAAGAAAGGGGGAAAGCTGCTGCCTGCCTCAGACCCCAGGGCCCCACTGGTTCCAGGAAGCCAGGCTCCCTGGGATACTCACGCGCCATAGGTGGGGATAGGTGGAGGTGGGGGTGCGGCGCGGAACGTGTTGTACACAGCACGCCCCCGGCCCCGTAGGTGCGCCCCTCGGTATGCCACAGCTGTCCCCGTGGCTGGGTAAGGGAACCCTGTTACTGAAGGCAAGAGAGAGAGACATGAGCATCCCAGAGCAGCTCTCCGGCTAGCGCCTGCCCATGGGCCATCCTGAGAGAGATGGAAGGGCCCCTCCTGCGCGGCACTCGCCCACCTCAGCAGCACTTCTTGCTCCGAAGTAGGGACTTGCTGCCTGCTGCCATGGGGCACTACCATTGGGAGAACCCACTGTCACCAAGCACAGAGCCCTGCTTACTGCCATGAGGCACGTGGGTACTCCCAGGGGGTTTATGAGCCCTGTCCACCGCCACAGGGTGTTACTCACTGTGACGTTGCACTTTATATGATTTTATAAAAATATGCTAATGAGTGTGAATATAATGTAACTGGAATATGCTTCATGCAAAAGGTCTCTTGTAAGGTATCATTACAAAGCTTATAATCTACTGAGTGTGGTCATCCTATTTGTACGTATGTATCATTCTTGTATCTGAAACTAGAAATATGAAATATAACTCTGAGGTCCTACTGTAATTATGCAAAGTGTGGGCCATTAATGGTGGTTTGGAATCTTAATGGCTCCCATCAACCAGGACAATTACCTGTAGATGGCTCTGTTTTATTTGTAAGTCTTTCTGTACCTGTAGGCTGGCAAGAGGGTAATGAAGTCTTACAGTGACACGTGATCATGTCACCTGAACTGGTATCCATCTTTAACCTGGTGCTTTTCCATTGAGAAGGAGGGGGTGGGAACCCAGAGGGACAAAGGATTCCAGCCTTATGCAAAAGATATATAAGGGGGTGGAACAGAACAAAGCTGGGGGGCATCATGAGAAATCCCCTAGCTACCACCTGAGCTGGAACAAGGGCTGCACCAGGGGAAAGGATTGTGCCCAAACTAGGAAGGCATCCAGTCTGTGAAAGAAACTTATTGAAACATCTCTGAGGGTGAGATTTTATCTGTATTCAGTTTTATTACTGTACTAGACTTAGACTTGCGTGTTTTATTTTATTTTGCTTGGTGATTCACTTTGTTCTGTCTGTTATTACTCGGAACCACTTAAATCCTACTTTCTGTATTTAATAAAATCACTTTTTACTTATTAATTAACCCAGAGTATGTATTAATACCTGGGGGGGGGCAAACAGCTGTGCATATCTCTCTATCAGTGTTATAGAGGGCAAACAATTTATGAGTTTACCCTGTATAAGCTTTACACAGGGTAAAATGGATTTATTTAGGGTTTAGACCCCATTGGGAGTTGAGCACCTGAGTGTTAAAAACAGGAACACTTCTTAAGTTGCTTTCAGTTAAGTCTGCAGCTTTGGGGTATGTGGTTCAGACCCTGGGTCTGTGTTGGAGCAGACTGGTGTGTCTGGCTCAGCAAGACAAGGTGCTGGAGTCCAAAGCTGGCAGGGAAAGCAGGGGCAGAGGTAGTCTTGGCACATGAGTTGGCAGCCCCAAGGGGGTTTCTGTGATCCAACCCATCGCACTCACCACCACAAGGCACATGGACATTGGCATGGAAACCTACCTACCTATCACCATGGGGCACATGGGCACTGCCCAGCATCAGGGCTGGGGCCTGGCTTCAGCATTATTGATGGCTGGCGCTAACTGAGGTTGTAACCCGCCACCTGAGAGAGAGGCTGGCATGAGAGCAGGCCCAGGGGCAATCAGAGTCACGCGGGCTCCTTCTGTGGCAAGTGGGACGTGAAGCAACCCTTCTGCCAAAGGGACTGACCTGATCCAGACTTTACCTGCATAGAATTCAGGACTGTAGACAGCTCCCACCACCGGGTTCAGCTTCCAGCCTGCCACACAAACAGCGAGGCAGTGAGACCCCCCGCAGGGGGAATCCAGAGAGCAACAAGCCGAGATTTCTCCGCCGTCCCTGCCACAGCACCCCCACCCTCCTCCATGGGCCATGGGGAGACAGCCTGCAGGAGGCCTGTGGGATCGGCTGCCTCCGAGCCCACCCCAGGGAGGCCCAGCTGCTGGCAAACACTCTCCATGTTTCCCAGTGCAAACTGCGGCCATGGCAGGGGACCCCTACTGCAAGGGGGGGAGCTGGACATAATGTGGCAAATGTCTCAGGAAAGCAGGGAGAGGAGTCGCTGAGCCTTTTACCCCTAGAGGCCAGGGTCCCACTCCGCTCCTACCATGGAGCGCAGCGCTTGCCCCAGATGCTCAGTGCAGCCCTTTACCCTGGGACTAACACCCTCCTTCCTGGGGTCCTCTGGGCAGAGATGCTGACGGGACTGGGGGGCTGGCCTGAGCCAGAGGCGCTGGGACTTGTGGGCCTGGCTCTTGCTTGTTGCCGGGAATTCTAGAGGGGCCATCTGACCCACACAGCCTCAGGCCCTAGGAGCAGGAAGAATAAAAGCCCCAAACCCCACACCATGCTCCCAGTGCTTGTGCTCCCAGGCCCCAAGGGAAGCTCCCCGCAGCTGCTCACATTGCCGAGCCCCGCCCTGCTGCCCCACATCCTCCAGCCCTTACCATTGATGTAGGGATTTGCAGCCTTTTTGTTCGTCATGACTCGGGCTGTGGCGTTATTCACCTGCAGAAGAGAGGGCACAGGACAGATCGCTGTCTGCACCCAGAGACGCTGCAGTCCCAGGGGCCTGCTCCGCTGCATTTATGTGGAGTTCTTCCAGCCTGGGGCCGGGGGCAATGTCAGTGACATGATCACCAGGCCAGGCAGTGTCGGGGGACACAGGGCTGGAGTCCCGTAGCACTGCCACACTGCCTGGTACCCCAGGGACCTGCACACAGCTCTACTCTGCCCTGCAATTCTGCCTCCCCCTGGGCTCCCGCTGCACCATGATCTGGACCCACAGCTCCTGCACCTGCTGTTCCAGCCCAGGGCTCCCATCCTGCAGTGCCCCTGCTACTCCAGCCCTGGCTCCCCAACCCCAGCTCTGCTGGTGATCCTCAGTCCTGACCTGCAGCCCTGGGGTAACCGATACCTGGTCCTGAGGCCTCAAGAGCTTACACTGCAGATAGCAGCCAGCTCCCTTCGGACCCACATCCAGAGCCGAGCCCCAGCTTGCAGAAGCTGAGTTTGACAAGGTGCTGTGTGCTGAGCAGGCTGCCTTGGCACTTCCTTGGCCTGCTACAAGCTCATTTCAGCCTTGGGGGCTGTACAGGGGACACGGGCACGAGGCAGTGGGAGGAGAGGCCTGTGCTAGGCTCACTGCCTGGCCAGTGCGAGTGGCAAAGCCTGGAAGGATTGCTGAACTGCACGTGTGGAGAGGAGGAAGCCTCCCGTTTTACACCACTCAGAGGGGCCATGGGAAGGGACAATTCTGCACTGGAGCGGGGCAGGGGACAATTTTGGTGCCCATGAATGGGAGGGTCCAATAGTCCTTGTCAGAGCCAGGCAACATGCAGTAGCAGACCGTGCACATTGACCCCCCAGCTGTCGGTGCCCCTCAGTCCCGACCCGCAGATCCCCAGTTACACCGGTCCTGCCCCCCCCCCCCAGCTGTCGGTGCCCCTCAGTCCCGACCCGCAGATCCCCAGTTACACCGGTCCTGGCCCCCCCCCAGCTGTCGGTGCCCCTCAGTCCCGACCCGCAGATCCCCAGTTACACCGGTCCTGGCCCCCCCCCCCCCCCAGCTGTCGGTGCCCCTCAGTCCCGACCCGCAGATCCCCAGTTACACTGGTCCTGGCCCCCCCCCCAGCTGTCGGTGCCCCTCAGTCCCGACCCGCAGATCCCCAGTTACACCGGTCCTGGCCCCCCCCCAGCTGTCGGTGCCCCTCAGTCCCGACCCGCAGATCCCCAGTTACACCGGTCCTGGCCCCCCCTCAGCTGTCGGTGTCCCTCAGTCCCGACCCGCAGATCCCCAGTTACACCGGTCCTGGCCCCCCCCAGCTGTCGGTGCCCCTCAGTCCCGACCCGCAGATCCCCAGTTACACCAGTCCTGGGCCCCCCCAGCTCTGCTGATGCTGTTCAGTTTTCACCCATGGCAGCTCCCACTCTGCCATTTTTGTAGTGTTGACTCCTCACTGCTGACCTGTGGCATCTCTTGCTATCTCAGACCTACCCCCTGCTTCCCCAGCGCTGCCCGTGTCCCTCTGTCCTGTCCTGCAGACCCCAGAGCTAATGCAGCCGACTGGCTGCTCTTTGGTGCCGACCAACAATCCCTGGGAGGGGAGCATGAAAGGGACCCTCACGCTCAGTTCACTGGTGAACTTCAGTCAAGTTGGAGCTGTGCTCCCCAGAGCTGAGGCTTAGCATGCTGGCCTTCAGTGCTCCCTCCAACTCCCCCCAGAACTCCCTGGGGTCCAGCCCTCACCTGCCCTCCTGCTCCTGTGCCATTTGCTTCAGGCGGTAAGCTCTCCTCCTAGCCCCAGTGCAAGGCACCACTGGCCAAGGACATGCGCTGGCACTCAGCAAACATTCCACCATCAGCACCACACGGAGGAGAACATGCATGATGGGGACTCCGCTCTGGGCCAGACTCTGGCATGGCCAGGGGCCAGGTGGCAGGGACCTGGGCCAGTTAATGCTGGGCGGAGCAGGCACTGAGAGGGAAGGAAGCCAGCAAAGCCCACTCCCCTGCTGAACCGCTCCACGGTCCCTGGGCAGGGCCTGGATTTCCCTCCCACCAGCTGGCTCAAAGGAACAGGACAGGTGAAAGCGGGGGTGAACGCACAAGGCATGCGACATGACTGGGACCCCCGCAGTCCCCGGGAAGGGTGTGTGCAAGGCAAGCAGCCTGGGGGCAGGGGAGGCCCAGGCACCCGCGTGGGCGACACACAGCAGGCAATGGCAGTCACACTTATCTGAGCACCTCAATTTTCCGTCCCTCTACGATTGTGCCATTCAGCTTCTCTCGTGCCCGGTCGGCATCTGTGCTAGTTTCAAAAGTTACAAACCCAAAACCCTGTGAGCAGAGGAGAAACGGGGAGGGAGAGAGCGAGAGCGAGAGAGAAGGGGAATGGGGACAGAGAGAGCAGGTGAATCAGGAGAGCTGGCACAGGAGGCTCAGGCAGTGTGTTCAGGGCCAGATCCTGCGTGGAGAGAGCGAGAGAGATCCTGTCTGGGGCCACCCCCAAGTCACCCCAGTAATGGGGAGAGGGGAACAGAGAAGCAGTGAAGATCCAAAAGAAACATCCACACACACAGGGACATGGGCTGCCCTGTACTAGTGTGGGACGGAGGGACTGAGCTGCCCACCCCCTCAGTGTGGGACGGAGGGACCGAGCCAGCCCCCTCAGTGTGGGACGGAGGGCCTGAACTGCCCGCCCCATGCTATCCACTCTCCATCATGGGACAGAAGGACCAAGCCATGGTTCCCCTCCTGCCTGGCATGGGACAGAGAGACCAAGCTGTTCCCCCCCGTGTTTTCCCTATTACAGGATAAAGGGACCGAGCCATTGTGTCCCGCTGGCACGGGACAGAGGGACCGAGCCACCGCCCAGTGAAATCCCTTCTGCTCAGATGAGGCTGCTCCCCTCTGGTAAGGGGCTGGCATTAGGCCAGTGCCCTTTGTCCCCATGGCTGTGGTCTGAGCTGCGGCCAGTTGGGAGGCACCTGAGTGCAGGTGAGAGGCAGGGGACTGGAGTGTGGGGCAGGCCCCTGGCCGCAGAGAGGGAGGGAGCGGGAGAGAGAAGCAGCAGCACACAGACAGCTGGGCAGGACAGGAGTGAGTCAGGAAGAGCAGGGAAGACGAGCCCCTGAGTCCCTCCCTGAGTGGAGCCTTCGCCAGGAGAAACGCACATGTCACAGGTCAGCCTGGCCTGCTCCCGGGGCTGCTGTAATGACGCCGGCCTCGGGCAGCACCCACCTTGGAGCCCCGCTCATTGAAAATAATCTCCACGTCGAGGATCTTCCCGAATTGCTGCAATCAGAGAGAGCAGAGGGGTGAGAAGAGTGCCCGGGCTCTGCAGAGGGGCCTGCCTCGTCCCCAACCCCCAGGCACACGGGGAGCAGGCCTGCTGCAAATCTCCCGCCCGCGGAGCAGCCAAGGGGCCCACCCTGCACAGCGCTACCCATGTTCACCCAGGCTGAGCTGAGCCCCAAGCGATGGGACTGCCAACTTAATGCTCTGCTGCGCAGCCCTTCAAGGAGAGCCCTGGGGGCCCAGCTAACCTGCCAGGCCAGAGCTCCAGAGCCCTGGGGGCCCAGCTAACCTGCCTGGCCGGGCTGGAGCTCCAGAGCCCTGGGGGCTCCAGCTAACCTGCCGGGCCGGAGCTCCAGAGCCCTGGGGGCCCCAGCTAAGCTGCCAGGCCGGAGCTCCAGAGCCCTGGGGGCCCCAGCTAAGCTGCCGGGCCGGAGCTCCAGAGCCCTGGGGGCCCCAGCTAAGCTGCCGGGCCGGAGCTCCAGAGCCCTGGGGGCCCCAGCTAAGCTGCCAGGCCGGGCCAGGCCGGAGCTCCAGAGCCCTGGGGGCTCCAGCTAACCTGCCGGGCCGGGCCAGGCTGGAGCTCCAGAGCCCTGGGGGCTCCAGCTAACCTGCCGGGCCGGGCCAGGCCGGAGCTCCAGAGCCCTGGGGGCTCCAGCTAACCTGCCAGGCCAGAGCTCCAGAGCCCTGGGGGCCCCAGCTAACCTGCCGGGCAGGAGCTCCAGAGCCCTGGGGGCCCCAGCTAATCTGCAGGGCCGGAGCTCCAGAGCCCTGGGGGCCCCAGCTAACCTGCCGGGTCGGAGCTCCAGAGCCCTGGGGGCCCCAGTTAACCTGCCAGGCCAGGCCAGGAATGAGAGGCTCCCAGTCAGTCTGCCGGGAGGTAGCAGCCTGGGATATGCCCTGGGGAAAGGGGGAGAGCCTGGCATACGAACAAGAGACGAGATAAGGTGAGCACTTGGACACTGTTAGGATCCATTAGTTCTATGTTTGCAATGTCAAGTCCCCTGCCCTGCCTCTTCCTGGGCCCACCGGGGACGACGGGGCTGGTGCACACACTGGCCATACACACCCCGAACATTTGCCGCAGGTCTGGATCCCGGAACCGGAAGGGGATGTTGGAGACGTGTAACCTCTTGGGCTGCTGCTTGTCTGAGTTCTCTGAGGAATGGAGCTGTTGGCTCTCTGTCTGTGCGGCTTCATCTGTCTGCTGGAAAAAAGGACCCCAAAACCATCAGCCCACTGCAGCACTCATGCTGGGAAGGGGACATGCCGCCAAGGGCCAGTGCCCCCGAGGAGCCCCATGCAGCATCACTAACCCCCTACCTGGCACTATGGTCTGAGCCAGGCCCTTCCTGCTGCAGTGTCTGATCCCCAGACAGGGCGTGCAAGGGAGAGGGGGTGAACGAGCTCCTCCCACTGCGGGGGTGGAGACCTCTCGTGAAAAGTGCAGGGCGAAGCTGTGCCTGACCCCAGGGAGAAGAGCTGGCCTGGTGCTGCAGAGAGGCCTGCCAGAGGGTCCGCACTGGCACTACTGTAAAATGGACCCAGGGATCAAAGCCCTAACAGTCTGTGGCCCCCTCCCACAGCCCCCCGGGCTCCATCTCCTTTTACACTTTGGCAGCACGTCTAGCTTGTCACCAACACAGCCTCACTAGACTGAATTAAGTGAGGGTGTGCAAGTTTGTGCATGTGTATGTGCAAGAGAGTTATGTGAGAGGGTGAGTGTGCAAGTGTGAGTGCGTGCAAGGTGAATGGGGATGCGTGTGTATGTGCAGTGTGTGGGGATGAGTGTGCACATGTGCAGTGTGGATAAGTGTGCAGGCATGTGTGCAGAATGCAGATGAGTGTGCATGTGTGCAGCATAAGTTTAAATGAGCGTGTGCAATGTGCGTGTGGATGAGTGTGCATGCATACATGTGGATGAGTGTGCATGTGTGCAGCGTGAGTGTGGACAAGTGTGTGTGTACGCAGTGTGCATGTGGACGAGCGTTTGCATATGCAGCGTGCACGTGCAGCGTGCACATGGACATGCGTGTGTGCATGCAGTGCGTGTGGATGAGTGTGCGTGCACAGTGTGCATGGACGAGCATGCGTGCAGCGTGCATGTGGACGAGTGTGCGTGTGTGCAGCATGAGCATGGATGAGCGTGCATGCCTGTGCAGTGAGAGTGTGGACAAGCGTGCGTGCGTGTGGAGGGAAGGCCAGGGAGCGGGCCCAGCTGTGCTGTGTGGTGCGACGGGGGCGGGCTGGCACTCGCTGACGGCGGCTGGCTGGGAAGTGAGAGCTCAGCACTTTCCGCTTGGAGCTGCATTACAACCACCTAATTGAAGCTATCTGATTGGACAGGAGCCAAGCAGGTAGATTACAAGTGATTAGAAATGACAGGGGAGCCCGTAAACTGGGAGAGGAACTGGCAACCGCAAACTGCCGCTGCCCGTGCTGTGGGCACAGCAGCCCCCAGGGGGGCTGGAGCTGCAGGCTCAGCCTATGGCTCTCCCTTTGTAGCCACAGGTTGCTCAGCTCTGGGGCAGAGGCCTAGACTTGGGACTGAGAGCCTAGGCTAACGCTGGGAACGGGGGGGCAGGGGCTGCGTGACCCACCTGCCTCCTGGTGGGCAAGGCTGTTCTTCCAGCCTGGGACCTTACTGACAACTCTACCAGGCCCCTCAGTCCTGACCCACAGCCCCCTGCTGCCAGGCAGGGGACTCCCGGATTCCCCAGGTCACTGTTTCATACACACATTCTCAGAGCACTTGCTACCATCTCGCCCCCTCCCCCACGCTGGCATATTGCCCTGCCTCCCAAGAGACACCGACGGCACTGGCCCCAAGCGCCAGCCTGTGGCCAAAGGACCCTGAATCCCTTCGTGGCTCATCACTGCTCCTCTCACCTGAAAAGCCCCGCTGCCCACCCGGGGCTCCATGGGGGCTCTTACCGATACCGTCTGCGTCCCTGCTATGGACTGCGTGCCGGCGTCGGTGCCCGGCTGCTCAGCGTGGCTCTGTGCTGGTGTGTAGAGGGTCATGGCGTGCTCCGGTACCGTGCTCTGCCCCGAGTAATCCTGTGTGGGGTGAGGGTGCGGGTGCGGGGGTGCGTACTCTGCAGGGATTCCATTCTGGGGAGGCGGAGGATACTGGGCTGGGGGGTAGGGCTGAGCCATCGCTTCAGGAGGAGCCGTGGCGTCCTGATTACCCTGCAGAGACAGAAGAAGGCTGCTGACTGTCCAGCTCCATGCAGAGCCTGAGAAGTCCTCGGAGCAAGCAAGTGGGGCCCCCCCAGGTGGTGAGGCCAGGAGACCCCAAGGGTTGGAGGCCATACCATCCACAGGCCAAAGCAGGGACCCCATTGGAGACAGGTGTTTGCAGGGGTTTGTAACTCTATTGACAGGACCCTAGGAATGGGCAGAGAGGGTCAGACCTGTATGCACGCATGTCCAGTCCCTTGGGGTGAGCTCCCCACAGGGAAATGGCTGGCTCATGCCCTGCAGCAGGAGGGCTCATGGCCCGTTGTCCTCTCACAGGGAACCCTGGCTGTAGAAATGTCTGAGTGGAACAGCCATCCTGATCTCAGGCTGGCAAAGGTACCAGATGGATGGCTGCCAACTATTGCCAGGACAGATGCAGCCTGAACCAGTCCGTGTGCCTCAGGCCTGATGGACAGGGACCAGCCAACATACTGCCCTCCCAGGTTCCACCTGCCACGCACTTTGGGCCACACCAAACCACATCCAAACACACCAGGGAAGATACAGCTACTTGATGCACAAGTGGAAACTCAAAGACTCCCCTTCATGTGACTGTGGTGAGAACAGCCAAGCCACTGAACACAGCAGAACCAGGGCTGGCTCTAGGTTTTTTGCCGCCCCAAGCAAAAAAATCCCTCCCCCCACCTTTTTTTTGCCTTTTACACATTTGCACTTTGCAATGTTTTTTTGTTTTGTTTTGGTTTTTTTTTAACTGTTTAAAATTTTAAAAAAATGAAAACAGAATCTGTAGTTAGTGAAATAAAACAATTTCCTACTAGTGTACTCATTTAATTTTAGCAAAATCACAATTACAAACAATTTGGGTTCAACTATGCACTGTAATAACTTTAGTGTCTTCCGGTGCGCCCAGTTTCTCATAAATTAAAAGAATTTATATGAATTGAATGTTCCTGGGTTTATACTTGCGTCCTCTTTTAATAATTCAGTGACATCTACATTTTTCGCAATGGTCCTTTCAACTGAAATTAATCCGAGTCCTGACAGACGATTTTGAGACATGGTGGACTCAAATAATTTTTTAGTAATTTCAGTTTTGAGACACTGCGCTCACCAGAAGCCACTGTTTAAAGAATGTGTAATGCTATAGCAGTGTTTGGAGTGAGGTGCTCGGGGCTGTACATCCCGCCCGCGGGCCCCCAGCCTCACCCCAGCAGAGGGGACAGTAACCAACAGAGTGGCTGGGGGGCGAGTCAGCCGCAGGGAGGGGGCAGACCAGGGGCACCCACCCAGCACTGAGCCGCCCGGGGCAGCGGGTCCCTTATCGGCCAAGGGTCTTGCCCCGATCAGGGGTTCCCCTCCACTCGACTCCAGCTCCTCCGCTGCTTATGACACGTGCGGCAGGGACGGGCAGGAAGGGAGAAGCCGCATCGCCCCGCTCCCATGGTGGCGGGGGGCCAGGGCAGGAGCGCCCCCGGGCCAGGACCCCCGCACTGAGCCCACCGCCCCACCCCACGCAGGGGCTCACTGGTTGTCTGAGCGGGGCCGGGGGAAAAAAAGGATGGCTGGAAGGCCGCCCCTGGAAATGTGCCACCCCAAGCCCGTGCTTGCTGTGCTTGTGCCTAGAGCGGATTCAGAGGTGAACTGGACAATATCCATAGTGTCACAGAAGAGGCCTTGAAATGGCTTGTGAACCTACTGCTGCATCTATAGAGCATTGCTCTGCAGAGCTCTGGTCTGTGTCTCCTTTGCTCCATCAGCCCTCAGGCCCCTGCTTTCCTGAGCCAGCAGTGGGGCAGCACTGGGAACTGGACTCAGACTCACCAGGGGCCACTGAACAGGGGGCGAGTGGTGACCCACGAGCTTTGGTGCAACTCTGAATCTGGCAAGGTCAGCAGCCCCTGCTCCTACTGTGCAGGGATCCTCAGAGAAGAAAATCTGGACATTCCAGAAAGAGAAACTAGGGCAGGCTTCAACTTGGAGAACAACAAGGGAGAAAGCCCAGCCGCTCTGGCATCATTGTTCCAAAGAGGATTGCAGAGCATCATTATCCATGATTAGCAAACACACTGCCAGGTGAGTCAGGCCCACGGGGGTGGGGAGAAAAGGGTGGAAAAGAGGAGAGGAGAGCCAGTGCAATGGAGGGGAGCAGGGAGGGGAGGAAAGGGGAAAGAGGCCTAGGCAGAGGTGTGAAATGTCAAATGGCATCTATCACCGAGTCCCTGGGCGATGCTCCGGAGCTGCTCCCTACGAAGCCAGTCAGGACTCTGGGGAAGTCTCCTTTCTGGGAGCAGCCTGTCTGCAGGACACACAGCTCACACAGCTTCCACCTTCCTGGGTCTGACCTCGGAGCATTCAGCATCCTCTGCCCCTCCGTGCGCTTCCCACAGCGAGTCCACCCAGGCGGGGTCCTGGGGAAGCCAGAGGGTCCTGCCCCCCAGCTTCGCAGTCAGACGTGACTCTCAGCCAGCCAGTAAAACAGAAGGTTTATTAGATGACAGGAACATGGTCTAACACAGAGCTTGTAGGTGCAGAGAACAGGACCCCTCAGCTGGGTCCATTTTGGGGGGTGGTGAGCCAGACAACCATGTCTGCACTTCACTCCATGTCCCCAGCCAGCCCCAAACTGAAACTCCCTCCAGCCCCTCCTCCTCTGGGCTTTGTCCCTTTCGCGGGCCGGGAGGTCACCTGATTCCTTTGTTCTCCAACCCTTTAGCTCTCACCTTGCAGGGGGGAAGGGCCCAGGCCATCAGTTGCCAGGAAACAGGGTGTTGGCCATTCTCTGTGTCCAGACCCCTGCACACCCCTGCCCTCTAGGGCTCTGCAACGATCATACACCCTTGTCCCACCCCCTAGACACTTAAGAACTGCCTAGGGGAAACTGAGGCACCCCCCCAATATTCAGAGAAAACATTAAGAACAGTCCCACTTCGTCACAGCATCTTAGCACGCAAGGCAGATATCAAAGAACTGATTAACCCCTTTGCTTTAACTTACCCAATTTACCCTCTTTCCTGGGGCTGGCAGGGGAAATTCCCCCGTCCTGTGGGGTCAGGGCTGAAAGCCAGAGACGGGGCCAAGCCTAGCCCCGAAACACTCAGTCACTGACCATGAGGGGATGTGAGGCTGGAGGAGGGCGTGGGAGAAGGCGTGCTGAGAGTGATAGGCAGGGGGCACCAGGCTGACCCCAGGGAGAGCGAATGGAGGAGGACCCAGTGCTAAGTGCCAGCCCTGGGGGTGTGCTTCCCTTGCTGCTCTTGGAGGGTGGGTGGGTCCGTCACTGGGGAATCCTCTACCTGGGGTGGAGTCCTCCCAGGGCAGGGGGCTCTGCTGAAGCAGCCCTCCCTGCACCCAGGGCCAGCTGGGGCCCTCCTGTGCAGGCTGCACTGGGGCAGGGCTCCACAGCTCTCCCTGCCTGGGCTCGTCCTGGGCCCTAGGATAGGGTGGGGGTCCTGTGGTGCCTGCCTAGCTGTAACGTATTGGGAAACATAAATAAATGCAGCAGTGTGACGAAGCGGAACTGTTCTTAATGTTTCCGCTGAATAGTGTGGGGGTGCCTCAGTTTCCCCTAGGCAGTTCTGAAGTATCTAGGTGGTGGGATAAGGGTGTATGATCATTGCAGAGCCCTAGAGAGCAGGTGTGTGCAGGGGCCTGGACACAGAGGATGGCCAACACCCTGTTTCCTGGCAACTGATGACCTGGGCCCTTCCCCCCTGCAAGGTGAGAGCTAAAGGGTTGGAGAACAAAGGAATCCGGTGATCTCCTGGCCCGGCACAGGGACAAAGCCCAGAGGAGGAAGGGCTGGAGGGAGTTTCAGTTTGGGGCTGGCTGGGGACAGGGAGTGAAGGGCAGACGTGGTTGTCTGGCTTATTGCCCCCCAAAATGGACCCAGCTGAGGGGTCCTGTTCTCTGCACCTACAAGCTCTGTGTTAGACCATGTTCCTGTCGTCTAATAAACCTCTGTTTTACTGGCTGGCTGAGAGTCCCGTCTGACTGCGGAGTTGGGGGGCAGGACCCTCTGGCTTCCCCAGGACCCCGCCTGGGCGGACTCACTGCGGGAAGCGCACGGAGGGGCAGAGGATGCTGAATGCTCCGAGGTCAGACCCAGGAAGGGGGAAGCTGTGTGAGCTTCTTGCCCTGCAGACAGGCTGCTCCCAGAAAGGAGACTTCCCCAGAGTCCTGCCTGGCTTCGTGGGGAGCAGTTCCAGAGCATCGCCCAGGGACTCCGTGACAAGCAGTCACACGTGTGTGTGTGTGTGTGTGTGTGTGTGTGTGTGTGTGTGTGTACACACTCTATTATCCAAAGGAGGAGCAGCACAGTGGCAGAGCAGGGGCTGTAATGCAGGCGGTGGGGGGGAGAGAAAGGTCGGGCTGGGGAGAAAGGAGCACACTCCTAGGAAGGTTTCAGAGTAGCAGCCGTGTTAGTCTGTATTCGCAAAAAGAAAAGGAGGACTTGTGGCACCTTAGAGACTAACACATTTATTTGAGCATAAGCTTTCATGAGCCACAGCTCACTTCATCGGATGCTTATCATCAGTCCCTGTTGGAGTGGAAAGATCCCTTCCCAGCAGGCGCCGTGCTGTGCGCCTCACTCAGGCCTGCCCAGGTGAGGGGTGCTCCCCAGACCCCAACCCATGCTTGGGGGCTGTAAGTTAACACACCTGCCTCTCCAGCCCTTCTGTCCCAGCTCCCAGCCATGGGACCCAGCAGGTTCCTTGTAGAGTGGGACCTGGGATGGGAAGGGGAGGTCTGGACTCCAGGCCACTCTTACTATTGATTCCTGGTCAACGAGACTACTTGACCAGCGGTGAAAGTGAACCCAGAACCCAAGGCCCACCTTCACCCAGGGGCTCTCAGTCATGGTCCAACACCGGCCCCCCTGCTCCCCCCCCCCCGTGTCAATAACCCCATGCTGACAAACAAACAGCTGCAAACCCTTTAGCCAGCATACAGGAGCCAGCTTTGACACCCCCTCTGGATAGGGTCTCTCCTGTTGTGTGCGTGGCTTGGACTGCGGAGACAAGCTCCTTCATTGCGGGTGTGAACAATTTATGATGCAGACAAGATGTTGGGGGGGGTGGGGTGATGGTGGGTGGGTGGGCAGGGGAAACTCTAGCTTCGGCCGTCCCCATTACTGGGACCTTGCACTGGCAACTGAATTGTTAATGGAGGAAGTTGAGACCTATAACCCAGGGCATTGTGGGTAATTATATACAAATCCAGTCTGACTAAAGATCTGCAAGTCATTCAAAGGCTTACGGGCTTCTTCCTCCGCTGACTCAGCCACTCGCAGCTTCCTAGGGATGCAGCAGCCAGACGCTCGCCAGAGTGATCTGAGCTTCAGGCTGGCAGCACCAATGCACTTTGGAACCAGCCAGCAACAGCCCTAACACCAAGCTCCAGGCTACACTGTGACCCTCCGGTGCATCTCCATAGGTGTCATTGGCAAAGACTGGCACTGCGGTGCTGCTGTACACAGGGTACATGCCAGGCTTGGGGAGAGATGGATCTGTGCAAGGGTAGGCTATTACCGGTGGGCCTGGGACAAAGTGCCACCACCGAACATGGCAGATTCTGCTCGCCATTTCAGAGAAGTGGGTTCCCGAAGCAGAAGGCAGAGCAGGAAGTGGAGGGAGGCACTGCAGACACTTTGCTCTAAGGACACCCTGCCCTGGAGGGCTGGGACTAGCCTGTGGAGTCTTTCAGCTTGGGGTTAGGCAGCCAGTTACCACACTCAGCTGATGCCAGATCCTCCCACAAGCCTGTCTCGGCTGGCACGGACCACATTTGGGATCTAGTCAGATTCCAAATACCAACTAGCGTGTCCGTCAAAAGAAGCAACAGCCATGTACTTAGTTAGGACTGAAAGTCCAGACCTGGCCCTCACTTGTGCCCCTACACAGCTGGTCAGCAGGGAGGCCAGTGAGTTAAGTGCACTGCTGAATACCCTTCCAACACAAGGAGCTAGCCAAGAGCTGCATAGTTTTCAGGACACAACCAACATAATCACAAAGTCCTTTGCCATCACCAGATTCAAGAGTAAATCAGATCCCAGCAGGGTTTCCTCACCTTCCTCCTGAGTCCCATGCAGAGAAAATTGCCATAGTCCAAGCCCAGGGCTTCTAGGTCACTGCTCCAAACCTCCCTTTTGCAGATGGAAATGGGATGCCCCTGACTGGGGCAGGGCTCTGTCTCACTGGGAAGTCTGTCCTGCCCTATCAGCTAGGAGCCTTGTACCAAGTGAGGAAGAGCTTTGAACAGTGTCTGGAGGAACAACACCACTACCAGGGAGGGAGCAGGGCTCTTAGGAGGGGCACTGGTGCCTCTGACACAGTCCCATGGGCCCCAACAATGCGGCCCAGGCCAGCAGCACAGTGCATGGCCCTGGGGGTGAAGCAGACTCCAGAGCCTGCCCCCAGCTGGGGGCGCAGCAGATTCTGTGAGCTCCAGTGCTCGGGAACACTGCCAAGCGTTTGAGACACCTGGCAGGGGCCAGTGAAAAGAAAAAAACAGTCTCTGGCTTCCAGAGCGGAGCAGGGCTCATGCTAACGTGGACCCGTGGCCCTGTCTGACAGTGCCTGGGTCCCGCATCACCATCTCAGACACAGCAGAACAAATCCAGCACCACTCTGCACTAAGCCCCATCCCCTAGTAACCAGACACATTACCACAACCAGCAGCTGGGGCAGAACCCAGTGCCATGAGCTGCTAAACCCACCAATGAGGCGGTGTAGGCCTGGCCAGATTGCCGGGCAGGTGCCCCAAAGATATCGACCCGAGCAGCTTTCAGTCACCTTCCCCGTGGGACAAGCAACACACACATCACAGCCTCCGCACACAAGAAGGGGAGCAGGCTCAGCAAACCCTACAGCCCTGCTGACCCCTGACATGCCTTGGGCCTTTGAGGATGGAGCCCAGGCAGCCGGCCCCTTCCTACCTTGTTTACCAGCTCCTTGCAGTGGCTGGACCAGCCAGAGGCCCCATGCCCCGGCTCAGCAGCAGTTCTGTGGCCTGCTTTCCTTTCCCCATCCCAGCATCGCTCCCCAGCATGCATCACCTGCTGGGCCAAGCCATCGGTCAGGCTGCTCCTCACCACAGCTCCCATGAAAGGCCACCTCAGCCCACAATAGCTGGGAGGGTCTGCCAGACACTTGGCCAGGCTTGGCTCTCCCAGGGCTTTCAAGGAGGTAGACTCGCCCAGCCCAGAGCGCCCTGTTCAGCGGGGATGATCCCGCCGGCATAGCTCAGAGCGGGGTCTGGGCCATGGCAGTGCCACACCCAGAGCCCCTAAGGTGAGGAACCTTCCGGTCCCTGAAGGGCACTGGGGAGCATGCTGAATTCTCTGCCAGGGACATGGCAAGGGCAGGGCAAGCTGAGGGACGAGGGGCAGAGGGTGAGCTGGGATGCACGGACCAGGAGGAAGCACAGGAGCGTGCAGAGCACAGGTTGGGGAGTGGCCCCACCTCAGCAGGTCCCCACGGCTGGCGCCCAGCCAGCTCGTCCACTGACAGCCGCATTCGTATCAGTTATTAATTAGGGCTGTCGCAGTGCTTGTCATCCCAAGTATTATTTCATTCAGGGCCCATTAGGTTCCCCTGTTTTGCTGCTTGCTGTCTCTGGTGCTGCAGCGGCCCTGATCTATGGCTCACTCTGCGATCCCTCCCACCAGGCGCTGCCCATCCATCCCCAGGCACCTGCCAGGGAGAAGGATGGGGAGACACTCACCTGCTCAGCGAGCTCTGAACAGAAGAAGGGGCTCCCTCGCTCAAGGACAGGAACACAGGGGCCTGCAGGAAGAGGGAGGCTGGGGGATCCCAGAGGGGAGAGACTTGCAGGAGGATGGGTTGGGGGACCCAGGTGGGAGGGGAGGGCACCCAGGGGGAAGGGGAGGGACTCACAGGGGATGGGTGGGGGGTCCCAGGTGGGAGGGGTGGACTCACAGGGGATGGGTGGGGGGTCCCAGAAGGGAAGGGAGACAGGTAACAGTTTAGCTGAGCGACGCCCATTCACATCACTGGGAACCTGGCCGCTGCTCTGCTCCCCATGGGCTGCACTAAATGTTTCCCTCGACACACGCTGCTTTGCACAGGCCGTGCTCCAGGAAAGGCCCCGACCCACAGGAACCCCAGAGCAGTCCCCCTGCTTCATCCATGCCTCCCATCCAGAGCACTGCAGCCCCCTCCCGCTCCTCAGCACCCCCAGTGTCTCCTCCAGACCCCCCAAAGCACTACACTTAGTACACTCAGATCACCTTCCTGAGCCGGCGCTCTGAGCAAGGCACCCCTCTCTGCCTATGCTGCCATGGACACCCTGTAACTACTTCCCCCAGGGCACAGAGCTGGTTCATATGGCCCTAGCTCTTCTCTCCTCTGCTTGCTGCCTGGAAGAACCCAACAGGCTGCTTGTGGCCAGGGCATGGGGCTGGGAGATCAAGCCATAAGCACTGGATTAGTCAACGGTCCATATGCAGTGCCCTGGGTGTTAGAGCAGGGCTGGCCCTTCTCAGCCCCTCGCACCGAGCAGTGATAGCGGTGCCCTGGTCTGCATGCTGCATATGGGCACTCTCTGTGCCAGCCCCTCACACCGACAGCGGTGCCCTGGTCTGCATGCTGCATATGGGCACTCTCTGTGCCAGCCCCTCACACCGACAGCGGTGCCCTGGTCTGCATGCTGCATATGGGCACTCTCTGTGCCAGCCCCTCACACCGACAGCGGTGCCCTGGTCTGCATGCTGCATATGGGCACTCTCTGTGCCAGCCCCTCACACCGACAGCGGTGCCCTGGTCTGCATGCTGCATATGGGCACTCTCTGTGCCAGCCCCTCACACCGACAGC
The DNA here is from genome assembly GCF_015237465.2 of Chelonia mydas. Classification (NCBI taxonomy): domain Eukaryota; kingdom Metazoa; phylum Chordata; order Testudines; family Cheloniidae; genus Chelonia; species Chelonia mydas. The sequence continues at coordinate 1,445,508 of NC_051254.2, forward strand.
GGTGCCCTGGTCTGCATGCTGCATATGGGCACTCTCTGTGCCAGCCCCTCACACCGAGCAGGCAGTCCTAGCACCACAAACACATTTTAAGATGAAAACACTTCTGGAAAACAAAGGGTTCACAAGCCCAATTTCACATCTGCCTGGGGCAGAGCTGAGGTCCTGACTTGCCAAGAGGGGCAAGTATGTGTGGGGTTGTGTGGGTTCAGGTAGAAATGGAGGAGGGCACTGCATTCCAGGCACTGAGCCCACAGGATCTGAGCCAGGAAAAGAAGGAGGTGGGGTGGGGAGAGACAAGTGAGGGCAACAGGTAGGGTGAGCTGGGAGTTTGACAGGGATGAAGTAGGGAGGGGCGTGACGGACAGTGAGCCAGCTATGACAGCCCAGGGGCTAGGCCTGACTTCTGTACTGTATGGTTTGCAGAGAACCCGCTGTGCCATAAACTGACCACTCCTGCAAGGAGCAACTTCACAGACCAAAGAGAGACAGACGGTGACCCAGGCGAGGAAAGAGAAGCCAGAGAGAGCAGGAAATGCATAAGGCACTAGGACAGCAGCAGGCCCACGTGACAGGGGCTAATGCTAACAGAGCAGAACCCAGCTCTAGTGGGAAAGTCTGGGAGCTGGACACCCAGAGAGGCCTGAGATCTGGAGCTGGAGTGATAACACAGCCCCAGCCATCCCTGCCCTTCAGCTCCCAGCCCAGGGCCATGCAGTGCTCTGAGCTCAACGTCAGCTTTGTGAGCTGAGCCTGAGGGCTTTGCTGAGCCACGAGACAGACAGACGCACCAAGAGACTGCCCCAAGCAGTGAGGAGCTGGACCCCTGGCATCACAGGGCACTGGGCCTCTCTAATAAGCAGGTTGGACTGCACCCAGCATGTCCCTCCCCTGGTGTGAGCGCAGGGGATGCTCCCGGATGGCAGCTTGGATGGTGATTTTCTGCATTTTCATTAAAAGATATTCTAATTATTAATGGCCCATGGCCCTCATTTAATAAATGAGACAGGAGATTAAGCACATTGCCTGAGACAGAGCTCAGAGAAAGGAAGCCAGTATTTAAAACTGAACAGAGACCCAGCTGGAACTGAGAGCCAACAGCTATCAATTAATCTTACCACTCAGCCAAGAGCAGGGCTCCCGGAGGGGCTGGGGGTCATGCCAGGGACAGCAGGGCGATAGAGCCCTGGAGTGCTGGGCAGGTCTGGGCAACACGTGGCTGTCAAGAGGATGCCCAGTGGCATGCCCAACAGCCCACAAGCTCTCGTGCACACTGGCTTTGCCACAGTGGGCATTCACCCACTGCCGGGACTCGAGCTCAGCATTCAAAGCGAGCAGCCGTGTTTGGAAAAGCTGGCTCGGGTGGCTGGAGCAGTCATGCTGGGGCTGAGATGTCCTCACAAGGGGACAAGAAGCCCCTGCAAGACACAGCCCTTTGGGCCCTGCTCAGCCTCCCTGGGATCCTCACTCGGCATCACATAGCACCAGGGCTGCGACAGCAGAGCCATGGGGCACAAGAACCCCTTCTGAGGTGCAGCCTGGTGGTTGGGAAGCCAGCAGCACCTCCGAGGCACTGCTGTGGCTGGTGGGGTGAGACAGCATCCAGCTCGGGGGAAGCCCCCAGCGCCACAGAGGGGAATAGCTCCCTTGCCCGTCCTCCGCTTCTCCTGGCAGATGGGCGATCTGGCAAGGCCCTTCTGCAGCAAGCCGGTGGCCAGGCGAGCACAGCTATCAGCAGGCACCATGGAGCATTCACCTGAGAACAACAGGGCCCTGGGCTGGGGGCACAAGGCCAGCCGGGAACAGGGGCCCCGTTCCAAGGAGCAGGCCAATGAGAGGGTGGGGCAGCTTGGGTGAACCCTTGCAGGCACTGACGGCAGCACGGAGGGGAGCTGGGGCAGGGGGAAAGTTCCACCCACACTGCTGCTTATTGACCAGCCCTCCAGGCTCAGGACAAGCCTCTGCACTTCCCGCCCCACCACCTGAACAAAGACAACATGCCCTCCGCTCCCACGCCTGGCCCTGCGCCAGCCCCCCCCCCCACAGTGGGCTACCTTCCCCCACCGAGACTGCGACCCCGCTACTGTGGGCAGAGGAGTGCCAGGTGTGGTGTCTCACCCTCCGGAGCTGGGTGTGCAGGGAGGGGAGGAAGGTGAGAACCCCAGTGGCTGGCTAGGAGCACAGCTGGTAGGGTGAGAGGCTGCCATGCACGATCCACACGCTGGCACGAGGATCCCCTTGTGGGTAGGGCAGCAATGCTTTTATCTGTAGTGCCCATGGCAGCGGAAACTGTGGGCAGGCTGGCAGCACGCTGGGTGTCAAGCTCTGGGAAACACTCTGCCCTGTCTTGGAGGGGAGTACTTTGGGGGCTGGCGAAAGGTCTGCGATGCCCCATGGTGGTATTGGCACTCCCACGCGCAGGCAGGCCCTGTGTAACCCGGCCTGGCTGGCAGGTGGGTGGAATAATAGGAAAAATAAAGAGATCAGTCTTGTTCCCGCGGCTCCCTGAGCCCACTCTCCATTTAGATCCAGGAACAGACCCAGGAGAATGACGAGAGGGCAGCCTCTCCCAAGTGCAGCCCCCTGCGCTCACCCCCTGCCAGCTCTCCACTTCCCCCGGAGCACCTCGCTGGGCGGCACTGGGGAGCCTGCGGAGCAGAAGCTGTGCTGCCCTGGAGCTCACAGTCCCACCGCCACCGACTACCCGTTGTCTTCCCTGCATTACATCTGGAGCTGCATGCAGCCCCTGCCCAGACTGCTGCGCGCCAAGGCTGTCTCCCTGCCTCACTCACCGCAAGGCCGGAAGTGGATCTAATCTTTAGCTGATTAAATGTCCCTCATTAACGAGTTTCTTTAATTAATGAAGTTTTTGTGTTTGCTCCACTTGCTTTATCCCTGCCACACACTGCCTCCTCAGCACAATCCAGGGCCATTGCCTTTCCAGGAATGTAGCGCGTGGGGCCGGTTCCTGCCGATGGCGCACTTTGCTGATGATTCCTGTCAGCTTGGGGCTGACAATTCCATTTTAAACCTTTTCTTGTTTTTCAGAAAACACCCTCCACAAGTGGAGAAAGGGCCTGTGCCATTAGCTACATGGCAATGCCCAGAGGAACAAGCGGGCAGCCCACACGGCTGGGTACCTTCGGCGGCTGCTCGGGGCTCATCCCCAGGGATGCAGATTTGGGCCCTTTGAATGGTGCCTCCCATGCATGTCAGCACCTGGTGCTAGGCAGCTCTGCAGATGCTGCCGGGACCTGAAGGGATGAGCAGCCCAATGGGTTGCTGCTCCCTAGCCAGCAGGTGGCACTGAATTAGCCCATCACAGCCCTGTTCCCTAGCTGCTGCAGCCCTCTGACCCAGAGAGACTGTGCTGTGCTCCCCAGTGCCTGAGGCCCATTTCCAGCTCCGCAGCTAATGAATGGCATCGCGCTTTGGGCTCGGCCCAGTGAAATGCCAACATTGGGCAGTTTTGCTTCCCGGGCAGCGTGCAAGTGCCCCCCTCTCCTTTCTGCCATGCTGACTTAGGGGTGGGGTTCTATGGCTCCCTGGGGCAGGGCACCGCTCTGTAAATGAGCCGCTCATTGGAGCGGTGTCCCAGCATTTGGGATCAGACCCCTGCCAGGTCTATCGATTGCTCTAACCTGTCCCATTTCCCCCAGTGAGACCAGAAATGTCATCACCCTCTGTACAGCCTGCTGGGCAAGGCTGGGACTGCCCTGGCTATGAGGACCCACAGCAGCCTGCGTTCCCTCCCCGCACTAGAGCTGCTCCTTCTGGGCTATGCCCTGTGCTGTTTCCTTTTAGGCTCAGGAGCAGAAATGAGATAGGAGGTTTGGAGAAGGCTATTCTGATGGCTAGGAGCATGATGGATAAAATCTGATTTAAAAAAACCTGCATTTTTTTATTTAAATTAAATACAGGTTTATTATTTAAAAATAAATCTATTTAAAATTAAATTTGAAATTGACAACCTATGTTGAGTCCTAAACTTATTATAATCTAGTCAAATGTACATTGTACACAAAGCACTATTACGCAGTCCATGTTTGCTGCTGACGTTTTAAAGAAAGTCTACCAGTGCTGAACTGGTGGAAGCCACTGGCTAAGAACCTGGAATCTGAGTTTGCTAAAGGGCTAAACCAGTTTTTAACAGCAGTAGCCTCTTCTGCAGGTGCTGAGGCAATATTTTCTTCATTGCAGTTTATTTAACTAGATCAGTACAATGAGTAGTTCATTCAAAGTTAAGAAACCAGTTGGGAGTTGAAAGAGCAGGGAGGCTTGTTTTCCTTGTCCAAGCTGTGAATGAAAACTACTGTAGGTGTGAGAGGATGAGCTCTACTAGTGCTTTAAGGACATGGTGACTGGAAACAGTCAGTTCAGTGCACTAACTACAGATGATACTGCCTCTGTTTAATACATCAGCTAGTTTTAGATGCAAAACATGTGTTGATAAACTTTTTTCTTATGTATCCAACACATTTAAGGTAGTTTTATTTAACAAAAATATAAAATACTGTTTTTGTGCATTTCTAATTGAATTTGCATTTCCATCTGTGATAGGACATGCCCCCACACCGCTGACAGACAGGCTAACAAGCCTTCCTGCACCAGGAAGCGCAATTAGGCGCACCTGCAGAACATGTGCCACTGGAGAGGGGAGCTTAAAAAGGTGATGCTCGCTACTGCAAGAAGAGGCTGCCAGTGAGCTCTAGTAGCCCAGTCCGGGATAGTGGCTGGCCTTTCCTCCCCTGTGCCCTTGTTGTGGGGAAGACTGGCACTACAAGCCAGCTATGGGCAAGGGGCCCTGGCAGGCTGCTCCCCGGGACTAGAGGTAATTGGTCTCAAAAGAGACTCCAGGAATTAACTGAACTTCTGCTAGGAATGCCCAGGTGTGGGGAGGCTCCTGTACAAGACTCAGTGCCAAGCGACTGAAAGAGACTCTGACCCAGCCCAGGATGAGGGTCGGCTGACTGCGCTAGCCACACGGAGCTCAACACAAATTGGAAGTAAAAAATTAATCATCCACTAGTAAAAAGTTAAGCTACATAATTCCATAAACAGATGTTACAGATACATTGTATCCTCTGGTTAACAACAAGCACCACGTTCAGTGCAAAGGCTGTGTAATTAACTGCAAATCAACATGTTTGAATAGTTCCAACCTTTCTTTAGGACAGCGGTTCTCAAACTTCCGTGACCCCCTTCTGACAGCAAAAATTATTGGGCAGGCGGGCGGGGTGGGGGTCAAAGCCGAAGCCCAAGGGCTTCAGCCCCAGGCAGAGGGCCTGTAACCTGAGCCCCGCTGCTCCGAGCTAAAGCCCTCAGGCTTCGGGCCCCAGCAAGTCTAACGCCAGCCCTGGCAACCCCATTAAAAAGGGGTTGGGACGCACTTTGGGATCCCGTCCCACATTTTGAGAACTGCTGCTTCAGGAAAATAACTAAAAAGTACAAATGCAAAACAGGATTAAAATCGATCATTTAAATCCAGATTTCCTCCTTAATGACTTACATCATGATTAAAATCAGTGATTTAACGTGCTTTGATTTAGACCTATCTGCTGCGCTCAGGATGAATCTAGAGTGGCTTTACCGGGGTCTCCACTGACCTAGCCCATGGAGCTCCTGCTTGTAAAGGTATGAGTCCCTTACATTAAACCTTAGCACTGTTCTTATCTGATGAGCATTTGAAATACTCTTTGGATCCAGGAGAACTGACTATTGCAGCTTTTCACCAGAGCCTCACAGAAAACACAACCACGCAGTAAATAAAAACACGATTTAGCCCGTGACACTTCCATTTAACAACCCCCTCTGCTTCTAGATAATGATTCCCCCCAGTTCCTGTGCCGGGGTGGGGGGGTGGGGGGGAGAATGGGCAGTTTGGGAAGGGGCATGCAGGAGACGGACGGAAGAGTCGCACCGTGGTACATCATGACTGAGACTAAAGTGAAAAATCAATGTTTAATTGAATGTGTTCTGTGAGCAGCTCCTGCTGCCCCTCATTGCTCACTAATAGAATCTCCTGCCGTGCTCCCCGTCCCCGCACTGATGGAGGTGGATCATCACAAATGTGAAATCACCTCCCATCCCCAGGTTCAGGGCAGAAATTAACCTGTTCCTACTCCTCCCCTGGGGTGCTTCCTAGGAGAAGGGCTGCCCTCCCTAGCGCTCATGGGAGCTATTTGGAGGTGGGATGGGTTGGTGTCCTCGAGGGTGAGGTGCCATGGGGTGTTTAGAAGGTCATTGGCAGCAGCACCCAGAGCCACTCCGATCTGTATGTCTCCAGTTAAACGGGATCACACATTCACTGAGGCAGAGAAAACAGCCCCCATTGCTCAGGTCCCTTCCTTGCAAAGAGGGCTAACCGATGGCAAAGCAAATGGTAAAGGTGTCTCCGTCTGCCTCGAGCCAGCCCTGCCAGCAGCAATTGGTCCTGCAAGGTGGCCTTGTGGTGTGCAGAGCAGGACCCCTTCCCAGGTACTGACTGTGCACAGCAGCTCCCAGTGCAGGAGCCAGAGCAACAGGACAGGAGGCCTCTGCCCAAGCCAGCCATGGGGTGTGACAAACAGAGTCGCTGTGCGCAGGCCTGAAGCCCATGAAACCAGGCAAGAGTTGCCCGCTCTAGCCTATAAATGCCCCAGTCCACAAGTGCTCAGGGGTTCCTGGCTCCCAGGTCTGTGCTCAGGCACCACACTGCACCGCCTCCCTCCCAGCAGAGTATCACAAACGCCAGCTCTGAACGGAGACGAGGGGGCGGGCAGGGGACCTCAGGAAATCAGCCCTAGAGCTGAGTGTGGGAGAGAGAGGGAGTGGATGGGGTGGATGTGCAGGGAGTCCAAACCCACCACAGCTAAGCCACACACCACAATGACAGGATTATTTGTGATTCATTTCTACTGGTTTCGCTGTGCCCAGGACCTGTTCGCTGCACTGCGATCACATGCCAAACAACGACTGACAGCAAAGCAGGAGCACCCAGCGGCTCCCAGCGCGTGGCCTGCCAAGGAGATGCAGAGACCTGGGCCAGGGGCACCAGAAGTGCATTAAATGGTGAACCAAGCAATGCCGAAACCGGCCACCACAGGCTCAACTGCTTGGGCAGTGAAGCCTAAAAATATACAACCCAGCCAGGGGCAACCACAGGCACCAGTGGAGTAGATCGACCCTCACACCTACACGCACACACTCAGAGCCACGGCTGTAGGTACACCACAGACTGCATAGACACACACAACATTACTATCAATAACCCCTACACAGCAACAGCACACCCCCGCCCCCATAGCAGCAGCGATACAGGTGATAGGAAGAGCGGTGGTGGGACTCTGGAGATCTGGGTTCAATTCCTGGCTCCTCCACAAGCTCCCGATATGTGGCTTAGCAAGTTCCAGACCCCTGTGTGTCTTGGCCCTGCAAGTTTACAGAGCTGACCAGCTCCTCCAAGTCCCAGGAGACAAGCTCAGTGTCTGGGAGGTCATCAGATGCTGTGGGGATGGTTCCTAGGTAGATGCACACCACACACACATACCCTGCATGGCTATGGGACACTGCAGGAGAACCTGCTGCAGCCCTTACACAACCAGACCACACCAGAGTGCCCGCAGGAGACTTCCCATCACCCAGCTCTGAGAGCCGCAGGCAAGCATCCAGGGGGAATGTGCCGCTCAGGCCTAGCTCTCCTGTGTACTGATATTTTCCTGTGGATAAACACAGGGCACAATGATGAGCACCAAGAGACCCCACTCCAGCTCAGAGGGAAGACAGGTGGCACCACCAGGCACTGATTGTCTCCAAAAGGCTCTAGGGAACATCCCCCCAGAAGAAAGGCATCACTGGTCCTATGCTCTCCTGCTTCTCACTCCCAGGATCTGAGTGACCCAGGAGTGAGACAAGTCATGCTGGCACAGTGGAGGGATACATTATACTGTAGAGTCCAGGAGGCCAAATGCCATCGGTTGAATTAGTCAGAGTCTTGGCTAATGAGATCTTCTATTTATTACAGGGGGAAGTGAGAGCATGAGAGACTGCAGAGCTCTGAGAACCAGGCCCCTGAGCCCGCAGAGCAGTCACTGAATGTTCCCACAGAATTCCTGACATCTCCTAGATAAAACACCTTCAGCATTTCCACCCTCATCACACATTCCCTAAACATCTGCTACTGCAGCTAGGCTCCTCTCTGCACTGGCCTCCACTCCAGACAGCTTTGTAATAAACATCCCATGCTGGGGCACCCAGTGTAACCAAGCCCTCAGCAACCATCTCTGATAGCATGGCTCAGGGGCTCTCCCTTGAACATCCCTCTCTGCCCACCCAGGCTACACCACACGCCGTTCTGATTTCCTACAACCAGTCACTTGGCAGCTGCTCTTGGCACCTGCTCTTGTTGGCTTTTATTCACACATGTGGCCAAAACATCTGTAAGGACGAGACTTTAGCCATGCATCTGCCAAGGAAGGATTCATTCTTGAACCAGATGAGGTAAAGTAACAAATCCAGTGAGCTATTCACAACATCAGTCTCATTCAAGCCCCAGGGCCCCCTTTCATCCTGGAATCTGGGGTTAAACGTCATACCCCAAGGCGGGGTCTTTCGGGGCTGTCTGCACCATGGATATGCTCAGTGCTTTGCTCAGCACTCAAGGGTTCATACTGCAGGAGCAGGGAAAGTTCTCCTGTGACCACTCAGGGCACATCTGCACTGCAAAAACCCTGTGGCAGTGAGTCTCAGAGCCCAGGTGAAGTGAGTCCGGCCTGTGCTATGGGGCTCAGAATAGAAGTGTAGATGTTACTGCTCTGGCTGGAGTCTGGGCTCTGAAGCTGGCGTGGAGATGTGTGTGTGTGTCTCAGAGCCCAGGCTCCAGCCCGAGCAAGAGTGTCTACATTGCTATTTTTAGCCCCGTCGTGCGAGTCTGACTCAAGTATCCCAGGCTCTGAAACTCGTTGCCACGGGTCTGTTTTGCAGCCTAGGTGCACCCTCAGGGGCCTGACAAAAGCCAGCTGCTTAGTGGAGCTGGTCTTCCAGCATAGGGCAGCGCTGTGGGCTAGCTGACTGCCATTTTCCTGGTGGGTTCTATTACCAGTGTCATCCCCCAGGCCTTAGGATGGGAAGTGGGGAGACGGTCAGGACGCAGTGGCACCCTCCTTCCCAGCCCCAGGTGCTGCAGGGCTGTGGGCAGAGGTTCTCCCTATTCTTTGCTGACATACTTGGGCACATGCTGGACAGAGGGCAGGACGCTGCCATTGGCCTGGCTGGCTGTACAGGCACAGGTGGTGTCCACGCTCTACAGGCTCTGACTCTAGCCTGCCCCAGACACGTCGACGTTTCCTGCTATCTTTGACCCACCAAATGAAGCCACATGTGAGGTTTATGTGCCCAACACAAAATCAATTAACCACAGAACTTGGTCCAAAATGTCAGGGACAATTTAAAGTGTGGGGGGGTTTGCTTCCCCCACCTGACCCTCCTCGTCCCCACTCAGGTGTCCCACCCAGCAGCTGAACCCCCTGGCTCCTGAGCCCCTCCAGGCACCCTCTCCAAATCTGAGTGAGTGGCATTGCAAGCTGGTGCATGGGGCTGCAGTGCCACTCAGATTTGGGCCATACCTGACTGGCACTGTGACCCCACATGCTAGGTCGCAATGCTACTCACTCAAATTTGGCCCAGCTTCCCCTCTATCGTAATAGAAGGGAGGGTGGGCCAAACCTGAATGGCATTACAGCCTCATGCTCTGGGTGGCAACACCACTCACTCAAACTTGGGGCCACTCCTCTGTCAGCGGCTGCGCCAAATCTGAGTGGTGTTGTTGCCATCTGGTGCGTGGGGTGGTGGCACCACTCAGGTCTGGTCTGGCCTAAAAGTGGTTGGGCCCTGGCCTGGGTGGCTCCCTGGCTCTGCCACCGATGCAAAAGGGCAATTTTCATCCTGACAGGCAGACCGTGCTCAGTTCTCTGCCCTTCTTAGGGAGACGTGATTTGGTATGTGCTGCCTCCCCGGCAAACCTGGGACAAACCAGGAATCTGGAAGCTGCCAGTGGGAATGCAATGAGAGCAATGCCATGCGAGGCAGTGGGCTTCTCTGGGCTCAGCAGGGCAGCCAGCTCAGGAGAGGAGAGAACTACTCCAGCCTTGCCCTTGCCAGAGGGAAGCTGCCTCTTAGCTATAGACGACAGCACCCCCCACAGAAGAGGCCAAGCCGTCTGCTGCCAGGCAACAGCGTGCTGTGCCATCGCGAGTATTACGCGACAGGAACTGACCAGGCTCCTCAGCTGGGGATGGGCAGAAAATAGCAGAGAGCAACTAGGTCCCCAGGGAGGCAGGACCGGAGTGTGTCTGATGGTGAGGCCAAGCAGAGACGAGAGCAAGGGTGAGCCAGGAGACAGAGAGACCTGGGAGTGGCACAGAGACACTCATATTATCAAGGCTAAAATCTAGCGCTGGGTCCTAAGCCCCAAGCAGCACAGGAGACAAGAGCATAGAAAATTCCTACACAAGCTGCAAAAGCAGGTGTTGTGCAGGAGGCCCAGGCAGCCAGACACAGGTCACATGTGTGATGAGCACTGTGCACACACCCTGGTGCTGGTTCATTTCTGCTTGCTTGTCAGATGTCGCACTGTGCCCCCATCTCCTGCAGCCAGGTGCTGCTGCATGGACTAGTCGGCCTGGCACCAGCTTCCAGCTAGGAGAAGTGATTCCAAGAGGCTGGTTTGAGCCCAAGTCTCCTCTCCTGGCACCAGGGCAGCCTCTCTTTACTGCAACAGGTTTGCAGTGAATCAAGGAGGGCAGAGCACAGCACTGCCCCACAGGGAACTAGGGAGCAGGCCTGGGGAGGAAATGCCTAGTCTCCCTCAGGGATACCCGTGTTGCCCAGGGACCTTTGTGGAGAGTCCGGCTGTCAGCGTGACGGCGTGGTTGGGATGGACTCGGAGCTGCCGTACGTACACTGCTGGCCCTCGTGTGCGGCTCCTCAGATTCAGCTACAGGGAGGGCGACATTCAGTTCTCGGGAGCATGGGTGTAGCTATGAACGGAGCAAAGCCTGTGTGTGCCAGTGAACTCACACCAACCCTCTCCTACCTGCCAGGCACTCCCACATGGGCAGGCCGGCTTGCCCCAGGCTATTCACCCCGCGTCCTGCTGAACTCTCCTGTGGGTGAGGGCTGTGACAAGTCTCTGCGTGACAAGTGCAATGCCTCCCATTCAACCCAGCCTCTCTCTCATGTTAACGACTGTCAAAGAGAAACAGAGGCCGTGAAGGAGAAGAAAATTACTCCCTGCAAAGGAATTGACTGATCCCCACCATATCTCAAGGAATCACTGACCTGTGACTACTCCATTACCCACAATGCTGTGCTCCAAGGCCACTGGGAACTTGTGCGAACCACAACCCTGGGCTGGGGAGGGGGAGTGTGGCCTCAGGTGGTGGCCATGCCGCAGACTTGCTCATGGGTTGTTGAGCGCCTGGGAAGGACTCTCCAAAATGAGCCGACCCTCACCCCTACCTGTGAGAAAGGGCAGGAGCGGATTGGAGCTGGGGCACTCACCTGACAAACACACTGCAGAAGGGTTGTCAAAGCAGTTACTGCCAGCCTCGTCTGCCCCAATCCCAGCGGCCAATACCATCAGCCATACAGCACCTGCTGTGAGATCTGTCTGCTCTCCTCTCCTCAACTCTCAATGGCCCCATTGTGCCCAGCTCCTGGACATCTAGGCCCCGTGAGGAGCACATTCTCTGCCCCTATCCTGGGATAATTTATCCCCAGGGGAGCATGATGGCCCCGATCTGCCAGGGCAGTCCCATCCTGCATTCCAGCTCTGGGGCAGAGGCCCTGTCAGGCCTGGGCTACTGGAGACGGGAGAGGGGGCAGGCAGCCAGCCTCAGAGTGCTCCCTTGCCCAGGTTCGCTGGACAGCATGGAAGTGTGGCTGCATGGGACTAGCTGAACACTGAGCAGTGATAGCAAAGCTAGAGAGACAATCCTGCCAGGGGAGCAGGCTGGGCTGCCCAACGGAGCTGGGATCTCTCTGGGCTGCGGAGACTTGCTTAGCCCTGCAGGCAGCAAAGGCTGAAGCTGGCGAGCTACAGGGGCTGGAGCTGGGTGTGGCTGTATTAACATCTTCTCTAAGGATCTGGAAGGGGCAGAGCAGCCCTGCAGAGGATGCTCGACTGGCAGGTACTCCAGAGAGCAGTACCAAGGGGCAGCTGAGAGAAAGGGACCTGGAGGGGCAGGAACAGGAGCAGGAGACTCCGCCTGGAGAAGTGCAGCTCCCCCAGCCCGGGGAGCCAAATCCAAACCCCCACTGTCTGCGGGGAGAGGCCTGGAGAACCAGGATAGGCCAGGGGAAGGAAGCAATGTGGATGGGAGTTTGCCATGGGCAACGGACCAAAAAGGCCAGTGCTTTCGGTGGGGTCTCTCCTGTCTCTACCCACCCCTGGGGAGAGGCTCCACTGGGCCCAGCTCTGGGCAGGGTGGGGCGTGTCCAGCTCCACAGGGCCCTGGGAGAGAGACCCCTCCTTGACTCTCATGCAAACATTGGGCCCCACCTTCCTCTGCAAACTCTGGAAAGGAGCCCGCCCAGGGAAGAGCCTCGGGAGAGCTGGGGGCTTGAGAGAGAGGTCTGTTGGGGCTGGTGCAGTAATCAAGATGGCAACAACTCACCCCCCACAGCTCCTCCTGGAGAGCAGGGCCACAGATGGGGCCAACAGGCAGAAGGAGGCACGGGGGGGGGGGGTGGGGTGCAGTGAGGAAAGAAAGGCAGCTTTAGCCTGACCCTCAGGAAGGCTGTCCTGACAGGTGCATCGGGGGGGGGGGAGGGGAGGGAGGGAATTGGTCCCTCCAGGAGACAGGCTGGGAACCCCACGGCTTCCCACCAGGGGACGGATCTGACCAGGGCTCATCCCAAGGGGAGAGGGTGGGTGGGGACTGCAATGCTTGAACCCAGAGGGATAAGACACAACTTTTAATGACCCCTATAAGCCCTGCATGGCCTGATACCCCCCACGGCCCTCTGCACTGCCCCCCACAGACACAGCCCTCTGTGCCGCCCCCCCATCATGACCCTCTGTGCCACCCCCCCGTAGACATGGCACTCCTCCAGACACAGTCCTCTGTGCCGCCCCCACATCATGGCCCTCTATGCAGCGCCCCTTTAGACACAGCCCTCTGCACCCCCCGCAGACACGGCCCTCCGCGCCACCACCCCAAGGACAGAGCCCTCTGTGACGCCCCCCATCGTGGCCCTCTGCGCCCCCCCCCCCAGATACGACCTGCTGAGCCACCCCCGCAGACACGGCCCTCTGTGCTGCCTTCCTGTTTATGAACTCCACAGCCTGTGAGCAAGTGACCCTTGGAAATCTCACCCTCTGCTGGTGGCTGTGTCCTGCACAGCCACGAGAATCACCATCTCGCTCCAGTTACATGGCATTCTCATTTCACAATTCTCTGCAAGATACATGAAGTTGGCTGAATGCAGATGACATTGCACCGTTTACTGCATGAATATTTCATGCTGCCTCAGCTCCTAGGTTTCCAGCTGATGGAGCCACAAGCCCTGTGCTGGACCCCCTGTTCCCTTCCTGCCCAGAGAACCGACACTGCCAGGTCCCATCCCCTTCGCATTGGGAGCACATGCCCCCGAGTGCAGGCAAGACAGGAGCTCTGCCCAGGGGCCAGCCCAGGGCCTGACCCACCCCTGCTGAGGGAGCTCTGCAGCCTGGGAAATGCCTGTGGGCCAGGATTTTCAGAGGATCTCACCTCCAGTTAGCCACAAACGAGCGGGCAGATTTTCAGAAAAGCCGGCACGTTGGCTGCAGAGCTCTGTCGAAAATCTCTCCTTCGTGGCAGGTGCTGAGCCCCTGAGTCCTGGATCTTTGTGATCAGCTAGAAAAGGGCTTGTCCTCACTGCAGGGCTTGGTGCTCTCTAGTCAGCCTGGCTCCGCACTCAGCCCCCTGGAGCTGTGTGGAGTATCTGTGAGCAGTACAGCATAGCTGTGTCCCACTGCGATACTGGCTCCAGGGTCAGCAGCAGTCAAGCTGCAGCCCATGGGCCAGCTCTCGAGTTTACAGCCCCAGTGAACTAGCGCCAGAGATGTGTGTGGGCAGGAGTCAGGATAAGGGCGACACTTGAGTCATACCCGAGCTAAAACTGCAGTGAAGACAAGCCCTAAGCCTTGCTGCTGCTGCTGGGGGAACAACCCCTTCTTCCAGGCACATGCTGGGAGCCATGCCCGGCACAGCACCTACTGCCCGACACCACAGTGCTCCATGTCCTGTCCCCTGCCCACCAGGAACTGCACCTGCGAGGCACCTCTGCCCCAAGCAAGCGGGTGCCATGCCCCGGCCAGCACACTAAAATATCATAGTAGGCAGGCGTATACGCTCTGCTTGTACAGCTGCTAGTGCCACAGGGTCCTGGCCTGTGACTGGGGCTCCCAGGCACTGCAACACCAAGAATAAGTACGACTAAGTGGCTGTCCGTCCACAGAAGCAGGAGCTGCACCGCGAGGGTATGCCTGCACCCGGCTCTAACCCCACGCCTGGCCCGGCCCCGCTGGCTTGGGCTGCAGGGCTGTTTAATTGCAGTGTAGATGTTCAGGCTCGGGCCAGATCCATGGGTCCCAGAGTCCGTTCCGACACCAGACGTCTACACTGCAACTGAACCGCCCTGGGAGCCCGAGTCATCTGGCCCGGGCCAGCTGCAGGAGTCCAACTGCAGCTGAGACATACCCTGAGACACACAGCAAAGTGCAATGGTCAGGCTGGCCTAGCTGTTGCTGACCAGAGCACCCAAGGGGGAAACCAGTGTAGAGAAGCTGGGACTTGGGGGAGGGAGCTGCCCCTCCGAAGGCAAGGCTGTGGGCACACTAACTGCCCCAGGGAGGGAAGAGGGTCATTGTGTACATGCCAAGAAGGTAGAGAAGGGCTGTCTAGTCAAGGGAGGAAGCTCCAGGCCATCCCTGGCTGGGTGTCTGGACACCAGGCTGATAGGCTACCAGAGGCACTGTAAGGAAACCATCATTTTACATGCCGGTGCCCACGGGGTGCCAATGCTCCCTTCCCCACTGTGCCAGCCCCAGGCATGCCAGAAACAGAGCCCACCAGGGTGACTATGTATGTACAGGCAGGGACTGGGGAAGGACCTACACTGAGAAACGGGGACTCCCTGTCTTTTACCTCAGCACAGCATCTCTCCCTGGTCAGGGTGGGGTCCCACCAGGGCAGAGTGGTCTCTAAGAAGCCCCTCCGCACTTCCACTGTGAGGACAGGAGAAGTCTATTACTAATGCATGAAGGCACCGCTGGCTTAGGTTTCCAAGAGTGACTGCACAATCAGCACTGGGCTCCCTGCCCCAGTCTCTCAGCTCCGGCCCACTGCCTGAGCGCTGCTCCCGCCAACGGCGCTGCATGTGGACACCACCGAACACTTTGCATTGCTCAGGCAGGACTGCCCCCCTGCACTGACTTCACTCACACCACAGGCCTTGCAGCTCCGGTGGGCTTCAGTCAAATGCATCTGCATGGACAGCAGGGATGAAACTGTTTCTTCCTGCAGCCAGACTGTGAGAGCAGGCTGCCAGTGGTGGTGGTTGTGTATCTCCCATTCCTGGCCTGGACCCTTGAGCCCTCCAAGGTGACCCACACGCAAAGGGAAGGCGAGTCTATGCTCTCTTCCAGTGACAGATGCCATGGGAAGATACTGGCTTCCCACATGCCTCAGCTCTTGGTCCCACTGCCCTTTGGGGGAGGAATGCCGTATTAGAGAGGACAGGAGCCTGTTAACAAGGGCCGGCTGTAGATTGTGTCCTGGGTTATCCTTTTACCTGTAACCTCGTGTTTCCAAACCCTGCCACTAGCGTTTACTGGACTCTCTAGCTCAGGGGTCAGCAACCTTTCAGAAGTGGTGTGCTGAGTCTTCATTTATTCACTTTAATTTAAGGTTTCGCGTGCCAGTCATACATTTTAACGTTTTTTAGAAGCTCCCTCTCTCTAAGTCTATATATTATATAACTAAACTATTGTTGTATGTAAAGTAAACAAGGTTTTCAAAATGTTTAAGAAGCTTCATTTAAAATTAAATTAAAATGCTGATCTTACGCCGCCGGCCCGCTGAGCCCTCTGCCAGCCTGGGGTTCCGTTCACCTAGGCCGGCAGAGGGCTGAGTGGGGCCTGCGGCCGGGACCCCAGCTGGCGAGGGGCTGGCAGCCAGAACCCCAGAGCGGCAGCAGGGACCCCAGACCGGCAGTGGGCTGAGTGGCTCAGCCTGCTGCCACTCAGCCCACTGCCGGTCTGGGATTCTGTCTGCCGGCTCCTGCCATCCAGGGTCCTGGCTGCCGGCCCCGCTCAGCCTGCTGCCGGTCTGGGATCTCGGCCCTGCCCACATAGAGGGGATACCTACCTTCTCCCTAGTTCTAGCCCATTCTCTTCCTCTCTCTCTGCACTGAGCTGAGGGTGGGAGTGCATTGAGCACAGGGCTGGGGGTGAAGGAGCAGGCTGGGGGTTGGGGTGCAGGGTCTGGCAGGAGGTAGAATGAGGGAGGGGGCTCAGGGTTGGGGCAGGAGGTTTGGGTGTAGAGTGCTTACCAGGGCAGCTCCCATTTGGTGCGAGGGGTGCAGGTGGGAATGTGGGTGTGTGTGTGTGTGCAGGAGCTCCCATTTGGTGCTCCGGGTGGGGGTGGGAATGTGGGGGGTGCAAGAGTCAGGGCATGGGGTGTGGGGGGGCTGGGTACATGTTGGGGGTGCAGGAGTCAGGGCAGAGGGCTGGGGGCATGTGAGGACGGTGCAGGAGGCAGGGCAGAGGGTGTGGGGGGCCTGGGTATGTGTGGGGGGTGCTGGAGTCAGGGCAGGGGTCGTGGCGGGGTGCAGGGGTCAGGGCAGGAGGCTGGGGTGTGAGGGGTGCAGGGGTCAGGGCAGAGGGCTGGGGGTGTGTAGGGGGTGCTGGAGTCAGGGCTGGGGTCGTGGGGGGGTCAGGGCAGGAGGCTGGCGTGTGTGTGGGGGGTGTAGGGGTCAGGGCAGGGGGCGTGGGCTAGGGTCGTGGGGGTGCTCCAAGCCCCCTGTCCAGAGTGGCTCACGGCAGGGGGCTGGAGGGGATATGCCCTGATTCCACCCCCCTTCCCCAAGGCCCCCCTGGAGCAGCCAGCGTGCTGCGGCAGGGAGGGGGAGGGGGAGGGAGAGGGAGAGGGGAGGGGCAGGAACCCAGCACACTGGGGGAAGGGGGAACTTGCCAGCTGGGGTCCCAGCCTGGGTTCGGCAGCGGGCTGAGAGGGCCGGCGGCTGGGACCCAGCAGGCAGCAGCGTGCCATTCAAAATCGGCTCGCGTGCCGCCTTTGCTTACCGACCCCTGCTCTAGCTCAAGCTCTGTTAACTCCGCTTCTCTCTGGTTTCACGCCAGACCCGGCTCCGTGCCTGGTACTGAGGAGAGGGCTGCCCCGAGCTGACACCAGCGACCTGGGGTGCACTCCTTCAACGAGGCAGCGAGCGGGTGTCTGTGCACCAAGGGCTTCCACAAGACAGCGGACGGGGCCCCCGAGTGTAACCACGGGGGGTGTCACTGGGTAGCCCGCAGGGGGAAAGAGCGAGCTCGCGGAGCCCGGAGCGGAGGACCCGAGCTGCCAGCAGCCGGAGGCTGGGGAGAGCGTCCCCTGGTGGGCACAGACAGGGCTCCCTCCCGCTGTGAGCACGGGACAGTGATGCACCCCAGGCAACTCGGGAACCCTGAAAGGCATCACCCCCCCAACAATAACCTGCCATTGATCACAGCTCTCCCCCTGCCCCACGATAGGCCGCAATAGGTCACGGTTCCACCACCCACGATAGCCCACCATGCACAATGGCTCCCCCTCTTCCCCACACACAACAGCCCACCATTGATCACAGCTCTCCCCAAGACAGCCTGCTATAGATCATGGCTCCCCCCGGATCTCAGTTCCTCTCCCCAATAATAGTCCACCAGTGACCACAGCTCCCCCCGCAACAACCTACCACTAATCTCAGCTCCCCGCCCACGACAGCCTGCCATGGATGACAGCTCCCCTCACAAACAACCTACCACTAATCACAGCTCCCCCCGCCCACGACAGCCTGCCGTGGATCACAGCTCCCCTCACAAACAACCTACCACTAATCACAGCTCCCCGCCCACGACAGCCTGCCATGGATCACAGCTCCCCTCACAAACAACCTACCACTAATCACAGCTCCCCGCCCACGACAGCCTGCCATGGATCACAGCTCCCCCGGCAAACAACCTACTACTAATCACAGCTCCCCGCCCACGACAGCCTGCCATGGATCACAGCTCCCCTCACAAACAACCTACCACTAATCACAGCTCCCCCCGCCCACGACAGCCTGCCGTGGATCACAGCTCCCCTCACAAACAACCTACTACTAATCACAGCTCCCCGCCCACGACAGCCTGCCGTGGATCACAGCTCCCCCGCAACAACCTACCACTAATCACAGCTCCCCGCCCACGACAGCCTGCCATGGATCACAGCTCCCCTCACAAACAACCTACTACTAATCACAGCTCCCCGCCCACGACAGCCTGCCATGGATCACAGCTCCCCCGCAACAACCTACCACTAATCACAGCTCCCCACCCACGACAGCCTGCCATGGATCACAGCTCCCCCGCAACAACCTACCACTAATCACAGCTCCCCGCCCACGACAGCCTGCCATGGATCACAGCTCCCCCGCAACAACCTACCACTAATCACAGCTCCCTGCCCACGACAGCCTGCCATGGATCACAGCTCCCCTCACAAACAACCTACCACTAATCACAGCTCCCTGCCCACGACAGCCTGCCGTGGATCACAGCTCCCCTCACAAACAACCTACCACTAATCACAGCTCCCCGCCCACGACAGCCTGCCATGGATCACAGCTCCCCCGCAACAACCTACCACTAATCACAGCTCCCCGCCCACGACAGCCTGCCATGGATCACAGCTCCCCCGCAACAACCTACCACTAATCACAGCTCCCCGCCCACGACAGCCTGCCATGGATCACAGCTCCCCTCACAAACAACCTACCACTAATCACAGCTCCCCGCCATGACAGCCTGCCATGGATCACAGCTCCCCTCACAAACAACCTACCACTAATCACAGCTCCCTGCCCACGACAGCCTGCCGTGGATCACAGCTCCCCCGCAACAACCTACCACTAATCACAGCTCCCCGCCCACGACAGCCTGCCATGGATCACAGCTCCCCTCACAAACAACCTACCACTAATCACAGCTCCCTGCCCACGACAGCCTGCCGTGGATCACAGCTCCCCCGCAACAACCTACCACTAATCACAGCTCCCTGCCCACGACAGCCTGCCATGGATCACAGCTCCCCTCACAAACAACCTACTAGTAATCACAGTTCCCCGCCCACGACAGCCTGCCATGGATCACAGCTCCCCTCACAAACAACCTACCACTAATCACAGCTCCCCGCCCACGACAGCCTGCCGTGGATCACAGCTCCCCCGGCAAACAACCTACTACTAATCACAGCTCCCTGCCCACGACAGCCTGCCGTGGATCATGGCTCCCCCCCAGTGACAGCCTGCCATGGATCACGCCCCCCCCCCCCACAACAGCCTAAGTGCACACACATACGCCCAGGAGCGCACACACTCACATGTGCCCAGTCAGCCTTTTTCGTGCCATGGCAGGAAGGGGAGGACTCTCGCTCCTCCACTGCCCTAGTGCTGGGGGCAGTAGATAGCCGGGAACAGCCTGCGAGGCAGAACACTTGAGTGAGAGTATCTGGCATGGTCTGGAGTGGGGGTGGGGAGGGTTGGGCGGGGGTTGCAGTCTGGAGAGTGAGGAGCTAATGCTTGGGATTAGGGAGCTCTGGTACCTCCGACAGGAGGCGCTCAGTCTGGTGCTTCTCCAGGCACCGCTGCTTACTGCAAGTGATAGGGCAGCCTCAGCGAGAGGGGCTGAGCGTGGCCGCACACTCGCTTCTAATGCACGAGAAACACCCAGTGGCTCTGCACTGGGCACAAGTCAAGAGTTTAATAGGGCATTGCATTCAAATTCCCAAAGGGCACGGGCACTCAACCCCGCCATCACACGCAGCCTCCCACAGTTCTGCTCCATAGACACCCCCAGCCCCCATACACAGAGCCTGTCCACTGCCCCCCATGCACGCACAGCCTGTCCCCCGCCCCCCACAGTCTGTCCCCCAGCCCCCCATACACCCATAGCCTGTCCTCTGCTTCCCATACAGAGTCTGTCCCCCGCCCCCCATACACATAGTCCATGCATCCTTCCCCTACAGCCCCCCCACATAGCCTGTCCCCTGCCCACCATACACCCATAGCCTGTTCCCCGCCCCCCATACACACAGTCCATGCACCCTCCCACCCACAGGCCCTCTGCACCTCCCCCAGAGCCCCACCCAGCCAATGGCAAGTGCTTTCTTGAACATACAGTTGGGTTGGTCAGACAACGGAGCAATTTGCTGGGAGGCTTGAATTGGCCCCATAGAGTAGATACCTGCCACCATGGAACCTCACTGCCTGGACTGGGGCAGCATTTCACCCCCAGATGGCAGAGGGCCCCAGCATGACCTCTCTTGTCCTCTGAGCTGGGGTTGGATTGCTCTGCCCTGGCAGTGCGGCACCCAGACATGTTCCTGGCCTGCTGCAAAGAGCTGGCAATGTGAAAAGAGACAGCCCAAAGGAGGGGCCGGAATACAGCAAACACCAGTGACTGGGGAAAGCAGATAGGGCAGGGCAAGGCCAGGGGCTTACATTCTAAAACATAGGAACTAGCCTCAACTGCCCAGGGACCTGGCAAGTTAGCTCCCGTGCTCTATCCCACTCTCCTTCTCATGCGCATGCTCAGAGCTCTGCTGATGTCCCGAAACCCCAACATCCCACATGCATTATTTCTGTTCTGGGTTCCCCCAGCTCTGCCAGTGTCACTCAATCCTGATCTGCAATTTCCCTGCTGGTCCAGCCCTGGGAATCTCCCGAGCAGAGACTATCATCCTGCCAGACTGTCGCTAGCCATTCATTGTGCAACGCTTCTCCACTCAGAGACTACTTCCTCTTGGGAAGCTCATGAAAACCCAGAGAAAGTGAAACCGAGGGAATGGACTGGCTAGCTGGGCTATTAGAACTAGGACTTGACTCACAGAAACCCACTGGGACAATAGGCTCTTCTGCTCTGGCAGAGTCCTATACGAAAGGGACCCAGTAAGAGAGATGAGCAGGTTGCTCCTGGACTGCTGTGCACAGATCAGAGGAAAGACCCCATTGTTTTATCTGCAGGGGGCTGGCACCTTTAACAAATACACAGCACCCAGGCTCATCCCTGCCTCGCCAGCCCTTGCACAGTGACTCAGCCCCTGAATAGCAGCTGCGCTAGGGAAGTCTCATTGTCCTAGAGCTCATTACTGTACAGACTATATTTGTGACCAGTTGCTAGAATCCGCTATGATGGATCCTCAGTAAATCATTCAAGCTAACCAGCAATGGGCCAAAGAAGAGAATCAGGTCTGTTTTGTGTGGTCTGAACCTTGCTTTAGAGTGTATGGTCCCTTGCCCACTCCTTGCAGAGGGGCCAGCCCATGATCTAGGCCTTGCTTTTGCCCCATGTGGTTCCGCAAGTGCACAGACCTGGAGTGGTGCCCAGGCCCTGCCCAGCACAAGGTGAATTTCCCCTTTGTTCGCTCATCACATTGGGGCTCCCAGTTATTAGTGAGGTTCAGCTGTGTTTGTGACAGGGAGGGTGTAATTTTCCTTGTACCTTGAGCGCAGAGCTCCCAACAGCAAGTGTGGGAAGCTCTGGGTGTGGTACAAGGTGAAGATGTCCGCATTCTCTCCCATGGAATGGAGGCCAAGTGCAGAGGCAGGGCTGAAATCCTGTCTTCAGTTAAGTCAATGGCAGTCACAGCCCGTCCCCAGTGCTTCCCCAGACCAAGAGAGGGGAAGGGCACTTGGGAGAAACAAGCTGCTTCTTGTCTCCACTCAATGGTGATTTAAAAAAAAAGCAAATTCCCAAAGATTGCCAGTGTGCTCCCATGGCTCTGAACAGTCAGGTTGCAGTTGGAGGGGCCAAATTCTGCTTTCAGTGACAGTGCTGTGAATCCAGTCACTAACTCCCTTGGAATAGCCCTGGGGATACCCTGGTGCAAAGGAGAGCAGAATGTGATGCAATGTTTGCATTCACATGGGCTGAGAGTCTCAGCTGATGAGGCACTGCTGGGAGGAACCTTTTGGCATCAGCAAGAGCCTTTCCCATATAAATCCTATAAGGAAAAAGGACAATTCATTGGGCTGTTCATTTCCACTTCTAACCTCAGCTCTTGCTGCATTTGTTTGTTAGAAGCTGGTGTTACCTCTGGGTACCAAATACAAAGGAGGTTTGGAATGGACTTGAAGTTCCCTTTAGTATAGAGGTCCACACATATTAATTTCTGATCTGTGTGTTAAAGTGATTTCCATTTTGCAATCACTACACTGTAAATGCATGTGAAAACACACACACATGCACACACAGGTTACTACATGCATGCTCATACACAGGCAACCATATACACATATGTAATCACGCACAGACAAGCTCTCTCACACACAAACCACCCTAATAGGCAGTCAGGAGCATAATTTTTCCTCTAATTACATATTCAGCACTTCTGAGAAAATGAGATTTTGGTAATTCAATTGGATTGAGAAGCAGGGCTATAATAAAATGAAATTTGCAACAATCGCACAGTTAAATTAGTTAAATGGAGAGGAAGGAGCTGTGGAAAATTGACCCCTTGATCTCCTAAAGACTAATCAGACATTTGAACTGAGTTGTGCTAACAAAGCCCTCAGGCTGTTGCAGAGACAGTGTGAATGAGAGCGTGTGGGAGAGAGGTTGGTGGGTCCTGGAGCCCATTGCAGGGCTGAGGAGGGGATTTCACACCGTTTTACGAAAGGGGGAAGTTTCCTTCCACCCTGGCCTTCAGTCACTGCTTTATCCAGCCCCCTCTGGCCCAGGGGTGCCCACATTCTGCCCTGGCTGCAGGGTTCTCAGTAACTAGGATTAGGTCATGCTCCTGAGCCTGGGCAGTGAGCATTGCTAGCCCAGGTGAAGTGACTGTGGGGTAAGAAGGGTGAGGTTCAACTGGGGCTGTCTCGGGAGCAGAGGGTAAATGTTGCAGGGACCATTGCAAGAGCACCACTGGGGGAACCAGCATCCACAGCCATTCGGGAAGGATGCTCTTTGCAACACAGCTGAGCTCCGTGGAGCCAGGATCCCCAGCCAGGAGCCAGCCTGTCAGGCAGAGTAGCAGGGACAAGTTGATTGCACAACAGGCCTTTCCTTTAGTCTCTCGCCTGCTTTCTGCCTGCCCAGGCCCCTCAGCAGCCCGAGGCTCCTGGCTCGGGGCGGGCTGGTCCATTTCCTTCGCAGGCTCCCAAACTTTCCAGCGTGTCAGCAGCGAGGGGAGGTGCAGGGCTGTGGCTCCCAGAGAAGCAGCTCCGATTCATCACCATGGCAGCTCTGATTGGAACGGAGAGGTGATCAATAAGTAGCGAGAAGGTGTCAGCGTCAGGGATTCTTCCATGTTGGGATTTATGAAGGGAAAGGCGTGGGGTTCGGGGAGAGCGGGCTCTCAAAGTGCTGAGGTTGGAGCTGGCCAATTCACTCTATTAACGTGATCAAATTAGAGTGGCAGCAGCCAGCCACAGGTGAGCAGGTAGGGGCCAGGCAGGCCACACTCTCGGTGTCCTTGCTGCTGAGGCTGAAAGGGGCTGGGTGGAGGGAGAGACCCCTCAGCTTTGGCACGTCCTGACAGACAGCAGACGTTCCCTAAGTCAGGCATGCTAAGGAAAGCACCCTCAAGCATGCAGGTAACACCCCCATCCCCCGTCTATCCTCTGGGCCTGGGCCTGGCCTGTGGGGCATGGCTAGAGGCGCAGGTGACATAAACGAGCTCAGAGAGCCGCATTCCTGCCTACCGTGGCAGGGACCAGTGGGTGTAACTGGGGGACAAGTTGAAGAGACTGTGGGGACAACTATACACAATGCAAATTGCTAATGCACCCCTGCAACCAGAAACAACCCCAGTCACAATCACAAACATACAAGCTCACTAACAGTCAGATTCACACTGAAGCACAATTCCAGCCACAGCTGCACAGTCAGACACAACCACACATGCAGTCATACCTATGCACTGATGCTTATTATCACTCTCCAGAGATTCTTTGCTGAGTTGCAGGGCAGAGAGAGCCAGTAGGAACAGGGGGGCCACCCTGAGAAGAAACCCCTGCTGGTACAAAGGGACCCGCTGATGGCAGTGCAGAGGCCACTGGTATGGGATCAGATACAAATTAATTAGTTTAAATATTTGTCTTGCTATTTTTTTTAAAAAGAAAGAAAGATGCGAGTTTCTCATTTGCAAGTTAATTAGCCTAACTAGCTTTAATTAAGAGCTCCCCATACAATGCAGATCACAAATGAACTGCCACCATGGTCTGCTCCTCCCCATTTTTGGTTTAATACAGCGCCGTACAGACACCGTGGCAGAGAGAAACCGAGAGGGGAGATCACGTCTGAAGGGACCTGTCTGCCGAGCCCCTTAAAGCAGCCCCAGGCGCGCTCAGACCAGCCAGCCACCTGTACAGTCAGAGGCCAGGGTTCCTCATACCCTGGCTGGAAGAGATGCTGACTTCGCCCTTTCCCATTGTTTCCGTTAAACACCGACAGATAAACCCTATCCTGAGCTCCCAGCTCCTCTCAGCCTGGCTGCTCTACACACAGACTTTGGATTGATTTACTGGTATCAGGTTTGAAACCCTCCTGGCCTGGAGCGGGGTGCAATGCGAGCATAGCACTGCAGGCTAAGCGATACAAGGGCTTGGCCTCTCTTGCTGAGACATGGACTCACACAGCGAGGGAGTCTGTAGGGCAGGAAACCAACCCAAGCCAACCCTGTAGGTCAGTCCTCAGGTCCAGGGGAATGAGTGAACAAGAGATGGGCGGGTGGGGAAGGGCTCTCCCCCAACCTGAGCCGGATGGAAAAGCGAGCATGGAGGAAGAGCAGCAATTCCCACCTCCCTGCCCACTACAAATCCATCAGCACAGAGGTGGCTCCTCCTCTTTGAGCCGTATGCAGTGACACCCCCCAACAGAAGATGATGGTGGCTTCCTGCTCCAGCCTGGGAGTCTCCCTGCAAGGTTTCTTTGCTTGTATATTCTGAATTAACCCTCTGACTGGAGGCCTCCTGTCACCCATCCCTGGCATTCCCTGGTCAGCCCAGGAGCTGGGAGATACATTAGTGTGACCACCACCTGTCTGGAAGCAGCCTGCGTACTCCCAACCAGCAGCCAGAGCTCTGCAGCCTATATCCGGGTGCTGTTCTGAGCACCAGAGTCCAGACTGAGAGCTCTGCAGCCAGCGGGGTGGGGGTGGGATGAACGAAAGGCCTTTCAGTAAACCCAGAATTTACTGGTGTCTGAAAGTAGCCGAGCAGCTGGTGACAGATGGAGAAGGACAAACTACCAAAGACTCTTCAGCCCCTTCAGTAAATCACAGCCCGCCAGGGGAGAGTCATGGGGTGCCAACAGCCCCTCCCCGTCACAGCAGGGCAGAGGAGCAGGGGGGCGGCAGCAGCCAGGACAGGACTCCCATGCCCTAGACTAGAGACTGAGCAGAGCTGGGCTTCTTTGATGTCTGGGGTTAAATCCTCTCCACTGGCCCCCCAGAGGCCCCTCCCTGATTTCTGTTCTAACCAATGTTGGTTCGAGCTCCAGTGAGCATCCCCGGGGGAGCGCAGGGCTGCACTGGTTGGGCAAATATTCTTTGGAGTGACTCAGGTTTCACTCTCCTCACCACAAGTGGGGCAGGGGCTTGTGTGGCTGAGAGGGCTGGAGGAGGACCCTGGGTCCCTGGAGGGGATAAGCGCCGCCCTTCAGAACTTCACCCTCACTCCCCTGCGCTTATTCAGGGCTCACATCCCCATGGCCAGGGCTACAGAGGCTCACGCATGGCCACGCAGGTTCCACGCAAAGCCTCACCCCACGAACGTGCCCCCAGCCTCTCTCACAGTGTCACACAGACCCTCACGACTGGCGGTACTGTATTTACAAAGCAGGCAGTTGCCCTAGGGGCAGGAAGTGACCCTGGAATGGGTGGCAAGGGCCTGGGTGGGGTAATTTTCCAGTTTGCCTAGGGCAGCCAATTCCCAGCCCTAGGCAGAGTCACAGCTACCCCCGACTGCAGTCACCCCATCTTTGCTCAGTTGCAGAGTAACCAGCCAATCCCCAGCCCCTGTCCACCTTCCACCGTGCAATAAAGGAAACAGATGTTGCATGGTGCTGAGAAACAGCAGCAATCATGTCAGTTTATGTGTCATTTTCTACTTGGGTAATGTGAGGAGTGACGGATCGCTGCTCACAGACGGAAGAAAATCATGACAAAGTGCTGCAAGCCCAGCACTTCAGCAAGGGGGAGATGGAGTGGCCAGGCCCGCTCCCCACCCCATCCACTGACAAGCCTCCACCGGGGAGAAACACCACTAATCAAACCCTGCAGTGAGCCTCCTGCAGGATCCCAGGGCTGTGGGAGGGCAGCTGGGCAGGGGGATGGGAGCCTGCGAGGGGAAACCTGTCATGGAACTACAGCTGCCACAAGCTCTATGTGGCTCTTGGGGACCCTCTTCTTCTCACCCTCCCAGGACCTTGCCAGAGGCTTGAGGTGATTGTCTTCCATCAGTGAGGAGTGAGAATGAGGGGCCAGCAGCAGGGCAGCAATGGGTCCAAGGCCTGAGCTTCCGCAGGGCAAAGAGGGCAGGTTCCCATCCAGGCACTGGACTCGCCCTTGGAGTCCAAGCCAGGCTCCAGCCCTGGACCATAGGGCTTGGCGTTCTACACAACCAGAGGAGGCAGCCTGGGGTCCATCTCTATTCCTCATTCATTTACTCCTGAGGGCAGCGAGGATGGGAGGCCTCAGAGACATCTGGAGGAGCAGCACATAGGGGCTTCAAAAGGAATCTCTGGGTGGCTGGATGTGACTCAGCATCTCCATGCAGCAGGTTCAACAGGAAACAGGAATATCCTGAAGGCTGCCTCAGGGATGTGGAGGAACCATCAGGCGGGGCGCTCGGCAATGCTAGCAGACAGGATAGGTCCCCAGCCCTCTCCATCTGCACTACCCGGGCCTTCTACTGTGTAAAAACTAAACGCACAAGTCAGGTTCTAAAAGCAAAAGCTCTTGCAGCATCAGCCTGGCGCTGGCGGGGCTGCCAGAGCATCCTGACACTGTCTCTGTGAACTCCTTCCTCAGGCTGGCTCTCATTCCCGCACTTGCCTCACTCTAGTTAATAGGTTCTTGGTGCCAGGGATCACATTTCAGCAGCGCTGCTTCCACAAAGGCCTGGAGTGAATCCTGCTGATTCTGCGCAAACCCAATTTGTAATGTATGTGCCGCTCCAACAGAGTGAAAGGCCCTTTGGGTTGCCAGGCCCTGGCTCTGAGCTGGAAGGGGATCTCCAGAGCTGGCAAATCCAGGAGCCAGATGCGCCAGCCTGGAAGCTACCAGAGAGGCAAAGAACATGCAGGCCTGAGGTGGGCAGGGTCCCGGAATGGGCTTTAGGAAATGCCTCCCCACCCCCTGCAGGCAGCCTCAGAAGTAAACACTTGCGGCAGGCTCTAATGCAACCCCTCGCCCCCATTGTGCCTAGTGCTCCCGCTTCTCCGCGGCCGTGGCGGATTTCGTTAGTGGGGCCCTGGGCTCAGCTTCATTTTTGGGGCCCCTCCTCAGGACCCAGTCAAGAAAAAGAACATTGGCTCTTATCCCCCCCTTTCCATTCTTTTTTTCTTCATCCTCCTCCTGTAAGTAATAGCAAGTAAATGAAAATAAAGTGCAGGACCTTGATTGCTCTTGTCGTCCTGCTTATTTTTCCACAGACCCCTTGAAAATCGCGGGGGGGTCTCGGCGGGCCACTTAACGATATTTCCAAACACTGTTTGTACCGTTAGCGAACAACTGTAAAGCGCATTGGAAAAGAGCCCTTTGTAAAACCTACTGGGGTGCAGGGTCTGGCCAGGAGTTAGGGTGCGGGAGGGGGCTCAGGGCTGGGGGTGCAGGGTCTGGAAGGAAGTTAAGGTGCAGGAGCAGGCTGGGGACTGGGGTGCAGGGTCTGGCCAGGAGTTAGGGTGCAGGAGGGGGCTCAAGGCTGGGGCAGTAAGTTGGGGTATGGAGCGCTTACCTGGGGCAGCTCCCATTTGATACAAGGGGTGCAGGTGGGAATGTGTGTGTGGGGGGGTGCAGGAGCTCCCATTTGGTGCTCAGGATGGGGATGTGGGGGGGTGCAGGAGTCAGGGCATGGAGTGTGGGGGGGGCTAGGTATGTGTGTGGGGTGCAGGAGTCAGGGCAGGGGGCTGGGGGTGTGGGGGTGCTGCCTGCCCCACCCCAGCCCCCTGCCCTGAGCAGCTCACTGCAGGGGTTTGGGGGGGATATGTGTACGGGGAGTGCAGGGGCCCCGCTTTTGCTCCGCCCTGCCCCGATTCTACCCCCTTCCCCAAGGCCCTGCCCCTGCCTCTTCTCCGCCTCCTCCCCTGAGCGCGCTGTGGCCCTGCTCCTCCCCCTCCCTCCCGGAGCAACCTGAGTGCTGGCAAACAGCTGTTTGGTGGTGGGGGAAGTGCTGGGAGGAGTGGGAACATGGCACACTTGGAGGAGGAGGCGGGGAGGAGGCAGGGGAGGGGGAAGCTTGACCAAGCTTCTGCCCCCACAGCTGCCCGGCCCTGGGTTGGGGGGCCCCTTGCCAGGGCCCCCTGTGTTTTACTGTAAATCTGCCTCTGTCTGTGGCTGTGTTAACTGGAGTTAACTCGAGTGTTGCCCCAAGCTCAAGCCCTGTCCACACCCAAACCCCTTAGTGCGGGGGGGGAGGGGGAGGCGGGGGGCAGGCTTCTACCTTGACCTGACTAGGCTCCAGCTCCAGCTGGCTGCTAACACAATCATTCCGAGCAGTAACCCAACCGGTCGGGGTAGTCTTGCTGTGTGGCCGCTCTCGCTAGGCTAACTTGAGAGCTCTTAAATCAAGTTCAGACAACTCCAGTAAACTCTGCAGTGAAGACACAGCCTCAGACACTTCCTAGGTGCTCAGAGGCCTCCAAGACCTGAGTCACTTAAAGGGACATTTCAGGTCCCTTGCTGCCCCCTCCTGCCCTTTCCTGCTCACCCTACGTGAGTGGCCTAGGTCTCCAAACCCTGCCGCAGGCCTCATCGTTCCGGATGGGTGGGTGCAGGTGCTGCCTGTGCTTCCCTAGAGCCGTTCCCTTGACAGGCCCAACAAGGTGTGGGTCTCTTCGCTTGCTCCCCAACATGCCAGTAATCTCTGGCCTGCTTTATGAAACATGAACATGCTGGAATGGCAGCAGGACATGTTCATGGTCCCAGCTGGGACACCCTTCCTCCCTGGAGTCCAGGCCACTCATGTGTCTTGCACCTCTATTAGCATCCCAGACCCACCTCCATGCACTTACCAACGTTCAGCTCTGCCTGCATGTGCCCATCCACCATCCATGTACTCACCCATTTGCATGTACACACGTTTGCATATGGTCTTAGGCACAGACCTGCCTCAGATACATTTCCTAGGCACAGACATGTGTGCTCATCTACACAGCCACCTCCTGTGTACACACACCCATGCCCAAGTACACCTGTACGCCCACAGCTCTTCACACACAAGTTCACATCTAGACCCCATGCTAAAGATGTGCTAAGTGGTGTTATTATTCATGAGCATGCACATGGTTCCGACTGAACGCTAAGGGCGCTATCACTCTTCCAGTTCCTCAGAACACTTCCCGGCCATTCTGGGGCAGAGCAGGCTCATCTAGCCCAGGATCCTGTCTCGGCCAATGACCAACACCGCACTTGAGGAAAGGCAAGAACCCCACAGTAGCAGAGGTCGTGAAACCTGGACACAGGGAAGACTCTTCTTAACCCCTGTTAGAGATTGGCTGAACCTTGAGCTTTAATATCCCTTCCAAGACTTTCAGCATTAGCTATGCTAACTCGAGATATTCTGGATATCCATATTACTGTCCAATCCCACGTTGAATCTTGCTAAATTGCTGGCCTCAACAACATCTTGTGGCACTGAGTTCCATAGCCTAACTATGTGATATGGAAAAAGTATTTCCTTTTATCAGTTTTGAATCAGCCACCTTCCCCATCACTGAATGTCCCCCTGGTCTTGTGTCATGAGACTGGGAGAGAAGCTCCCGATCCCCCCTCTCTAGACCAGTCCTCCTCCTATACACTTTCATCAGGTCCCTCTGTATTCATCTCCTTTCTAAAGGAAACAATCCAAATTGATTATTCTCATCTCCCTTCTCTGAGCCCTCTGCATTGTCCTTTCTGGGAAGGGCTGACCAGCACTTCACACAGTATCCAGATGAGGCTGCACCATCGATTTACGGAAGGGCATTAGGATATTTCCCGGATTACTCCATCCCATTCCTTGTGCATCTGAACGTCTTGTTTGCTTTTTGGCTGCAGCTGCACGCTGAGCAGGTCACCACTGAGCTGTCTGCAGTGATGCCCAGGTTCCTCTCCTGAGTTGATACAGCTACTTTGGGCCCCTGTAAGGTGTTCTTGCACTGCAGGCCATTCTGACCCAGAGGGGAGGCGCATCTCTGACACCTCTCCTTCTCCCTGCAGAGTCTCCTGCTGGCCCTGAAGATGGAGCAGTTCTGTGCGGCTTGGCCTGGATAGCGAGCTGTTATTTGTTTGGCCAAAGATCCTTAAAGCCCAACAAGCCCTGTGTGCTAAATCACCAGAATCCCATTTACAGCTGTCAGCAGGATTTTTTTTTTTTTTAGGGTTGGGGGGGAGGAAAGGAAGCGGGAGGATTCAGAGACCCCTCATGGAAGAATGAATTAAGAAGCCTCAATGTCCCTGTGGTTTTGGTAACCCCCTGGAGGAGACAAGTATGCTGAGTTTGAGACCCCACCTAAACCAACAGGCTACGTACTTCTGGGGTGGACTGGGAAGGCTGCTCAGTTCGAGCCGCCAAACCAAACACCCCGGCCCGCTCCACCCCCAGAGCCAATGCTGCAAACAAACAGTGTGGCCAAGCAATTTGATAAATAGTTTGTTTCGATACTGCACCTTCTGTTTTTAGCATCGAACTCTGAGGGAGGGGGAGGGCAGGTGGCGTGTGGCAAGAGTCTGGGTGGGCATGCTAAGTTTGCAATCACAATTACCCTTTCTGCTTTGTTAAAACATATCCCTCCACTGATCAACTAGAATACCGGAGAGAGTTCCGGAGTTACGAAATCTAATCTGGTCACCCAGCACCACAGTATTAAAACACAAGTACACCTATGACAGGGATATTGCCAGGCAGCAGAGGCCAAACATGTCATTGCTGGGGGGAAACTCCTTTTATAAATACTAAAATTAATATAAATATTTTAATAATATTTTAAAAAAATTAACAAATATTTTCTTTGGCTTAAACTTTCCCCGGCTGTGTCTGGAGCGCAAGCACTGCAGCATCGGGCTAAGGCTTGGAACCAGAAACGTCAACCAAAGAGTCAGCTTTTGGTTTGCAAACCTAAATCAAATAGAAGCAGCAAACAAATGGCACAAAGGCTGGAAAGGCAATGAGATTTAACAAGAAACTATCTAGTGGCTACAATGTTGCTAGTAACAATGGAACACCTGCTCTCTAAAAATACGAGATTTTTAACCTGACAGTAACCCTCTAGGATAGGGTTTTCCAAACAGCCTGTAGCAATGGCTGCTCCAGTGACCATCCTGGGTTGATGCCCTGTGTGAGAATGCAGGTGCCTTCTAATGATTAAACAATCCCTGGGGGTTATTGAGCAGTTGGTTTAGCCCTTCTGTCAATTAACTCCCATTAACCTCTCCAGCCAGCGCAGAGAGGAGTTACTGCACAACATGCCCTGAGCCCAGATTTCCAGAGCTTTCTAATGGTGACTGTGAGGTCAGGAGCCCAGTCTGCACCCCCAGGCCAGCGAGATGGCTGTTCCCTCCATTACTGTTAACTGTTCTTTTATCATGACGTTTAAGATACTTTTTGACAGTGTAACTTGGTAGAACAATCCGAGTCTCTCCCTATAGCGCTCTAGTTCCCACTGAACCAATTATTATAACACAGCCTCACTGGAACTCTTGCTCCTACCTTTCCTCATGCCCCCTGCTCCGGGTGAACTCCTCAGACTTGTGTCCAGCTATTCTGGTTCCTGCACACAATCCTGCAGTCAAACAGGGCCCCCAGCACGCACGCTATCAGTCCCTCTTCTCCCAACTTGCTCCTGAAAACCCCACCTTGCCGCAATCTCAACCTGGGGAAGTGTGGTTGAGGACTGTGATCCGGAGCCCAGCTGGTGATTGTTCTACGCAGTGCATCAGATGGATCTGCACCATGCAGAGAGCTGTGTAACAAGGCTACCAGCTGCCGGGAATGAGGAAGGGCAGCACAGCTGCTCCTGAGGAGCTGATCTGAGCGAACCACAAGGAGCATGCAGCTGCCTTTGATGAGCTATTCACAAACACCAAAGACCAAACTGCAGCTGGATTTTCCCTGGCGTTAGTTAATCAAAGTTTTGCAGACAACTTCGTTTTGCGGCTGTCCCATGAAATATTAGCACTAGAAAAAAGATTGGTGCTAAGAAGCCAGAGAACGGCGGTAGGGCTTCTTTATACCATATAATCCAAGGGACAGAGTAGTTTTCTGGCTGATAGCGTGCATGTCCCATTCCTAGGGATTTAACCAATGAATGTAGGGCTTAGTTAAAATGACTCGTGGTATGACAGACGTTTACTGTATTTGTGTTTCTGTCTGTGTATAGATAACACACACCTTAATGATTCATGCGCATTACCAACACATTCTAGGAATAGTCACACCCATATGCACAATGACTCTGATTTTCAGAACTGTGGAGCATCTTCAAAATCAAGTAAGTCCTGAAGTCCCATATATCTTCTCTCTCTCTCTTTACACATATACACTATGAGATATACACATATCTGTACATATATAAAAGCGGCAAAGAGTCCTGTGGCACCTTATAGACTAACAGACGTATATAAGGTGCC
This sequence comes from Chelonia mydas, assembly GCF_015237465.2. Classification (NCBI taxonomy): domain Eukaryota; kingdom Metazoa; phylum Chordata; order Testudines; family Cheloniidae; genus Chelonia; species Chelonia mydas. Next base: position 1,478,588 of record NC_051254.2, read on the forward strand.
ACAGGACTCTTTGCCACTTTTACAGATCCAGACTAACACGGCTACCCCTCTGATACTGTACATATATATATATACACACATATTATAAATGTTAGATCTATCACAGAAACATTATGAATATCTAAGTTATCTTCACTTTCCATGTCTAGCCTTTTTGCAAAGATACATTTAAAAAAGAAAAAGAAGTTTGAGCTAAATTAATTTCATTGTTTTTGGGTTATGTACAGGTGAAATATGTCCAGTCTGCCCCTGTAAAGCATAGTTCCCTGGCTATGGATAGCATATACTCTGGTAGATGGTATTATTATCGTATGTGTGCTTTGTTCATAGGTTTATTGATGTAATTCACATGTAAAATCCATAGTGAATTTCAGAAATAAACTAGTGATGCACAATAAATGAACTACTCTATGGTCAATAACCACAATGTGCCATATACAGTAGATCCACTACTATGGACCCAAGTATGGTACAGCTGCGTGCTACGAATGGGACTGAGGTGACCTCTGGCTCTTTGGTCCCTTTTCACATGCTTCTTGTGCTATTTTTGATGTCTCTTTGCCTGGCTTCTTGTTGCTATGTTTACCAAATAGTCCATCCCCAAGCCTGAACACAGAATCTCAGCAACAACCAAACACAAGGGAAGAGGAAAGAGATTTGGGCCTGTATCTCACTCATTATTTGGGTAAAATACCAACGCCAAACCCTCCTTTCTGACCAACATTTCCAAACTGCTGCCAAAGAGCAAGAGGCTTCTGGGAGAGCAAAGAGAGAGAATCCCAATTCAAACAAACATGGTGACGAAAGGAGCAAGAACTCACTGGGAGCAAAGGAGAGCCGCAAATGAGATGAAAGCCTCTCCTTCCCAGACCCTACATTTCACTTTTGTGCGCTCTTCAGTCACTGCCAGGCAGCAAATCCACCCTGCCCAAACCGCCTGCTCCCAGTGCTTCCTGCACATGCGATGGATGGCGAGAGCCACCCCAGTCTCTGGGCAGCCCAGTACAGAGGTCTGCAGACTACACTGTTATAAAATATGAGTGAAAGCAGCAGCGCCTTTCATGAAAGGGAGCGAGGAAAAAAGGAATTGCATTTAGAAACTAAACACTCCCATGGCTCTGAATTACCTGAATGAAGTCTCCTGGACCTAAACTGGCTGCAGGTTCAAAGCCTGAGAATCCCCCAGTGTGCTGCCCTCAGACACTCAACAAAGCTCTCCAGTGACCAGTGGGAATTCTGGGACATTTTTTGCTTGATGCCAAAAGCCCAAGCTTCACGCCTGGAGAGCAGGGCAGGAAGTCCCATGGAGTTCCCTGAACAAGGAAGGAGGTTGAGATTCAAATACAAAGCCCCTCAGGCTTTCCCTAAGCCCTTCTCTTCAGGAAGGCGCTGTCCAGTCTGAAGAGTAGCTCCTGTTGCTTTTTCCCTCTTATGGCTTTCTAGCATGTGCACACAGTCACAGCTCAGAGATTTGACCAAAGCATGTATGGTTGTTTAACCAGCAGTAACCCCACGTTTTTCAGAATTCCCCCTTTCTAATGAATTCTGGAACTAGAAGCCAAGCTCTAATGCTGCTTAACTCTCTAGCCTGGACAGACTTTGGTTCCGAGCCAACTCAGACCAAGAGTTTTAAAGTCTTTAAAATTTTGTAAAGAAATGAAACAAATGCAGCCTCCCCATACAAGAGCTGAATCCCAACAAATGGAACCCCCAGCCCTCAGGAGCCAGCTGGCAGGTGAGATGCGCAAGTCATGCAGAGAGGGCAGGTAGAATGTTATGAATTTAATTACTCAAAGCACAAATGGAATGGTTAGCCTGGCTGGGAGACAGGGTTTTCGACGCAGCAAAGAGGCTTTTGAAGAGAACACTTCCTCTCCCGAGCAGCATTTCCCCAGGGATCACCAGGTGGGGAACTCGCAGCACCAGGACCAACAGACAAGCCAAGAACAGAACCGAGACACAGGAAACCGCAGTGAGAAGTTAAGGAACTAACTAATGCACAGGGAATGAATTCCCCAAACTCCTGGCATTCTCCTGAATACTCTAGACCTACTGAGATGCATCTGTGAGTCTCTGTATGAACATCTGAAACACACTGATTTATAGTTAATGCTATTTGTCTCTCATACACACACATATGTGTACGGCATGTGTGTGTAATAGATTTCTCTCTTTCCCTGCTTCTCCCTGTATGTCAGCCACACTATGTAGATCCTGTATTTCTAAAAGTTGAGTGTAAATGATTTCTCCTCATTGCTGATGCTGAATAGCAGCTGCGAGGAAGCGAAAGTGCTGGACTCTGCATTTTTCACTGTGCCAGCAGCTCAGCCCCTGGTCAGGCACAGAACCCCGGCATGGAGCAGAAACCCCAACAGAATAACTAGAGAACCAAAAAAATGACACTCACAACCAAGGAACAAAGCAGTGTTCCCCCGGTGCCAGCAGGCAGCGTTGATGAGATGGGTATGGCCAATCAGGGGGTGGAAGGAAGAGGTTCAGCTCTGACCTTTAGCTCAGTGGGTGCTGGCCAGAGAGCACGTGCAAGCTTCACAGCAAAAACCCAAGAAGGGGGTCACTTACCTGCTGGAGGAAGAGGAAGGCTGGAGGGCAGGGGAGAGAGTGAGGAAGCATGCCTGAGTTGGAGACAAGGAGGCAGCCCGAGTTAGCCATGGAGCACAGCATGTGTTGACAGGTAGCCGTGGAGCTGCTTGCAGTCAGTTTCGTCCTCTTCTATACACTCTGCTTATTCTCTTTTTTCCCTTTCTCTCTCTCTCCCACTCAGTGCTTTTCCTCCTCCTCTGTCCCCTCCCCTCCCCCTTGTGGTGCTATTTGAGAGGATACATCTGAGGAACGCTTGCCTTGCCCTCTGCTCTTACAATGAAGGAACAATGCTCGGCTATTTACTTTGGTGCCATTAGACACTGGCACTGAATGAATGGTCTGCAAAGGAGGGGGGGCTGAAAGGGAAGGGAGGAGACAGAGAGGGTGAGGGAGTGAAACAGAAAGGGGCGGGAGGTGGAGTAGGAGGGGGAGTCCCCTGTGCATTCAGACATCAGACTGAGCTCTGTATAAAATGAAGAGAATCCATAATGACATGAGAACAGCTGATCCCGCACTTAACTCCTCCGATGCTGCAGCACATTTGCAAACTGTTCTCCCCACCTCCCCCTTATCCTCTTTCACAGCCCTGAGACAAATATGCTGCTGGGCTGGTTTTATGCTTGGCTGGGGAATCGGGTGGAAGGAGCTGGCCTCCTTTCCAGACACCAACTCTGAAGAAAAGAAAGATCTTACCAGGAGTTTCGGTGATGTAATCCAGCCACATACGCCATGGGAAGGCTGCTGCAGCTGGGAAGCCTGCACTTCCAAACTGAGGGCAGCCAGCCCCCCGGAAGAGAAACCTCACTAACACGCCACACAGCCCTGAGCTTCAGGATTCTCCAGACCAACCCGGGGAGAGAAACACACCCAGATGTGCACACAGCATCACCCCTCGCCCCTGAGATGCACATGTGCAAACACAGTGCCACGCTGATTACACAGACACACACAGATCTGCACGCATGCACATGGCAACATGCATTGTACACACAGAAACTCATCTCCCCACTCAGAGAGACACACCTATCTGCTCCCATGTGCACAAAGACCCAGACAGGCAGCCATGCATCATGCACACACACAGCCGCACACTCTGGCAGACATGCACGCACACACACCAAGTCGCACACCCACACAGATGGAAGCCAGCCGACCTTGAAATATGAGTTGTGTTTGGCAAGGTCTGTGGTGACCGCATTACTCTCAAGTGCTGGATGGCTTGTCCCAAATAAGTGTAAATAAATCTAAGCTCCCCAGGCAGGGCTAGTTCCCAGCAGTTTGATGTAATGGGCCCTGGCACAGGATCTGCTGCCTCCTGCAGAGCAGGGTCCCTGAGGAACCGGCCAATGCATCGGTGCAATGTAGACAGGGAACTTTACCTTGAGCATTTCGGAAAGGCTCTCATATATTCCCGTTACATGGCTCTCTCCAAGAAACATTCCTGCTCAAGGGGGGGATGGTTCTGGCCTTCAACAAAGACCCACCCCAGACTGCTCCCAAGACACCATCCTCTCCTCGGCTGTGCAAGGAGCTCATGAACCAAGGCGACCAGCAGGGGTCACTGCAGCAGCAGCAGAGGCTCATAAGGTTTTGTCATGGCTCCTTTTAGCAAAAGTCACGGACAGGATGTGGGCAAGAAACAATAAATCACAGAAAACAAATCCCGCCGTCCGGGGCTGACGGCCCAAACCCCGCCGTCCAGGGCTGACGTCGCGATGGTCATGTAAAATCATGGAATCCATGACCTCCGTGAGCAACTCACAGCCTTACTCATGACTTTCAGGTCCACCCCAGCAATGTTCCCACCCCCTCCCAGCCTGGATCAAAACACACAGTTTGAATCTTGTTCTAGTGCACCGTTGGTCCGAGGTACACCACTAGTGAATTACTAATGTGTGCGTCTATCCTACCCCAGTGATAGCCTGTATGTCTGTGAGGGAGAGAGACAGCTACCGTAGGGAGGGACCATGCTTGTGGCTTTGTGACAAAAATTACTTTGGTCCTTCCAGCCCGACAGAACTCCATCCCGTCTTTCCTCAAGCTTCACTGCAGTTACTTCCCTTCCAAGTCCAACCACTGATGTGCTTGTCACTTCTCGCCATGTGGCCCTAGCACTCACGCAGCCATACAAATTCCAGGCCACGTTTTCAAAGAGCTTCAGAGCGGGGTGCACACACAGCTGCCTTGTGTGCAGAGCGGGATCTCTGCCTGAGCTGTCCATGCCAATGACAATTCAGTGCCACCAGTGTTGTGTGGCCACGTTTCAGGGGCCTGCTCAACATGGATCTTAGCTTTGGTCACAGCCAGCTACAAAACAGCCTGGACTGGTTTGTGCTCATATATTTGGGAAACTGAGTCCTGGGTTGGATTCAATTTCCATCTTGGCTGAATAGGATGCCCGAAGGTTTGTTTCTGTTAGCAGCTGCTGATTCCAAGTCTCCTTTGGCACCTCCAGCATATGGACAGCTCCGTTCAGAAGCTGGGATTTTCCATACCCCCCTCACACAGACTGCCATGCTGCCACATCCTGGGCATTTGCAGCGGTTCCAGTTTATGCTGCAGATACCTGGCAGGCAAGGCACAATTCCAAAGCCCTCCCAAAGCTGCTGACCTGAGTCTCATGGGGCTGACAGGTTGTTAAACAGCACCAATAAAAGCAATGACCACGCGGGCCTGTGGCCACTGAGCAAAGGGAAAATCAAAGCACAAGTGGGCTGCATTTCTTCTGGGGGTGAAAGCCATTGAGACAGCCTCAGAAGAGGAATGCTGAACAGCATCTTAGCAAACAGGTCCAATGCCAAGGGGCAGACTGCTTCTGAAAATGGCTAACGCTGTCCCTACCTTGCCCTCTGCTAACTGCAGGGGATCAAACAGCAGCACTCAAGAAAGGTGCCTCTGTCCACACTCCTGACATGGGGATCTGGCTACAGGAAACCTCATCTCCAGGCTGGATGACAGCTACTCCCCCTACCTCAGTACCCAGACAAGGAAACTACCACAGCAGCCTGTCCTCTACAGCTGCAGAGATCTTATCACCCCAGTGCTCCACACATGCACTGGCTCCCCCTGCACTCCCAGTTCCAAGTCCAGGTGCTGGTGGGACACCTCTCCTACAGGCACTATCACAACAGCTAAGATCGCTTATCAGAGTCCAGATGCAGGCTTGGGGGAGCTGGAGGCCCAGGACTCTCGAAGATCCTTCCAAAGAGGGTGAGGGAGACCTGTTCCCTCATTGTCTTTGGGTTGTGCTGCGAGACTCACCTCTGTCCCCGGGAGCCTGGCAGGAAGTGAATTACGATGGGACATATGCTCTAATGGCCAAAGATTAAACCTATGGTAGGGAGGAGAAGTGACCTGGGCCTTCCACTGGGGACCCATGCACCCCAGAGCTGGAGAGCTGCGTGGCACTCAGGGTGCTTAACCCAGATACAGTGGCTTGATGCTACGGTGAGATATGCTTTATATATGCAGAGGCAGGCAGGCAATTCTTTTGGTGGGTAAAGGGGGAGTTCTCTGAATTCCATACTTGTCTGTACACCCTGCCTCTAAGGCCCCAGTGACTTTTGCACATTCTTCAGTCAGCCAGAGTGGGGACAGTGGAGGGCAATGCCTGGTGCTTCCCACGAGGGAGGCGAGAGACTGAGCTGTAAAATGCTACATACAATGTGAGAGGAAACAAACAGAGGAGACCAGATGGCTCAGGGGTAAGGACGCAGAACCTTTCCCCTCTGCATCACTGGCTTGATTACGATCCAGGATGGCAATGACTCAAAGACATTCCCATCTGGTGGCCAGTGGGAGCAAGCTAAGGGGACTTCTGCCGGAGTAACAGCCCATGTCACAAAAAGCAACCATACACCAGCTGGCAAGACAGGAAGGCAAAGTGGGCCCTGGAGACTGAACTGTCCTCTGAGCTGCAGGGTCAAGGCATGGGATGGGGCTGGTCATGGGTGAGCTTACCTGCCCTGTTGTCCTCCATTTTGAGGCTAGGAGCTCCTGGCCTCCAGGGCTCTCAATCCACACCACTTTCACCAGTGTAACATACACTCACATTTACATTTACACATGGCTAGGTCCCTTCCCCAGCTCAGTTATGAGACGGGAGCAGTACTCATGCAGAATATCAAACCACAGAAGACTCAGGGAGCTGGAGCTCTGAGGTCCCCTCTCTCCCAGCTGGTGCCTGTATTTGGCCTCTTGCAGAGGTGTCTCCATTACAGGACGGGAATGCAAAGCAAACACTGCCCGGGACGCGGGTGGGTGAGTCCCCTCTGGCTCCAGGGCTAGTCAGACTCCACGGGGGTGGCTTGACAGGTGGGATCACACTCACCAATGGTCTATAGAGCTCAGTACTCACCTTTTCCCTCCGCTGTTCTCAGCACCTCTAGTAACAGCAGCATGCAGGAATGGGACAGGGACGGACTGACAGACCCACCGGGGAATAACTGCCACTTCAGCTACAATTGCCACAACACAGGCCTCCAGCAGAGGGCACCATCACTCCTAGGAGTTAGGCCTTCGTTTGGCTTGGAGATGGGGGTGCGTGTTAGTGACAATTTACTAAGGCTACGCTACAGTTTAGGTCAGTGTGACTAAGCCACCCACTGAGCGACGTAAATTACACCGACCTGAGTGCTGGTGTGCACTGCGCTGTGTGGGCAGGAGAATTTCTCCCACCGATATGGTGGCCATCGCTCGTTGGGGATGGATCCATGAAGCCAAGGGAAGCGCTCTCTGCCGTTGGCTTAAGAGCAGCTCAGCCGTAAGCTCTCTAGTGCAGCTCCAAGTTTGCACTGGGAATGCAGGAGCCTCCGAACACTGGGGCCAGATTGCAAATGGAACCTCGTCTCCAGAACTTCCCAGAGGGACCCTGCTCAGCTCTATGGAGCATGCGCTGCAGCCCCAGCGGAAACCCCGGAAAAAGGAAAATCTCCCTGGAAGGGAAGCTTATTTATCTGTTTAATTAAGATGTGTTCACCCGGCGCACAGATTCTGTTCCATCTGTCTCACTTACAGCCACGTCCCAGGAAAATTAAACATAATAAATATCCGAAGAAGGAAAGCGAAGGGCACATGTGAGCTATGTGATCAAAGGCAGAAGTTGCACAGGGTTGCAATTCTAAGCACATCTTTCTTTCTGCCCTCTGGGGATGGGGTGGCAACGCGCTCACATGCATAGGATGGAGCTGGCGTTCTCTCCAATCAGCATGATTTTATTTTTTAATTTATTTTAAGTAAACTCCCGAGGGTTCCTCAATTTTGTTTCCTGCAATAGGAAGATGTATTCCTGCTGGGGAAAGAAGGAAACTCCTTCACTCACCAATTCCAAGCCTCAGCAAACTGGTGCCCCCAAGAGAGAGTCACTTCCAAGCTGAAGAGGGAACATATGGGCTGACAACACCGCAGTCCTTCGGGCTCCTAAAAGGCAGTTCTGCTAGCCCATTACACACTTGTGGCAGCCTAGACATTCAGGAGCTGGATTTTCACCATGAAAGTTAATTTGCTAATTTTCTTTCTGCAACAATTGGCTGAAAGGCAGCAGAATTCTGCTGGCTTTTGATCCGGGTGCTGAAAGGCTTTGAGGTGCCCTTTGTGCTACTGAGAGTTTCACCATTGCCAGGGGAACAGTTGCCCTCCCACCCTTATCAAACATCCAGTCAGTGTTTCAGGTGCTAGCCTGGGACTTGGGAGACCTCTGCCACAGACTCCCCGTCCCATCTGTGTGGGCCTCAGTGCCCACCTATACAATGTAGAATCATAAAACTGGAAGGGACCTCGAGAGGTCATCTAGTCTAGCCCCTGCACTCCAGGCAGGACTAAGTATTATCTAGACCATCCCTGACAGGTGTTTGTCCAACCTGCTCTTAAAAATCCCCAATGATGGAGATTCCACAACCTAGGCAATTTCTTCCAGTGCTTAACCACCCTGACAGTCAGGAAGTTTTTCCTAATGTCCAACCTAAACCTCCCTTGCTGCAATTTAAGCCTATTGCTTCTTGTCCTATCCTCAAAGGTTAAGAACAACAATTTTTCTCCCTCCTCCTTGTAACAAGAGACAAATGCCCTGCTCTGCTGCACAGGGGGCTGGGGGACAAATACATTCAAGTTTGTAAGGAGCTCGGCTGCTGTGGTGCTGGGTGCCAGAAATGCACCTTTGATAGAACGTGGAGATGGAATGCACAGCAACAAATGTGATTAGGCTGCAAATGAAAGATTTCACCCAGCTCTCTCTATTGGACAGTCTTATACACCCCGAAACAAGGGCACAACTTGCCGAAATTCTCTACCCAGTAGTTATGGCTGGGAAGTCTGGGCCAAGCTGCATGTGGACCCTGCACAGGATTAGGGTCAGGACTAAGGAACATTGGCAGAGCTAACATGAGGCAGGAATAATCTGAAGACTGTGTTCCCAGTGATGGGCACTCAGTACTCAAAAGAAATCAAAACCCAAAGGAGGAGGCTCCGAAAGAGGGATATGGGGATGGAGCAGGGCGCTCCCATTCACTTCAGCCCCTGCAGCCTCCAGGCAGCAAAGCACATGCCTCCCCTACCCCAGGGCCCCGACAGTTACAGCATCCATTAATGACAAGCGCAGCAGTAGTTCGTCACAGATGTGAAGAAATTCAGCGAAGGCTGGTGAGGGGTCTGCACTCACCTCTGAGCTGCTCTGGAGCGAGGGCAGCAGTAACAACGATCCTACTCAGCCAGGGGTGAGGGGAAAGGTTTCTCAGGTCCCTTCGGGCTGGAGTCTGCTGCTCTCCCAACTCAGTGTGCTAACGAGAGCTTCAGGGCCTGTAGGCCTGAGACACCAGCCTGCTCCCCTGGGAAACAGCTGTGCAGCTAATGTTCCACAGGAAACAGGGGACGAGGAACCCTCTCTCAGTACAGGTACATCTACACTGCAGTGAGAGGTGTGGCTGCAGCGTGGGTAGGCAGACCCACCATCGCGTTAGTCTAGCTACTATGGCTCAAAGGAGCAGTGGAAAGGTAATGGCAGAGGCTGTACCAGCCCACCCAGGACCCTGGGTACGTACTCACGTTGCTAGCCCAGACCAGGGTCTGCACGCTGCGTTTTCATTGCTCTCTCTACCCGTCCTAACGAGATTAAAGTTAGTGCACATATGCCTGCCTGAGCTGCAATTACGCCTTCGATTGCCGCATAGGGACAGCCCAGGTGGAGGGAGTACGAAGGCAGAACAGGGGATGGCACAGCAGGGTCCCCCTCAAATATTACACACACAAATAAGCTCCACATGGAAATGCAGGATGTTCTACTCGGACCCAGTCCTAGTTCCCTTTGCTCTGCCCAAGCCTCCTTGGCAGTAGGGGTCTCCCTTGCTCTGCACCAAATCATCACTTTGGGAAATAATGTCCTTTTTGGGCCTGTCTCTCTGCTGTCCTGCCCCGGTACACTCATTCACAGCAGCACAAGTGGGTGTAAGGTCGAATCAGATCCCAGTGGTGCAGGGCGACACAGGCCCAGGCCGCCAGACCCTATCTTACAATGAGTTTAAACTCCAGGGATCAGATCCTTCCAAGAGAAGCAAATACACCATCCTCCCAGATGAGCCCCAGAGAGCATGTGTGAGCTGCAGAGCCCATGCCCAGCCTCCTGGGAGTGCAGGACGTGCTGGTCGGGGTCGCTGGGCAGGGTCATTGGCAGAACTGGGTGGGGAGTCCAGGACTCGCAAAGCAGGGGCCTGCGGGCGAGGTGAAAGGGACTTTGGCAGAGCTGTGTGTGGCAGGACTCGGGGCTGAAATAGCTGGGATGCGGCAAGGCAGCATTACATAGCAGTGGAAAAGCCTGGGGGGTTGAATCTTGTCTAGCATCTGTCTACACTGCCAGGCTCCAGCTAGTGCTATCAGGGTTTCCCCGAGCTAAGCACTATGTCTACAGACACAACGTGGGGAAAGGATCTAGTAGATCCCTCCTGAATGCCTGTGGGAACAGGCTCCATGAGGCTTGGGTGAAGCCAGTTCTGGGCCCACCTTGCCATTTGCTGGCACCCCCCTTCGGCAGGAGCGCACGCTCTGCACTGACAGCAACGCCACCGAGTTCCACGCTCTCTGAAAGCCCCTCCTGGAGAATGAGCCTCAGGAGACTGAGAGCTTCAGCTCGGGAGGAGAGGAGAAATACCTGCGTGCTAGGAGCTGTAAGTTCCTAACTGGTTCTGGTCCGAAGCCTACGGGAAAGCCCACTGATGCACATAGCATTGTGAAAAGGAAACCAACAGTGCATGATTTGAACAACACAGCATGGGTGCTTTATTGCCAGCTGTGGGCAATAGCTTCTGCTTTCTGAGTGAGACAGAGATGGAGCCGGAGGTGCTTAGTTCTAGGCAGCATGTCCAGCAGATGCAAGCTGCTCTTTCCATTACAGCAGGGTTACTCCAGGGGCTTTTGTTCTATTGGAAACACTGGAGGAAAAGGGGACTATTGCAAGGGAATTTGCCTGCTCTCATGGGTCCACCACCACTGAGCTTACAGCCTGTCGTGGTAACAAGCTCTCTGTGCTACATAGCACCTTTCATCCCAGTGCTTCCCCAAATAACAAAGAGGAGCAGCAGACGGACAGAGAAATCCAGAAGCAATGAGAATGTTTAAGCAGGGATGGAGAATCACCGAGACAGGAAAATGGGAGAATGTGGGCCACATCCCAGGAGCTGCAGAGGAGAAGGCTCTTGCACTCACAGTGGCCAATTTTTGGTTTTGGGGGGAAGGGAGCTGCATTCAAGTAAAGTGCCTGAGTACAGGAATATTTGAATGGTGGGGAGAGGGAAGGGATGAAAGCGACATAGCGTCTGGAGACATTGAGCCTTTCAAAGCTGCTGGATAGGGGGCAAAGTGTGGGATTCTGCATTCTCTGTTGTGCATGATGCCCCTGTCTCTGCAGGAGCAGGACCATCCTTCCACTCACTATACCTATAGCTCAGTGCTATGATGGTAAGCCAAGTGCTGATCCTGACTTGAACCGTACAAGCTGGTGTGTACGCTGTTCCCTAGGGGACAGCAGGCCAGGTATTTCTGTGAGGGTTCAGTGGAGATGGGGCTCGGGAATGCTCCAAGGGGGCGCAGAGACAGGGGTATCCCTATTTTTAATCTGCAAGGAAAAGTAGGGGATGGCAGAACCCTGAGGAGGTTGTTTGGGCAGCTGACAGGTTGGTGGCATCAGGAAGCTGACACCCAGCTAAGCACAAGCAGATCTCCCCCTCATTGGAGGCCAAGGGGTAACAAGGTGACTCCCAGTCCTGGGTACCCCAAGAACCATCATATGGTTCAAAACCCTCAAATGTTAACCTGGGCTGCCATCCACACCCTGCCCCACTGCAACAGGATCCACACTCTCTGCCAGATCCTCGGCACGCAAACCAGCCATGCACAGCAGCAACCTCCACAGGAAACAGCTGTGTGATTTCACCCTCTTGCCTTGGGATAATTAAGTTTTCAGTCATGATATAGGGAGCTGCTCTTCCAGTACGGGAACCAATGATCCCAAACAGCCAAAGGCAAAGGCAGAGATCAGACACAGGAACCTCATGGAATCTGAGATACCCACCTGCCAACACAAGCAACAAATATGCAGACAGATAACTGCTCTCTCCTTCTAATGCATCCACAGCCACAAAACCACCAGCCCCTGCCCCCCTTCATAGCAAGCCTCCCACCCCAGAGAATGCCTCTCTTCCACCAACACCTGCTCCTCCAGCCAGAGAGCCCTGCTGGGAGTTTCAGCAGTTTGTGCTACGTAGGATCACAGCGCTAGCACTGGCTGCAGGGGGAATTCTGTCTCCTCAGTCCTTTTGGCCCCTGGCCTGACTGCCCTGACAACCAAGTTGGGGACATCTCTGGTAGGATGTGAGCTGGAAACCCGACTGCTGAGCTGGGCTAGAGACGAGCTAGCAGCCGCCAAGATACGAGAGGTGCTGACTCCGTATCCAGACCCAGCAATTTAGTTACTTTGTAATAAGGAAGTGACTCTCCCAAATGCAACATGTCAAGGGGGAAGGGATTTTGGGCTTCTCCTGCGTGGAGTGTCCAATAGTTAGGAAGGAACCTGGGCCCTGAGGGGGAAGCCAGCCCCTAACTCATGCTGCTGAGGGCTCGGGAGAAAGCAGAACAACCAAGTCTCTTCAAAGCCAATTATTCTGCAGGGGAAGGGTGTGTGCGTGTGTCAAATAACCTACATGCCCTGTAACAGGTCAGGACCTACTGAAGATTCACCATCTTCATCCCACCAATCGCTGCTAGGAATATATGCCACATTCGCACCACAGAATGAGAATCCGCAGTCGCCGGCACTGAGGCCCCAGGAGCCAGGAGCTGGTGAAGGAGATAATGCATGTGAATCACATGGGTCAAAAACAGGAGGCAATGAGACTCTCTTGGCCCTAGCCCTGGGCTCCTGGCCTCTGCAGAGTGGGCGCTGGGCACTCAGGATCACACACAGTTTACACTTTTAATTAAGTAGAGCAAGCATGGCCCTGCCCTGGTGCCAGCGAGAATCCCTGGCTTTTCTCCTTCAGTCAATACAATCCTTCCTGAAGCCCCTTCATTCAACACAATATTTGTAGGAAATGACAATTTGACACCGCGGATTTAATGAGATTGAACACACAGGCAGAGGAACCAAGGCAGAACCGATGCTCGGGAATGACTCAGTCTCCCAGCGCCAGGGGAGCAGCACAGGGCAGGGCCTTCCACAGTGAACAGCTGCAGTGTCACCTGGAGCAGTTCCCCAAGCCAGGGCTCTGACACCTCCCGCTCTGGTTCCCCTCTGCCTGGGCTCCAATCTCAGACTCTGCAGAAGTTGTTCTCAACCAGGAGTACGAATACCCTTAGGGGGACGCACAGGTCTTCTGAGGGTACATCAACTCATCCAGCTATTTGCCTAGTTTTACAACAGGCTACATAAACAGCATTAACGAAGTCAGTACAGACTCAAATTTCATACGGACAATGACTTGCTTATACTGCTCTGTATACGACACACTGAAATGTAAGTACAGTGTTTATGTTCCAATTGATTATTTTATAACTATATGGTAAAAATGAGAACGTCAGCGATTTGTCAGTGATAGTGCACGGTGACACGTTTGTATTTTGATGTCTGATTTTGTAAGCAAGTAGTTTTTAAGTGAGGTGTAACTTGGGGGTATGCACGACAACTCAGCCTCCTGAAAGGCGTACCATCGTCTGAAAGGTTGAGAGCCGCTGCTCTGCAGTATTTCCTATTGGGAAAAGCCAAGACACCGCCGGTGAAATGTCAGTGCAGAAGCCACAGAAGTGACGGTGAGAAAGTTCAGAGCATCTTTCTAATGGCCCAACAGGGCACGTGAATGCGCTGGTCACTGGGGCAGATCACACTCTCCTTCCCCCACAGAGCTAAGCATGCAGATAATGAAGCAACTCAGCAGTGCACAGTGCCTTCCCTTCTGCCCCAGGCAGCAGCAGGCCCTTCCCAGGCAGCTTAAGGAAATCCAAAGTGCCTCAGCAACACCAGAAAAGCAGCATCCCCCACCCTCTTGGTTTCAGTATTATTCCTGACAAGCACTCATGGGAGAAGATGGGAAGGGGCTCTGGAGCTTGTGGGGCTTAATAAAAGGGTGGACTGGACCCCACCAAACACGAGTGTCATCCATGCATATCTTCTGCTCCCCTGAAAGAGCTGCTGCCCCCATCTGGGGATCAGCAGTCCAGGAAACCTCCCACAGAGAGACAATCTGGTAACTAGTTCTAGTAAAACCCTAGGATCCTTCTGCAAGTTCTCTCTGCTGATGCGGGGCATTCAGTGAAGAGGTCAGACAGCAAATGGCAGAATGGAGGGCTCAGGGGGTTGGGAGTGGACTATGGAATGTGTCACTCCTCGGCTGTCTATTCAAACCCAGCCCCGCTGGGCAGCGGCCAAACCTCGAGAGTCACTTGGTGCCCACATTGCAAACCCACTGTCACAACTGGCAGTCACAGCAGAGTGCACGGGCCATGGAGTCTGCACTCTCTCTGACCTGGAGATGGGCTCCCAGGGGAGGGACCAGGCTCTTGGCAAGGAGGTGGAGCTGTCTATACTGCACTCTATGCCTCTTCCCTCCCCTCGTCACTTGTCTAGTGGTGGCCCCCTCTCTGCATCTCCTCGCAATCTCCCTATACCCAGCACCAGAGCTTTCTTGTCTGCAGCTCCTGACACCTGGAACAGCCTCCCTGTCCCTCTCACCCCTGGCAGCTTTTCATCACCATCCCAAAGCTCAGCTGAAGGCATCACTGCTCTCTCTCTGTCTCCCTGTGCTGCTCTTCACCTTTTAACTCTCAAGAGGATTTGGGAGTTTGTATGAAAGTGGCGACACAAACAAAAAATGTCACAAAGAAAAGCACGTGAGAAAAGTTCAAGGCAATAAACATCTGACTCGAGTTTTTCTGGGGAGTTTCTGGACTGATTCTTATTCAGACTTTAAGGCAGATAATTCCTCTGGTTCTGGGCAAGACACCATGGGCCCTCCTCTATGGCCATGCACCCTGTGAACTTCATTTACATCAGCACCAAGGGAGGTAAAACGTCACTGAATCAGAATGGTGGCATTTTCCATCCACTCCACACACTTTGCACTGGGTGAATGGTGATGCGAGGGACAGGGTAAGGGAGAAGTTGGCTCTAACAGCCAATTTTCAAAAACGCTGAGTCTCCACAACTCCGCCCTGCTGGAGTGCTGTGCGTGCTCAGCCTCTCTGAAAAACAGGCCTCTGGGGTCTCAACTTGGGCTCCAAGGAAAGAAGGTTCCCCAAATCAGGTGCAATTTTGGAAATTTTAGGCCTGAGTGATTTCGCATGAGACTCAGTTATCACCCTGGGGCCAAAAAGCCAGGATGGGGGAAGGCTGCTGAGTCAGCAGGAGAGTGAAAAGGGGGCTGGCACATCCCTGCGTCTGTGAGATGATGCCAGTCACATGGCTTAGCCCAGGCAGGAAAGCCAATCAGGACAGAAGACAGGTGGCACGTGAAAACACGAGGCAGGAGGTGCTCCAAAAGGCGACACTAAATTCTCATTATAAGGCTTTTTAAATGCACAGACTATAAGTGTTTAAAGAGCTTCTAGGACTCCAGGGCAAACTTTAAAAATCATAATATTTATAGAAACCCTCCTTTCATTCGCCCCCCACGCTCTTTATTTCTCCTGCAATCACTGCTAATTTGAAGACGTTTTGCTTTGGCATCCCAGCCTGTTGTGGTGTCAATTACTGAGAGGCCCGCTGGTAGCTGCCACTGCAGAATTTCCCTGCAGCGCTGCCAACAGTGACCACAACGCCAGCCGCAGGAGGAAACCAAACCCCTACGCTTCCCCCCACAGCAGAGACTGAGAAACTCCTGCCGTGCCCAAGCTGGGGACGACACTCAAGCTATTACCTCATTGCCCTTGGGAGCTGAGCCCTTGCTGGGCCCTTCTTCTGCACAGCCTGGGGAGACCAATCCTCCCTCCTAGGAGCTGAGGCCCATCTCTCTCCCCAGACTCCCTGGCAGAGCCAGCAGAGAGCTGCCTGTGCTAGGCGTTATTGGGAGGACAGAGATCCCTGAGCAGGGAGAAAGAGCTGTTTCGTGGTTAGAGTTAGGGGTTAGGAGTCAGGAGAGCCAAGGTGCTACTCCCTGAGCCCCACTCCATAGCCCTGGGGCTGCACACAGGGCTCTGCAAAACTCTACCTGGGGCCTATGGAGTTGCTGCACAGACACCCACTGCAGCCCTGCCCTGTATCCATGCGGTTGGCTCCCCTAGCTGCACCAAATCTCATCCTAAATCAAGGCCCCTTTATCCCAACCCAGCTAGCCCACAGCTTCCCCTTCAGAAACACATTCTCCACATGCACTATGCCCCTCCTCGGACAGCTGCACTCAGGAACCTCCCATCCCAGCTGTGGCCCCCTGTCTTGACCAGTGTCAGGCATTTGGAGTGGAGACACAAGCTGAGTGCTGGGAACCCCCCCAGTCCTGTGCAGAATTTAAACCCTGATAGAAAGGGGCTCCCGGGCCCTGCCACGCTCCTGCCCAGCGCAGGAAAGGGGCTGCACAAAGACTTCAGATGGCAAAGCATCTTCAGACCAAAAGCTGCTTCCCTGAGAAACCCTAAATTCACACTAGTCCCTTCTCTCCCCTGAGCTCCTTTCCTCCACCTCCTCCCTGCAGCTGCTGTAGTGCCCTCTCTGTAATTCTGGAAGCCTGCAGCAGGCTGGGAGTGGGGAACCCCGCATCTCCAGACTGTGCTTCCAAATGGAGTGAGCCCCCATGCTGGCCTGCCCCATTGAGCGGCTGTGGGTCTCATTTCTTTCTGGGGCTGTGAAAGCAAAAAAGTGGCAGGAAAACACCACAAATGTCTATTAAATGCTTACTCTGTGCCAGAGTGCAGAGCAAAGATGGGCACCCCCTTCACTAGCCACTCAGGAGAGCCCCAGAGCCTCAGGCAGCCTTCAGAGGGCTAGAGCAAGGCAGTGGGGAGAGCCCCAGAGCTGCCTGGCCTATGGAAACGGGCAGGTTTAGCTGCTGTATTTTGCCAGGAGGAAAGGGGCACAAACACTGGTCGGACTGGTTTAGGTCAAGACCCTGTGTCTGTGGCACTGTTACATTGATGGGTAATTCAGTTTACACCCCAGCCCAGCCTTGCAGTAGCCGGGGCAAGGCTCAGCACTTTGGCTATCAGGAAAAGACATTCTGTGATTTTATTTATTTACTTTCAGAGATATAAAAATGAGCTCGATTGCCTGGGCACAGGAACGACAGCCCATTGACGTGATCCTACCACCTCGTTTATCAGAGTCGCTCCCCAGCGGGGGGACCCTCCCTGGGAACCGCCCGGTCACTGAAACCAGTGCCCAATAGCTCAAGTCTGACATAAACAAGTAAGGGAAGAGGCACTTCCTAAGAGTATGTCTACACTGCCGTCAGGAGGTGTGACTGCAGCGTGCCTGGACATACAGGGGTACCGGAGCTCAGAGCAGTGAAGCCATGGCTAGCGCCGCCCGCCCGTGATTCTGGGTATGTATTCCAGTGGACCCCGTGCTGCTGCCGCCGCCCTTCACTGCTCTTGTTCCTCAAGCCAACGCTTCAACTTCCCCTGGGCTGGGACTGGTAGCCAGTGCACATTATGGGGCAGAGATGGGAGATGCTGGGAAACCCTGCTGGAGAAGGGATCTGGCACACTGTGCACCATTCCACAAAGGCTGTAACTCAGCACACAGCATTACCGTCAGGCCACGTCTTCATGAAAGGCCTTGGTATCTTTGATGAGGCTCTGAAGCTGAAAGAAAAGGTTGTAATCTCCTTACTGAGTACAGATGATAAAAAGCTGCACTGGCCATTGCTGCTACCTCAGCATCCAGGAGCAGGCCTTGGGCTGCCTCCCATACAGCAAATGGCAGACGTTCACCTGCCTCCAGGGCTGACAGAACCTTCCCTGCAGCCTCTCAGTCCTGTCTGGATCGAACCAGCTAGCCCCCAGCCAGCCCCCAACCTGTTAGACACCAGCTAAGTCGTGCCACTGCCCCAACCAGCTCAGGAGAGGTGGAGACATGCAGTGAGCCGGATTTCCTCTACATATGAAGACGCGGCAGCCCATACTTAATTAACCAAGTAGCCCCATACACACTTTGAGCTGGAGAACAGGGCTCTGTGGAGCCGCCTGTAAGAGTCTTTCGGGCCGATGAGCAGTGGCTCAGTGCTCTGGGCTCTCTTAGAAAGAAAGCCACTCATGAGCAACCCTTGCGGCAGCCCCACCACAGCGACACACAGCCAATAGTGTGGAGGGCAGCTGGAAGACCTAAGAAAACCACTCTGGAGGAGATCCCGGGGACTGCAGTCAGCCAATCTGGATTACATGGGGAGACCCAGATCAAAAAGAAATGATCACAAACATCTATCTCGGAGCAGGTGAAAACAGCATTCCTGGCCACTGATGCCACTTGTGATTCCAGGCACAGCCAGGATTCCAGAGGCATCCCCAACTGCAAACCGCTTAGACAAAGGATGCGCGTGCCATCAAAAACAGGGGCAGGAACCACCTGGTCATATGCTCCCCCAATCCACTAGCATCACCTCCATGTTATTCAGCCTGGGGTCAGACAGCTTTATCTCAGCCAGGCACCTACTGCAGCTTGGCACAAAACCCACAAAGATGCCCCTCCATATAGCTTTGCTAGACACAGAGCTGGGTATCTTTCACAGACGGATGACAACACTTGGCAATTTCCCCAGTGACCTCACATACATGTTCAACAGGAGGGTTGACAAAACAGAACCGTGCAGATGAGCAGTTGGGTCAAACCTTCCCTTCTGCTCCCTCTCAGACGAATAAACGGAATCATTCCAACAGGACTGCGGGAGATTAACAAACCTTGGAGGCCGCTCAACAGTCTTGGAGGCTGTTTGGACACCAGGCCATGGCCCAGTGTTAGCAGCAGAACATCAACCAACAAGAGCAGCACAGTCACTGCCCCAGACCCAAACTGAAAGAGACAAGGACTTCTGAGCAGTCCAGATGGTACCAGTTACCTTTGCCATAACCGGCTCTATAAGTTTCCCCAGGAAGATGGACTCAGAGGTAGGGCAATAACTGGTGAGATTGCCAAGAGAAGGTCTCTAGAGCAGCATTATCTGGAGCAGGTTCTGCTCAGTTACACAGGTGCTGCCCTGCACAGTCAAGGAGACCATTTGTATCTATTATCCCATCTCCCCCTTGCTGTGCCATGTGTCTCCGTCTCTCTCTGCCATTGTTTTCTTTTCTCTTCTGTGTTATGTTCTTTAAATCATGTCTTTGCATTTTCCTTACACTCTCTCCCTAAACAGCACCTGAGCCCAGTAACATGAGAGTCTGCATGGAGTGTCTTAGTCCACAAGGGCATGCCTGCCTTTGAGCCAGGGGTGAGTCCCAGCTCCGGGAGACATCTCTGTGCTAGCTCTAATGGAACTGGTGGGCCAAAGCCAGGATGCAACCATGGCAGCATGAGTATGGGAGAGGCAGCCGCCCTGAGTATATGTAGCTGTCAAGGAGCCTAGGCCCCAGGGTGGCTGCCTGTCCTGCTCCTTGCGCCACTGCACCTACATTCTGTTTTTGTCGAGCTCATACGAATACGTCTCCTCGAGCTGGGACTCACCCTCAGCTCGATGTGCAAAGCCCCCATTCACAGGAGTGAGCTTGAAATGAGATTAAAAGAGTTTGCCACCTACTACTTAAAATGGCTTATATCATCCTGGAGACCAGGTACCATGGCTCACTGCAGCCCATAGATCAGGATGGGCACAAAGGGTGACAGCACCCGGAGCATGGCCAGTGAGCCTGTTTCCAATGCCACCACTATGCAGAGCAGTGAACTGGGACCCTGGCTGTGCCAGGCACTCAGAGAGCTAAATGCCCTTTGCAGAGCCCTTGGGCTGGGATGCTGGCTCCTCTAAAGATAATAAGGTGGGGAGTGGGAAAGAAGCACTAACCACAGCCATTTATACCATGTGAAATAAGCAGGAGGTTATGCCCAGAGAGCCAAGAACCCCCTGCCCTCCACCCCCTGCCCACCCTATCTCATGGGAAATCTGAGAGGCAGACTCAGGGCAAGTCTACACGACAGCGCTACATTGGTGCAGCTGCATTGTCTGGCGAAGACGCGCTATGTTGACGGGAGAGCGCTCTCCTGTCGGCATAACTGCTCCACCTTGGCAAGAAGCGGAAGCTGTGTCAGCAGGAGAGTGTCTCTGCCAACATAGCGCCATTGTGGACAGCACAAAACTTGCGTCACTTGGGGGGCAGCTTTTCCACACCCCTGAGCGATGTAAGTAAGACTGACTTAGGCCATATTGTAAACTTGCCCTGAAAGAGGGAGAAGCCAGTGTAAAAAGCCAGGAGGCACCCCACTGAGCTTCCAGAGGCCCCACCCCCCCGGTAAGTTCACGGCACTCCCGGAGAAGGGCGGCCCTGGCAGAGCACAAGAATGCTGTCTGCTGCTCTTGTCTCAAGCCCATTTGCTTCCTCATCTTGTTACTTCATTCTCTCCTGAATCTGGCCAAACTGCCCTGGCTTTAACCTCTGGCTGTCTGGCCTTGGAAGCTCCCTGTGAAGGTGCTTTCAGGTCAGTTCACATGCTCTTCCAATACCTGCTCCCACTGTTCACATGCCCCTCCTCTGTGCTCTATTGGACAAGCTACATTTAAAGTCTCTTGTCCGAGGCCTTAAGGACAAGGCCAGTCCACGTCCCTGCAGCTGCTCACTGGGCTGCTGCCTGAATACCACGGACTCATAACTGAGAGGCCTCTTTCCTTGTTTCCAGCAGGACTTGCTGCCAGTCAAGCTGAGCTGTTTGAAAGGAGCATGGGAAACTCAGACGTGCTGGGTACAGAGACGAAGGAGGAACTTCCCAGAGCCAGGCCAAACGAGCAGCAGCAGATGCCCCTTTCTCCAGGACACTCCCACCTTGGGCCACGTTCTCTAGGGTTCCATCCCTGGGTAAGTACTTTTGGCATTTCACCTACAGCACAAGCCTCTTCTGAGCAAAGCAAACCAAACAACAAAGAAACTTCTCTTGAGCAGCCAAAGATTTGCTGCTTCTGCTAACTATCCTCCACTCCTCTTCCAGAGAGTGATGTGAGGGGAGATTGGGTGGAACAGGTGCAGAAAGATTTCCTAGCGGAGGGAATATGCCTCTGAGCAGGACCTCCAGATCCCGTGGCCTGTTACCTGGTGATCTGCAGAGAGCCTAGAGAACAGCTCTGAGTCTAAGAGCCCCCAGGGCTGTGCTATAGAAAGCCCCCAGTGAGCCTGGGGCTCAGAGGGGGCAGCTGCAGGAAGAGGCAGAACTTTGGGTCAGGATTTGTCCAGAAAGCTTTCCTAGAGGGGAGGGGTCACCATGCCTTTCGTTAGTTGAATTCAAACCAGGAAGCCCTGCCCAGCTCCCATGCTGGAGTTGCCCATTCTGGGAGGGGGAAGACAGCTCCCATCTCCTTGCTCCTGGGGGCCTGTCTCCAACAGGCAGACACCTGATCCCCTCTGGCTATATGGAAGCCAGGAAGCAGAGAGATCCCTGCTGGAAGAAGAAAGCATCTCCCTGGCAGGCAGCAGAGCTCCAGAAGCTGGAAGCAAGAATGCTGTGAAACAAACCAGCCCCCAGCTCCCAGTAAAGAAAGGGGAAAATCCTGTGTTTGGTACCTACCCAGAAATACATCATCATGTCGGCAGCGGGGATGTGCAGCACCAGAGAGGAGCAATCAGGTGAGCTGGCCTAGCAGCGCAATGAGAGGGTGTGGGGTTCCCCTTCCACTCCCCGTGCAGCTGGCGGAGGTGCCCCGCACTGTGCTCCCTCGCAGTCTCTCTCTCCCCGGGATTTCTCTGGGCTTTGTGCTGGTGGGTGGCTTGGCAGCAGTGCCCTATCGCCTCGGGTCCCTCGCCGGCACAGCGCGGTCACTCGCCACAGGCCGCCATGCACGTCAGAGCTGGCCATCAGTGTCCATCATGCTGGTGCTCAACTGCTCGTGGAGCGAGGATCGGAGAAAGGATTCCAACTTGGGCAGGGGAAAGGAGCGAGCCCCCAGATCCCAAGCACGAGTCACAGAGCGAGGAAGGGTGGGGGTGAGGGGAGCTGATTCGATATTAAAAACGGGGGGAGGGACCAAAAATAAATCCTCTTGGGCGTCCTTAGGAGAAAAAGGAAGAGAGAAAAAGCGAGCGAGGCTGGACCTGTTCCTCCTGCGGAGGTAGAGTACAGCTGGCTGGGAGTGCAGGGGCTGCTGGACTCAGGCTGGGAGCGTGAGGCCAATCAGCGGCGAGGAGCCAGGCTGAAGGACTGGGGGCCAAGTTGCCAGGTTTGTTGTAGGGGGCTGGATGGGCTGCCGGGGAAGGGAGGGGAACGTGTGGCGGGGAGAGCGAGAGCGTGCATGGCAGGGAGCTGGGAGTGTAGGCTCCTGCTCCGACACTCTGTGCAATGGATGTCCTGCCTCAGCATTTTTCAAGCTACCCTGTCAATAAGAGAATCGGCTGCTCTCACAATTAACCTGCGAGGTGCCAGCCAGCTCCGACTGCGCTTGCTCCCTGGCAGGAGTGATTTTTCCTTTCCTTTTCCTCTCCTGTTCCTGGGTCAGGCTCAGCCAGCATCCAAGGCTGACAGCCTGAGCTAGGCCCAGCTCCTGGCTTCTCATGGGCCAGGATGGATAGTGGCTGCCCCACCCCTGGCCAAGGGAGAGAGGTCATTACGGAGCCCCCCCGCCCTCTCGTTCTCATGGCTACGGCCTCGGTCACTTCTGCACAAACCCCTTCCTCTGAGGCTGCTTAGGGAGTGAAAATTCTTGGAATGATTATTATTGCCTGGATTAGGGCAGCACCTCGAGGCCGCATTGTGCTGGGCGCTGCAGACAGTGAGCGAGTCCTTATCCTGAAGCACTCACAACCTAACTAGACCAGACAGACGTGGGGTGGGAGGCAGGAAAGAAAAGCAGGAGCAGCCTTGGTACAGCCTGATCCTGGAGGCTGGGGGAACCTGAGATTAGTGAGCCTAAGGAAGGGAAGGGGCAACGCTTGAACAATGCTTTACTCTGTGATCTTAAACAGCAATAACGCCCCTGGGCAAACCGAGGGGCTGAGTTCAAAGGGCTGCCCTCGGCCACAGAGTCTCCAAGGCAGAGCTGGGAACCCATGCAGAGCAGGCACCTGCCCTGGGTGTGTGCTGTGGTCAGCCCAGCCCAGCCGCTCGGACTCCGTCACTGCACCCCGCTCGCTCATTCACCTGCCCCGGGCATGTGCTGTGGGCAGCCCAGCCCAGCCCAACGGCCAGTTCTAAGTCCAGGGAATGGCTAGAGCTCAGCAGCTTGGCCCCACCAGTGACTTGTGAGGGACAGGCACTGGTTAGGCTGGGGGCAGTGCAGGGGCAAAGGGATGGGCTGGCTCTGGCCAGAGGAGTGCAAACAAATGGATCTGGTGGAAGCACATCAGTTCTCCTTCGGGATGGTTCTAGGGACATTCTTACCTGCTGAGGGACAGGACGGGGACTTGACAAGGCCCCTGTGTGGTAGCTTTTCACATTGCACAGGGCCCTTGTGGGATAGGCCGGGGAAGGGCAGAATCATGACAGTCTAGCTCTGCTGCCAAGGGGCTATTACAATAAAATAACCATCCCGTGCTGTGCTTCCACAACTCCTGCACGCTGCTCTGCCCCGACCACGCCTGCAACGCCCCCTCCAGCCTGAGATGGGGCCTGGATCCCCAGGAATGCCCTGCTGCTCCAATGAGAGGCTCTGGGGAATTACCACATGCCTGCCTGAGCCCTGCTGCTGCCCTGGCAAGTTCCCTGTTTCTCTGGAGGAGCCTGGCCTTGGGGCAAAGCCCTGCTATGGATCACGCTCCATCCCGCAGAGGAAAGTAGCAGAATCCTCAGGGTAAGATAAACAATCCCTGCACGGAGCAGGCCCTTGAGCCAAGGCGACGGGTGCAGCAGCTCTGCAGGCAGGGCAGCATGTCTCTCAGACACTAAATCTCCCGTCCTCCAAGGGACCCACTGTGCCGCGGAGAGAGGGGACCATGCGCGCTGAGCCACTTACAGGAGCAGGCAAATAAATAAGAGCAAGGGAAGGCGAAGGCGTGCGAGGGCGGGAAGATAGTTCTGTGGGGCCCAGCTGGCGCTGACACCCCCCCCCCCCCAGCACATAATCACATTCAAAGCGGGGCTGGTGTGAGGCAGTTCTCCTCCAGCACAGCAATAAAAGAAAACAACACACTTAATAATTCAGCACCAGGAGAGTGTGATCAAGCAAAAGAACCACCACGGCAGGCAGGGGAAGAGAGCCCAGGTTTTCACTCATTCCTACCTTGGTGTCCAAGGCCTCCCCCCGCTTCCCCCCAGAGCCCTGCCAGCGCAGCCCCACCCCTCACCTCGGGGAGCGAGTCCCCACTGCTGCTCCCCCCCCCACAGAAATTGAGGAGGGCCTGGTGGTGAAGACCTAGGGCGAGTCAAGGGGAAACTGGGTGCAACATCCTCACATGGGCTCCTGGGTAAGTTCCCTCCCTCTCTGTAAGAGGGGGCCAGGAACCCTTCCCTGCCACAGGGACACGAGCCTAAAGCCCTCAGTGTCTGTGAGAGGGACCATAGGACAGCCTAGAAATAAACCTTTCTCCCCTTAACAAGACTCCCCAGGTCAGAAAGGGGAGCCCATGCAGCAGAGGGAGATTTTGCGCTGTCCTGCTGGAGAGAAGAGGCTAAGAGACAGGCAGGTCACTGTTTGGCTGTGGGTTTTTTTTCTTCTCCTAGCTATTCCATGGCCAGCATTACCAGCAGGGATTTGACTCCCTCTACTTCCGCTTCCTCCCTTCCCGGCTAAACCGTGTGGTGTTGAACAGGGAGGGGGCTGGCTCTCAGTGGGCATTAGAAGGGATCCCTGGGTGTGACCTTACGTCACTTTGGGACCCTTTGACACAAATCACCATAATACACTTGACCACAAAACCACGGTTAGTTCCTGTTTGACAGTGTTTACCTTGCTGTTCCCAACTCGGTTTGTGCCTTGCCTGGCCCGGGCTCTCCTGCTGCTCCCTCTGTCCGAGGCAGGGCATTACGGAGCCGTGGAGTCGATGGCAATCTCCCCAACCCACCATCCTGACTTCTCTACAGGAAGAAACAGGCCAGATGCCTTGTGCTGGGACCCGAGCACATCTCAGCAGGTAGGGGCTAGACCTGTGCTTGGATGCAAGACCTCCTGGGGATGAGGCCTTGGTAATTGAATAGGTAGTGCTTGTCACATGTGAGCCAGTCCTGGACCTGTAGCCCAGAACAGCCCCAGAGGGACACTGAGCAGCAAAATATAGTATCGCTGGCTGAGACAGAGACCAGACCGGCACTTACTAAGAGTCACGTATTCTACAAAGGAGACCCACGGGTGCACGCCACAATGCATGCCTATCTTTGTGGGACAAGCCTGTATAGACAGACAGGAATTGGGTATATGCATATGCAAATATCTGAGTAAGCATCTAAATACCTGATTTGGGTGCACAATTCCATTTTTTTAAAGTTTTTTTTGCAACTCTTTAAAAATCTACCCCTAAATATCTCCTGGCAATTTTTGCTAGTGTCATGGACTCTAAAGTCCCAAGCAAACATCCTGCCTTCCCTCAATTCCCTCTGCTGCATTTGTTGTTTTGAAATATTGTTGTTGCAGAAATGGCTGGTACATTCCACCCCAGAGATAGCTACATTTGAGGGATGAGGGGAGAGATTGCTGAGTATACTGCTTGCACAGTTTAGGGTCCCTTGGTACAAAGGGCACTATATCAAGGTAGATGAGTGTTACTTATAGACACAGCTGAGTTTGGTTAAGAATCCATCCAGTACGGGATATCGGAGGAGGTGGGACAATCACACACAAGGTCAGTGGGTTTTAGCCACCAGCCTACAAGACCTGAAAGTTGGCTTTCAAATGGGAGCTCTTTTAGAAATGCACTTCTGCAAAAGGTCCAGCCACTGAAGCCATTCCCTGAGTGACTGTGTGGGAGCTCCTTATCACATCAGGCTCTGAGCAGATTTGGGAACTGTCCTTGCAGGGCAGCGGGGTACTGATTGCTCAAGAGGCTGGGAATGGGAGTGGGAGCCAGGTCTCTGGTTCAGAACTGCCCCAGGCCAGGATGGCCAAACGGTGTTCATCTCTGATGCACGTGACACCACTTGGGGTGAGAACATTCTTCCCATGGGGCAGGCGTCTACTTCACAAAACTGTCACTGAGCAAAGAATGGGCTGGAGAGGCTGAGCGGTGGGGAGGTCTAGGTGCTCTGCCTGCTTGGGGGTATATAAAGGGGCCTGAACCCTTTGGGGCTGCCAGTCTAGATGTTAATGAGCTGGGGCCTTGACCCTGCCTGTTAGCACTACTAAGCCCTTCTTCCAGCCCTGCCTTTATTAGAGATCGTGCCTGTGACTGGAGCCAACGTCTGCTCTCTTTGCCTCACTCTTGTTTCTTTTTTTGAACCTGGTTATACTTTTGGCCTTCACAGCATCCCCTGGCAACAAGTTCCACAAGTTGACTGTGTTGTATGAAGAAGTACTTTCTTATGATTGTTTTAAACCTGCTGCCTATTAATTTCATCAGGTGACCCCTACTTCTTGTGTTATGTGAAGGAGTAAACAACAGGTCCCTATTCACTTTCTCCACACCAGTCACGATTTTATGATCTCTGTCGTATCCCCCCTTAGTCGTAGAATCCTAGAATCTCAGGGTGGGAAGGGACCTCAGGAGGTCACCTAGTCCCACCCTCTGCTCAAAGCAGGACCAATCGCCAATTAAATCAAAAAGTCGCCTCTTTTCCAAACTGAACAAGTCTCCGTTTTTTAAATCTCTCCTCCTATGGAAGCTGTTCCAGACCCCTGATCATTGTTGTTGCCCTTCTCTGGACCTTTTCCAATTCCAATAGATCTTTTTTGAGATGGGCGATCACATCTGCACGCGGTTTTCAAGCTGTGGGTGTATCCTGGATTTATATAGAAGCAATAGGATATTTTCTGTCTTATTATTTATCCCTTTCTTAATGATTCCCAACATTCTGTTCGCTTCTTTGCCGGCCGCTGCCCATTGAGTGGATGTTTCCAGAGAACTCTCCACGGTGACGCCAAGATCTCTCTCTTGAGTGGTAACAGCTAATTTAGACCCTCCTCATTTTGTATGTATAGTTGGGATTATATTTGCCAATATGCATTGCTTTCAATTTATCAACATTGAATTTCACTGGCATGCACCATTTTGTTGCCCAGTCACCCAGTTTAGTGAGATCCCTTTGTAACTCTTGCAGTGAGTCTGCTTTGGACTTAACTATCTTAAGTAATTTTGTATCATCTGCAGACTTTGCCACCTCACTGTTTACCCCTTTTTCCAGATCATTTATGAATATGTTGAATAGCACTGGGCCCAGTACAGACCCCTGGGGGACACCACTAGCTACTTCTCTCCATTCTGAAAACTGACCATTTATTCCTACCTTTTGTTTCCTGTCTTGTAACCAGTTACTGATGCATGAGAGGACCTTCCCTCTTATCTCCATGACTGTCTACTTTGCTTAAGAGCCTTTGCTGAGGGACCTTGTCAAAGGCTTTCTGAAATTCCAAGTACACTATATCCACTGGATCACCTTTGTCCACATGCTTGTTGACTTCTGCAAAGAATTCTAATAGATTGGTGAGGCATGATTTCACTGTACAAAAGCCACATTGACTCTTCACGTGGAACCCAAATCGTGTTCATCTATTTGTCTGATAATTTTATTCTTTACTGTAGTTTCAACCAATTTGCCTAGTACTGAAATTCGCTGACTGGCCTGTAATTGCCAGGATCGCCCCTGGAGCCTTTTTTAACAATTAGCATCACATTAGCTATCTGCCCTCACCTAGTACAGAAGCTGATTTAAGTGATAGATTACATACCACTGGGTACAGAAAGCAGGGGCCTCCCTGAAAAGCGGAAGTTGCCCCAGCACTGCGCTTGATGAAGATATACGATACCCCCACTTCCCCAGCGCTCTCAACAAATCCCTGCACAGCTCATTCTTGATAGCTGTATACAACACAAAGAGTCAGCAATGTCAGCACGCACAAAGCAACTCATGGGCACAACATCCCTAACCCATGCCAGCTGCCAAGCCTCCTCTCCAGAGACCCATCCCCCAGTTAGCTCCCTGCACTGGCATGCACCATTCCAGAAAGTCTCAGCCTCCTGCCACTGGTTGGAGCCATGAAAAGCTACTTGTCTACATCCGGCAGCAGTGGCAGACAAAAGGGAACCGAGCAGGCCATCCACCTCGCTTTCTCCAGCTAGCAGATCCCCAGTCCACATGTGTGATCCAGCTGCTTAACCCATAACCTGTGGAGCAACAGGGTGGATTGTGCCAGTAAGGCAGAGACACAGCAGCTGGTATCAGCCCAGCACAGCAGGCCTGGAGATCAGAGTGCACTGGCACATGCTGCACAGATGAGTAAATGGGGACCCCAGACGTAGCTGCTGGAGACACAAAAAACACATTCTTATCTCTCAATATCTATTCAGAAAAGGAAAGTGTCTTTGTACCTTTTATTCAGCAAAGTTTCCCCTGTGGTGCACACACTGGACTCTCTAAGAAAAGAAAGAAAGAAGAAGAAGAATTAAAATCAATGATCATTATCGCTAACTTGCTTACAGTCAATGCCATTTGCTCACTGACTGGCAAAATTTTTGAATACGAAGTATTATCTCCCTAGGAGTTCCGGGAAACCTGCCCTGGTTAAACGCTTGCTGCTCTCCACGTTTCAAAGGGCGAACGAGACATTTTAGTTCTTTCTA
This sequence comes from Chelonia mydas, assembly GCF_015237465.2. Lineage (NCBI taxonomy): Eukaryota > Metazoa > Chordata > Testudines > Cheloniidae > Chelonia > Chelonia mydas. The sequence goes on from NC_051254.2 coordinate 1,507,484, forward strand.
AAGAACACCAAGGAACCAGCAGTCAGGCTGCTCAGGTTCATTCCTGGGCGGACTGAAGTCCATGCTATACAGGCACATTCCACGTCGTACATTTCACTACCAGAAGCAGCATCTTCTAGATCTAGTTTTTGGTGGATTTTCGCACTCAAGCAGCGAAGAGGTGAAAGGACTATGCGGAGCCAGACATGATGCAGGTTGGTGCTGCACGTCTCCCATGTGTCAACGCACTTCCAGCATGGTCTGTGAGTCCAGGGCCCCCAACCTATGCTACCAATACACCTCAATCCTGACTTGCAGCACCTGCATCTACCATGCTCTATTCTGGCCTTCCCATAGCTCTGCAAGTGCACATCAGTCTCCACCCGCAGCCCTGTCTCTTCCCATACTAGTTCTGTATAGTACTGTCTGCTGTTTTAAAAGTTAAAAGATGTGCATAAGAATGGCCCTACTGGGTCAGACAATGGTCCATTAGCCAGTATCCCATCTTCTGACAGTGGCCAATGCCAGGTGCCCCAAAGGGAATGAACAGAACAGGGAATCATCAAGTGATCCATCCCCCATTGCCCATTCCCAGCTTCTGGCAAACAGAGGCTAGGGACACCATCCCTGCCCTTCCTGGCTAACAGCCATTGATGGACCTATCCTCCTTGAATTTATCTAGTTCTTTTTTGAACCCTGTTATGGTCTTGGCCCTCACAACATCCTCTGGCAAGGAGTTCCACAGGTTGACTGTGTGTTGTATGAAGAAATACTTCCTTTTGTTTGTTTTAAACCTGCTGCCTGTTACTTTCATGTGGTGACCCCTAGTTCTTGTGTTATGAGAAGGAGTAAATAACACTTCCTTATTTACTTTCTCCACACCAGTCTACCATACCCCATACTGGGTCCCAACACAGCTCTGCCAATGCCCCTCAGCCTGGACCCACAGCACCCCCTGCCTCTCCACTGCTCTGTACTGGGTCCCAACACAGCTCTGCCAATGCCCCTCAGTCCCATCCCCACCCAAATCATGAGATTTTAAAAATAAAAAAGTTGGGGTCTTTCTGTGCCTTCTGGCTTTTGAGCCCTTAGGGGTCACATTTTGCAGCTTGCTAGAAAACCAAAGCTGCAGTTCTCACATAAACAGCTGAATCCAGAAGCGGGAGCTTTGAGAAGAATACCTACATTGTGAGACTGGCAATACAATCACAAGATCAGCCACATGGCACTTCAAGCTACAGAGAGGGGAAGGGCTGTGAGCAGGGAGAGGAGGCCAGAGGAGAAAGGAACTGGATTCAGGTGGGTGCATGCCTGACAGCTGCCACCTTGTTGAACATCGAGGACTGAACTGGCGACCTGCAGAGCAGAAACCATGGCTTGAGAAAGGATCCAAGTTCACTAGCCAGTGACCATAGGAGACTCCCATCCTCTATGAGTTGGGTACAGAGGGTGCCACATGACACTGGCCAGTGAGTTACACATGCAGAGCCAAGGGCTGAAACACTGTGCTTGCTTACACTGGGATCACTGCAGGACTTCGTGCTGCCCCAGGGATGACTACTTACATCCACGCGAGAACTTTGGCCCCACCGATGCTGCTGCGATTGTGCATACGCCCTGTACGGAGCATGTGGAGGGCTCCCCTGTTGTGCTGGAGGAATGGAAGTGATTCCCAGGCACTTCTGTTAGCAAACAGGGCTTTCAGCGCGCAGCAGGATAATCAATTATGGTAATTCCTGCCTCAATGAATCAGATTCATGGAGGAACACAGCTCATTAGGCTGGGGAGGACTTCCATTAGCACTCTTAGGATAAAAACCCTCCGGATAGCTCTAACCCAGCCAGACACATTCACCAGCCTGAAACGGCTTCCTCTTCCCCAGCCTGGCCCGCCAGTAACATGACAAACTCAGGAAAGCCACGTGGGCAAAGCATGTTTTCCAGAAACTGTAATTCCCAGTGGAGACAAGATAATCCCCTACTCTGCAGGGCCTCACGCAAGGGACTTGCCTGTTGAGCCCCCTCGAGCTGCTGTGTCACTGAAATCTCAAAGCTCCCACTGACCTCCTGATCCAGCCCATTCTCACTCTGCTCCTCCAAACGCCTTCCTGCTTCTTTGAGCTCACAGACACCTCCTGCAGGCTGTGCCCAGTTTCACCAGTAAACTGGTCACCGGAGACCACTGGAACAGGGGTGAAGAGAAACCTCCAGTCCGTGGCCATCATCCTGAGAGCTGGGGCTTGGATTCGCTGGGCACTCAGATAGTGTGTTTGAAGATGTATCACTGAAAGCTGCTTGTTCTCCTGTGGGAAGTGCAGTGATGGGTAAAATCTCATTTCCCAAACAAGTCTCAGTCAAGGAAGAAGCCAGCTGAGTCTGCGCCTGCTCAGAACCCCTCACAACTAGACCTGAGGCCACGGCGCTCAGGAAACAGTGGACGGGCAGGCAACTCACTGGGGAACTGGGTCAGCCTGAGAGACTGTGACCTGCCACCACTGCAGCATCTGCTGGGGCAGGAGCAGGAAGGCCAAGGCACAGCATTAACTCCGGGCAAAGAGCGGCCCGCAGGAGATGCGAGTGCTGCTTTGCAGTTCAAAGGCTGCTGCCCAAGAGCTGCTCTCTGTGCTTAGTACCAATGTAAATGGGCCCCCTCAATCTGCTGCAGGGAGGCAATTAAAGGTGACAGGCACAGCCAGACTTCCAGCAGTGTGGCACTTCCCCACTTCCCACCCAGTCGGGTTCTCCACTCTCTTTGGGAGAAGGGGAGTCTCTGCTTTCACTCCCCTGAAATAACAGCCAGTGATGGAAGATGCCAGGCTGCAGCAGAGAGGTTTTGGGCTGCCCACCTCAGGGCACACTCCAACCCCACTCCCTTGCAGAGGTGCCCAGGAGATCTCACCCCAGGCATGCTCTGGGAAGCAGTGTGTACAGGGGATGTGCTCAGGGCAGGGGTGAATGGGCTTCTGCAAGCCGCAATGGATCCTGAGAGTCCCAGGGGGACAAAAAGAACCATGGAGGTTTATGCAATTGAGGAGGGAGACAGCTAGTTTTGAGCAGCTGCATTAGCGCCAGCTTGGGCTGCCTGTCCAGGTGCTACGGGGTGATAGGAGCTTGCTTTGGGCCTTTACCTGGACATGAAACGATCCTTGGGAGGCTCAGAAATAGCGAGCTGCTCATTATGAACTCAGAAGAGTCAGTCCTGGTGACACTGGTTAAAACAGCTCCCCCCGGCAGAGCCATGGAAACTACCCTCCGAGCTCCATGCAGGGGGAAGGCAGATGGGAGCTCTCTGGGCATCTCCCTAGGACTGCCCAACATGTGTGCAGCCTGACAGAGGTGGAACCTCCCCCGCGGTAGAATGGGGCGACCCTGCTGGCTCCTCACTGGGGGAAGGCTCCCATTCAGCCTTGCTGGGAAATTTACCAGCAGCGTGCTAAGTGATGTTTTAAAGCCACCCCCCCGCCCCAAAATCCTAAATTAATTTTGCTTTTAATTAAATTCATTAGCAAAGATTATCTGGCTAAGGAAAAATAATAACTTGACCCTACCCGCAGCAAACCTCTCTATTTATATCCTCTATATATATAAGCAGTGGCGAATATTTCTTTATGGGCCATTAAAGTTTTAATGTTTAATTTATAACTGCGTTCTCTGGCGGGCGGGATGGCCAGGCACAATGTCAACACTTTTAATTAAATGAGAAGGGTTTTCTTTTTAAACAAAGAAAGATAAAAAAGCCACATTCCCAGCAGCTAATCAAGGTGGCAGAGGCTCAGCAAGTACAGGGTGCTGGCAGAGGAGCGGGCAGGCCTTTGCTTCAGCTGAGCTGGCAGAATGGCACTGCCCAAGGTGTGTGAGAAAGCAGAAGGCTGCCAGGGGGAGAGAGCTCACCTGTTTCCTTCACCCACAGGCATTGAGATTCCCACCTTCCCTGCTTCCAAACAGGGAGACTCGTCCTTGCCAGAGGGCCTAGCAAGATGAGTCAGGGTTTACTGAGTGCCCTGCACCAGGATTTCCCTTTCTGAGTATCAGTCCTAGAAAGGCAGAAGTGCAAGCTGCTTTACCCTAGGCTTGTTCCCCGAGGATCATGGTGAAGGCCTCTATTCAGAACCCATCAGCAGGCCTCCCCAAGTCCCTGACTTGCACTGCTTAATGAGAAAGTTCAGCCTGTGCCTCCCATAAATCCCAGCCAAGCTTGGGACAAACCCCACAAGTGCCTCAAGAAGCCCCAAGTTTGTTCATCCCTCCCACTGCTCAGAGCTCCTTACTATTCCTGGGGGAATTCTGTGCCACTGCACGACGCAGAATTTTGCAGAAATTAACGTTCGCACAGAATTTCCTTTCCCCCACAGAAATAGGCTGCACTGCTGCTGGCCGCCACTAGGGGCCACTGGACCTGGCAGAGCCCAGCTCCCACACAGAAGACACTGCTGCGGGGAGGGAGGGAACCAGAGGGATCCTGGCAGCTGCAGTTCCCAGCACACTCCAAGGAAGCAGATAGAAACTCCCTGCAAGCCTGGGACCCAGCATCCAGCTGTTTCTCCCTCTGCATCCCTGGGCTCTGCGGGGGAGGGAGGCAGGTGTCTGGGCTGGTGGGCCACAGCTGGGCTCTTGGGGAAGGGGTGTGGGTATCTGGGCTGGGGGTGGGGCACAGCTGGGCTCTGTGGGGGGGAAGTGTTGTGGGTGCCTGGCCCTCTGGCTGGACTTGGGAGGGGGGAGGGGAAAGGGGCAGAGAAACAGGAGCTGGGTTGTCATAGGGGTTTCTTCAACTCTCTACTACTGGAGGAATTTGTGTGTGTGTCTTTGTATTGTTACAGACGTACTAGCTGACAGGTATTTTGAAATAAATTACCAAAATAATTGAAACTGGCATGATTATGTAGTGTTATTTTGACAAACAAAACTTGCCGAATTTGTAATTTTTTGGTGCCGAATGCCCCCAGGAGTGTCCCTACACAATCTGCTTGGAAAATGGCCACTGCTCTGGCCATCCCCACAGAGGGGCCTTCAGCTGTAGCCTCGCTAGCCAGGACCATATCAGAGCTCACAAAGTAAGAAGGGCCAGGTCCCTATTTGGATGGGATGCCCCCTAAGGAACTCCAGGGTGGGGCAGGAAATGTGGACTCAACACGTAATGCTCTTCCTTAATAGTCCTTACAGAGCCCAGGTCCCAGCCTGGTGCCAGGGCATAGTGAGGTGCTTAAGGCGCCATCTATCAGATCAGCTATAAAGCCTACAGCATTCAAACTCAAGAGTTGTGGATGTTAAATCCAGTGTCCCAACTAAATTCCAACTCGCGTAACTGCTATGCGTCCTGCTACCTACAGTCTCCCTGGCATTCCAGGCGGTTACTGCAGCCTTCACTGCTTGTCCTAAGATGCTGTGTAGCGCTGCTATGGGCTTTTAAGCCGCTGCTGCCTTTCCCCTTGGAAGTGGCTGCACTTCGGCGGTGGAAGATGGGATTGCCAAATGCACCGTCTGTGAAACAGGTTAGGAAATTGGTGTGGGATCCGCTTGTACCGCAGGGTCAATAATGATGTGAAACTGACATTGAGTGCACATGTCGCTATCCACCCTAGTTCATAGACCTGACGTTCCAACATCACACCAAAGCAATGCTCTCTGCCCTTGGAGCTGGGCTTGGACTGTGTCTTCGAATTGTTTATTACAGCAACTCTAAGACCCCACCCTGGTCAGGGCACCATCATGGGCCCTGCCCAGAGAGTACCAAAGGCAGTCCTGCCTTCTTTGCCTCTTCCCAGAGGTGACACCCTCAGTTCTGTTTGGAACAGAACGGAAGAGGGGAGAAAGGTGGTTCCCATTCATGGGATATTTTATCTCCTGGCAGAGGTTAAATCTCTGTACAAAGAAGTAGGAAAGAGATGAGTTAGTTGCAGGGGGGCGGGGGGGTGTGCGATTCAGCCATAAGCACTTGGCTTAGCAAGGCTGGTTTAGCGCCTCACACGCCCGCAGCCATGCTTTTCCCTCAGAGCTGACAGTTTCAGCAGCGGACACCAGGTTGGTGACCCCATCTTCCCTGCCCCCACACAGGTGAGATGGGGAAGCAGGGTGGGGTGGTGGTAACTGGCCAAACACCATACCTTGAGCCAATGAGACCAGGGGCTTGACCCTAGACCCTGACTGTCCAGGTTAGAGCACTATATAGAGCTAGCAGAGTCCTAGCCATCTCCTCTCCCGTCCTGCCAGGCATTAAGGCAACATCAGTGACTCATGCCAGCATGTAGTCTGTTTCCTCCTTGGAAACTCATCTTTCAGAGGGCAGCAGCTCTGCCATCACTGCTGGCACTCCAGGAATCAGCTGGCAGAAGGTACCGCCCAGCACTGCAGTCATCCAATCCCCATCATTCCTAGGGGAGTCTGCTCCCCGACATGCCAGAGGACTGTGAAAGGAGTGCTCCTGACCTTGTTTCTCAACCCAGCATCTCCCATAAGGCAGTGCAGAGCTCTCCCCACAGCCCGGTCACCCCTCAGCCATCTGTGCTGCCCAGACCTACGGCTTCGTGTCGTAGCTCTGTCCTGTTGTGCAGGAGGGACACCCCCTCGGGCACCCCAGGCCTGCATTCCCATAAATGGGGCTCTCATTTCTAACTTGGAGCCACTTTAATTACAAACCCCCCAAACAAGCAGGAAATATTTAAAAAATGTAAAAACCACATACAAAGCAAGTTTGCTTGAGCCGGCCATTGCTTCTGTGAGCCAGGGAACAGAGTGGTGATGGCACCGTGCCGCTCACTAAAAGCATGAGTGTCACTAAATCAATAATTCATTTACTTTAATGAGATAAGTACTTTGAAAACTAATTGCAAACCTGCTCCATTTACTCCAACCCGTTATAGCCCTTAATGTAAATGGCAGAAGTGCTGCTGGAGAAAGGGGAAAGGTTTTAGGCGGAAGATAGTGTGTCATCTTTCTCCCTTCGAAGAAAGAGAAATATCAGCCATAAACAAGAACAAAGGAAGCCTAAGTAACCAGCTCCGTCAATCAAGGAATGTGTTATGCCACATGCTTATACAACACCTTGCACATGCCCCACCCCACCCAGGAATGCATCATCACATCTCGGAGAAACGATGAGCACCAAAGGACATGCTAACATGGTAGAAACACCGCACCAAGAAATACCTATCAACGGGAGTGCATCAAACGACCATCTGGGAACGGATGCGGATCGTAAGTGCTACACAACACAGCCAGGCACCTGGGAGTGCCTGAGAGAACTACAGTACATTACATGAGGGAAGGCAGAGCCATTGGATTTGCTGTGTGAATCTGCTTCAGAATACTCCGTACAATGCACAAGCAGACGGAGATTCAGAACAGAGAATACAGGGATCTCCAACAGGAATTTGCAGATGCCCAAAGTATATCCTGTGCAAATGACTGAGGGCCAGAAGATAAACTCTGCACCAGAAAAGACTGGCAAGAGGTCCAGTCAGGTGCCATGGGAACGGACTGCTGTAAGTTAACTGGGACCCAGGCCAGGACTAGGTCTGTGTATAATTAGCAGAGCGGATGGGGCACCAGACAGGAATCCAGTGAAAGAGAAACCAAACTTGCTGTGATAACCTGAGCTACAGCATGGGACTTCTTCCCTAGCCCTTTGCCGCTGCATTGGCCGGAATAATAAAAAGAGCTCGGAGTTCTATCACGCCTTTTGTTAAAAGGACCACACCATGCTGTGCCTTTTGTCTTATCACCAGTTCTCACTGATGCGGCACTGGCTGCATTTTACATCATTTAATGGAAGGCAAAACAGTCTGCCCCCTCAAAACAAGAGAATACCTGCAGGGGTCTCTGCACTGACAGCAGAATGCAGCTACCTCTCCTGTGTGGGATGCGGCAGCTGGCTGACAGGACTAATAGCTCACTGCACTAAGCGAGGAGCTAGAAGAGCCCGAAGTGAAGAATCCCATGCTCAGCTGGCACTGCAGCTGGATTTGTAGAAAGAACATATGCAGCCAGATTGTACTCTGGTCAGGACCAGGGGTTTAAAATCCCTGCCCCTTGTGAAAAGCACCGCGGGATCTTTAATGACCACAGATGGTCACTACTTTGGTTTTGACCTCATTCAAAAAAATGACACCAGCAGCAGCAGAGCATCCCCTAGCACAGGGGTGGGCAAACTACGGCCCGTGGGCCAAATCCGGCCTGACAGCCGTTTTAATCTGGCCCTCGAGCTCGCACTGGGGAGTGGGCTCTGGGGTTTCCCCTGCTCCGGCACTGTAGCCGGGGAGCAGGGTCTAGGGGCAGCCAGAGGCCTCTTCTCTGCACGTTGCCCCCGCCCCAAGCACTGCCCCTGCAGCTCCCATTGGCCGGGAACCACAGCCAATGGGAGCTGCAGGGGCGGTGCCTGCAGACGGGGCAACGTGCAAAGCCTCCTGGCCACACCACCGCATAGGAGCTGGAGAAAGGACATGCCGCTGCCTATGGGAGCCACTTGAGGTAAGTGCCACCCAGAGCCTGCACCTCTGAGCCTCTCCCCGTGCCCCAACCCCCTGCCCCGGCCCTGATCCCCCTCCTGCCCTCCGAACCCCTCAATCCCAGCCCAGAGCACCCTCCTCCACGCCAACCCCCTCATCCCCAGCCCCACCCCAGAGCCCGCACCCCCAGCCGGAGCCCTCACCCCCACACCGCACCCCCCTCCCACACCCTGAACTCCTCATTTCTGGCCCCACCCCAGAGCCTGCATCCGCAACCAGAGCCCTCACCCCCTCCTGAACTCCAACCCCTATTCTGTGAGCATTTATGGCCCACCATACAATTTCTATTCCCAGATGTGGCCCTCGGGTCAAAAAGTTTGCCCACCCCTGCCCTAGCACTAGAGTGACAAACGAGTTCAGGACCAAGTCAGAGGGAGATGGGCCCATTACCAACCCGCCAGCACCACAGCCTGCAGCAGCCAGAGGTCTCCACCCAAGTCCTGCTGAGATTTGATGGGTGCACAGCCCCGAGCTTGTCTGCTTCCACATGTCACAGGGGAGTTGGGGAGCTGGCGGGCAGGGATGCTGGTTAACTAACAACTTTCACAGGCAGAGGCGCACAGGGCGGGAAGGTGCTTCATCCCAGACCTTGGGGATGTTTCCAAAAAGGAGCTAGTAACTCTCAGCAGTGATGCTTAAAGGCTTCCTGAGTGAGAGCGTGGCCACCAAGCCCTTTTCCTTTTCGCTTGCTGGACCAAATGGCAGGCCATAAAAAGAGAAAATGTTCCAAGTCCACCAGGACCGGTCCAGGGTGACTCACCTGCTCAGCAATTTGCTTCCAAACCCTTTCCAGTGCTCCACTCTGGCACAGGGAAGACATTCTGGAAACGGTGTATAAGGCCCCTTGGACAGCCCTTCCCCGGGGCCTTATCGCTCACTAGCATGGCCCAAACTCCCATTGGCCATGAAGTCTCCCATTCATATTCCAAGAGACAGCCTTCCATGCCCAGTGCTCTGGAGCAGCTGAACAAGCAGCTTGAGATTCTGTGACTATCAGCTGAGGAGCATGCTGGACACTTTGCAGCTATGCTAGTGGCCTGAGCAGAGCCAGTAGGCTGCGAACAGCTCGGCCAGCCTTTGCTCCAGGGTGGAGAGAGAGGGTGACATGGACTCTGCCTGGAGCACAGATGCAGCACAGATCAACATGAGAGGGAGGAGCTGAGGGCATTTTGCTATGGCATAGCCAGGCTGGCTTTTCACAGCTCCAGACTTGTGTAGAGAAAGGTGGGGCTGGGGCGGAGCAGGGGCGGGGGCCACGGGGAAGAGCCGAAGCAGGGGATGGAGCAGCATGCAGCTGAGCAGGGCACCAGGAAATTTCGTGCCCCAAATTTCCTGGGGCCCTATGCAGCTGCGTACTTTGCGTATGGGTAGGGACGGCCTTGCCTGGGAGGCATTTCAATCCTGACCTGCAGCCTGCCTGCTATTCCAGTCCTGGGGCCCAGACAGCTTTGGTGATGGCCCTCAATCCTGAGCCACAACGACCCCTCTTATATTTCCGTATTGGGCCACACCTCCCTTCCTATCTCTGGGGATGCACCCTGGTCTCTTGAGCTATCAATTATGCCTCTGTGGCAGTTCCAGGACATACATGCAGGAGGCTTGAGCTGTGATCCGAACACAGGTGCCCTGAAGTGAGCGGATAGTGCCCTTTCCACTGATACTGACTGGGCACTGCACAAACAGAACAACAGAGTCCCTGGCCCAAGGAACTCTCAGTCCAGTAAAGCCAGGACTCAACAGGTGTGCAGGCGCAACGAACAGGAGGGACGTGACAGGCAGGCTTGGGGACAGCAATTGGGGAATGCAGCCACTAGGTGGTTGGAGGGGTCTGACTCAGCCCTTTTTATAAGCTCTAGTTGTTTGAACCCTTTCCAACTGCTCTTTATTTTCCTAGTATTTGCCCAATTCATTTAACATCTGCCTAGTCCCAAATTTTCAGCAAAAATAATTAGAAATAGATGTTTTTAAAATCCTGCCCATTTCCCTTTTTAAAGGATCTGCTGTGGATCCTCAGTTGTTCCCTGTCCAGGCCAGAAACGACCTCGGAGACACCCTGCTTGGTGCGACTTGGGAGAGAACATAAAGACTCCTGCAAAGGTGACTTGCTGGATCACCTGCGTGTGTGACCTCTCGAGTGCCACAGACTCACTGCTACCAAGGAGTGCGACTGCTTGAGAGGTAGCAAGGGGGCTGCCCTGGTCCTGGAGGAACTCTGGATCCACCTGAACTCAGAGCAGGGAATGGTTCATGCCAGGAAAGGAAGACAGAAAGGGGAAAAAACAGCAAGAGCTTCCAGCCTGACCATCCTGCTCTGAGGGCACGGATACCAGAAAAGCAGCTGTGACGACCAGCCAGGAGAGAGAGACGGATCCCAGCAGCGGGAGAGCAGGTGAATCTCTTCCGCACTGAAGGGATGAAGCGCGGGGAGGGGAAACATCGTTCTTTGGATGGACACACTTCTTCAGCCCCTTCGAAAGCTTGGCTGCTTTTGGAGCAAGCCCACCAGAGGACCCTCTGTGCGAGCTGGCTCTCTAAGGGACTCAGCCAGAGACCCTCCTGGAGTCCCATTTTCCTCAGGATGGGAGAGGTACCTGGCTGCAGCAGTGCCGCTGGCCAACTACCGGGGACAGAGGGGAGAAGGCCACGTCATTAGACCCTTCAACACAAGAGGCTTTTCTTTAGCTTTGCCGGGGGAAAAGGAAACTGAAGGGCTCTCCCAGCACACAACTTGTCCTCTATAGCTATCAGCAGAGAAGGAGGGATACCAAGTAGCAAACCCTGAGAGCTCTGTGGGGTTCTGCACAGCCACAGCTGTCCCACTCCTGTGAGGGTCACATGAATATCCCGCAATCTCTAGAAAGCTCTGACAGAGACACATGCCTCCTAGGACTTGGGGGGTTGTGTGAGGGAGAGGAGGGCAGTCCCAGGAAGCCCTCTCCTAGGGAGCAGCATGGACAGAGGACCAGGAAAAATGGAGCGAGCTGGCCTGCCCGCAAGTTCTCCAGTATGCAGGGAGCCGAATCTGATGGGCGTGTTTGTGCAAGACCCACTGAATGCAGTCAAAATCCACCACAATCTGTGGATGCCGCCTCCTGCAGGTGAAGGGGCTAGGCAGAGGGCAGCACACATCATGCTGCCTGAGCACTTGCACTCGGCCATCAAACACCCTTGCATCCACGGGTGCTGCATGCTGCCATGTCTATATTCTGGCCCCCAAGGTACAGAGGCTGTCTAGTGCAGGCTGTGGTGGTCTGTCACGTGTCATATGACTGACCCACATGCAGGTGCACGTAGACTGTTGCGGGCTACTACTGCCAGCCTTCCTAGAACGGGTGGGAAGGCGAGGCCATAGCCCCAGCCTTCACTCCCATGCCCACAGGGGAGCGTATGCTGTACCCTCTATCAGTTCTGGGAGGCACTGTTCATCCCTGAGACCAACAGCCCCCAGCACACCTGCTAGGATAGCATGGCTCCCCACTGCTCCCAACACAGAGCCCTGCCAATGGCCACGAGTTAGCTCCATGTCTTCCCCTAGCTCAGTGATACTCAGACCTCAGTGATTCAGGAGCCAAACTAGAAAACCACATTACCCAGAAGAGCCACAGGAGTGTGAATTCATTGCTTCATTTACCGTAGAGCAGTGTAGTCCTATTTAAACAGCACGCCAGGGAACTAGTTAGATTTTATATTACATATATTATTCTCACAGCAAAGTGACTGACCAAGCATTATTATTTTATCAATTACAATTGGTTAATAACATAGTAAAAGCCTCCTGATTGGTTAATAAGGAAACCACACAGTGTTTTAATATCATGGGCTGCAAAGAGCCGCAGGAGACACATTAAAGAGCCACTGGAGGCTCGCGAGCCTCAGCCTGAGTTCACTGCCCTAGCACTCGCCACCCCGTGTTCTCTTAGGCTAGGAGTACATGGCACCATTGGGGGAGGGGTGGTATGTTAAGCCACCACAAGAGACCTTGTGCCAGTTTCTTCTGGCCCTACGGTATTTTGGGTGCTTGCACTGCTGTTCATAGTGTGCTAGCCCTCGCTGCACATGCCTTGGTGACTAGCTGGGCTCTCCACCCCACTGGATTTTTATCTAGCACCCAGCATTCTGCAAACACAGGGGTGAGATGAAGCATGGAAGCAAAGCCATCATAGTAACCTCAAGCAACTGGCTACGCAGGCAGCAGAGAGGAACTATTCCTCTCCTTGGCAGCAAGATTCAGTCTGGCTCAGCTCTCCCAGCTCCACAGACAAACCTGGGGATCTCTCTGCAGGCGTCTCTGCGAATCCCACCTTAGCTGCTCCTGTCTCACGGAAAATCAATGCAAAGCATCTCAATTAATCATGCAGGGGGCAAACTGATTAGAATCCTAAATAAGGTCAACATGGCTGTCTGCTTATAGGGTGAGACCCCTTAATCATCATTTCATCGGCAGGAGGCTGTGGAACCTCCACTCACGCTGTTTCTGGGAGTGCGGGGGGATTTTTTTTACTCATTATCCCTTGCAATCGCTAGAACCAGCAGCACAGAAGCTCTTCGTGCTCTAAACAAGCTAAATTCTACCAGAGAGAAAAGACCCAGCGGCATGCAACTGTGAGGCCCAACTCAGACCCATGACCACCTAGCCTGGAAGCCTCCCCTGTTTCACAGAGAGGAGAAACCCCTCAATAACACACCTGGCCAATGATGTGATGCTGCCCCAGGGACAGAACGTTCCTTCCTGACGCCTTCCTGAAAGCCCTATGGCCCATAGCCTGAGATTTGATTAGCCCCGTCTTTATTTAAATTGCATACCTGCAAATATCATTAGTGGTCACAATGGTATTGAACTCTTTGAGAAATGCAGCCACAGTACTGGTCTCCCCTGCCCTTGGCAGCAGAGAATCCCACAGGCTGCCCATATGTTACATAAAGCTCCATGTTCTTTTATTGATTGGAAATGTGCTGTCCTTTAATTTCAAAACGGCCCTTTTCCCTGGTGTTCTATGGGACACAAGTGCTGGTCAGATTTCATGGTCTGAGCCTTTCCTCTCTTTTATTGCACTGGGGAGATGTTCTATATCATCCCAATTTCCCTGGCCTGGAGTTGGAGCATGTGCTGCACTCCCCTGTGGATCTGGGGCTGGGAGCCCTCAGTGCAGTTACACCAGGAAGGAATTTGGTCTATTTCCCCTAGCTTTGGTTTAAATCCTGCCTGGAGTCCTCACCACCTTCTTTGCCCTTCTCTGCTGGATTTCTCAAGAGAGATCAGCCCTGGGCACGCTGCTGTAGATTGGGATGCACCATAGTGCAATGTGATCTCCCAGGGGAGTTTCCCTAGTCTTGTCTATCCTCTGCCTCCTCCATGGCTGGTGCGGGTTGGGCAGGCAGACGCCTCCAGGCAGATCTACCCACGAAGCCTCCAGGCAACGTTTCTTCAGAGCTTTGCCACTGGGCATTACTTTTCACTTACCAGCTGTACCCCACTGCCTGAACCATTTGCCCCTTGCATAGCCTCTGGGCTGTGTTAGTGCATTGGACGGAGGCTTATTCTACCCTGACACACTGTTTTCCTCATAATTTTAAACAGTGCCCTATCCGGGGCCAGCTCCATGGCAGGGAGCAAGCCCTGACTTTGCTGAGAACAAGCGGTGGGTTTTCAAAGCACCCAAGTGCCTTACGAGCACAAACCGCACTGGAAACCTAACCCTTGACTCTCACTGGGGCTTGTGCTCTGAAAGCATGGAGGTGCTTTGAAAATCCCCTGCTAGATCTGGTCCTTTAAGTGCACTGTCCACTTATTAACCCCTGGAGAATCAGCATCTGTTGCCACATCAAACTTCATGGTGCAGAGAGCCCGCTCCTCGCACCCACGTCTAGGACTGACTCAGGCCTGTACAGAAGTCAGGTTGTTCCTCTTCCAGCCCCACAACAAACGACTGGAAAAACCAGCTATTGGTCTCAGTAATAAATTGGGCCCCAATGTATCACCCAGCCAGTGAATAGAGGGGGAGCTCAAGTCAAGTTTTTGCACCAGCAGGTTTGGCAATTCCCTGTTTCCTTTTCATGCATTTGGCTCACCTGAGCTGGGGTCTATCAGACACGACAATCTCCCTGTAACCTAATAGAGGCAACTAGCCCTGAGGCCTCCATCAGTGCTCTGCTGCCCAGCTGGCCTGTATCTCTGGGACAGGAGAGGGAGTGCAGGATTCCTCTTTGGAAGCACACCCTCTCCTGTGGAAGGGCGAGGGAGGGTCTGGGTCTGTCCAGGCGGTTTGGCTCCAGGGCTCCTGTGGGCTGCCCCAGGGCAGGTTATCTCAGTAATACTGGAATTAAAGTACCTGCAGCACAGAGGGATTGTCACTTTATTTCTTGATGACGTGTCATGGAACTCAAGCTCAAGAGCTAATTGATTCTTTCCTCTGCCAGATAATGAGCAACTGGGACATAAAATGGAGGGGGGTGACAAGAGCTAGCACTGATTCCCTCCTGGAGACACAGGGGAAGCCACTGCCTGATACCACACTTAGCCAAATTCAGAGATGAGTCAGTTGCCCGAAGCCATGTCAGGGTCTCCATTTCCCACTGAGATGTGTGTGAAAGTCCCCTCAGTGCAGCTGCTCAGGCACTAGCTATGGGGAGTGCTGCCCTGACCAAGGCCAGATGCCACAGTGGTGACAGTGCTGATGGTCTGTCTAGACCAGCAGTCTTGCCCTGAGGGGACTGCACTGCAGCTGGGAGGTGGGATTCCCAGTACCTCTGCTCAAGCTAGTGCACTAAAACTAGCAGTGTGGATGCTGTGGCAGCGGCCCACGTCCAAGGCTGCCTGAGCTCCTGGGTCCAGTGCAGGTGGGTAGTCCAAGCCACCGCCCATGCCTCAATGTCCAGACTGCTATTTTTAGCAGGCTGGCTCGAGCAGAGCTAGCATGAGTCTGTCTCCCCATGCTAGGAAGCGCACCTCCCATTCGCTGTGCAGACATGCCCACTGTCACCCTTGGTACCAGACGTGTCAGGGAGCCTGTGGTTACCTCTCAAAGCCCGCTGCGCAGCTACTGCAGAATTTGCCCTGGCTCACACATGTTATCTTCCACTGTGGGTTATTTCACAGACATCTCTATGTTCTCACGCCAGCATGCCACTTCCGAACCCTGGACATGTGCAGAGAACAGGGAAACACTGAAGAGCCAGGAGAGCAACCCCCCCCACCCTGAGAAGTCCCTGCCCCAAGTCTCTTGCCTGGCTCCCCTGCGTACATGGCACAGTGCCAAGCTCAAGGTGGATGTTTCCAATGTAGTTTTAATTATTCATCCTCTAATTACAGAGCTGGTCTTGCGCTTTGTCAGGCACTCATTGAGCTGCCCCTAACTCCTCAGGAGCTCTCCCACATCACTGGCCTCAGCACATTCTCCTCTGCCCATCTGCAAACACAGCTCCAAGGGGCAGATTTCCACTCACCGTGGTCACTCTCTTCCTATTGTGATTACACTCCCATCACCATCAGGTCCTGGAAGCCAGCCTTTGCCACGTGGGCCCGAGTAATTTCAGGCTGGCTGGGGCACAGTGCAGTGTGAGACATCACATCAGGGCTGGCTGAGGCCAGGCAGATGAACACAGGCTGCAGAGGAGTGGCATGGGTTTGGAATGGCGCTGGGGGCCTCAGTACTGGCCCAGTCTGGGCTGTGCTAGGCAATTTTGAAATGCAGGTAAGGGCTGTGTTCCCCATGCCTGGGACCAGTCTTCCCTGCAGGAACGGAGCACAGAGCAGGACCCTGCTGCGCAAAGCAGAGCAGTTTTATTCCTAGGCCTTGTTTAACCTTTCTGGCAGTGTACAGAGGCCACATTAAGCCCCAGGGCTCTGGGAGTCTCTCTTGAGCACCCCAGCTGCACAATGCTTGAAGTGCCAGTGTGGGCTACAGGT
Organism: Chelonia mydas; assembly: GCF_015237465.2. Lineage (NCBI taxonomy): Eukaryota > Metazoa > Chordata > Testudines > Cheloniidae > Chelonia > Chelonia mydas. The sequence goes on from NC_051254.2 coordinate 1,523,869, forward strand.
CTAAGAGGGAGGGAAGAGGGAGACGTGGGGCTCTGGAGGGCAAGGCCAGAGAAGGAAGGCAAACTGGGGGAGAGGAAAACAGCCCTTAGCCCAGAATTCCCTCTCCTCTCACCCTACAGGGGGCTGGAGACCATGGAAGGGTGGCTGGGATCCACAGCCCCTGGAGCAACATCCGTATAAGAGCAGGATGCACAAACAGCTCATTTCGCTTTTTTATTCTGATGACACAAGGCCCAGCACAGGGCTGGTGTCCCTAGCCTCTGTTTGCCAGAAGCTGGGAATGGGTGACGGGGGATGGATCACTCGATGATTCCCTGTTCTGTTCATTTCCTCTGGGGCACCTGGCATTGGCCACTGTCAAATAAATTGGTTCGTCTGTAAGGTGCCACTAGTACTCCTTTTCTGTCAGCAGACAGGATTCTGGGCTAGATGGACCTTTGGTCTGACCCAGTGTGGCCGTTCTTATGAGTGTGTGCTGGGGGAAGTGTGACTGGTTAACACAGCCTAGCACGCAGGAGTGCAGCCCCCGATGTGTTCTCTGGAGGAGCCCGTCTTTCAGCTCATTTCAGGCTGATAACACAGTTTGCTTTGCCAATAGACTTTCCAACTGTAAGTGAAATCAATTCAATTGGGTATTTTACTCAATTGGGACTCCTGCTAGCACAGCTGATTCCGCTGCCCATCTCCCCTGAGCTGCTGTGATGGGAGCCAGAGCGTAGATTGCAGTCAGTCAGCCCTTTTGCAGGAATCCAGGGTTTTATCTATTCTCTTGTAAAGCGTCCAAGGAGCGAGATTTCCTCCTCCCTGCTCTGCAAAGTCCTCCCCCCTCGCTGGGACACAAGCACAAACACAGGCAGGCAAAGGCACTGGCAGCCTTGGGAGAACAGGAATGGGACAGTGGGCGTTTTCTGTGGTATTTTTATGAATGAGACGCATGGCAGTGACATATTTGACTAAGGATGCTCCGGAGTGGGTGCAAAAGGGTTAAAACCTGCTCTTTGAGCAGAGCTGGAGACATGAGGTGTGTGTGTTACAACTGTCTGGGTGGAAGCAATGTGTCATTACAGAGACAAGGGGGGGGGGAAGGAAATAATCATAAGAAGTTAACACATATTTCAAGGAGCCATTCACTTCACCTTGAATGGTCCCTTGAAATATGTGTTAGCTACTTATGCTAAACAATCTGTACAAGTCTTGTATTTAGCAGTGACACCCTGAGGACTTTTCCCAGACCTAGAGAAGAGCTCTGTGTGGCTCGACTGCTTCTCTCTCTCACCAACAGGAGTTGGTCCCATAAAAGATATGACCTCCCCCACCTTGTCCCTCTCATATCCTGGGACCGACTTGGCTACAACAACACTGAGTCATTAAAGGTCAGGCCATATCAATGGAAGATCCAAGGATGGAACTGACACCTATCCAGGGAAAGTCCAACAGATGAAACGTGAACTCAGCATGAGTCTGCAGGAGGACAACAGACGAAGGTGACAGGAGGTAGGATAAGAGCTGGCCTTTGGAGAGACAAGAGGGCTCATCTGGGACTGAAAGAAAAAGGAACAGAGACAGAGAGGGGAAACCAACATGGTTCCATCAACAGCATAGCTCAGGGAGCCACAGCTTGGCCAGCATGGATCATGACTTAACCTTTAATTTTCTGTGCTAACCTAAGGACTTCCCAATGCTCTGTTCCAGTTCCCACTCTGTTTGGAAAGAGGCTGGCTGATGCTACTGCAAATTCCTGGTGATGTGCATGGATTTCTGAAGAGGGCAAGAAGTTTCTGAACAGAAGTCTAGCTCAGCTGGATCCACTGGGCAGAGCTCAAAGCGTGAAACAGGAGAGCAGGAGCCCAGAGACTCAGTCTCAGAGGGGTTGTGGTCGCATGGCCAGCCCTCAAGGAAGAGTGAGACCCCTTGGGGCTCTGGCACACTGAAGAGGCTGTTTATAAACTCAGATCCTGGGCATCCATCACAAAGGACAGCAGGGGTAAATTGCTAATCCACTGAGAGCGCAGACTGGAAATGAGAAATGCATTCGGCCGTGCTTGCTACGAGTCAAGGGACCACCGAACCACTCCTGGGTCTGTGGGGTCAGCACTCTGGGAATTGGAGCTACACGAGCTCGGCTCCCATGACGCCCACAGTGCTATCCATGGTGTGCAATTCTGCTAGGAAAAGCCCAGAGTGCTGGGAGTAAGAGGCGAGTGCTTAGATAGGCTTGCCTGCTCTATCACTAAGCCCACTCTCAAAAGCATCTGCCATCAGTTTGCAGCCTTGGTAGCACAGACAGACAGCTGTCTGGGGCTAGAAACTCCTCCTGAGCTGCTAGAAACTAGCGGGGTCTGATCAAACTCCTAGCAAAGAGCTCCACTGTGTCCCGGGGGGTCTGCTCCCTATTCTCTCTCCTGGCACTTGCCTCTACTGCAGATTCTTTACTCCACTCGTTGGTGGGCAGGGAGAACCTCTCCCATTCGTGATCATGGCAGACAATTCTTTGGACAAAACAGATCATAAAAGGATGACACTGGTGCGTGGGTGGAAAACACAACAAATGTCCCTTTCTTCTGCTCATCTAAGACGTGCTTCCCACTTCTCTTTCCATCTCACCAGCCGTTTCCATATGTTCTCTCCCTCTCCTTTGCCTGCATGCCAACTTGTCTCACCTGGGCTTGGGCTGCCATTCCCAGATATTGTGCAGTTGGGCCCCTGCCTCTACAACCTGGCTGTTCCATTTTGTTGTAAATACAGTTATAAATATTACAATTTGGTTTAATATTTAATATAGTCAGGTTAAATAACCATTCCTGGCGCCATAAATAATCATTAACCGAGGGTTCTAATTGTGCTGTTGGGATCCTGCTTCATGACTTATTTAAAGGGCAGACATTATTCCCAGCCTCATCTCCCTTGTACACCATAAATTAACCTGCAGCTCAACCTCTTTAGTAAGAACCTGATGGGACATGACCAAATGGGATGATTCCATTTCAAGGGGTCTGCCAACACCAACCCACTGACTCGGTCGCTTACCAAGTAGGGGGAGGAAGGAACATGACAGCAAGTGAGTTAGGATGAGACAAAACCTACTGTGCAAAAGGGGTTGGGGATGTGGGAGGAGCCCAGAGCAACACAGTGGTGAGGACAAGCCAGAAATTGGCTGCTACTCCAGAAAGCCTAACACTCACTTTGTCAAGCCCGCATGGGTAAGGGGGAGCAAACTTTGCTCAGCAACCGTCGATGGGCACAGCTTGCACCCCTAGAATCTCATGTAAACTCAGCACAATAACCTCTCCCTACATGCTCTGCACCCACAGCCTGGGGAGTCACACACAGATGTGTGACTCTCTATCCCGCTCTCTATTCAGGGGTCTGCACTAGAGGGGTGCAGAACAGACCCCCAGAAAGGAGAACGGGTGCTCTCACCTGCCTTTGACTGAAAATGGATGAAAGATCACTGAACCAGGTGGCATTCTGTGACCTCCACTGACTAGTGGTGTAAACCCACTAGGGGCAGCAAACCAGGTGGGGAAGGAGCAGTGGAATACTTGGAAGCTGATCAACGTTTCCATCCCTGAGCGTCATTCTTCAGCGAGTTGATCTGCACACTCAGGCTGGGCGAGGCTCTGTAGTGGCTGGGGGTGGTGGCGAGACAGGGCAGGAAGTGCTGGGGCAGTTGCTGTGGCACCCAGGATCAGGCCAAGGATCAGGGAGGAATCGGGGCAATCAGGCCGAGTCTCAGTAGCTGAGTGGCTCCCCTCGCTCCCCAGAGCACCCACCCGCTCCCCCTCCTATCCAAGACACCACAACTCCCCCTTCTCCCGATATCCTGACTTCCTCCCAGTTTCTGACTCTCCCACTCCCCATGCTTAATACGATGCTTTGTACATTCAGGGGTCACTGTGTGCCTCTGCCCCTCATTCAAAGTGACCTTCCAGCGCCTCTGAAACCCCCAATAGTCTGGGAGGGGTGAGAGAGAGGAGGAAGCCGTTGTGGGATGAGGGAGCGATTCTTTTTCTTGGCCTGTGGAAGCGCCTTTCCGCTCGCTCTCTCTTTCCAACCATCTGTGAAAACATAAAGCCCAAAGGGCTCCAGTGTTCCCATGGGGCTCTAGGGCCCACCCTTATTAGCACTGGCCAAGGCCGTGCCCATTCCTGCTCTCTGCCTTGGAGCAGGCAGGACAGCAAACAGACAAGAACTTCTAAAGCATGAGTGCCACGTGCTGGACATACATGGACCCCTCGGATGCACCCCAATAGGATGGAATCCTACAAACTCTGGTCTCATGTACAGTGACCCACAGCAAGCGCACATGTCACACTGTTTCCCCTTTGGTTCAGAGCACACAGTAGCACCAGGCCCCACTAGTAAGCATGCAATATACTGCTGCAATGAAAGGGACACTGAGCAGAGGCTCCTCCGTGATGGCTGTGTCTGCATAACCTATATCTCCACTTACAGCTTCTACAGTAGCCTTTCCAAGAAGTAGAAAGTGGCCCCTGCAGAATGGGCCTGATCACAGACTCTGAGTAGTCAGTCCTGAAAAGCATTTCTACAGTAAGTCAGGGAGCCCCCTCCTTTCCAGAGCAGGCCTGTTCCCACAGCATGTACTGTACTGTACCCCGCCTCGCCCTAGGCAGGAAGTGTGCTAGGTACACGCCATACATCCCTATGGGACAGGGTGCAGAATCCTGTGAGAAACTGCATTTTTCACACCCTTTGACAGTCTTCCCTTCACTCTGCCCATCCATCCATCATACACATGCTTCTCCCTACCCTGGGACTTACCCCAAGATTTCAGCCCCGGAACAGATTCAAACAGCCACCACTAAAACAAACCCATTGCAAACAAACCTAAAAAGTAATCAGCTACAGACACAGTTCCTTCTTTCCTTCCAAAACATGGGAGCTCCCCACAAGATAACATGGACAAAGGCAGAGGATAGCAATATTTAGCCCTGACCCAGTGACAGCTTGAAGGTCTGAGAGCTCATGCCATGCAGAGCTAGAAATGGGAAAATGAAGCCACTAGAGATGGGAAATCCTAGCAGGTCACAGAGCAGATTCTCCCAGGAAAGTCCCAGGAACTGGATTTTAAAGCCATGGCATTATTGTGTACAGAACATCTCGCTCAGCTTATTTTTAAAGGTCTCTAACATTGTATTAGTGCTAGTTTTTCTCCAAGCCCTGGGCAGTTGGATTCGTGATGCTCAGGACGACTGGCTTTGCAGGGAGAGAGAAGTCAGCACTTTCTGAAGCACGCATGCTGCACGCCCCCCCCGACCCCCCAAGGAATCGCTCAGAGCTTTCCACATCTGTGACTTGCAAGAAGGCAACAGAACTACTATCCTGTGCTCACTCCCCAGCCCTGCCCTGAGATTTCCACCCTGCACTGGAGCAGTCCATGAGAGAGCAAGGCCATAGTGTTTTCTTCCTCTTCTCATTTGTTCCCTGAGCTGGTATTAAAAGGGGACTTTCAGCCTATAACTGACACAGAACGTGATGGGGGGAGCAGGGAAATGGGAGGGCTTTTATCATAAATACAAGTCTTCTATAAGTCTGATTGGAAACAACAGTAAAAAATAGGGAATTGGCCAGGGGCGAGAATTTTGAAAGTGCAGGGGACCTGAAACATGGAGGATAACTGAAGTGCAAGAAAACTTCCATGTAGAAATGTTTTCCCCCCAAGGGATTTGCTGATGCATTACTTTAAAAAAAGGTTTGTTTTTTTCCCTTTCTGTAGCTTAATTTCATCTTGAAATGAAAAACTACAAAAGTGAATTGAACAGCACTCTTCAGCCAGTCTGAGCCACTGCCTCGCAACGTTTGGTTTGCTTAGCTGAAAATGCAACACCTCTCTCCTTGCCTCTGAAGAACCGTTACCTTCTCAGTTCCATGGGGAAGTCTCTGTGTGTTCATCTATGGAGAGACACACTACAGCAGGTCTGAGGGGATGTGCACATGAGCGGCTTCTCCATTCCCTGAACCCTTCCCCAACCTGGGGTGGAAACCCAGAGATCCTTGATACCCAAACTGAGGAAAATGAGCTCTATATAACATCATCCAGCGCTCCAATTTAGTTTCCTAGGATAACCCTGACTTGCATAGGCTGGGACTGAAGTGAGCTGTAGCTCATGAAAGCTTATGCTCAAATAAATTGATCTTTAAATATTCATGGTAAATAGGCCTAATGGCCTGTGATGGGATGGGATCTGAGTTACCCAGGAAAGAATTTTCTGTAGTATCTGGCTGGTGAATCTTGGTGAATATGCTCAGGGTTTAGCCCATCGCCATATTTGGGGTCGGGAAGGAATTTTCCTCCAGGACAGATTGGAAGAGGCCCTGGAGGTTTTTCGCCTTCCTCTGTAGCATGGGGCACGGGTCACTTGCTGGAGGATTCTCTGCTCCTTGAAGTCTTTAAACCACGATTTGAGGACTTCAGTAGCACAGACATAGGTTAGAGGTTTGTTACAGGAGTGGGTGGGTGAGATTCTGTGGCCTGCGTTGTGCAGGAGCTCAGACTAGATGATCATAATGGTCCCTTCTGACCTTAGTATCTATGAATAAATTGGTTAGTCTCTAAGGTGCCACAAGTCCTCCTTTTCTTTTTGTGGATACAGACTAACAAGGCTGCTACTCTGAAACCATTCCCCAGAGTCACTCCTTATTTTAGTGCAGGACTCAGGACCACATCCTGGGTGCACAGTTTCCCAACTTACATTACATATAGGCCAATGGACAGCAGCTATTTCTTGCTCCCTCTCATGCCTGGTCATGCAGTGTCAGATGTGGCCTGGGCTCCGTGGCACAGAATGCATTTGCAGGAGGCTAGTTGCATTGGGATGCGGGTATGTGTGTGTATGGATAAGTGACATTTCTCCAGGGAGGATCTCCCTGAATAGCAATATTTCCAATATGCCTCTGGAACTGTGCAGTGAGGGGAGGAACTGGATTAGCATCGATCCCTCCTCCCTGGGATTAGGTTTCTATCGAGTGAGGGGGCTAGGGCAGGGGAGCTGTGCTGGAAGGAAGTGTGGAGTTTGCATTTCATTTCAGCACCAGCGTCTCCTGCTCTTCTCAAAGCGTTAATCAAAGAGATTGGCCAAAACCAGAGTTAAAGAACAGGCAGCTGAGACAATGCCCTGAGGAGGAGGGGGACTGTAACCATGGCACCAGGGCATGAGTGACAATACCGAATGACAGACAGGGAGTGGACAAAGAGCTGGGAGGGCTCAAGCAGGAGACCCACCAGCAAGGAGAGCATGGAAGCAGTGCCAACCTAAAGCAGCGACATGTGGGCTATGACGGCTCATTGGCATGAGCAAATGTCACAGTTGGGGTCTAGCTAATGAAGACACCAGTCCATGCCCTGTTGGGTCAGCCCTGGAGACCAACCCAAAGCTCCCCCAGTGATAGAGCAAGTGGTGAGGGACAACCCCTGAGATTTAAGACGCTACAGATAATAACCTGAACCCAGCAATGCATTGGCAGAGCCCGGCACACTGCTAACCACTGCCCATCACATTCCAGGAGCTGAACTCCGACTGAGCTCCAAGGGCAGCTCGAAGGGGACAGCTTTGCAGCAACAGTGCCAAGCAGTGGCCATGGAAGAAGCAAATACCAGTGACTATCAGGACCCACTGTTTGGCTTTGCTGTCACTGGCGCATCACAGAGATGGTTCTGAATATCACCTGCGAAAGGTGGGGGGTTGCGGGCTGGGCTCTTCTGGGGCTGGGGCGCCTGAGAGCAAGGAGGGCACTGCTGAGAATGCCAGCAGAGCTAATCCCAGCCTGCTTCTGCCACATCAACCCTCGCCCACCTCACTAGGCTTCTATCCCTGAGCTGCCGTGGCTCCTTTCAGGCTCCGAGGCCCTGGATGCTGGTGCATGAGTGGCTCTCACCAGGTTCACACAGGGAGACTTGCTCTGCTGAATTTGTTCCAGAGGGAGAGGGAAGTTGCCTGAGTCACCAATGACAATAATATCCCCAGGAGGCTTCCCAGCCACGGAGAGGGAGGCAGCAGAAAGGAGGTGGCTTCACCGTTGTTGGGTGAAAACCACCAGTCTATTCAAACTGATTTTCCAATCTGTCTCTAGCATGTATCAGTGTTTACTCCAGGCCCTCCCCTCATCCATGCCACGCAGAGCCGTGTCGCCTTTATACTGGACTCAGTCCCCCCACCCCAAATATTTAGTCATGCACGTACAACTTGGCATGGGGCAGAGCCAGCCCCTCTCGGAGTCTAGGCTGGAGCACCACAGAAAGTGGCATATTTTACCTTGATGTGTCAGGATTTATATAAAAGGGGACAGTTCAGCTCTAAATGTAATGAGTTGGAAGAATAGCCCTCCAGTGGCTTCCTCCGGCTAGCACTGCATCAATAACATCGATTGCTAAAACTAACTAATAACCCAGGACTGGCATGGCTGAGGACTGCTCCGAGTAGGATAATAAAAACCAGCCCCACACGGACATACGCAGTTACTGCAAACAGGTGAGCTGAGTGAGCGCAGAGTGCCAGGACTAACAGGGCTGCGCAAATGAGAAGCCTCAACTCGTGCAAGGGTAGCTATTACAGGAGCCAAGGCAGGCAGTGTGCTGCAATCTTCTTTGTGCATGAAGACTGGGATGGGCACAGAAGCACAAAGCATGGGGTGAAAAGACTTCAGTTAGTTTCCCAAGGGCAGCCAGGTGGCCACGCCCTGTTGAAATCCTGGATGGGATGGATGAAGGAAGTTAGGAGAATGTGACAAAAAGAAAAGGAAGATTTTAGATCCCTGGAAAAGGCAGAAAAATCAGCATCCGCAAAGGTGATCTTGGAGACGGTTTTGGCACAAAGGGTCACCGGAAGGGGATGCTGTGAAAGTTCTGGATTCATGAAGCACTGGGGTACTGACCTTCTGGAGTAAGGCCGGTGCGCAGGAGAGGGAACAGACTTTACCATTCACTCAGAAAATCTGACACGCGTTTCCAGTTGTTTGGTTTAGAGCCTTTCTATCCAGGTCTCCTGGCCCCACTACAATACCTTAACCACCCACCATCCTTCCTCTTTCTCTGAATGATAAAGTCGGTGATGACGCTCTAACAGAAGATGGCCAGTGTGAGCATTAATGTTTACAAGTGTCTGCACACTGGTACAAGGCACATGAGTCTGCTGGGCAGTAGAATGGTCTCCCAAGGGCAGTAGTGAAAACCCATCATTCAAGACATGTAAAAGTGAAGGGCCTGGAAGAGAGAAAGTAAGACACAATCCTGCCTTGGGAATGGACTAGATGGGCACTGGCATGGCTTTTCCAGCTCTGATTTTTCTGATTCTCCTTCTCGAATTATAACACGTTTTCTAAAAAAGAAGGACACACCTCTGCTTTCTTCCCAAGAGATGCAGTGAGAGCTGTCCATCCCTGTGATACGTCAGGAATTAACCAGACAGACAACTCCCTCGCAACACAGTACTTCTGACCGCAGCTCAGCCTGACTGACCTCAGCAAATGCTCCTGATGCCAAGTATCCCAGCCCCTGGGGAGTCTCATGGAGTGAGGCCTATCCATGATCATTACTAAAGGCAGGTATTGCTTCATGTTTTACGGTTAAGGCCACCAACACTTTCCATTGTGACCCTTAGTTTTCAGTCACTTACAGACGTCAGTTTTGAACCCTATGGAGAAGCACTCAAAGACCCTAGCCCAGATCAGGGCCCCGTTGGACTGGGCATGGCTCCTGCCCTGAAGAACTCAGTCTTGGCACCAAACTCCAGCCAAGGCATTACCGACGGGCTGTTCCTAATCAGACATTTCCCTTCCAAATGAGGGGCTAACAGCAGGGACTAGTGTCTGGCACAGTGTACAGCCCCACACAGGAGAGAAAAGGCCACACCCATCCCATGGGGACTTCACTCAGTCCACACCAGGGATGAATTTAGCCCAGAGAGTTAAGGGAACACAACACACACTCAAAAGAGAGATGGCAGCTGGTGCCAGTGAGGCACAGAACGTTTGGCTCTCCATGGGCCCCCAGAGTGCTCCTCACTCCACGGTGGACATAGCACAGACATGGAACCCCTCAGTATAGAAGTACAGACCTCTGTGCATGGGGAGAGACCCTGGGGAGCACAGTGTTCGTAGCCTCTCCCACACCTTTTCTGGACCTACTGCAGAGAGAAAACACAGTTACTCACTTTCTCGTAACTGTTGCTCTTCGAGAGGTGTTGTTTGTGTCCATTCCAAGCAGGTGTGTGCGGGCCGCGTGCACGCCAGATGGAAGATTTTTCCCCTAGCAGCGTCCGTAGGGTCGGGCTGGGCGCCCCCTGGGCGCCCAATATCGGGCCCTGCCAACCCCCCACCCCCTCAGTTCCTTCTTGCCGACCATTCTGACAGAGGGGTAGGAGGGTGGGTATTGGAATGGACACGAAAAACACATCTCGAAGAACAGCAGTTACGAGAAAGTGAATATCCATTTTTTCTTCTTCGAGTGATTGTTCATGTTCATTCCAAGCAGGTGATTCACAAGCTAGAGCTCAGGAGGTGGGGTCGGAGTTATCCACAGAAAAGAGCACGGCTTGCCCAAAAGCTGCATCGTCCCTGGACTGTTGTTGTGTAATTGCACAGTGCGATGTAAATGTATCTATCGAGGATCACGTGGCTGCCCTGCAGATTTCCTGAATAGGGACTTGTGCCAGGAACGCTGCAGAGGAGGCCTGGGCGGTTCTCTGCGGAGTGAGTGGTTATCTTTGCCAGGGTATAGCACTCCCTAATGCAGGACGTTATCCTTGACGATATGTGTTGAGAGGATACCGGAAGGCCCTTCATTCTGTCTGCCATGGCTACGAAGAGTTGGACGGATTTCTGGAACAACTTAGTCCTCTCTATGTAGAGGGCTAAGGCCCTACGCATATCCAGTGAGTGCAGCCTGCGCTCCCTATCGAAGGAGCGTAGCTTGGGACAAAACACTGGGAGGAAGATGTCCTGGGTCATGTGAAAATGGGAGACAACCTTTGGGAGAAAAGCCGGATGAGGGCTCAGCTGAATCTTATCCTTATGAAAAACTGTGTAAGGGGGCTCAGACGTGAGGGCCCTGAGCACCGAGACCCGTTGAGCCGAGGTAATTGCCACAAGGAACACAACCTTGAATGAGAGATATAGCAGGGAGCAGGTGGCCAGAGGTTCAAATGGCGGGCCTGTAAGCCTGGAGAGGACTAAATTGAGGTCCCAGGCAGGGACAGGCTGACGCGTGTGTGGGAAGAGCCTGTCCAAACCCTTGAGAAAACGACTGACCATAGGGTTTGCAAAGACCGAGAGACCGTCTGAACCCGGCTGAAGGCGGAGATAGTGGCCAAGTGGACCCTTATTGATGACCGGCACAAGTTCTGGTGCTTTAGGTGAAGGAGGTAGTCCAGTATAAATGGTATGGGGGCAAGGAACGGCGGCTGATGATGTTACTCCGCCCAAATGGAGAACCTTTTCCACTTAGCCAGGTAAGTAGCCCTGGTGGAGGGCTTTCTATTACCCAGGAGGACTTGTCTGACCTGGTCCGAACAAGAGAGCTCGGTGGCACTTAGTCATGGCGCATCCAGGCTGTAAGGTGGAGCGACTCCAGATTCGGGTGCCAGAGTCGCCCCTTGTCCTGTGTGATCAGGTCGGGAACCAGCGGTAAGGTGAGTGGGGCCACTATGGACATTTCCAGGAGCGAGGTGAACCAGTGGTGACGCGGCCACCCGGCGCTGTTAGTATGACTTGAGCCCGGTCCCTGCAGATCTTGAGGAGCGCCCTGTGGACTAGGTGGATGGGTGGGAAAGCATATAGCAGGCAGTCCTCCTATGAGAGAAGGAAGACGTCCCCGATGGACCACAAGCCGTGGCTCCCGAGAGAACAGAATGTCTGACATTTCCTGTTGCCTGGAGTGGCAAACAGGTCTATCTGGGGAGAGCCCCAGAACTGGAACATTGGGCTCACCATGTCTGGCTGAAGGGACCAGTTGTGGCTGTTGAAGGTCTGGTTGAGGCTGTCCACCAGTGTGTTTCGCACCCCTGGGAAGTATGAGGCCTGCAGGTGGATCGAGTGCTCTATGCAGAAATCCCACAGCACAAGGGCTTCCCGGCACAGGGGAGAGGAGCGTGCACCCCCCTATTTGTTGATATAAAACATCGCCAAGGTGTTGTCCGTGAGGATTGAAACACATCTGCCCATTATGTGTGTTTTGAAAGCGTCATATACCAGACACACTGCCCTCAGCTCTTTGACATTGGTGTGAAGAGCGAGGTCCACTGGAGACCAGAGGCCTTGGGTCTTGAGGTCCCCTACGTGAGCCCCCCAACCCAGATCCGAGGCCTCTGACACCAAGGTGAGCGAGGGCTGAGGGCTGGCAAAAGGTACCCCTGAGCAAACCATTCGAGGGTTGAGCCACCATAGGAGGGAGCCCAGTACCAGGCAGGGCAGGGTTACGACCCTGTCCAACGCATCTCGGGCTGGTCGGTACACCGACGCCAGCCAAGACTGGAGTGGGCGCAGCCTGAGCCTGGCATGCTGCACCTCGTAAGTGCATGAGGCCATGTGTCCTAGCAGCTTTAGACAGTTTCTTGCCGACATCATGGGGAACTGTCTGAGGCCTTGTATGATGTCCTGAAGTGAGTGAAACCTTGCCTCCGGGAGGTACGCTCTGTCTTGAGTAGAGTCCAGGACCGCGCCTATGAACTCAATCCTCTGCACCGGGGACAGAGTGGATTTCTCCTCGTTCAGGAGGAGACCTAAGCCGAGGAAGGTCCTCCTTATAAACTCGACCTGAGCCTCCACCTGGGCCCTCGAGCAACCCTTGATCAGCCAGTCGTTGAGGTATGGAAAAACCTGTATCTGGCGCTTGCGCAGGAATGCCGCAACGACTGCCATGCATTTTGTGAATGCTCGCGGGGCAGTCGACAGTCTGAACGGGAGGACAGCAAACTGGTAGTGGCCTGTGTTCCCCACAAATCTGAGGTAGCGTCTGTGATGTGGGACTATTGCGATATCATAGAATCATAGAATATCAGGGTTGGAAGGGACCTCAGGTGGTCATCTAGTCCAACCCCCTGCTCAAAGCAGGACCAATCCCCAACTAAACCATCCCCTCATATGAAAATACGCGTCCTTCAAGTCGAGGGCGGCGTACCAGTCTCCTGGATCCAGTGAGGGATAATGGAGGTTAGCGAGACCATGCGAAACTTGAGTTTCTTTACGTACTTGTTGAGCTGTCACAGGTCCAGTATGGGTCTGAGGCCTCCCTTGGCCTTCGGTATTAGGAAGTACCGGGAGTAAAAACCCTTGCCCCTTAGCTCCTGAGGAACCTCCTCCACTGCCCCTACCGAGAGGAGGAACTGCACCTCTCGACACAGAAGTTGCTCGTGAGAGGGGTCCCTGAAGAGGGATGTGGAAGGGGGTTGGGGGGGTGAGAGGGTACAGAATTGGATGGAATATCCCCTCTCTACTGTGCGAAGCACCCAACAGTCTGAAGTAATATGAGACCAGGCATGGTAGAAAGGGGATAGACAGGATGAGAAAATAAGATGGGAAGGATCCAAAGGTCGAACTGGCAAGCCGTCCTCGACCGTACCCTCAAAAGGGTGGTCTAGAGCCCTGTGGGGCCCTAGGCTGGCCCGCGTTTTGCCCAGAGGGAGGACGTTGCCTCCTCCGAGTGCTCCCGTTCCGCCTATGTGGAGCGTCCTGGCGGTTCTGGGGTTCATAAGGACAAGGAGCAGGTTGAGGCCTAAACTGTCTGCGCTGGGTAGCAGGTGTTTGAAGCCCCAGCGAACAAAGGGTAGCCCTCGAGTCCTTCAAGCTGTGAAGTCTCTTATCCATCTTCTTGGAGAACAGAGCTACACCTTCGAAGGGAAGGTCTTGAATGGTCTGTTGGATCTCATAGGGAAGACCAGAGACCTGTAGCCAGGAGCCTCTCCTCATAACCACCCCTGTGGTCAAAGTGCGAGAGGCCGCATCTGCCTTGTCCAGGGCCGCTTGTAAAGACGCTCAGGAGACCAACTTCTCCTCCTCCACGAGCGCAGAGAACTCCTCCTGAGCTTCCTCAGACAGAAGCTCTGTAAATTTTGCCATGGACAAGCAGGTGTTATGTCCATAGCAGCTTACTATGGCCTGTTGGTTGGCTATACGAAGCTGTAGACCTGATGTGGAGTAGACCTTCCGGCCAAACAGGTCCAGTTTCTTGGCATCCCTGTTTTTAGGGGTGGAGCCTTGAAACCCCTGACGTTCTCTCTGATTGGCTGCGTTGACCACCAAAAAGTCTGGAGGAGGGTGGGTATAAAGGTGTTCATACCCTTTAGAGGGAACAAAGTAGCGGCGCTCAGATTTCTTGGCCGTAGGTGCCAGAGAAGCAGGGGTTTGCCACAAGTTCTTAGACATTTCAGTTATTGACTTGATAAATGGCAGTGCAACCCTGGATGGGCCAGAGGGAGCCAGGATGTCTATGACTGGGTCTAAGTCCTCTTCTACCTCCTCTGCCTGAATCCCAAGGCTTTGGGCGGCCCACCTCAAAAGCTGTTGAAGAACCCGGTTGTCCTGCAAAGCTGTGGCTGTCGAAGTCCCCGCGACCGCTTCATCGGGTGAAGATGAGGAAGAGAGAACCGGAGGTGGACCCAGTTCACTGCCTTCAGCCCCCCCGGGGTCCCTCGGCACGCGGTACTTGGTCTGTGGAACTGGCACCGATGAAGAACTCTGCATCGCAGCTGGTGCTGGGGCAGGTAAAACTGGTGGGACCGAGACTGTTGAGGTCGGTAGGGACGGAGCTGAGGCTTCCACCGGTGCCGTCAGTAGAGGAGCCAGTGCCGGGGCTGGCTGAGGCATTGGTGCCGAAACCATGCGAGTCAGCGGGGCCAATCCGGGCGAGGGTGATGCCATCATTGGCGGTGCCAGTGCTGACTGGCACAAATGACGCTGAGGACACGGACACCGTTCTGGAGCCCGGACCATGGACTTGACTCTGGCTCTGATGGTATGCCCAGGGTGTTCAGAAGGGCCACTGAGCAGGTGGTTGCCACTGTTGTTGCCATGGTGCCGGGTATGGTTGGTGACTGCGCTGGGACCGGGATCTTCTGCTGCGCAATCTGCTCGATCAAGCCCAGTCTACCTCCGACTCTGAGGTCTCTGAATAAGACCACCACGGAGGAACAGTCCCCTGGGTCGCCAGCGAATGACTACTCGACTCCGGGGAGCGGCACGCTTCCTGCGTCCGTGCAGGCGGTGCCAGAGATGGAGACCATCGAGCCATCATGGTTGGCTTGCCCCTGGAGTGAAACAGGGGCTGTGCGGTCGCCAGAGACTTGTCCCTCCTTTGGGGGGGAGGACGGCACCAGGAGGCGCATCAGGTCCGTTGCCGTCTCGAATGCCTCTGGCGTCGATGGTGGTTGTATGTCCACCAGATGGTCCGGGGACCAAGGAGGGTTCGGACTCAACTGGACCCTGGCCGGGGCAGGAGTCGACGAGACCCTGGGTGGAAGCGAGGTGGACGTGGTCTGTGCTGAGCCACTCGCAGACGGCACCAGTCCCTTAGGCTTCAGGGGTGGTGATCAGTCCTTCGCTGGCCTCTTCTTCTTTACTGGCACTGGGGATGGAGAATGGTGCCGAACAGATGCCGACGCCCTATGTCCCAAATAGTGGCGGTGCCAGTGGGCTTTAGAGACCTTAGTCTGGCCCGATTCGCGCGCCGTTGGCACCGGAGCACTGCGCACTGAAGAGGATGTGTTCGGTGCCAGGTCACTGGGTCCCAGGTTGGATTGCAGTCTCAGAGCCACCTCCATGAGCAGGAGTTTCAGTCTCTGCTCTCTGTTCTTAAGGGTTCTTGGGCGGAAACCCTTGCAAATGCGGCACTTGTCCTTTTGGTGAGTTTCACCAAGGCACCGCAGGCAGGATGAGTGAGGATCACTCTTGAGCATAAACTTGCCACAGGACACTCAGAGTTTAAACCCCGGAAACCCGGGCATACCCCCGGAGGAGAAACTATCTATCTACCAAACACTACTAACTATGTGATAAGTACAACTATAGAGAAAAACTATTTACACTAAGAACAAAGACACTGCTAAGGCGCTTGTTGCAAGAGCGAGCAAAGTTCCAGCTAGCCATCACGGGCGGTAAGAAGGAACTGAGGGGGTGGGGGAGTCGGCTGAGCCCAATATTTATCCCCAGGGGGCACCCAGGCTCACTCTGTGGACGCTCCTAGGGAAAAAAGTGGTGTGCACACACCTGCTTGGAATGGACATGAACAATCACTCGAAGAAGAACAGGGTGGTTACTGTGTGGCAGGCACCATCCTGCTCCGACCACTCCTGGACTGACAGCTGGATGCTGCAGGCCGGTCACTCTGGTCAGTTTCCCCCAGACTCACTGCAATCAGCTTTCTAGCCCCCCCACTCTCACCTCCTCTGCCCTGTCGTTTCTCCAACATTCACAGAAAGAGAAAGAGGGAAAAATACCCAACGAGAAAGTGCCAACCAGCACTTAGAGGGAAAGTGATTTAGTCTGTTGGAAATAAATAACTGAATAGAGAAGAAATAAAGTGTTTTAAAGTTAATGACCTAAATGTCAGTCCTGATGGCTGGGGTATTAAGCTAGTTATTGGAGTACTCCTACAAAGTTAGTTTCTTTCACACGTCCTCAGAGGCAGAGCAAAGAGAGCAAGCGCTCTGCTCTGTGACGCAAACCTGCCCAATCTTCCTGGGCACTTGTGACTGAATGTAGAGGCTGTGTGGCACATTCAGCCACCAGCCCACTGCACCTCGACTGCCAGAGCTCTGGGAGCCAGCTCCCCCCTTACGCCAAGGAAACAGTTTCTTTAGGAGCCATTCCCCATCTTGGGGCTAATCTCAGAAGTTTCCCAACTCCATGGCATTAGAATGCAAGCAGCACTGGGAGGGACAGGCACCTGTGGCAGGGCAGTCGTTCTCCTGGCTTCTCTCCATTTGCCTCAAGCATCTGGAGGTAGAGGAAGGTGAAAGCCCCCTCAGGAAGGGGAAATGACGCTGTTTCTCTGCCTGCTCCAGGGCACATTTTGAAGATACAGCTCTGGGCACAGAAAGTCCGCTCTCCCTGTAAGGGAACGGATCTTCCCAGAGCAGCATGACAGCATGGGCACGTCTGTAGCAAACACAGAAACAACTTATTGCTTTACCTCTGTCATTTTGTAACTAGAAGCCTTTGGCTGGTAAAGGGGAGTGAATGCCAAGTGCATGCCTGGCTGGGGGCACTGTGTGGCTGTTTCAGATTGAAGAGAAATGGGTCCCCAGCCCCTGCAAACCAAAAATGCTGACAGTGCCTAACTGCCGCCCTGAACTTGCCCAACAGCTAGATGGTTAACGGGGCACCAGCAACTTGAAGATCACCGGGGGCTCTGAAAAGGTGCCCTCTCCATGGTCCCGCATACTCTAAGGCAAGGGGAACAGGAAATGATGTCTCTCTCTCTCTCCAGTTCAGCCCACTATGCAGTTGCCCTCATGGCTTCCCCTGGAGGCTCAGCCTCTCCCTTGCTGAAAAGACCCTTATAAACATCCTCAGTGAGCCCCAAACACACACTATGCCTTTAAACATAATCAATAAAATGGAACTTGGCCCTGCGATTCTGAAACTGCCATTGAAAACCAATGAGTTAGTGGACTGGGGTCACTGCACTCAGCACTGAGGTCACTCTTCTGCCCCAAGGAGAGCCCCCACTGGGTGTGTGTCTCATAAGTCAAGAACATTTCTCAAAGGACCATGTAGGAATTGGTCTGATGTCTCCGAGTCCCCCACATGCTGACAGAGTGTGTGTGTAGGAGAGAGAGAACCTGCCCGTGTGACTGGGAACACTTGTGGCTGGGAGGAGGAAGCAGGGCAAGTGGGAGATTGCAGTTATTTGTAAATAATCCTTAATTAATGAGATTCTCAATAATAGCTGTTTTGGCGTTAGGCCGGGCAGGGATGACGGCAATCTCCATTCTTCCACTCTTCAATTACATCTTCGGGGATGGAGGCAGAACTAGGCAGGGTGAATTAGAGAGACTTTTGTCATGCTTAATATCAATTCATTTTGCAGACTGCTGACACAGCAGGATTTCACAGCTCAGAATTTATGGTTCTCTCAAGAGCGCATGAGCAAAAAAAGGAGAAAAATGTTCTGCCATCAGCACAAAAATATCAACAATCCTGGAAAGGAGAGGCAGCCCCTAGGGAGAGCCCAGCAGGAGCAGTGCCCTACTGTGGAGATAAGCAGGGCTGGGGCACTGAGTCAGGGACCATTCCCTAGGCTGCATTCCCTTCAGAGGGAGCAGACCAAGCATCCCCTCCCAGCAGGCACAGAGGTGCCAATCTGCATGGACAGGATGTGGTCAGGCCCATAGGCAGGTAGGGTGCCCTCTGCATTCCCAGCCCCTTCTTCCCATTAGTTCATCAGACAGACAGCCCCCTAGGAGAGGGGAGGACACACTCACATGTGATTTGTTCACTGTGCCTATGCTAGTCCTCCCTGTGTCACATGGAGAGTCACCCTGAGGTTCCCGTCCCTCCCCTCAGCCTCTGCTTTTAGCAGGTAGGCACTTCTGCCTCAGGCCACATGTCAGGGAGCTCATGGGCTTCCCTTGCCCTGAGCAGCCTCATCCCAAAGCATTGGATGGTGGCAGCATGTTATTCAGAGCAGCCTGGCCACACTCAGGGGCTTGATCTGGCCATGGTTTCAGTGGGAGCATCTCTGCTGAAACTGATGGAGTTGCACCTGTTCACACCAGCTCTGAATACCATCTGTCCTTAACATGGTCCCCACTCCCAGGGTGTGAGCAAGGGGCTGATATAAATGCCGCAGGGCTCCTGCCCAACAGCCGTGTGTCTCAACCCACATGCTTGCCCTGCTTCTGGCTTTCACACCGTTATCCTATCATTGCTTGATCTATTTCTGCTCTCTCAATAGAGAGGATGGCCCAGAGGTTATGGTCCAGGACTGGTAGGCCAGTCCCCCTCTCTGTGCCACTAACTCACTAGCTAACCTCAGACAAGCCGCTCCCCCTCGCTGCGCCTTGATTTCTCTACCTCCTGGGGTAGGGAGGGTAGCTTCCTGGATGTTTACAGCAGGTGCTAATGATGAGGCTGTTACTGAGCCCTGGATGGGAGAGCCTGGCAGTTCACACGCGGCTCCATGGTTTCCTAAATGGCTTTAAAATACCTACTCCTATAGAGCTCCCCCAATCCACTCCTCCTGGAGCCCCATCAAGAGCCAGGAACTTGCTTTGCAGAAGTATAAATGAGACAGGTTTGGGGCTGGCCAGAGACTTTACAGGATATTAACTGGGAATGTGGCCTGGGGGGAATTTGAAACGACACCAGTTCTCACTGGCAGCAGATTCACAGCTGAAGGAGAGTTGGACACAATGATCCCTTATGGGGCTCACCATCACAGGAACAGAATCCACACTCCCCTAATAGGTTTCAGAGTAACAGCCGTGTTAGTCTGTATTCGTAAAAAGAAAAGGAGTACTTGTGGCACCTTAGAGACTAACCAGTTTATTTGAGCATGAGCCTTCATCGGATGAAGTGAGCTGTAGCTCACGAAAGCTCATGCTCAAATAAACTGGTTAGTCTCTAAGGTGCCACAAGTACTCCTTTTCTTTTTACTCCCCTAATACACCACCATGGCTAATGGGGCAAACACCACATGCCCTACAGGGCAATGAATATGTATGCAGCAGTCTGGGCTAGCCTGGAGCATGCTGGAGTTGGTAGGGTGGGGTCTTGGGAGATCAAAGCTCGTTTAGTATCGGGGGTAGCTATGTTAGTCTGTATCCACAAAAACAACAAGGAGTCCGGTGGCGCCTTAAAGACTAACAGATTTATTTGGGCATAAGCTTTCATGGGTAAAAACAGATGGAGTGGGGTTTTTACCCATGAAAGCTTATGCTCAAATAAATGTCAGGTTTCAGAGTAGCAGCCATGTTAGTCTGTATTCGCAAAAAGAAAAGGAGGACTTGTGGCACCTTAGAGACTAACCAATTTATTTGAGCATAAGCTTTTGTGAGCTACAGCTCACTTCATGCATCCGATGAAGAGAGCTGTAGCTCAGGAAAGCTTATGCTCAAAGAAAAACCTGAGTGTCTATGGATTAAGTTTAGAAGTGTGAGCAACAAGAGTGATGTAGTGGTGGGAGTCTGCTATAGACCACCGGACCAGGGGGATGAGGCTTTCTTCCGGCAACTCGCAGAAGCTACTAGATCGCACGCCCTGGTTCTCATGGGTGACTTTAATTTTCCTGATATTTGCTGGGAGAGCAATACAGCGGTGCATAGACAATCCAGGAAGTTTTTGGAAAGCGTAGGGGAAAATTTCCTGGTGCAAGTGCTAGAAGAGCCAAGTAGGGGGGGAGCTTTTCTTGACCTGCTGCTCACAAACAGGGAAGAATTAGTGGGGGAAGCAAAAGTGGACAGGAATCTGGGAGGCAGTGACCATGAGTTGGTTGAGTTCAGGATCCTGACGCAGGGAAGAAAGGTAAGCAGCAGGATACGGACCCTGGACTTCAGGAAAGCAGACTTCGACTCCCTCAGGGAGCGGATGGGTAGGATCCCCTGGGGGACTTAACATGAAGGGGAAAGGAGTCCAGGAGAGCTGGCTGTATTTCAAGGAATCCCTGTTGAGGTTACAGGGACAAACCATCCCGATGAGTCGAAAGAATAGTAAATATGGCAGGCGACCAGCTTGGCTTAACGGTGAAATCCTAGCGGATCTTAAACATAAAAAAGAAGCTTACAAGAAGTGGAAGGTTGGACATATGACCAGGGAAGAGTATAAAAATATTGCTCGGGCATGTAGGAATGAAATCAGGAGGGCCAAATCGCACCTGGAGCTGCAGCTAGCAAGAGATGTTAAGAGTAACAAGAAGGGTTTCTTCAGGTATGTTGGCAACAAGAAGAAAGCCAAGGAAAGTGTGGGCCCCTTACCGAATGAGGGAGGCAACCTAGTGACAGAGGATGTGGAAAAAGCTAATGTGCTCAATGCTTTTTTTGCCTCTGTCTTCACTAACAAGGACAGCTCCCAGACTGCTGCGCTGGGCATCACAACATGGGGAGTAGATGGCCAGCCCTCTGTGGAGAAAGAGGTGGTTAGGGACTATTTAGAAAAGCTGGACGTGCACAAGTCTATGGGGCCGGACGAGTTGCATCCGAGAGTGCTAAAGGAATTGGCGGATGTGATTGCAGAGCCATTGGCCATTATCTTTGAAAACTCATGGCGAACGGGGGAAGTCCCAGATGACTGGAAAAAGGCTAATGTAGTGCCAATCTTTAAAAAAGGGAAGGAGGAGGATCCGGGGAACTGCAGGCCAGTCAGCCTCACCTCAGTCCCCGGAAAAATCATGGAGCAGGTCCTCAAGGAATCAATCCTGAAGCACTTACACGAGAGGAAAGTGATCAGGAACAGTCAGCATGGATTCACCAAGGGTAGGTCATGCCTGACTAATCTAATAGCCTTCTATGATGAGATTACTGATTCTGTGGATGAAGGGAAAGCAGTGGATGTATTGTTTCTTGACTTTAGCAAAGCTTTTGACACGGTCTCCCACAGTATTCTTGTCAGCAAGTTAAAGAAGTATGGGCTGGATGAATGCACTATAAGGTGGGTAGAAAGTTGGCTAGATTGTCGGGCTCAACGGGTAGTGATCAATGGCTCCATGTCTAGTTGGCAGCCGGTGTCAAGTGGAGTGCCCCAGGGGTCGGTCCTGGGGCCGGTTTTGTTCAATATCTTCATAAATGATCTGGAGGATGGTGTGGATTGCACTCTCAGCAAATTTGCAGATGATACTAAACTGGGAGGAGTGGTAGATACGCTGGAGGGCAGGGATAGGATACAGAGGGACCTAGACAAATTGGAGGATTGGGCCTAAAGAAACCTGATGAGGTTCAATAAGGATAAGTGCAGGGTCCTGCACTTAGGATGGAAGAATCCAATGCACCGCTACAGACTAGGGACCAAATGGCTCGGCAGCAGTTCTGCGGAAAAGGACCTAGGGGTGACAGTGGACGACAAGCTGGATATGAGTCAGCAGTGTGCCCTTGTTGCCAAGAAGGCCAATGGCATTTTGGGATGTATAAGTAGGGGCATTGCCAGCAGATCGAGGGACGTGATCGTTCCCCTCTATTCGACATTGGTGAGGCCTCATCTGGAGTACTGTGTCCAGTTTTGGGCCCCACACTACAAGAAGGACGTGGATAAATTGGAGAGAGTCCAGCGAAGGGCAACAGAAATGATTAGGGGTCTGGAACACATGACTTATGAGGAGAGGCTGAGGGAACTGGGATTGTTTAGTCTGCAGAAGAGAAGAATGAGGGGGGATTTGATAGCTGCTTTCAACTACCTGAAAGGGGGTTCCAGAGAGGATGGTTCTAGACTATTCTCAGTGGTAGAAGAGGACAGGACAAGGAGTAATGGTCTCAAGTTGCAGTGGGGGAGGTTTAGGTTGGATATTAGGAAAAACTTTTTCACTAAGAGGGTGGTGAAACACTGGAATGCGTTACCTAGGGAGGTGGTAGAATCTCCTTCCTTGGAAGTTTTTAAGGTCAGGCTTGACAAAGCCTTGGCTGGGATGATTTGATTGGGGATTGGTCCTGCTTTGAGCAGGGGGTTGGACTAGATGACCTCCTGAGGTCCCTTCCAACCCTGATATTCTATGATTCTATGAAATTGGTTAGTCTCTAAGGTGCCACTAGTACTCCTTTTCTTTTTTCAAATAAATGTGTTAGTCTTTAAAGCTCATTTAAGCTCTTGATATACATGGGTAGGTGGGGCTTGGCTGCCATTGGCTCAGAAGCCATCACTCAGGCTGTGGCTTTGCAGGGACATACTAGGGGGTATGTCTACACTGCAGCTGGAAGCGTGCCTCCCAGCCCAGGTAGACAGACTTGCACTAGCTCTGCTCGAAGGAGCATGCCAAAAATAGCAGTGTGGGCACTGGTGGCAGCTCAGGCTAGCTGCCGGAGTCCAAGCCTGCCCAGCCCTTCAGATCTGTGCTTGGGTGGTCAGACTGAGCTACGACCCTTGCCACAACGTCCTCACTGCTATTTGTAACATGCTAGCTGGGAAGCAGACTCCCAGCTGCAGTGTAGACATACTCCAGAGCGCCAGAAGTACAGCCGATCAGTTTTTTTCACACTGAGCAGGGTGCCACATTCATGCCCAGCACAAGCTGCAGCAAGGAGTGACAGACACCTGCTGCCTGCAGGTTGTGAGTCTGAGTGAAACACACATGTACAAACGGGCTGACGGGTGCATGCCTCCAGCAGAATGCTTGACTCTCTCACCAATCAAAGCTATTACCTCCTGCACCTTGTCTCTCTAATACCCTGGGAACAACAAGGCATCCATCAGAAGAGACATCTCTCTGTAACACGGCAATGGCTCTGATTAGGTGGTTAAGATTTTGCTAGTGAGTTCCAACTTCAAGTAGCTAATGCCACTCAGCTCAGAGGCAGTCAGTCTGCTCAAGCTCTCCTTCAGTGCCAGACATTGGGGCCAATCTGCAGACCCCCAGCAACGTGCGAATGAAGACCGTCAGCTGGAGAGTGCCAGCACTTTGATGGATCTGAAGTGTCCTCTGGGTGTTTGCTCTCTGTCCTGTACAATACTCAGAGCTCCTGGAAATGTACAGAGCTGCAGGGCCCTGCCAAAGCAGACTGTCTCCCGCTGCTTCCAAGAGATGACTCAATCAGTGGAAGATGCAGGCAGCTTTTGCTCCGTGTGCTTTCTCTTCATGGGACACAACTGCAGGAGGACTCCAGGAAGGCTCTCCATGCCCCCGGGCCTAAAGGTGCTGCACCCCGAGCAGCAGAGGGGAAAGATGCTCCTAGGGATGGCCGCTGGCATTCAGCACACGCAAGCTCCACTCCACAGGTGTTCACAAAGGACAGCTGATCCAGAGTTCCTCCCTGCCAGGGCCAGAAGCTGCATGCTCGGCATTTCTTTCCCCTTGCCCAGGTGTCAAACCCCCCTATCTGAGCCCTCTTTTCCCCTCTCCCAGGCCTTGTCCTCTGTTAGCTGGCAGAGAGCTCAGGGATCAGAGACTGGAAATGGTCTCGGGGAGACTATTGTACTACAAATACAGGACTGGTTTAAAACTATAGCTCCTGGAAAAGCCTCACCTTACCTCTGGCTTCTACCCACAAACAAGTGGAAACTGGGGTTCGAACTGCGGGCAAAATCCTCACCTGCCCTGCCTTCAGCAGGGCTCAGATTCAGTGCTTCTGTCACAATCTCTCCGTGGACTAAGAAGCATCAGAGAGCTTGGGGGACTGAAGACTGGAAGGGCAGGGAGGCTAGTGGTCGGGAGTGAGGAGCAGCATGTAAACATGCCTGGGAAAGGAGTCTGATCAGCATTTGGCTGCATTTGTTTAGCTCTGGCCAGACATCCCCTCATTTGCAGGCACCAAAATTCATCTCCACAATTACAAAGAGCCCTAGAAAAGGCAGAGGCTAATGGGGAAGGGAGGCAGAGCATGAAGGCCTCCTAGAAACTAACTTCTAGTCTCATTTCCTTCTTCCCCTAGTTGGCCCAGAAGAGAGCTCATTAAAACAGGCAGCGCTGAAGCCCCTGTAGCATCTGGCTCAACAGCAGGGGCTGGGACAGCCGCAGAGCTAACCTGCAGGGAATTACTGCAGTACAGTCTGCTCTCAGTAAAACCAGAAAGAGCTTTGCATCCCCAGTCCAGCTTCTGTCCCCTCCATCACCTGACAAACTCAGCCCACTTGTTGCAGTGTCCTCACTGATCTTGCCCTGCGTGTTCTTCTGACAGGATGTTTCCAGCATCCTCTGGCTGAGAAGTGGTAACTCAACAGCTCTGAATGGCCAAGTTCCCTGCAGGAGAATATGCTAGTGTACACAGGGCAGTGCAGAGACTTTCACAGGCACTGAACAGGTCGATCTCTTGGGCTTTAACTCCACCAGCCTAGCCCATGCTAATGGCCAGAGGCCTTGTCTACACTAGACGATTAGAACATGTGCTAA
Source organism: Chelonia mydas (assembly GCF_015237465.2). Lineage (NCBI taxonomy): Eukaryota > Metazoa > Chordata > Testudines > Cheloniidae > Chelonia > Chelonia mydas. The sequence continues at coordinate 1,548,848 of NC_051254.2, forward strand.
CATAACCCCTCAAGTCTGAGTGTAGACAAGGCCCTGGCTGGCTGGCTTGGAAGGAAGCTGGGTCTGGATTTCATGGTATGAACTTGGTGCTCATGAAAGCAAAGGTACTTTTTTGGCCTCCTCAAAACCCAGCTCTGCTGATGCCCATCTGACTTCAAATCAAAGGCAATCTGGCCTATCTGGGTGCTGGGTTTAGAAAGGCTGCAAGGCAGATTGCTCCTTCAGAGCAGGGTGGGATCAGGCTGCAAGTTGCTGAAGGCTGCTTAGCACAAATGGTTTAATGTCCTCTGGTACCTCGTCACCCTCCATCCTTCTCCCCTGCCAGCCAAGCCAAGGAGAAGGCAACAGACCAAAGCTAACCAATCCATCCTGTGCCTGGCCCCGTGGACAGGCAGTTGGTTATTTTTGGAGGAGATAAGGGAGATCCCCGATCTGTCCACCTGGGAATCAATCACTCGCAGTCAGTCCCCAGGCCTCTCCAGAGAGATTTTCCTTTAAAGCAGCCCAAATTCAGTGTGGCATCTGGTGCAATAAAGGGAAACAGCCAAGGGCATTAATAGGCTCAGGCCATCGCTGGGGAGTGGAATGAAAATCCTGCCTAAAGTACAAGGCCCAAGTATAATACAGGTATTCAAGATGGACCTAAATATAGGCTACCGCCCGCCCCCCTCGGCCCCCCGAGGGGAACTGAGTGGAGTCCTAGGGCTCCTGCATGTTGCGCCCTGCGCTGCACTGACAGCTCCTCATTACCTGCTCTCAAGCAGAGGAGACGGTAATAAAGGAGCAGTTATTATACAGTGTTATTTGACCCCAAGGGGGTTTTATGCAAAATGACACACAATATAAATGACTGTTGTAAACAGAGAGTTTAATAAAGGGCTGTGCGCGAATTTACAGCCTCCCCAAGGATAATTAAAATTATTTATCTACTTACCTAGCTAGCCGTCTAAGCAGTCTATTAATTATTATCTATTATACACAGCCTGCTTTGCATGCTGCCAGAGGATTGGCTAAGAACACTCTTCAGTACAGATATGCTGCAGCAAAGGGAAGGCTCAGGACAATTTCGGCCAAGCCCTGAGAGAAGCATGTCTACACTGCACACTAAGCCTGGGCTCTGACTCAAGTTTGAGCCCAAGCCCTGCTTCCATCCACACACAAATCCACCAAGTGTTCAGGAGCCAGGTCCTAGGACCCTCCTTGGGGGATGGGTCAGAGCCTGAGTCCTGCTGTGACTCAGGTCCAAGCCCTGTAATTTTGTAGCGTTGATGCCGCTCAAGCCGCAGAGCCAAGTCAGAAGGTCTGAGCGGGGCAGTATGGACGTTAGCTCGGCTGGGAGACCTGGGTCCAGCACTTGTAAACCCAGGTTTACAATGAAGAGTGGACACTCGAGCTGGGAAACAGTGTAGGTAGGTAACTATGAGCAACATCACATGTATAATTACTGGAACAATGGATTTCTAAAGACCCCTCTGCTTTTCTGATCCTCCAACTTTTTGCAAACTGGCCTGGGACAGCCTGGAGTTCTGGCTCCATTGTGTCATTTACCGACTCATTCTGCTGCTGAGAGAACCTCATAGCATAATGTGTGGGTGGGAGAACAAAGGGGGTCTGCTCCTGAACTCACCCAGCGAAGCAGAGGACACTGAGCAGGGGGCTGCCGTGACAAGACCCAGGAATACCACCTATTCCCAAGAGACTTATGGACCAAAGCAATGGAGATTAATAGCCAGAGAAGGCTCCAGGGCTGGGGTAATTGACTTAATAGTGACTCTTTGAAGAAGGGAGGAGGGAGGAAGAGGCCTGTGGAGCAGCTCCAGGTGTGCCAGGGTGCGGGATGCTGCTGTGTGTCTCCCCAGCCAGCCCCTTTGCTTGGCAAGGCACTGTGTTAGGGGTCCGGGGGACGGAGGCAGCGGCTCTCCTGCAGCCTGTTGCAGAGCTACCTGTTCCTCTCTATTTATTAGCATTACAAAACAATCATCAGTTCAGAGGCGTAAGGCTCCTCTCGGCACATAAAGAGACGTCAGGGGGCTCCAGTGAGTGGATACTTAACATTGTTTTATCAGCTTAATAAACCTGGCAGCTGCTGCCAGAACCTCCTCGCTGGCCTCAAGCCCTCCCCATTTGGGAAAGTAGCTGGGACAGGGAGAACGACAGGGCTGGAGCTGCCCTCACAGCCACTAGCCAGCACAAGGGCTGGTACCTCATGGACAGGGAGAGTCAGTGCAGGGGCTTTTGTGCTGGCACAAGACTTAAAGGCTGGGAGTTGTTCTGGCAGAAGCTTGTCAAACAGCTGGTCAGGAGAAGGGAATCCAGCTGCCTGTATCTACTGCAGGCAAAGCAAGGTGCCAGCTCCCACGAACCTACCCAATAATCACCCTTGGGTTTGCTGCCCCTGCCCTGCTCCTCTGCCAAGGTGGACTCCCAGTGCCACTGTTGTTCTCAGCAGCCATGCACTCCAATGCCAAGCAGTTCTGCTGCTCTCCTGTGCGGGGTAGGCAGTGCAACGACATTTGGCAATGCCAACAGGCTAGGCCCATGGCTCTGGAGCTACTGAGATTCCTGTTCAAACCCACATTCCCCAGTGCCTGTTACACGCCAAAGCCAAAGAGCAGGATCCACTGCCAAAGAGGCCCACCCCAGCCAACTAGACAGCACTGGCACATAGTGCAAACCCCAGGTTAGCCACAGTAACACTAGAGACGTACATAGACTCTGTGCAGATCTCTGCAGAGGCGTGTCCAGATGCCCTGCCAAAGGGTCCTGTATGAGAAAACCCAGCCATACTGACAGTCCCGCATTGGGTGCTGCTCTTGGCATAGCCAGATGACAAATACTGATGAAAGAGATTCAACAAACTGGCACGTACCACAGGAACTTCCTTTTTTGAAATCCTGCCTCCTCCCCAGACAGACATATCCCGGCCTCCCCACACCCACATGGGTACTCCTCTCCTGCATCTCTCCCCACACCCAGGCATTCCTGACCTCCTCACCTGTGCCCCAGTCCTGATAATCCTGACCCTTGCACTTCCACCCGCTCCACTGAAACACACTCCCCCTCTGCCACCTGAGCTTCTCCTGGGCATCCCTGACTTCTGTGCCTGTGCCCCAGCCACAATAACCCTGACTCTGGCACCTACCCAGTGCTGTCCTCTGCACCTCCAATGCCAGCCATGTCACTGCCTAGATCTCTCTACCACTACCTTCCGCACACAGAGACCTGACAGCAACACCACCCCTCGCTGGCTCAGCCCCCTGTGGCTATTGTCAGTCCCTGGGGCCTGTTCCCGGGCAATGGACATGTCTGCCCTGCAATCAGCGTGACTGCAACTTGTTTAGACACACCCGAGCGACACCAAAGCTAGCCTGAGTAACAGCAGCAGCTGGAAGCACAGGCAAGCATCCCAAGGACAATCCTGCCCAGAACCCTGGGTACACACGTGATCAAGCTGTGAGCCCGTGGCACCACCCCTGCCACCGCAGCTACCCTGCTCTTGGTACTTAAGAGAGCTTTGATCTAGCTAGATGGAAGGTAGCTGGGGCATGCCTACATGTGCTGCAATCACACCACCTGATTGCAGTGCAGACATACCCAGTAGCCCCAAGAACTCACTGCTGCAGCCACAGCCTCTCACTGAAAGCAGTTCTGTGCAGCTGTGACAGCAGGAGCCATCAGGCCAGCTAACCCCCTTGTCAAGGTGCCCAGCACATGCACAGCCAGGCTGACCGCTGGATTCAGCAAGGAGAGAGTCAGCATCAGTGAAAGGACCCGACGAGGCACCCCAGTGGCACAGGAAGGCCAGGCAGTACCAGAGGAGGAAGTCTGAGTGCAGGTGACAGTGTGCAGAGCTCTAGGTCTCACAGGTGGAATCAAAGCTGCCAGAGATGGGAATGGAATCTTCCCCCAAAGCTCCCTGCAGGATTGTTCCCTAGGGCGTATTTATCTTTAAACGGCTCCAGTGAGAAGGAGCTTTCCCTGCTTCCCCTGGAGACTAGAACATGCTCGAATAGACTGAGCACTGGAACATGGTTCAGCCTAGATGCTCTTTAGGAAACGATTATCAGAATGTCAGCAGGCACAGGGTCTGCAAAGAGTACCATGGACCTACCAACCATACGGGCACTGGGAGGGGCACAGATCCATGGCAAAGTGGGCTCTGCCCATGGAACGGGGAGGCTCTCCCAGGATGGGAAGGATCACCTGTACAGCAGAGGCTGGATTTCTTCCACAGTGTGGAGGCAGCTGGGCTGCTCTCGCAGCATGTGCCTGTTCATGTGAGAGCAGCACCATAATTAGGAGCTCAATTCCTTTAACAGGATGCTGGGTTGTTTTAATTTGCTGGGGCGCCTGGCAGTGAGAGCCATTCTCCCCTCCAGCCCTGCGGTTCTCAGCACATGCCAGAGCCTGCCTTGCTTTGATTCCATACACTTACACTTCTAGTATTACAAGCTAATAAAAGCCGCTTGATCAAATTCCAGGTCATTACTCAAGGAAAGAGACCCCTCCACTGCCGGCAGCAAGAGCTTCAAACCAATTAAAGCAACCTAGCGTTTCTGCAGGCTGCCTGCTGCCTGCCACACGAGGGTCTCAGTGGGCCCAGGCCTGCAATGAGCAAAATGCACAGTGTTAATAGAGGCACTTAAATGCCACGCCAGGGGGACTCTTGTAAATAAGGGCACTCAGCAGAGGTGGGTACAGCCTCTGGAGCTCGCCCTGGAGGCAGTGCCAATAAAAAGGAGATTGAATTGAATACAGCTTGCTTGGCACCAGGAACATCAGAATGGCCACAGTGGGTCAGACCAATGGACCGTCTAGCCCAGCAGCCGGTCTTCCGACAAAGACCAGTGCCAGGTGCTTCAGAGGAAGTGAACAGAACTGGGCAATTTATTCACTGATCCATCCCCTGTCATCTAGTCCCAGCTTCTGGCAGTCAGAGGTTTAGTGGGGGGGCTCCTTGGAGGAAAGCTCTGATATTTCCTATTAGTGCCCCTTGCTGCCTGCCAGGGCAAACGGTAGGCCCCATTTCCCACTTGGGGCTATTGCACAGATTTCTGTGCAGGCCAGGTTGGCAGCAGGAATGTGCCATCTACCATTTCTTCATGGGGGAGCAGAGGGGACAATTAACCCAAATAAAACAGAATGGGATTGCTGCAGGAAAAAATCATACCAAGATTGGCTGGGGAAGTTGCAGCTTAGCATTTGGGCCATTCACCTCCAGAGTCCAGGAATGTGCTGGAAAGCCAAAACTCTAGGGAAGGGAGGTGACGGGGCAAACTCCGTCCCCAGGGAAGGCTGGGATTAGATGCTCCTTAAAGGCTGCTGGCCAGCCTGAAGAATGAAATCCTCTGGCCCATGGCTCGAGCCCCATGGAGAGGAATCTGTGCCCTGACTCTAGGCCAAGGAGGGTCTGAACCTGATGAGCCCCTGCCCTCATCCTCTGGTCTCTACAGAGTCAGACAAGTGTCAGATATTAACTACCAAGTACAATAACTATAACAAAGCTGCTATTGACTCCTGCGTGGGAGTCGATAAAGATACTTAACAACACAGCTGGGTTTCACATTTTGCCTGCACCACCACCGTCAGCATCAATACTGCAGCACGTGTCCACAGGCTTCTCCCTAGTGGGGACCAGCCAGGGAGAACAAGGCCCTCTGGCATCCCATAGAGAGCAGGAGCCAAAGAGAGCGGGGAACCATCAAACTCCAAGAGACACCAAAACACACGCAAAGAGGGAAAAGCAAGGGCTGAAGAGACTGTGGAGAGGTGCCTGTAACCAGCCCCAAAGCCAGATCACCTTTAACACCTTAAACCAATAACAAGCAGGGGCTGAAGCTGCCGAGAGAAAGACCGCTGTAATGGAGACTTGACGCACTCACTTTATTTTCAAACTCTGCCTCCCGGGGTTCTCTGTGTCCCGAGGCTGCAGCAGAGCAATGACTTGGAATTCTGTTGACTGTTTGCTTGATGAGGTGTCAGAGAACAATTCTGCCAGGCAGAGAAAGTTGTTGGATCTGGGTTACTGTGAAGGCAGATCAGCACAAAGGAGTTTGTTTCGTTAGGGACAATGGGCTGCTGGGTAACTTGCTGCACACACAGCCCCTCGCTTTGCATGTTGGGAAAGGTGCTGTGAGATCTTCTGGGGAGCAAGCAGGAAGATGCATGAAGGAAGAGAAAGGGTGGGGATGGAAGAGAGAGGGAGAACATGAATCCTCTTCTAGCTTCTCATTCCAAACCTGTTCTGACCCCAGAGGGGTCCGTGACCAGCTCCAGTGGAGCTGCCAAAAGGTAGTGTTCCAGGGAAGGAGACAGCAAGCTGCCCTTAGCTTGTCTCCCTACATTTCCCTGCAGCTTCAAGTGGATTTGGAACTTTCCTTCACTTCCTGTCTTAGACAGCTGTGCTGCGTCCCATGGGAACATTTCAGTGGTAGGTGCTGCCATTGCTTGAATTAAGCCGTGAAGCACTTTAGGAGTGTGAGAGGTTACAATTCACAAGCTCTTCTCAACTCCTGGCCTGTTTTCCGCACCAGCAGGTACTGAGAAGTCTTCTGCTCTCCTTTGTGCTGGCTTTGCAGAGAAGCTGTTAAGTTTTGCACCTTATGCCATGCTCAATCTGCCTGCAGCTTGAGAGAGGTGTGGGGTAGCTCAAACACGGGGCAGTTCCAGCATGTCATTAAAATGCAAATGAAAGAACTTTTTAATCGGTGACCAGAGAGATGTCATAGCCAGCTGCTCCACTGCAGAGCTGGGGAGGGGAGAACTCTGCACCCACACGGTTAAATCTGTTTGCAATCCTTCAGGTTCCCATTGAGAAGCAGCAGCAGCTTGTCCAATCCTACCCACCACAGGTGCAGGGATGAGAAAGGACTTGCTAAGGAGAGCTGAGGCATGGAGCATGACAGCCTCCAAGACCAGGAGAACACACCATGAGGCATGAGACTACAGCACCTCTCAGCAGCAAAAGGCAGGAGAGCAGCTGAGATTGGCTGCCTTGCACTCCAAATGCTGAGAGCACACGTTACCCCAAGAGCAGCACAGCACAAAGCGGGGCCGGGAGGAAAAGAAGCTAACAGCGCAGGAAATAAACAGCCAGTAAGTGGCACTGAGTGACCTGGACTGTGCATTGTAACATTCTCTCTGCCAGGAGGGTGCATGCCATACAGCAGAGCGTTTCCATGCGCCAACCAATCAGCCGTGGGCCAGTGGCAGCCCTGATGCTAGCTGACATCTGGCAAATGAGTTGAGGGGTGCAGTTTTAGCCTTCAAAACGCACACTTTGTACCAGTAGCACCGATAAGAGGGGCAGACTGAATCCTGTGATGGAAACTCTGGTTTTATGGGTTAGTGTGAGAGGCAGGCTGGTTCCCGGGCTGGAAAAGGTAATTAAAACACACTGCTTTGCTCACAGCCTGGTTAGGAGCAGCCTCTTGGGCTCCAGCTGACAGCAGTGCAAGGTGCCTGATATCTGCCTCCTGTCTCTGCCTCTCCAACTAAGCTTCCCCCTCAAACTCAGCCCAGGCAAGATGCGGGTTAGCAGGGGCAAGGAACGAGACCAGCCCCCCAGCTCAAGGATGCAGAGAGTAATCCATCAATTCTCTCACCTTGGCTGTCAGGAACATGGGAGAGGGGATGGAGAGATGAGACACTGAAACACTGTCCACTCCTCCAGACATGTCCAGGGCCCTTCCTGACCTGATGACTCACCTCCTCCTCTCTGGGAAGGCTACTCTGACCCTTACTGCTACTGCTGGCACTGGCTGAAATCACTGTACCAAGCTGAAGCAGCCCCTTGGAATGGCACTGCATTGATTCCTACAGCGATGCCATGCTGGAGCCATCTGGGACCTGCCACACTAGGTCTGCTCTTGTGCCACAGGAGTATCCTGAGGGCCCACTCTTACAGGACCACCATGCTACTACTTTGACTACCACCACTCTGGTGACCCTGTGCAGGCTCTGAGGGGATGGGAGGACCAAGCCTCCATACAGCTCAGCATTTCAACCCAGGCTAATGCTGCATCCCCAGGGGCTCAGGGAAAATGGCAAGCGGAAGGATCCTTCGAAAGATCCCTCAGTCTCCCCTAGTCCGGACCCTGCTCCCACACGCCCAGTGAGCTGCCCAAGCCCTGGTTAAGCAGCCACCCACACTGGTCTGTGTAAGTACAGCTACAGGCCTGGCTCCCTCCCTCTCATGCTGGCTGCTTCCAGCACCAACCTCAGGATATTTATTGTCCGTTCTCTCCTAAATCACTGCTGACGGTTGGGCTGCTTGCACTCCATTACAGAAAGAGCTTGCATGGAGTCGCAGTTCCGTTTAGCTTGCAGAAAAAGAAGCCTCAGAGGAGAAACCCACCCAGGAGCTGTACGGTGCTGGACTCTGGAATGATGGACGATTATGGACCATCTGCACTTTCGGAAGGGGATAGATTTATGAGCAGCACAGACAGCTAGAAGAGTGTCCATTATTATAACTCACTGCCCTCTTCAGAGAGATTCTAATCAGGCCTCTTCTCCTGCTGCTGCGAAGTCCAGCTTAAGCACTAGCAGCAAGGAAAATCAATTGTTTTTTTAAGACACTGTTGGCAGTGGGGTCAGGAGGAGGTGGGACAGAACTTGACCCACAACACATGCTGACCAGAGGCACCTCTCCTCCCTGTAGCTAAGCACTGCTGGACATCCCAGCCTTAGTGGAGCACGGCATGGGGCGAGAAGCTTTCTGAATCTCCTTCCCCCCTCCAACCTTTCCTCAGCTTCAGCCAAAAGGACATCAAGCTCTAGCTCTGAGCGTGTCAGAAGCAGAATGATCTAGAAGGCAGTGTGTGGATGTAGGAGTCAGGAGACCTGGGTCCTATTAGTGGTTCTGCCACTGTCTGGTTATGAGACCTTGAGGCAAGTTGCTTCCCCACTCCGTGCCTCAGTTTCTCCATCTATAACATAGGGATAATGGTGCTGACTGCCTCTGTGAGAGAGCTTTGGCTGAAGAGTGCTATGTGAAAGCCAGTCTGCTCTCTGTGTCTGGAAAGGGTTGTTAATGGACACCATGGCAGGACTGGATCATTGCAAAGGGCCAGTGCAGTGTATAGAAGTGCTTTCATGTTATTTAAGGACTCAAGTTTGGGGTAAGGGGTACCCAGAGCTTGGGATGGACACACGTTCAAAGCATGCTCTCTGGGACGGTCTCGCCACCAGAGCTGGTGGTGGGGAGAGGACAGAAATCCTAAGTGGGGGATGCAGATCAGTGCACTGTCAACTGTGTTGGGAGCCCAGGACCAGACTAGCAAGGGGGCCAGGGGCCAGGATGGAGGTGCGTTGTCACATACACAGTACTGCAGTATTTCTAACAGACCCCATTGCAGAGAAATCTCTCCCAGTACTAACCCCAGCTCTGACTTTCCCACCCTCCTCTGAACCATCACGTGAAGATGGAGAAGTTATACGTGCCTTTTATTTCCAGCCCAGCACCGCCTTGGTCTCTCAGACTCCAAGCCCCTTCCCCTCCCTGCTTTATTAGCATCATCTTTATTCATGTGACAGCATCTAGGATTCATTATGAGCACACAGGAGGCACCATAACCTCCCCTGGCTGCAGCCTGGTCCAGCCAAAGGATGGAAGGAGCAGAATCAACGTGTGGATCTTCCAGCCCCTTCTCCCACACTGAAAATTATGGCCAATGATATTACATAGACAACCCATAAACTCACATCACCTCTGTGGAGGTCTTCCTTCATTAAATCCTCCACTCCATAATCCAGCAATTACTGGGATCCCCCTTCCCTGACCTAAGTTCTTTGAAAACCAAATCCCTGCTGTAAAGGGTGCAAACAGGAGAGGGAGAGGAATGCACAGATTCCTTCTAACAGTTCATGCAGTGGCCGGCACCTTGCGAGACTACATGAATGCCCTGCTGTGCTGTGAGGAGGACAAGGGTGATCCAGTGGATAGAGCGTACTTGGATTTTTAGAAAGCCTTTAACAAGGGCCCTCACTAAAGGCTCTTATGAAAACTAAGCCATCATGGAATAAGAGGGAAGATCCTTTCATGGATCAGTAACTGGTTAAAAGAGAAGAACAAAAGGGAGGAATAAATGGCCAGTTTTCACAACAGAGAGAGGTAAAGAATGGGGTCCCCCAAGGATCCATACTGGGACCAGTCCTGTTCAACATATTATAGTCATAAATGATCTGGAAAAAGGGGTAAATACTGAGGTGGCAAAGTTTGCAGATGACACAAAATTACTTAAGATATTCAAGTCCAAAGCAGACTGCGAAGAGTTGCAAAGGGGTCTCACTAAATTGGGTGACTGGGCAACAAAATGGCAGATGAAATTCAACACTGATAAGTACAAAGTAATGCACATTGGAAAAAATAATCCCAACTACACATATGTAACGATGAATTTTAAATTAGCTGTTACCACTTAAGAAAGAGATCTTGGAGTCACTATGGATAGTTCTCTGAAAACTTCACCTCAATGCACAGAAGTGGTCAAAAAGACTAACAATATGTTAGGAACTATTAGGAAAAGGATAGAAAATAAGACAGAAACTACCATAATGACACTAAATAAATCCACAGTGTGCCCATACCTTGAATAGTGTGTCCAGTTCTGGTCGCCCCATCTCAAAAACGATATAGTGGAGCTGGAAAAGGTTCAGAGACAGGCAGCAAAGATGATCAAGAGTATGGAATGGCTTCCATGGGGGAGAGACTAAAGATTAAGCTGTTCATCTTAGAAAAGAGACAACAAAGGAGGGGATATGACAGGTCTATAAAATCATGAATGGTGTGAACAAAGTGAATAGAGAAGTGTTATTTACTCTTTCCCACAATACAAAAACCAGGGGTCACCTGATTAAATTAATAGGCAGCAGGTTTAAAAAAAAAAAACCATAAGGAAGTATTTCTTCACATAACACACAGTCAGTCTATGGAACTCTTTGCCAGGAGATGTTGTTAAGGCTAAAAGCATAACTGGGTTCCAAAAAGAACTAGATAAGTTGATGGAGGACCGGTCCATCGATGGCTATTAGCCAAGATGGTTGGGAATGTAATCCCATGCCTGCGATGTCTCTAAACCCTGACTGCCAGAAGCCAGGACAGGAAGATGGGGTGGATCACTCCTGCCCTGTTCTATTCACTCCCCCAGAAGCACCTGGCACCAGCCACTGTCAGAAACAGGACACTGGGCTACATGGACCATTGGTCTGACCCAGAGTGGCCATCCTTATGCTCTCACACTCCTGGGATCCCAGGAAAGCTAGTCCACGGAAATTCAGCAATGTAGGTTCAGCAAGGATTGAGTTGCTAGCTATGTCTAGGGGCAGTGGGGACGGGGAGGTTGCAGCACACGTGTGCCACTGGCTGGAGGGGTTGGGCAGGCTTAGCCCATTCCTCCCCACTTGCTTTTGAGACATGGCTCTTTGTGTGCATTCCTTACACATCGACAACCTGATCAAAGGGTTTTTCTTAGACCCTTTCTCTCACCTATGTGTGGTATTGATTGGGCCTCGTGCTATCGTGCCCACACATTTTCCGGCAACTAGCAGAAGCTACTAGATCGCACGCCCGGGTTCTCATGAGAGACTTCAATCACCCTGATATCTGCTGGGAGAGCAATACAGCGGTGCACAGACAATCCAGGAAGTTTTTGGAAACTGTAGGGGACAATTTCCTGGTGCAAGTGCTGGAGGAACCAACTAGGGGCAGAGCTCTTCTTGACCTGCTGCTCACAAACCGGGAAGAATTAGTAGGGGAAGCAAAAGTGGATGGGAACCTGGGAGGCAGTGACCATGAGATGGTCGAGTTCAGGATCCTGACACAGGGAAGAAAGGAGAGCAGCAGAATACGGACCCTGGACTTCAGAAAAGCAGACTTTGACTCCCTCAGGGAACTGATGGGCAAGATCCCCTGGGAGAACAACATGAGGGGGAAAGGAGTCCAGGAGAGCTGGCTGTATTTTAAAGAATCCTTATTGAGGTTACAGGGACAAACCATCCCGATGTGTAGAAAGAATAGTAAATATGGCAGGCGACCAGCTTGGCTTAACAGTGAAATCCTTGCTGATCTTGAACACAGAAAAGAAGCTTACAAGAAGTGGAAGATTGGACAAATGACCAGGGATGAGTATAAAAATATTGCTCGGGCATGCAGGAGTGAAATCAGGAAGGCCAAATCACATCTGGAGTTGCAGCTAGCAAGAGATGTTAAGAGTAACAAGAAGGGTTTCTTCAGGTATGTTGGCAAGGAAAGTGTGGACCCCTTACTGAATGAGGGAGGCAAACTAGTGACAGAGGATGTGGAAAAAGCTAATGTACTCAATACTTTTTTGCCTCCGTCTTCAAGAACAAGGTCAGCTCCCAGACTACTGCACTGGGCAGCATAGCATGGGGAGGAGGTGACCAGCCCTCTGTGGAGAAAGAAGTGATTTGGGACTATTTAGAAAAGCTGGACGTGCACAAGTCCATGGGGCCGGATGCGCTGCATCCGAGAGTGCTAAAGGAGTTGGCGGATGTGATTGCAGAGCCATTGGCCATTATCTTTGAAAACTCATGGCGATCCGGGGAAGTCCCGGACGACTGGAAAAAGGCTAATGTAGTGCCCATCTTTAAAAAAGGGAAGAAGAAGGATCCTGGGAACTACAGGCCAGTCAGCCTCACCTCAGTCCCCGGAAAAAATCATGGAGCAGGTCCTCAAGGAATCAATCCTGAAGCACTTACACGAGAGGAAAGTGATCAGGAACAGTCAGCATGGATTCACCAAGGGCAAGTCATGCCTGACTAATCTAATTGCCTTCTATGATGAGATAACTGGCTCTGTGGATGAAGGGAAAGCGGTGGACATGTTGTTCCTTGACTTTAGTAAAGCTTTTGACACTGTCTCCCACAGTATTCTTGTCAGCAAGTTAAAGAAGTATGGGCTGGATGAATGCACTATAAGGTGGGTAGAAAGTTGGCTAGATTGTCGAGCTCAATGGGTAGTGATCAATGGCTCCACGTCTAGTTGGCAGCCAGTATCAAGTGGAGTGCCCCAAGGGTCGGTCCTGGGGCCGGTTTTGTTCAGTATCTTCATAAATGATCTGGAGGATGGTGTGGATTGCACCCTCAGCAAGTTTGCAGACGACACTAAACTGGGAGGAATGGTAGATATGCTGGAGGGTAGGGATAGGATACAGAGGGACCTAGACAAATTGGAGGATTGGGCCAAAAGAAATCTGATGAGGTTCAACAAGGACAAGTGCAGAGTCCTGCACTTAGGACGGAAGAATCCAATGCACCGCTACAGACTACGGAGTAAATGGCTCGGCAGCAGTTCTGCAGAAAAGGACCTAGGGGTTGCAGTGGACGAGAAGCTGGATATGAGTCAACAGTGTGCCCTTGTTGCCAAGAAGGCCAATGGCATTTTGGAATGTATAAGTAGGGGCATTGCCAGCAGATCGAGGGACATGATCGTTCCCCTCTATTCGACATTGATGAGGCCTCATCTGGAGTACTGGGTCCAGTTTTGGGCCCCACATTACAAGAAGGATGTGGAAAAATTGGAGAGAGTCCAGCGGAGGGCAACAAAAATGATTAGGGGACTGGAACACATGACTTATGAGGAGAGGCTGAGGGAACTGGGATTGTTTAGTCTACAGAAGAGAAGAATGAGGGGGGATTTGATAGCTGCTTTCAACTACCGGAAAGGGGGTTCCAAAGAGGATGGATCTAGACTATTCTCAGTGGTAGCGGATGACAGGACAAGGAGTAATGGTCTCAAGTTGCAGTGGGGGAGGTTTAGGTTGGATATTAGGAAAAACTTTTTCACTAGGAGGGTGGTGAAACACTGGAATGCGTTACCTAGGGAGGTGGTGGAATCTCCTTCCTTAGAAGTTTTTAAGGTCAGGCTTGACAAAGCCCTGGCTGGGATGATTTAGTTGGGGGTTGGTCCTGCTTTGAGCAGGGGGTTGGACTAGATGACCTCCTGAGGTCCCTTCCAACCCTGATATTCTATGATTCTATGATCAGGGCATCCCAGTGCCTGAGGGTTACCAAGCCATCTGTCCCTTGGCAGGAGGGTCCGTCTTTTCAGGACCATACCCCTAAGTGACGCCCGTGAGCTGTCCCTGTCCCTTGTGCTGCACATGGTGGCTGGGGCGCCCAACTCACCACCCTCCTGTCTCAGGGGACAGGGCCTAGTTTCCCTCCACCTCTTGCTTTGTTTGCCATAAATGGCAATTTTGTCTTGACAGCAGTGGGAGCAAGCTGTGGTCCTCACTGCAATGGCCAGGTCTCAGTAAAGTTGGGGACATTCTCCTCAGTGCCTTTCCCTTTTGATTGCCTCCCCTCCCCTTTTGGCAGGTGGACTGCATGCTCTTCCTTAGCACTACCTACCCACCCTAATTCCACAAGGAGCTAAGTGGTGGAGTGACCCAGGCCTCTCTGGACATATAGAGAACATGGCTGGGGAAATCACAGCCCTGTAGTGGGTGTGTTTTGGCTGTTGGGAAGAGAGAGATGTGGGCAGAGACATTCCAGACACAATCTACAGTGATCATCCTTAATGATGCTTCATGCTGCTCACCAAAAGATCTCAGTGGCAGCCAGGCCTCCTGACTGCCCCTTCAGTATTCTAACCACTGGACAACATTGTCTTTTACCTGAAGTGCAGACAGCTGCTGTGTGAACTTCCCCAATACAGCTCTACCAATGCCCATCAAACGCAGCACTTCCCATGCATCTCCATCCTGGTCTGCAGTCCCCTCACAGCCATGCCCGGGGGATGCGACCATTTTTCCTTTCTTTATGGACACACTGAGGGTGGGGGGTATAACTTTTGCTGTTGTAACATGGAGTTGTGGTAGGGAAAAGATTCACAGCGACAGCACTAGTCCCACACACTCCCTTGGACTTTTGCAAGGGATTCATCTACAAACTGATCACAAGGGCACAGAGAAGCCTCGAGTCATATCAATGGCTGCAAAGCACATGCAGGCTGCAGGAACAGGCAGGGCCCTGGTGCGCCATGCATGTGGGCAAGCACCAATGCTGTGTTCCCACTGCCTAACCTGGAGTGTTGGGCAAAGAAGCCATGTTTGTCATTTTGATTTTATTTTCTGTTTGTGGCTCAGCAGCGCAGAGACTGGCCCATTGACAGTTACCTGCAAGGAGTTTGGTGATAAATCAATGCACTTTGAGGGGGGTGGGGAAGTCAAGAGGGACAAAGGAGATAAAAGCCAGTTACAGGGGGTCAATTTGTGCAGTTGAGTCAATCAGTCAGGGGGGCAGAAGGGCCAGAGGGAGTAAATAAACTACAACCACAGCAGGGAGGCTGAGTCCCCAGAGAGGCTTCACAATGGCAGACAGCAGATGGGAGACAGCAGATCATGGTTGCAGCCATAATTAGGCTTGTCCATCACCTGCACCGGAGAAGGGGCTGAAAAGCTCTTTACAGAGATTGATGTCACCTGGTACGCAGTGCCCGGCGAGGCTGGGGTTTGCCTCCACGGCTCTTACCCAGCACGCCACCTTCGCTCTCATTGTTCCCGAGACGGAGCGCTGCTTAATTCACGCTCTCCAATCAATACACCCTGTCATGTCAGCCAGGGCCATTAGTTTTACCCAAGAGAGAAAAGCAAAATAAAAAAGACAAATCATTACTTAAGAAAGTGTGAGTGAGAATCGCTCAGAGACACAGCCGAGCCCAGCGCTCCTCAACAGGCTGAATCTGCTACATACAGGCTTCCCTGGAAAAGCAGCTGGGGCATGTGGGGTGGACAACGGACAGCACAATGCATTTGGCTGGGGCCCTGCAGTCCATGGAGAGGACTCCTGTAGCCTGCGCTGAGGCCAGACAGGAGGAAGGCTCCTTAAGGCTGGGATTTGTCTAACTCCCAACTAGATTCAGACAGGCAGAGGGCATTGCCAGACAGTCCATCAGGTGGCTAATGCCAGGTAGACTCAGGGAACTCTCAGACTGTGCTTTCCATCTCTTCTCAAAGCATCAAATCCTGATGTGGATGCACATGCATGTATGTGCAAATATGCCTCTGCATGAGAACATGCATCAGAGTACACCATGTGCATGGACACAAAGATTCTACGGGTCACATAAGAAAGGGTTTGCAAGATCTTCATTCTCCATCAAAGCTATTGCTGGAGTGGGCCTGGGCAGTGTCCCTTCCCAGAACTCCTCTCTGTCAGTAGCTACAGGTGGCCAACTGGTGGGAGACTCCAGCTAGCTCCAGCACATGTTGCTTTCACCTTCTGCTCCAAAGTCATGGTGAGGAAAGGCAGAAGCCTTAGGTACTGAGATGTGCACTGATGGAGATGTCTCCATCTCTTAGGTTGACAGCAGTCAGGATGCCTTCTCTAAAGAGGAGGAAAGCGGTGTACAATACCACCCTGCAAGAGACCTAGATTAGGAAGCAACCCCAGAATTTCTGTTTACTGACTTGTTGGTGAGCAGGCATTTTGTGCAGGTGACACAACCAGGAGGAAGGTGCTAAGGCGTTAATGAAGGAAGGAGATTGCATTGTCGGGCTGGGAGGGAGGAACATGTCCCAGCTATAGCAGCGAAGACAGGCAAAGAGCAGCAAATTTAACTCTCCAAGGCAGAAGCCAGATTTCCATGTACAAAGCTCCTCACCCGTGTCCTTGGGAATTCTGCTGGCCAGGCCCTAGGCCTTGTGTCTTGGAAACACTCCTCCAGCGGAGGCCACGTCGGCAGTCTGGCTAGTAATGCAGATGGAAATATTCTCCCCGAATACCCACACAGCTCCCTGGGCTGGAGGGACAAAGTAGTCCAGGGATATACGCATTTTCAGAAGCGAGAGACTGCATCTCCCTTGCTATCATATTAAGAAGCCGGTATCAGTGGGAAAGGATGGCGAATTCAGCCTGCTCCAGGCTTGCTCTGCACTGCCTCCACAGCTCCCACCTCGAGCGGCTCTTTACTGGAGAGACTGGTGAATCCGGGCAGTGTACACACGGGCCAGTTCCAGCAGCCTTCCCAAAGGCGGCCTCAGACCCAGGATTGCATCTGGGTGAGTGACAGAGCCTAGGGTGGTGAGCAGGTGGGGGAAGATACATATTGAACCACACTGGTGAATTCTCCTGAGCGTTCGTGTTTGTAACGGTTGATTAGACTATCAGGCGGCTACATGGTGCAGTAAAAAGACAAGTGCTCACACTGCAAGGCTCCTGCCTGTGCACTGCAGACATTCCGCCTCAGCTGCCTGTGTGATCTACCCTTGTTTCCAGGTGAAAAGGGAAAGATCTTTTCACAGGGAAGTTTGCTCACAGTTTACAAAGAATTCGCCAAGCCCGGGATTGCAGAGTGGAAACCTGCTGCAGCCTTTGAACGGGCTGGTTGTGAATGAGTTCTTGCATTGTTCATGCTCTGCTGTTCAGAGACATGGAGGGCCCTTTAAAGATGTGCCCTGCAGTTCTTTCCCAAGGAGCCTTCTTTTTATTTCTCTTAAAGTGGACGAAGAGGAAAAACGACTGTTCAGGAAAGTTGGAGACAGATAAAAATGAGGGGAGCCTGGCACTGTGCAGGTGCTGTGGGAACCTCACGCACACAGCAGGCATGCTGCCAAATAGGCCGATCCAGGCCTGCCGCCTCCAGCTGTGGTACTCTGTCCCTCTTCCACAGCTCTACCAATGCAAGCCGCACTACTGCAGCCCTGGACACTACCCTCTGGAGAGCGCCGCTAACGCGCCTCGGTTGTAATGCATTCCCCAGGCCTCCTAAAACACTGTGGTTGGGCTAACTGTGCCGTAGCTCATTAGGTGTATTATCGTAAAACCTGTGGCCAGACCAGGGCTGCCATGACTCACTCTTCCAACAGAGCCTGCAGGGACTCATCACTCAGGCATGCTGCTGCAGCAGTCTATCCCTGATGACCCCCCGGCACAGGTATTTCTCTGACACCCCACCCCACCCAACCCCGACCTGCATGTTAGTCTGTGCACCAGCGCTACTCAGCCAGGAACCCTTCCACTGCCGCTCCGTGTAACAGACTCCCTAGGTTTCCAGCCTACCATTGATCTGGTTCCTGCCCCTGTCCCAGCCTTGCCTTAGTCTTGTTCCAGCCCATCCCAGCCTGGTCTGTGCCCTACTCCAACCATGCTTCAGTCCTGTTATTGACTGTCTCCAGTCCTGCATCCACCTCCTGACCCCAGACCTCTGAACTGACTCCAGACCTCTGAACTGACTCCAAACTGGCTTCAATTGTTGGCCTGCATCTGGATTCTGACAACAATACTGAGTTGGCTTGTCTACGGGTTCTGACCACAGTACTCACCCACAGCCTGTCCCTCAACTCCAGTTTCAGCACTCCCTTCAGCCCAGCCTTGACCCTCTGGCTGGCTTCAGCCATTGCACCAACCACCAGGACTGCTGCCAGGAAGCAGAGCCTGACACTATCTGTGCCCAGACACAGAGAAGACATTCCTGGCACCCCAAAGTTTACAGTGTAAATTGACGTGACAGACAAAGGTCGGGAGGAAGGGTTACCATCCCCATTTTACTGATGTGCAAGGGATGTGCCAAGAGGTTAAATGCCTTGCCCAGGCTCACGCAGAGTCTGCAGCACAGAAAAGAATGGAACCCAGAACTACTGACCCCCCACACAGGGCCTTAACCACAAGAGCATCCTTCCTGCTGAAATAGACCTGCTGAGAGCTAGACAGTCTGTGGACACCTCATTTCACAGCCTGGGGAACACTATAACTGAGAGGAAATGCAGCTTTGCTCAGATCAGCTTTCCTCTTGCTCTAGCACTTTCAGGAAAGTCTATATAGTTGGGTTCTGTCTGTTCCAAGTCCCATTTGCAATTGGAAACCATGTCTCCAAGGAGTGGTTCATTAACCTCCCTTCCCCCTGGACTGAATCCCTTCCACTCCAACCACTTCACCATATCCATGGAAAATTCCTAATCCTCCCATAGTGGCTTCTGTTCTCTGCATCTGGAAGCAAACCTCAGTGTCCCTTCTCAGAATATTTTTTAGCATCACCTCTGTCTTTGGCCATTAACTCCACGCAGGCATTTGAAGGAGGGGGGTGTACCTAGGAGTTAATGCTGTTTATGCAGCGCCAGAGATTCTTCACACACAAATTCATAAAGAGACCAGGCACTTGTTTTTGCTCTTTCCAGTTATTGCATGTAATGATGGGAGCAATGAGTGTGATTGTGGGGTGTGTAACTGACCGTGGTGCTACACCAAGCGGTGAATATTTATTAGGCAGGGAAAGGTTTGTGACACTTCTATTACTGGATTTTGTGGAATTTCAGAGAGATTGTGCGGAGATGAAGTAATGATTCTGTGAAATGGCATTTCCAGAACTGCATTAAAATCTATCACAATGCCTCTCTCTCATACACCACTTGTTATCAGGTCAGAGTTTTATTTATTAAACATTTACTCTCTATTTAGATTGTGTTTTTGCAGACTTTAACAGAATCCCACCCCCTGCCCCAGATGTACTAGTCACCAAAAGTAACATCACCAGTCCCAAGGCACATAACAAGGGGCCACCAACCAGTTGTGCAGGATTCTGCAGGCTATTTACATTCTTATTCTCACATTGGGGGAAAGGGGAGGAGACGGAGGGGAAAGGAGCAATGTTCCTCCCTTCCCCACAAGGATTGTGGTGAGAAGCATTTATCCTGCTGCTGGTCAGGTGGAACATGGTGTGAGAACAGGTAGAGAAAACACTCTAGAGTAGGCTACCATGGGCTGCAGCACAAGTTCAGTGGAAACAGAAGCCCTAGATGGACACAGCTTTACAGAGTGGTAAAATCCACACCCAGCTGTGAAATGGATTTGATTCTGCTGCCAAAGGTGAAGTTTGACTTGCTGTGTATGACCTTGTGTCTTTGGCCAAACTGCTTCCCCCTTTAAGTCGTTGCATTTGTCTCACTCCGTGTTTGAGGACTCTTAGATCCTCAAACACAAATAGCACTACGAAAAGGAACAAACCAACACCCACCTGTGCAGCAAGGGCTGTGACTATTACTATCTCACTGTCTCCTGGTACTCCCCCATCTGTCAGGATTCACCTGTTGTCTTGTCTTACACCTAGACTGGAAGCTCTTTGGGCAGGGACGGTCTTCGTTCTACATTCATTCAGCACATAGCACAATGGGGTCCTGGTCCATGACTACGGAATGCAGTGGACATAACACACCTGGACTTCAGCGAGGCTTTAGACACAGTCCCACAAGACATTCCGATAAGTAACTTGGAGAAATGCAGGCTCAAGAAAACTACCATTAAGTGGATACATAATTGGTTAAGCAACCGCAAACAAAGAATAACTATTAATATAATGATGCCAGATTGGAGGGAGGTCTGAAGTGGGGTTCCACAGGGATCTGTTCTGGGTCCAGTGTTGTTTAACATCTTTATTAATGACTTGGATGTAGGAATAGGGAGCATACTGATCCAATTAGCAGATGACACAAAGCTGGGGGGAGAAGGGGTTATCAATGCTTTGGAGAATAGAACTAAAATTCAAAGGGATCTTGATAAATTGGAGAACTGGGCTACAGACAACAAAATGAATTCAACAAACACAAATGTCACTTCAGGAAGAAAAACCAAATGCACAAATACGGAATGGGGGATAACTGGCTTGGCAACAATTCTGCTGAGAAGGATCTGGGAGTTATGGTGGATCACAACCTCAACATGAGTCACCCATACGATGCTGTTGCAAAAACCCAACCAAACAAAAAAACACAAAAAAAACAAGAACCGGCAAATGCAATTTTAGGTTCCATTAACAGAGGCAGGGCATGCAAGTCACGAGAGATGATAGTACCGCTCTACTCAGGGCTGGTTAGGCCTCAGCAAGAGTACGGTGTTCAGTTTTGGTCACCAAGGTAGAGAAAGGATGTAGAGAAACTGGAAAGGATCCACAGGCGAGTGACAAAGATGATCATAGGGATGGAAT
This sequence comes from Chelonia mydas, assembly GCF_015237465.2. Classification (NCBI taxonomy): domain Eukaryota; kingdom Metazoa; phylum Chordata; order Testudines; family Cheloniidae; genus Chelonia; species Chelonia mydas. Next base: position 1,569,789 of record NC_051254.2, read on the forward strand.
GCCGCCATATGAGCAAGCTGAAGGAACTGGGTATGTTTAGTTTGGAAAAGAGGAAATTAAGGGGGAGATATGATATCGGACTTCAAATACTTGAAAGTCTGCCATAAAAGAAGATGGAGAAAAGTTGTTCTCTCTTGTCACTGAGGGCAGGACAAGAGGCACTGGGTTCAAACTGCAGCACAGCAGATTTAGATTAAATCTCAGGAAAAACTCCCTAACTGTAAGAACAGGGGGACAATGGAACAGGCTGCCTAGGGAAGTCGTGGAAGCTCCTTCGCTGGAGGTTTTCAAAAGGAGGCTGGATAGCCATCTGTCTTGAGTGGATTGAACATAACAAACCCTGCATCTTGGCAGGGGGTTAGACTAGATGACCTTTGTGGTCCCTTCTAACTTTAGGGTTTTACGATTCTATGACTAGGTCTCCTAGGTGTTATGGTAATACAATAAATAAATACTACTCCTCCTCCTCCAGATGTTGCCTGGCCTACCACACACAATCATGACAAGCAAGGGCTTATGGTATTTTATGATGGCCTGGATGCCTGAATGAACAATAAGTCAGATGAGAACATCTGTATTAAACAACCACCATGCATATCAGTGAGGAATGGGCTTGCAAAGGGCAGATTTCATTAACTGAATACTGCCCCAGAGAGCATCATACCCTGGGCATAGCCTCTCATCACACTCCCAGCCTCTGGCTTCTGGCAGCTGTTTCCAAAACAATATCTGAGGAGGTTTGTCTTCAAAAAGCAAAAGCAGAAAGATCCTTTTATTCAGGTATCAGCCTGCACCCCCTCTTCCAGGCTGCCAGTAGCTTCCCCCCATGTTCCCCTCCTCAGATGCTTGAAGCACCCTAACACTCCCACTGACTGACACAGGCTTGCAGAGTTGTAACTGAAGGGAGAATTTGACCTTATACACACTTCTCAGATTTGTTCCAAGCTGATTCACAGCACAGCAGCATCACGGCCTTGGAAACAAACAACTTTTACTGCTCCCAGCAACAAAGCTGTCCCTCAGGGGGAACTATGAGACTGTGAATAGTTGAGAGATCACCGAAAGAATTAATGCACAATGCACTCACATGTGCAGACACATACATATACCTCCGACCTACAACCAAAGCGATAAAGATGCAGAGAACGGAGTGCAGCCAAACAGGGCTTTGAGCGCATGCCTACACCATACACACCCCAGCCTGGAGATCCGCTGAGGTAACATGGCACTCCAGGAATTATGAAAGCTAGGGCTTTTATGCCGTCATAAAAGACACTGGTGCTGTTGTTATGGTACCCAAAGGGCCACTAGCATTCTGCCCCATGGAATCAGAGACACAAACTGCATCTGCATTCCCTTAGCTCCTCCGTCTGCTTTTCCCCGATACTGCGACACTGCTGCTAAACCCGCTGCAGCTGACACCAAAAGCTCTTTCAAAGGCCTCTTGGTCCCCTTCCCCTTCACTCTTAGGACATAGGCAAGGACCGTGCTGGCCTGGGACTCAAGGGATCTGGGCTCATTTCCCTGCACTCTCAGTGCTCTCTGTGCCACCTGTATAATGGGGTTCGTATTTCCCTGCCTGATTGGCACTCAGAGGATAAATTCATTCATGCTAGTGAAACGCCTGGATACTAAGGGCAAAAGAGTCAGAGAAGAACCTAGGTAAAGTATCACCCATTTGCTTCAATGGGAGTAACTTGTATCCAGCTGGGGGTAGAATCAGGCCCTCAGCTGAATTGACATGTAGGCACATGAGGGATTAAGGGCCAGATCAATATGTGAGTCTAAGGCCTTGTCTTCATCGCATAGCTAAACAGCGTTATAACTCGAGTGTTGCCCTTAACTCAAGTCCCATCCACACATAACAGCCTGAACTCAAGCCTGGTGGTGCTTCTAAGTGAAGCTGGTAGGCCCCTCAGGGACTCGAAGCTGAGTTCTAGGCCAGCACATCACTGTGTGTAGCTCATGTTCTTTTGCAGTGGGGCTGCTCTGACTGCAGCTAGGCAAACTTAGAGGAGTTAACAAGTGCAGCCACTCCAGTTAACATGGCAGTGAAGAGAGAGCCTAGAAGGTGTAATTTACACCTCTCTAGCTTCTTCAGCATGTACCTTATGCCAGCTTAGGCATAGGTCCCCTCTCTAGCTGGGGGAGTCCTTTACATGCCAAAGGCCAAGACGTAAGCAGGCCACTCATTTGGCATTCCACCGGACACTCCTGCTGTCCCTGGATTTGTCCCCCATTTGGACGTGGTTTTGTCTGGTGTCAGAGAGAGGATGCCATTTTGAAGAGCACGCGGCTTCACCCCTCTTGGCGTGACCTTGCACGCAAAGTCAGGCTGGTGGGGGCGAAGTGGCAAGATCCTCAAAATGGTGCCCCCCTCCCCACATGGAGGGGTGCCATTTTTAAGAGCGTGCCATCCTGCCCCCATGCGGCAGGTACAAAGTCACACCAGCGGGGGCAGGACGGCACGCTCTTATAAATGGCACCTCTCTATGCAGTGCAACTTGGCATACTCTGTGTGTCCGAGGTCACGCTGGCAGGAGCAGGCCCATGCCATTCCTGAAGTACTGGAATCTCCGGTATTTTGGGAATGCATGAGTGCCCACCCTACCTGGATGGGAAATTGTCACTGGAGAACAACTAACAGGCAAGCAGATCATCCCTTTGGGGTGCTCACTGCGCAGAAAGAGGCAGGTCATGTGGTGGGGGCTTTAACCAGGCTGCAATTTTATTAGTCAAATTACATCCTCGTTTTCCATCAGGGGACAGTCCAGCGCAGCCACTCACAGCCCATTTTGCCAATTCTTGGGGGCTCCCATGCAGGCAAAGCCAACCAACTGGGGGGGGAGGGTGTCTCTGGACACCACATTTATTAGCTAGGATCCCTCCCCTTTTGGGGGGTTGAGGCGAGGGGGGACCTCAACCCCCTGCCAGCTCTGCCATTAAGTGCATTGATAGGGTGGATCCCCCAGAGTAGTGTCACAACCCTGGTTGGCATATACCCCCAAGGGGGTAAGACCAGACACCCCCAACTTGTAAGGAGATGCTCTTGGGATGCCCTCTATGTTACCATTTTTGATCTGGAGCCCAAATCAGCAAGTTCCTACACTGGGCACCTGCGAAAAGTAGACACAACTAAATGACTTTCACCTAGGTCCAAACTGTGTCACCAGAAGGAAGAGAACCCCAGCCCGCCTGTTGCCCAAAACCCAGTCCCTAGATTTCGCTGCGAAGAAGGCGAAAAACCCAACCAGTCTCAGCCAGTCTGGCAATATGGGGAAAAATTCCTTCCCAGCACCAAAGCAGTGACTAGCATAGCCCGCTGCAAGGCTGGGGGGAGAATGGGTTAACTGCTGGAAACCAGCACACAGAAGTGGGTATCCCTGAGCACAGGGCTACTATCATGGCTCCAAATCTTGTTGCAAATCCCGAGAGACTTTATGGCTCCAAATCCTGCAAGATCTCCAGCCTACCCTGGAAGTCCGACGGGGGGATGGAAATCTCACAGGACCCTATCCATCCTGTCCTTTTGTCCTCTCCCATCGTGGGAGCCTCCAACACTTACCTCTCACTAGGCTCAGGGCCCTCAGTGCACACGCCACACCAACACAAACCTTCATAGCCAGGCCCTTGGTGTGTCAGTGCCTCTGCTGGGCTACTTCAGAGGTGATGCAGAACAGGAGGTACCTAAGTGGCTGTGAGTGTAAGGGAGGCTCCCTGAATCCAAGTTCATTTTACTGCCAAATAACAGGACGGGGGGTGTAAATTATACTGGCCCAGGAATCATAGAATATCAGGGTTGGAAGGGACCTCAGGAGGTCATCTAGTCCAACCCCTTGCTGAAAGCAGGACCAATCTCCAATTTTTGCCCCAGATCCCTACATGGCCCCCTCAAGGATTGAACTCACAACCCTGGGTTTAGCAGGCCAATGCTCAAACCACTTAACCATCCCTCCCCAGGTTTGCTCCCCAACTTGCATGCTAAGCAGCCAACGAGCCTGCCACATGGGCATGTCTCTGACTGAGCCCTGACATAGAAAATTATGTCTCAGACTGAAGCTAAGAGGCCAAAGGAATCGGTAATCCACCTACTCTGTTAAATGGGGATCTCTCTACAAACTGACTGGCAAGGCCCCATCTGCTCACTGAACCTGGGCAGCCACATTTGGGATGTACAGTCCACTCCTTTTACAAGAACCACATCCAGGACTAGCTCCAGGCACCAGCAAAGCGAACACGTGCTTGGGGGGGCACAATTCCAGGGGCGGCATTCCGGCCACCCTTTTGCTTGGGCAATTGTGCTCTCGGAGCTTGGGGTGGCAAAAAACCTAGAGCCGGCCCTGAGCACATTCATCTTGGATTATTTGATTCGATTCTTACAAGCAGAGTATAGGTCAGGTATAGAAATGATTTTGTCCCAGTAGCTTGATCACTATACATGGTTACATCAGTGATTCTTATAACCGGCGTGCATTGTACTGACCCCTAGAACTGTACACAGGCAAACCTGCAGCAGTTACACAGTGCAGTGGAATGCTACATGCATAGTAACTCCCACTCCCGCGCCTTTCATTAGGGGGATGGAAAATGTCTCTGGGGCGGACTTCCCCTCTCTCAGTTCTCCTCTGTACTTGCCAGCCTGTCATGCAGGATTAGCTGTAATGAAAACCATGTGCTTTCCTAACCTCATTGTGCATCTCTCGTGTTTAGGGGCCTTGCTTTATCAGTTTTATCCTGTGTAATATTCATCACACCAGGTTATTTATGGTCCCCTCTTCAGGAAGGTATTTTTCAGGCCTGGTGAATAAAACATAAGCCTTTGCTGCTTGTCAGAGCAAATGCGGCTCCTCTGATGTCGGCCTGACGAATGGCCCTTGGTTTTCTCCAACGACTGCACTTTGAGAGAAATGTATTTGTATTTGGGTTTACGTTGGGCGGGGAGACATGAATTCTTTCTCTTTGCAATAAAAGAAACATTCACTTTATGATAAACGGTATAAAGCAAAAGTAGGAAGCCAGGCTAAAACCATCAACAGCACACACTGTGTTAAGCCATAGGCAGAGCATGGCGGTGGGGAGGGTGTGACCTATGTAGACTGCCCTAGTCATGGGGGTTTTGAATGTAGCCATAGGCTCATTCCTATCCCACCTCATGAATCTCCTTCCAGCAACAATTCCCCACTCTGAGCAGAAAGGTGTGGGGGAGGCAGAGGGCAGGGCAGGGCAGGGCAGGGCAGGGCTGGGCTAGACACTATGCTAGAAAACGGACTAGACTGGAAAACCTGACCAGGGTCAGCCCAGCTCAGTGCCACTTTTGCAGCTCCTGTCATAGGCTTCATGTTTACTGCAAAATATTCCCTTTGCCAAACGCCTTTGAAAGCAAAATCAAAAGGTGCAGGTTGGCCTTTCCAGAGGGAAGTGTCTCCATGCTGCACAGCTGGTAATTAATGGCAGCAGGGAGCACTCCATCCCCTTTAACTAGGAGGTTCCTTCCCTGCCACCCCCCAGGCCCTCAGAAAACAATGAGACAGTGAGGGTTATATGACCGCAGTGCCGTCACTGTCATGTTAGGATTAGTCAGTAGTTGTATTTCAACAGCATGTAGGGGCCTCAAGCCAGACCAGGGTCCCCTTCAGGCAGGCACAGCCCAAACCATGGGAAGACATGATCCCTGCCCAGAGAACTTAGCATCTAAAGGATTCTAGTGTACTTTAATGTACTTACCATCTACGAGTAATAATGAATAATTAATGGCCTGATTCTGCTTCCCCTTGGGCTTCCACAGCTACACCACTGCACAGGGGCTGATCTGGGGCTGACGACAGGAGTGTGCCCTTGCCTGAAGCCTGCAATGAGAAGGCACAGAGGCGATTCAGACTGTGCCAGTTGGGCTAGCTGGCCTTGACTCTGCTAGTGCTGCCTTAACAGCTGCAAGGAGGAGCCATAACTATTTCATTCATGTCATCCGACTGTTGACCCTTGACCATGACCTGATCTTGGAAGGTTTATGCTGATGTTTAAACTACAATGTCAATGACAAGGAAAGATAAGATGTTAAAGATGAGAATATTAAAGCTGAAATGCAAGCAGGGAAGAATAAAGTGTATCAATAGTGGAAATAGGCTTTGCAGCAAGTCTGGGGACTAACAGAGCCTAGCAGTTAGCATAAGGCCTAACCAGCATATGGCTTATGTAGTCAGCATAAGTGCTTGACCTAAGCTTATACGATTTAGCAGCACGTATCTTGTGATCAACCAGCAAACTGCAAAAGAACTGTTTATGCTTGAAATTACGGAGATTAGGGGCCTTTTTCTCTTTGGTATTGTAATCATGGAGCAAAACCACAGTCAGGTACCAAAACAACTGGGAGATGTGTTGACACAAACAGTTTACGATAACAGACAGAATCCTAATGAGGGTCTCCCAGAATAACAAAGTATATTGTATTTTGCTCTCAACAAAAGGCTGAGACCAACTCACAGATGGCCCTGAATACTAGTGGGGGGTAAGGACATTAAGGTTATAAAAGATGGTCAAGACCTATCCTTAGCAGGGGAGATTGAGATGACAGGATGCTGGAAACTAGGTTGTCAAACACACTTATGGTGCCTTCTCCACTTACTGGTTTTCTATCCTAACTTCTAACAATCTCCATAGAATTGTAAGTATGCATGATTCAGTGAGGGTTACTTTGCAGTTGGTTGCTTTGCTACATTTATTCTTATATGTGTATTTTTATTCATTTTTCTCTAATTGCAATTACGCTCATTTGTATCTTGGCTCTAAATAACGTCTTCAAATCTCTATGGATATGACTCACTCAAATGTATATAATAAATTAATGTAGGCACCTGCGCAAAAACACCTGTGGTTAGTGACTTGTGGCATTCAATCCAAAGGTTACAATGGGGTGCATGTGGTTCACAGAAGCAAGCAGAGGCCTGTCCCCTCCTTTCCCAGGTTTAAAGACAGCTAAATTATAAATTACAATGTGCACTACTGAATAGCTAGACTTGTCTTGGGACTATAATAAAAACGTGTTCTCTATAATTGATATCTTTATCAGATTATGATGAAAAGGTTTTAATGTTTGTTATCCTCAGGAACCTTCAATCAGAACATTTTTCAGGAAGGCAGCTCTTCTAAAAAGCATGTTACGGAGATATCAAGAAGGAGCAAGAACTCAGAAAAAACTCTTGTAACAAGTGCCCCCTAAAGCACTGTGAGGAATTTGAGTGCAACACTGAGAAACGCTTGATTTCTGGTCTCAGCAACAGCAAAGGAAATATACTACGCAGGGTGTGGTGGCCAGAGCAAAGGACTAAAAGGCCAAGCAACTGTTTTGCTTTTTGACCTAGGGGAGTCATCCGTCATCTGTTTCAGGCAAACTGATTCCTACACCTGGGTAAAAATAGCAAGCTCACTGGAAAGCAGAGGTTGGGGGTTACTCCCCGAACTCTCAGGACTGCAATAGCTCCTCAAGCTCTTGTTCTCCCCAGCCCTGTATACAGGAGGACAGAGAATGCACCAGCCCTGACCTTCCCTCGGCCTTGCCCCCTGTATCTCCCTTTGGTGCAGGTGGAAGGAGCCATCATGAAGCTGGGCTTCACAGTGTCCTGTGTCTTCCGCAGAGTGGGCTTGTTCTGGTTTTCCTGTCTCAGGGGGTGCTGTGTACCTGCAGGGGAATGGAGGCAGCGCATACAAGTAGAATGGTTTGGGGAACTAAGGCATTTGTACAGTAGTTTCATTTCTGCAAAACATTCATTGTAATAAAATGCCTGGCTCACAGTGTCACATGCAGAAATAACAGTGAGCCCCCAAGGAAACAGGATGGATGAGGATGACAACTTGCAGCTCAGCTCTGCGCAGGCTCCTGCCACGTGTTCCAGTGACTGCAGCAGGGACACTTCCTGGGAACCTACTTCACTGCCTCACTTGTTATTTCAATAACTGTTTGTTCAGAGTTACAAGGGATTATTTTCTGAACTAAATAGTAGTAGCTGGTGCTTAGTCAGTGCTGGCTTAAGACTGGGGGGAATGTCCTTTCAAATGGAGTAATGTATACAAGCTATAACACAGCTAGCATGATTGATCGCAGATTACCCCATACTCTCATATTGCTGTGAATTCACAGCTGAATATGTCCAGCAGTTTATAGGTTCCTCGGCCTGGTAGTCTCCTACCACATGCCTTCCGAGGGCATGGACTTCCAATTCCATTCGCATTTGGCAGTCTCTTACGTTCCCTTTGCCCAGGTGCAAAGACAACACAAGGAGACCCAAGCCCATTGATCACCATCTCACAATATAATGGATGGCTCATGGTGAGTAATGAACTCCCTCTCTGTCAGGACACTTAGGCCAGTCACAGTGTTGTTTTGGTCTCACTCCTGAATCAAAGTTGATGAAAGGGGGTTACACAGAAAAGGCCAGGAGGAGTTGATGAGAGAAACTTATTTGAATCCGCCAAGAGTAAGGGAGCAGAATCCCTCCACTTGAGTAAGAATCAGCAAAATCCAGAGCACAGTATAATTAGCCCATCCAGCAGCAGCCTACGTCACCTTCTGAGCATCCCCATCGTGGGAGCCCCCGAACTCCCACCATGCTGCCCAGCTAAAGCCTGCTCTGCTGGGATCTCCAACCCCATCCACCTCCTACAGAACAGCCATTTTCTAAAGAACCGACCCATGCCAAGACTTAATGACTGTATGCCGTCCCATCAATATTCTATTCTGCAGGGCATTGGTCATGCTACTTGCACCTATCCCTCACCCTACACAGACAACCTCCCGCTCCTTAGCCACACAGTGCCCCCATTGAACAGCCAGACCCTGAAATACACTCACACACCACTAAGGGACAATCTCATACACACAACTACATGGAGATATGTCTGTATCCACAAACAGCTGAAAAGCCACCACTCACACATGCCCATACATGACCACATATACAATATCTCTCAGACACCAGCTCATGTGCAATTCAGTTTTACACAAACGCTGAATTGGGGCAAATTCTCTCTCTTGCCAATTAAGGAATTCCTGGTTTTGACCCAAAAACTCTATCATCAAATCAAACCATAAAAACAAAAGTAAGAAGCCAGTAGATTTCCCTCCACCATCTGCCAATTTACAGGGTTATTGGTGTCAGCAGTTTAGAAGCAGTGAGATTATACAAGAGAACCACCAAAAACTCCACAGGGCAAGCTTTAAAATATAATCACACATTTTAATTGAGAAAACTTGCTTAGAATCAAATTAATTGATTTTTATTTGTTCTTTTTTGGTAAACTCTTTTGGAAAGAAGGAGAAACAGCAATTGGTGTTTTAAACTGGGTGTGATAAAGCTAAGGTAGGATTATAAACCTATGTGTGTATGGTCAGGAACCATGGGTGGCAGTCAATTTGTGTATTGTTTCAAGCTGGCTGTGGGTGGAGCCCTGAAATACCTGGATTTGAAATACCACAGGGCCCATCTGCATGGCAAAATGGATTTCTGTTACATGCGGTGGAGAGCAAGAGTGCAGCTCCAGACTAGCCCAATCTATCAATGCGCATGGCTGTGTCTGCCTGATGCGTAAATCTCTCCAGCTGTTCATCTCGTCATCAACACACCTGCATTGTAGGTCATCTCTCTCTTTCTGCTTCTTTGCTCAACAAGCTACTACTCAGTCATCTCTTCCCCTAGCCACACAGTCAGTGGGCTACGTGGCCACTCATCTGACAATACAGTATTCTAGATCTTTGATCAATACGTCTCATCCAACTATATAGCCAATAAGCCTTTCTGTCTAACACAGAGGCTTCTTTCAGAGTAACAGCCGTGTTAGTCTGTATTCGCAAAAAGAACAGGAGGACTTGTGGCACCTTAGAGACTAACCAATTTATTTGAGCATAAGCTTTCGTGAGCTGTAGCTCACATTAGTCTCTAAGGTGCCACAAGTACTCCTTTTCTTTTTATAGAGGCTTCTGTATCCCTTAGATTTTGAGAACATCTCTCTGACCATCCACGCGATAAACATATTGTGCTGGCAGAAACGACCCTTCACCAACAGGCACCACTGACACAGTGGAAAGAATAATGATGCTTTGTACTTCTATATCTCATAGGGCTTGTCTTCACTACTGGCTAAATTGATGCAGCGGTGCCGATTTAGCAGATCTGGTGAAGACACGAGAAATCAATGGCAGAGTGCTCTCCTGTCGACTTCAGTACTCCACCTCCCTGCAAGACAGAAACTGTGTCGACAGGAGAGCGTCTCCTGTAGACACAGCCCAGCACAGATACCACTCTAAGTCGATCTAAGCTTTGTCAGCTTAAGTAGCGTAACTGAGTCCTGGTCTACACTGGGGTGGGGGGGTGGGGAAATCGATCTAAGTTACGCAACTTCAGCTACGTAGCTGAACGTCGACGTACTTAGATCGACTTACCGCGGTGTCTTCACCACAGTGAGTCAACTGCTGCCGCTCCCCCATCGACTCTGCCTGTGCCTCTCGCGGCGCTGGAGTACAGGAGTCGACGGGAGAGTGCTCGGGGATTGATTTATAGACTAGACGTGATAAATTGATCCCCGCTGGATGGATTGCTGCCCGCTGATCTGGCGGGTAGTGAAGACATACTCTTAGACTGATTTATCTCCTTACTGGAGACCAGGCCTGAGTCAGAGGATCCTGAAGCACTTTACAAACATTACACTTTTTTTGACAAGATGACTAGTATGGTTAATAAAGGTAACAGTATCGATGTAATATACTTCGACTTCTGTAAGGCATTTGACTTGGTGCCACACAACATTTTAATGAAAAAACTAGAACAATATAACATTAATATGCCACACATTAAATGGATAAAAAACTGGCCAGCTGATACATCTCAAAATGTAACTGTAAGCAGGGAATCATCACCAAGCAAGTCTGTTTCCAGTGGGGTCCCATAGGAATTGGTTCTTAGCCCTACTCTATTAAACATTTTTATCGATGACTTGGAAGAAAACAAAATCATTATTGATAAAGTTTACAGATGACACAAAAATTGGGCAAGTGGTGAATAATGAAGAGAACAGATCACTGATTCAGAGTGATCTAGATTGCTCGGTAAACTGGGAGCAAGCAAACAATTTGCATTTTAATATGGCTAAATGTAAAATGTATACATCTAGTAACAAAGAATATAAGCCATACTTACAGGTTGGGGGACTCCAAGATTTGGGGATGACGATTGACAAAGCCCTGGTTGGGATGTTTTAATTGGGGATTGGTCCTGCTTTGAGCAGGGGGTTGGACTAGATGACCTCCTGAGGTCCCTTCCAACCCCGATATTCTATGATTCTATTCTATGATGGATAATCAGCTGAACATGAGCTCCCAAACTCTCACTGTGGCCAAAAGAGCTAATGAAGTCCTGGGACGCATAAAGAGGAATCTGAAGTAGGAGCAGAGAGGTTGTTTTACCTCTGTACTTAGCACTGGTTTGACCGCTCCTGGAATACTGTGTCTAGTTCTGGTTCCCGCAATTCAAGAAAGATGTTGATAAATTTGGGATGGTTCACAGAAGAGCTGCAAGAATGATTAAAGGATTATAAAACATGCCTTATAGGAGCTCAACCTATTTAGCTTAAAAAAGAGAAGATACAGGGTGACTTGATTACAGTCAGTAAGTACCTACACGGGCAACAAATATTTAATAATGGACTCTTCAATCTAGCAGAAAAAGCTACAAAACACACTCAAATAGCTGGAAGTTGAAGCTAGACAAATTTACACTGGAAATAAGGCATACATTTTTAATAGTGAGAGCAATTAGCCATTGGAACAACTTATCAAGGATCATGGTGGATTCTCCATCACCGACAATTTTAAAATCAAGATTGGATGTTTTTCCAAAAGATCTACTCTAAGCCTATGGTATACAGGACGTTAGACTAGATGATCACGACGGTCCTTTCTGGCCTTGGAATCTATGAACATCACACCCTTGGGTGATAGGCAAATATCCCTATTTCACAGACAGGAAAAACTCAGGACACATAGAAGAGGAGGACTTGTGGCACCTTAGAGACTAACAAATTTATTTGAGCATAAGCTTCCGTGAGCTACAGCTCACTTCATCTGATTGAAGCCAACATTTGGAAACTCAGTATTTAAGTGCCTAAATACAGATTTATGCAGCTAAACGTAGCCCAAGTTTGAACATTTTGGCCTAAAGACTTATTCAAGCCACCAAACAGCAGCACAGCCTTCTAATTCTCCACTCTGCACTTTTTCATCGATTTATTCATAGATTCCAAGGCCAGAAGGGACCACTGTGATCATCTAGTCAGACCTCCTGCATAGCACAGGGCACAAAACTTCCCCAAAACAATTCCTACAGCAGTTCTTTTACAAAACATCCAATCTTGATTTAAAAATGGCCAGTGATGGAGAATTCACCATGATACTTGGTTCACTGCTCTCACTGTTGAAAATGTATGTCTTATTTCCAGCCAGAATTTGTCAAATATCGACTTTCAGCCACTGTATCCTTTTGTACCTTTCTCTGCTAGATTGACAAGTCCATTATTAAATATTTCACCGTTAGGCCACAGTCTCTCCCTAGAGTCATCTCTACTCCTTCCCATACAGGCACCACCAGTACAGCCATCTTTGTGTTAACTATACTGCACCTGTTTGTGCATTTAGACTGCTGGGGAAGGGACCTTGTTTGCTGTTTTATCTATATTTTTTTTAACTATAAAGTGTCATGTGCACCTGTGGCACTAAAAATGTATTAAAATCATTAGCTTCTCCAATAGGCAGCACTGATGTAACCATCTCTGCCTTTACAAGCACCATTGCTACGTCAACCAGCCTTTCATATCTTTATGATGGATGTGGCAGGCTTCTCTGACGGATCTGTGTTTTGCACTATCTATTATATCTTTGGACTGACATCTAATATACCAACAGAGCTGGTGGTCAATCCATCTGCTTTTTCCTAACCCATTGCTCCATCTCATCAGCTCCTTTGCTGACTGTACATTCAATATCTTTCCATGGTTCATAACTGGGAGGCTCTGAGTTTCTAAGGACATATGGAAATATTGAACCTTTGCCCTACAGGACACACTGTGTCTAGCTCCCATTCACTTTCTGGGTTAAAGTCCATGCTCTGGCTTTTCTTCCTTTCTCAGCTTCCTGGTACATTTCCAATGTCTCTTTTAAAATCCCGCTCAGCACAGCTCCCAGGGGAAAGCAAGGGAAGCCTTCCTGAATTCAAAGGGAAACAAGCAATGGGGACAGTGGAGCTCTTAGTAGATGGGAAGCCTCATGACTCCATTTCTTTCACTTCTTTCCTTTGTTTTTCTCTCTTTCTGCCATATTATGTTTATCTATCTAACTGGAAAGGAAGGAATGTCGAGATTTCATACTGTTTCATCTTGATTTAGTCACTTTTATATCTCACAAACGCATATGCAGATTTCTCTGCTTCTTTGTTTATTAAGGCTTCTATAAAAATGTTAATTTTTTTTATTGTTAATTGCAATTTCTCTTTTAATATGCAAGTTGGCCTGGCTCTCCCCAGAGACTCCCCAAGCCCCTCTGCAAATAATACAGCCGCCTGGCTCCAATGTGAGCTGCCTACTGTGTATTTACTGCCATCAAAACACAAAGAAGGTTGATAGCAGAACAGCCTCTTCGAGGTAGGCTGCTCCTCCATCCCCACACCTCAGCATGGGGCTGTCAGCGATCGCAGCTTTGGGAGTTCACACTACATTGTGGAATCCCAGTCCAAGCTGGGAAGTGTAGAAGAACATTCAGAAAAGCAGAAAGTCCCCAGAACGCAGAGACCCCCTTCAATAACCAGAACCCTTCTTGATTTCATTTACTTAGCCACCTTCCACCGGGCCATGCACCCAGAGGGGCACTCCGAAAGACACCCGCCCCAGGATCCACCGGAACGTAGGGCTGACAGGGTACTGGTACTGGCCCCTCAGCTGGATGCATGACTCCACCTCAGACTGATGACCAGGCAGCCTGCGGGGACCATGAAGGAGCAGTACCCATCAATTCCACAGGCTGGTGCTGAGGGTCCAGGAAATGGTGACGCAGCAGGGAAACCTTAGCCAACCTCAGCAGGGTCAGTTTCCCTCTGGACAGTACCAGAGGACCCGGTACTGAACAGGAGCTTGGGGCAACACGGTCCCTTCCGCTTGTCTTTACCACTGGTGCCGGTGGTGCCAAGACTGCCAGTAAGTCCCTGGCTGCAACAAGGGCCTCTGGGGTTAACGGCACCGCAATGTCCCCCTGCTGCTGCAGTTGATCCTGCACCACTCAACAGCACATGCAAGCAGGGAGGAGTCAATGGTGCAACCTGCAGAGTGGGGTCGGGGAGTGGACCGACACAGGTCACACCCTGCTGCACTCCCTCAGGTTGGCGAGCGTCCCCTCTCAGACTGCTGCTTTTTGTGCTTCTTTCTCAGCACCGTGAAGGGGAGAGGTGTCGAGAGTCCCGTGCCACAGGAGAAGCGCTCCGTACCAACGCCGAGGTACTCAGTACGGAGTCCAACCAGCTTGTCGCCAACATTGGTCTGAGTGCAGCTTCCGTTAGGATGGACTTTAACCTAGCCTCCCTGTCCTCCTTCGTACGAGGCTTGAACTGGCGGCAGATCTGGCAACGCTCTCGTAGGCGAGTCTCTTCCAGACACTTCAGACAGCTGGAGTGTGGGTCACTCACTAGCATGGGCTTGCCACAGGATGCACAGGGTTTGAAACCTGGAGCATGCCCAGCTCCAGGAACAGAGAACGCCCCGCTAGACAGATGAGAGAGTCTAACTATTTACACTGACTACTAAGAAGATAAACTGAAGACAACAACTCTTCGGAAAAAGAAAAGAGGGATGGAGGAAAAATAGCAACAACCACTGAGAATCGCCTTGCCAAAGCAAGAGAAGCTGTTCCAGCAACCATTACAGGCGGTAAGAAGGAACTGAAGGGTGCAGGGCTGGCTGGGCTCCTTATGCCGGCGCATGAGCGCGCAGCACCAGGGGGTGCCAGAGCCAGCTCAGCGGATACCACTGAGGAGAAAACCACGGTGCATGTGGCGCACACACACTTAGCGTGGAACAGACACAAGCAAGCACTCAAAGAAGAACCCAGCCTTTCAGGTATCTTTGAGGTTTATGGGGGCATTGTACCAACCAATCCATTACTACTACAAGTTGGATAGAATGGACCCACTTCCATGAGCTGCTTCCATTAAGCCTAGATCAGCTGATAGGAGGATGGGGAGATTTGGAGCCAGTAGCCCTCTGTGCCCGCAGCCATTCTGCATGTCGCAAAGCAACTCAAATACAGGAGCTTCCCAGCATTCATTGCTCAGAAGGCTCAGAGAAGAGAGCCCCTTCTGAGCACGGGCTAATCTTAAGCTCATTGCTGCCAAAGTTTGGCTGGCAGCACTCTGCGTCACAGGAGAAACACCGAACAGTATTGCAGTTTTCTCAGCTGCCTGTTTTCTGGATGTTTGCCCATAGCCCTGCCACTGCACAATTCAGCACAATTCCCAGCCTGTGTCCTGGAGAGGTCCAAGACTGATGGAGCAAGTGGGGCTGTAGGGCTGTAGCTCATGACTTGGGGCATTAGCAGAGCCGGATGTGTGAGGAGTTTGCACAATGACAGCTTTGGCCAGTATTTCTAGAGCTTTGCTTTCAGGAAAGCTGAAATTCACCAACTTCACTGGAAATGGAAACACAAAATTACCAAAAAATGTTGAAAGAAAAACCAATATCACCTTGTCAGGGTGAGCCTCTCTTCTTACACTTTTTGCAAGCCTGCTCTTCTTCATTCTCGTTCTCTCCCTTTTTTCTGATTTCTTTCAACTCAGGTACAACCTACAAAAAAGCACCCTAAGGGGAGGAGCAGGATAACACACCCTTTACGGTTAAGTAACACAACAGCCTCTTTATGCTAAAACCAAAAGAAATAGGAAGGGGCCTGGGCATCAAACACAGCAAAACGAAACGGTTAAAGAATCAAACTCATTAAATGGCTGTGATAACACTTTATTGTAATGGTACATTTAATTCACACTTAAGTCCAATGGCGCTCCAAGAGACGCTCCTATGGCATCCACATGAACAGCAGATAAATGGATTATGGTTAGTGCTGAGACAATGAACTCTCAATGGATACGGGACAATGGCACATGAAAAATGTGTTAACAGAATATATTTTCTGTACATGAATCTCCACTTCTTTGATAACATGCCCCAAAGAAAACAAACTGAAGGGACAGACAGATTGTCTGTATACTGACAACAGGGACTAAACAGGTATGCTGAGGAGTCTGTATCTACAATTTCTAATGGATTTCATGCCTGTGAAATTCACAAGGTGCAAGGAGAACTGAATAATCAGTAACCTGAACAGATCACAAAATAGCTGCACTGGAACCAACAGCCATAGCTAAAGAACAGAACAGCCTCAACACTGCCCAATAAAATGTTAATGGTAAGCGAACAGCAGAGAGTGCAAGAACTACAGCACCAGCAATGGGAATAACAGAGGATTTCCGCAGCGGGAAGGAGTTAGGGAGAGCAGAAAAGACTCAATACAATACTTCATTCATGCACATTTCAACCAGAAATAAAGAGTGGAAAGCAAGCGAGCACAGGCTAGGACTATCTAAGGAGCAGCATCACCTGAATCCCGACACTAAGGCTATGGCTACACTGCGGACCTTACAGCGGCGGAGCTGCACCGCTGCAGCTGTGTCACTGGAAGGGCTCCTGTGGACCCGCTCTGTGCCGCAGGAGAGAGCTCCCCCATTGGCATCAATAAACCACCCCAACGAGCGGCGGTAGCTATGTCGGCAGGAGAGGGCCTCCCGCGGACACAGTACTGGCCACACCCGCGCTTCTGTCAGTGAAACGTCGGTCGGCCAGGGGCATGTTTTTTCAGCCCCCGGACTGACAGAAGTGCTAGAGCAGACATAGCACAAGAGCTTGTCTATGCGACGAGTTCCTGCACAGCAAGCCAGGCTGTGAACTGCAGCACACCAGCTTCCCATGCAGTAATTTGCTGTGTGAACACCACTACAAGGCAGTAAAAGTCTCGCAATGTTGACACTACTACAGCTGCACTAAGCAACTTTCACTGCACTGTAGCGGCGTTCACACGGTGAGTTACTGCGTGGCCAGCTGGTGTGCTGCAGATTCACAGCCTGGCTTGCTGCGCAGTAACGCACTGTGTAGAAACAGCATCACAACTAAAATTCACTAACAAGAGCAACACAAGAACAAACTCACTAGCAATAGAGAAACTAGGTAACAGACAGTCAGCAGCATAATGAACAAGAGTGGAAAGTCAAACTCTTGGAGTAAAAGCAACTCCTACCAGCATTGCTGCAGTCTAAGCAACCAAGAGACACAGTGAACCCAGCATTACTGTAATATAAACTAAATAACCCACTTCCTTCCCCGACGAACTGAGGGATGCACCCCACCCACATACTTATTCTCTACACAGCTACTGACTTGGACTCTTCATACATTCCATGGGTGGCGTACCTGAGCCTACTTATCCACTGACGCTTTAAAAACTCCCACACCCCAATCTGGATCTATGCTGGTTATGTGATATGTATGTACCTCGGGAACCTTGGAACCGATACTTGCAATCCCCCGTAATCCAAGCCCGACCCCAGATGTACAGCACCTTCCCTCTTAACTTGTGTAAATTTGATTTTAAAACATTAACATCAACAGTCTACCGGCCACCAGTAAAATTAACTTTCTGGTTGCTAATTCTGGTTGACTGAACTGTATGAGGCTTAGGGTTTCTTTACTCCACCAATTTTACTTTAAAAAAAAAACAAAAAAACAAAAGAAACATCTGGAGAAAATATCGGGCTCTTGTGGCAAACGTCTGGTTTGGAAGCAAGCTGCTCTTGTATATTATGTTGTTCTGGTACTGCATCACAACCTATCAAAGTCGAAGTCCCCAGAGCAAGAGAAATCAAAACATCATGAATAAAGTGCAACTTCAAAACTCCAGTAGTCTGACAGTGTTAGAGTCAGCCTCCTAACATGCAGTGTTTTATTGATGCTTTCCTCTAATAAAGTCAATGCTGGCCTAGCTTCACTGCCTACAGCGCATTTTCTCAATTAGAGGAGAACAAATAAGGCAACAAGCCAACATGGTCAAGGTAAACACTGTACAAAGCTAGCAAGGGCTGCTGAGTCCAAACCAGAGACAGCTGCAGCTTCTAGCTTTGCACGTTTTTCCTTTCCCCCTAAGTTCTCTTCCCTCCCTCGTTTCTACAGCCAGGCAAATACAAACCTCCTACCACCCAGAGGAGAACCTCAATTCCCAGGGCACTCATCTGCCATCCCAATTATCCAGGCAAGATGTACAGAACCATTAGTGATGCATTCCCTGCACCTCCCCAGCAAATCAGCCCACTGGCATTGGCAGCTAGGTGCTGCTGCTTAGAGCACCACCCTCAGGAATAGAATCATAGAAGATTAGGGTTGGAAGAGACCTCAGGAGGTCATCTAGTTAAACCCCCCGCTCAAAGCAGGACCAACACCAACTAAATCATTCCAGCCAAGGCTTTGTCAAGCCGGGCCTTAAAAACCTCTGAGGATGGAGATTCCACCACCTCCCTACGTAACCCATTCCAGTGCTTCACCACCCTCCTAGTGAAATTGTGTTTCCTAATATCCAACCGAGACCTCCCCCATAGAATCATAGAATCATAGAATATCAGGGTTGGAAGGGACCCCAGAAGGTCATCTAGTCCAACCCCCTGCTCGAAGCAGGACCAATTCCCAGTTAAATCATCCCAGCCAGGGCTTTGTCAAGCCTGACCTTAAAAACCTCTAAGGAAGGAGATTCTACCACCTCCCTAGGTAACGCATTCCAGTGTTTCACCACCCTCTTAGTGAAAAAGTTTTTCCTAATATCCAACCTAAACCTCCCCCATTGCAACTTGAGACCATTACTCCTCGTTCTGTCATCTGCTACCATTGAGAACAGTCTAGAGCCATCCTCTTTGGAACCCCCTTTCAGGTAGTTGAAAGCAGCTATCAAATCCCCCCTCATTCTTCTCTTCTGCAGACTAAACAATCCCAGCTCCCTCAGCCTCTCCTCATAAGTCATGTGCTCTAGACCCCTAATCATTTTTGTTGCCCTTCGCTGGACTCTCTCCAATTTATCCACATCCTTCTTGTAGTGTGGGGCCCAAAACTGGACACAGTACTCCAGATGAGGCCTCACCAGTGTCGAATAGAGGGGAACGATCACGTCCCTCGATCTGCTCGCTATGCCCCTACTTATACATCCCAAAATGCCATTGGCCTTCTTGGCAACAAGGGCACACTGCTGACTCATATCCAGCTTCTCGTCCACTGTCACCCCTAGGTCCTTTTCCGCAGAACTGCTGCCTAGCCATTCGGTCCCTAGTCTGTAGCGGTGCATTGGATTCTTCCATCCTAAGTGCAGGACCCTGCACTTATCCTTATTGAACCTCATCAGATTTCTTTTGGCCCAATCCTCCAATTTGTCTAGGTCCTTCTGTATCCTATCCCTCCCCTCCAGCGTATCTACCACTCCTCCCAGTTTAGTTTAGTATCATCCCACCGCAATTTGAGACCACTGCTTCTTGTTCTGTCATCTGCCACCACTGAGAACAGCGTGGCTCTATCCTCTTTAAAACCCCCCTTCAGGTAATTGAAGGGTGCTGTCAAATCCCCCCTCACTCTTCTCTTCTGCAGACTAAATAACCCCATTTCCCTCAGGTTCTCCTTGTAAGTCATGTGCCCCAGCCCCCTAATTGTTTTCATTGCCCTCTGCTGGACTCTCTCCAATTTATGCACATCCCTTCTGTAGTGGGGGGGACCAAAACTGGACGCAATACTCCAGGTGTGGCCTCACCAGTGCCGAATAGAGGGGAATAATCCCTTCCCTCGATCTGCTGGCAATGCTCCGACTAATACAGCCCAATATGCCATTGGCCTTCTTGGCAACGAGGGCACACTGCAGACTCATATCCAGCTTCTCATCCACTGTAATCCCCAGGTCCTTTTCTGCAGAACTGCTGCTTAGCTTGTCAGTCCCCAGCCTGTAGCGGTGCATGGGATTCTTCCTTCCTAAACGCAGGACTCTGCACTTGTCCTTGTTGAACCTCATCAGATTTCTTTTAGCCCAATCCCCCAATTTGTCTAGGTCACTCTGGACCCTATCCCCACCCTCCAGCCTATCTACCTCTCCCCCCGGTTTAGTGTCATAAGCGAACTTGCTGAGGGTGCAATTAATCCCATCATCCAGATCATTGATAAAGATGTTGAACAAAACTGGCCCCAGGACTGACCCTTGAGTCACTCCGCTTGATACGGGCTGCCAACTAGACACTGAGCCGTTGATCACTACCTGTTGACCCTGACAATCTAGCCAGCTTTCTATCCATTTTTATAGTCCATTCATCCAATCCATACTTTTTAAACTAGCTGGCAAGAATACTGTGGGAGACCGTCTCAGAAGCTTTGCTAAAGTCAAGATATATCACATCCACCGCTTTCCCCATATTCACAGAGCCAGTTATCTCATCATAGAAGGCAATCCGGTTGGTCAGGCATGACTTGCCCTTCATGAATCCATGTTGACTGTTCCTGATCACCTTCTTCTTCTCCAAGTGCTTCAAAATGGATTCCTTGAGGACCTGCTCCATGATTGTGCCAGGGACTGAAGTGAGGCGGACTGGTCTGTAGTTCCCCGGCTTCTCTTTGTTCCCTTCTTTAAATATGGGTAGTATATTTGCCTTTTTCCAATCATCTGGGACCTCCCCCGATCGCCTCGAATTTTCAAAGATAATGGCCAATGGCTCTGCAATCATATCAGCCAACTCCCTCAGCACCCTTGGATGCATTAGATCTGGACCGATGGACTTGTGAAAGTCAAGCTTTTCTAAATATTTGAGGGAAGGTATGATCCACAAACCTCTTAATGCCAATTGACAAGGGGATACAGAGAGGTACAGGTATATCCTGACTCTGGTTCACCAAAGGAGGTCATGTGAGATCTCAAACGAAAGCTGGTCTCAAACTGGCTATTGACATCATTATGATATGCATGTACTGACGCTATGTAAGGAGTTATGGAGATATGCTGGAAATGTGTCCTTAGATTCTGTATCAAGGTGTTAGTCACCAGCAGAGGAGACTAACAGTTTTTCTGTGAGACAAGAGAGGTTTATTCACCTCACTCTGCGTCAGGATGTACATTAAGCGTTGTAAACTAACACAATGAATACCCATTTATATACATAGTCAATTGTTAATGAAGGGATGTGAAATCAGCAGCACACAGGAAAAACAAGCCACTGGTGACTACCCTGTCTGTGAGCAAGGACAATGAACTTTGGGGGTATAGCTGGATGGCAAAGACAACACCCCTCACGCTGCACCTAGGAAGTAAACAGACAGCGTGTTTGCATTCATGAAAAGAGGATCAAAACCAGTCTTGGCTGAAAACACCGCAGAAGACTTTGGGCGAGATAATACTTCTTTAGACAGGGGGTTAACCTGTTAGTTAAGTTTAATCTCCAGAAAAGCGTGTTATTACTTTGTTTTACATGTAACCATTTGTTTCCAATATCCTTACTCACTATCACTTGAATATTTGATAATAAACGTATTCTTGTTTTCATTATAAATATATCTAAGTGCTGTGATATTAAGCAAAGTGCAGATCCTGAGCTGCCCAGGGAGATTGTGGAATCTCTGTCATTGGGGATTTTTAAGAGCAGGTTAGAGAAACACTGTCAGGGATGCTCTAGATAATACTTAGTCCTGCCTTGAGTGCAGGGGATAGAAGTCCTATGATTCTAAGCTGGTGTGTGCTGTTCCTTGTAACAGTGTCAGGGGCTTGATCTCACAGGAAATGCTTCAAAAGGGACTTTGGAACTAGGGTGGACCTACTGTCGAACAGCTGGGCAAACAAAGGGCTGGCATAACCCTGAGGAGAATATTTGAATGGCTGACAGACTGGTGGGGATGGAGAGCTGACACCCAGCTATGCACAAGCAAGACTCTCTCATGCTGGAGGCAGGGGAGAACAACGTGACTCTCAGTCCTGGGTACCCTGAGAACCATCACAGAAAGCTCTTGTGAGAGAGATTAAAGTGAAGTAGCTCCTGGTTCCTGGAAATTTTTCCATTAGTGGTATCCATCAGGTCGGCTCCAGCACCCTTTTGCGCCATGCTCTCATAGCGCCAGTATAAGGGGCCCCATCAACTCCGCACCCCTTCAGTTTCTTTTTACCAGCTGACTCCAATAAGGGGGGACAGAGAGAAGGTCTTGGAATGGACATGTGCAATACATCTCAAAGAACAACAGTTACAGAAAGGTTACTAACCGGTTTTTCTTCTTCAAGTGTTGCACATGTCCATTCCAAGGTAGGTGACTCACAAGCAGTTGCACAGTGGGCTTAGAGTTCAAGGACAAGCTGACTGCAAGACTACACGGCTGAAGTTGGCATCATCTCTGGCCTGTTGGATAATGGCATAGTGCGTTGAGAACATGTGCGCCAAGGACCAGATTGCTGCCATGCAGATATCTTGAATAGGGGCTTGAGCTAGGAAAGCAGCCGAAGAGGCCTGAGATCTTGTGGAATGAACATTCAGGTTAGCCACAGAAGGGACTCCTGCAAGTTTGTAACATGCCTGGATACATGAGGTAAGCCAAGACTAAATCCTCTGGGCAGAGATGGGGAGCCTCTTCATTCTCTCAGCTGTTGCTATGAACAGCTGAGTCGATCTGCAAAATGGTTTGGCCCTTTGAATATAAACGCCAGGACCCGTCTAACATCTAAGGAGCACAGACACAGCTCCTCCCTATTTGCATGCGGTTTAGGGTAGGATATAGGTAGAAAAATTGCTTGGCTGCGGTGCAATTGTGAGACCACTTTCAGGAGGAATTTTGGATGCGGGCACAGCTGTACTTTATCTTTGAAGCAGATGGTTTATGGAGTTGTAGTCCACCTGCTGAGAAGGCTTTTCGGTCAAACAATCCAGCTTCTTAGGGTACTTTGCATTTGGTGTGGGGACCGCTTGACCTTGATGGTCCTTCTCATTGGTGGCCACCACTAGGGACCTGGAGGGGCTGTGAAAACAGAAATTCATACCAGTTGGCTATTACGAAGTATTTGCGCTCTGTCTTTTTGGCTGTAGGAGGGAGGGAAGTGGGGGTCTTCCAGAGCACTCTAATCAGGTCCATGATCGCCTTATTAAAGGATAGAGCCACTCTTCAGGGACCCGCAGATGACAAAATATCCAGTAACCCATGTGTCATCTCTTTTACAATTTCAGCTTGGATACCCAAGTTCAAAGCCACTCACTTTAATAGGTCCTGGTAGGCCTTCTGGTCATCTTGAAGTGGGGACACACTGCCTCATCTGGGGAAGAGGAAAAAGATGCTAAGGTTGGTTAAGGGCCCTCTACCACTTCCTCTGTCTCGACTGAGACCTGTGGGACTTTCTCTTGAGGTTTGGCACCGGGCTCAGCACTGGAGCCTGGGTTGGGGATCTCGCAGTGCGATACCAGAGGTGCCCTACTTTCTGAGGCCACAGAATATGAATGCCTCAAAACAGTGCCCTGGAACCCTCACAGGTTCCAAAAAGGCCATTGCACAGGTGCCAATCCCCCTGGTCCCGGAGGCCCAGCGTTGAGGGGCACCAAAACGCCTGAGGCCAGAGCACGGTAGTAATAGCATGGGGAGTAGTGTGGGCGGGCGTGACGGCAGGGAGAGTAGGACCCCACTTCAGACTCTGATGAGGAAGACGAGCTGCGGTGAGGAGACTAAGGCGGTGCTGACCCTCTCAGAGCTGGCAAACGGCATCATGGAGAAATGTGAGCCGAGGCTCCCCTAGGGGTTTTTCCCCTAGAGGGTGGCCATGGTGCTGCACGAAAGCAGGGGAATGGCTTTCTGCCACTCATTGGTACCAGCGGTGCAGAGTCCCGAATATCTGGGGACTCTGGGACTGGGAGAGGGAGCAGGCCTCTAGCAGCCACAAATGCCTCTGGGGTTGACGGTACTGCAAACTGATCAGCATAGTGTCTGCTGGAGGATGGCACTTTCCGTACCAGAGTTAGCAGAGCTTGCGGGGTACCAAGGTTGGCGGAGGTGGCTGCTGCAGTTCCGGAGAGGGACAGCAGCCTGACACAAGTCTCGCTCTATCCAGATCCCTTGCCTACTTCCTTTCAGCACTGGGGAACAACTCTTCTCCTGGTGCTTATGGTGCTGCTTCTTAGGCACCGGGGAGGAGGATCGGTGCCGTGACTCTCGACTGGCAGGAGGAGCACTCTGCACTGAAGCTGAGGTGCTTGGTGCCAAGTCCAAGAGCAGCTCCGGCACTGGTCTGAGGGCTGCCTCTATAAGAAGGACTTCCAACCTCACCTGCTGGTCTTTCCTGGTGCGGGGTCTGAGATCTCTGCAGATCTGGCAATGATTTTTCTGATGAGCTTCCCCTCAGCACTTGAGACAGCTTGAGTGCAGGTCGCTCAAAGGAACCGACTTGCCACAGGAAACGCAGGGCTTGAAGCCCAGTGACCGAGGCATGCTCCAGCACTGGGGAGCTGACAAGCCTCTCCAACCAAGTGCAGAGGCGTCCAAAACTCATTAACTAGTAAAACTACTACTAACAAACAAAGTAAACTACAGTAACTATCCACAGCCTCAGAAACAACTCTGACATAATCAAAACGGCTGACAAAGGAGGTGCTGTCGTCATCATGAATAGGTGGGAATATGAACGAGAGGCTGCTAGGCAGCTCTCCAACACCACATTCTACAAGCCTATCCAAAGTGACCACTCTCCTTACAACATGCATGAAAATCATGAAAACCAAGGTGGGCCATTTCCAGCACAAATCCAGGTTTTCTCACCCCCCCCCCCCCCACACACAAACTCACTCTCCTGCTGGCAATAGCTCATCCAAACTGACCACTCTCCCCACAATGTGCATAACAATCAAGGTGGGCCACTTCCAGCATAAATCCAAGTTTAACCAGAAGGCCCGGGGGGGGGGGGGGTAGGAAAAAACAAGGGGAAATAGCCACTCCCAGTCTCTATTTAAGCCTAAATTAATAGTATCCAATTTGCAAATGAATTCCAATTCAGCAGTTTCTCGCTGGACTCTGGATTTGAAGTTTTTTTGTTGTAAGATAGCAACCTTCATGTCTCTGATTGCGTGACCAGAGAGATTGAAGTGTTCTCCGACTGGCTTATGAATGTTATAATTCTTGACATCTGATTTGTGTCCATTTATTCTTTTACGCTTTTCATGCATGTTGTAAGGAGAGTGGTCACTTTGGATAGGCTATTACCAGCAGGAGAGTGAGTTTGTGTGTGTGGTTTTTGGAGGGGGGTGAGGGGGTGAGAGAACCTGGATTTCTGCAGGAAATGGCCCACCTTGATTATCATACACATTGTGAAAAGAGTGGTCACTTTGGATGGGCTATTACCAGCAAGAGTGAGTTTGTCTGTGGGGGGGCGGAGGGTGAGAAAACCTGGATTTGTGCTGGAAATGGCCCATCTTGATGATCACTTTAGATAAGCTATTACCAGCAGGAGAGTGGGGTGGGAGGAGGTATTGTTTCATGGTGTCTGTGTATATAATAAGGATATTCTGCAATTTCCACAGTATGCATCCGATGAAGTGAGCTGTAGCTCACGAAAGCTCATGCTCAAATAAATTGGTTAGTCTCTAAGGTGCCACAAGTACTCCTTTTCTTTTTGCGAATACAGACTAACACGGCTGTTACTCTGAAACCTGTCATTATGCTGAATTGAAATTAATTTGCAAACTGGACACCATTAAATTAGGCTTGAATAGAGACTGGGAGTGGAGGGGTCATTACACAAAGTAAGTCTATTTCCCCATGCTTATTTTTTCCCCCTACTGTTACTCACAACTTTTTTTCAACTGTTGGAAATGGGCTGCCCTGATTATCACTACAAAAGGTTTTTTTTCCTCCTGCTGATAATAACTCACCTTAACTGATCACTCTCGTTATAGTGGGTATGGCAACACCCATTTTTTCATCTTCTGGGTGTGTGTGTGTGTATGTATGTGTATATATATATATCTTCCTACTGTATTTTCCACTGCATGCATCTGAGGAAGTGGGTTTTAGCCCATGAAAGCTTATGCTCAAATAAATTTGTTAGTCTCTAATGTGCCACAAGTCCTCCTCGTTCTTTTTACAATAACTATATACATGAGAAAGAGAAGAAAAAAACACTGAGAAAAATTGCCTGAGCAATGAGGGAAGTTCCAACAACCGTCACAATTGATAAGAAGGAACTGAAGGGGTGTGCGGGGTTGACAGAGCCCTTTATATGGGTGCTATGAGCGCATGGCACCAGAGGGCGCTGGAGCTGACTCAACGGATACCACTAAGGGAAAAATTCCAGCAACTGTACTCCAGGCGTGCACAAGCCTACATTGGAATTAACATGTGCACGCACTCAGAGGACTGTTTGCTCTTAGGGAGGCTATGAGACATAGGAATGAATGTCACTCAGCTCCCTGAGCTTGAATGGGTCATTAAAAAAAGACCGTCCGAGGCCCACCCCACATCAACAGAGACAAGGGCAAATCCAATCACCAGGGCACTGACACCTAGCAATCAACACCTCAGAGGGAAATGGAGTTTTCCACCTCTCTGCAGGAAAGCTGAGCAACATCCCCCAGCTCGAGAACAAAGGACTGCAAAGGTGTGAGATGGTGGATAAGAGTTGGCAACTGGAAAGAGTCTGAGGTCTCACCTGGGAAATGACCATGGAGGTCAGACCAAGCAAGTCAGCGGAGTTCACTACAACTTGGCTGGGCTCTGGGCTAACCAGAATGGACTTGGATGATGTTTCACCTTTCTCTACGCTAACCTAGGGATTTCCTATGCTCTGTGCCTGTCGACTAACAAACCTGACTGTTTTGACAGCAGTGTTTAAGTGTCATTGCAAATCTTTGGTGAGGTGCATTAATCCCTGAAGCGTGCACATGTCTCCTTCAGGACTCACTGAACACAGCTCACGGTGTTGAAGCAGGAGTGCTGGAGCTCCAGAGGTTCAGACTCAGGAGGCAGTGAGGCCACATGGCCTACCCTGAAGGAAGAGACCCCTTGGAGGTCTGCCCCACTGAAAAAGTCCCTCCTAGAAACTGTTCCAATGCTTGGGGCATAGCACCGATCCTGTGGATCCGTGACAAGCCCTCTTACCCCTGGGAAGTAGAACAATCCACATGTTGGGCAACCAGTGAGAGCTGAAGCCACTGGAATTACCCAGGAGTAACTAGGAGCAGGATTACATCCAGTACCAACCTGGCAAAACAGGGTGAGGTAAGGCAGGAAGAGGAAGAAGGAAGGATTCTCGCACCTGTGTTCTCTATTCTATTCTGTTCAAATTCTTATCCTGCCCTCATCATAGAATCATAGAATCATAGAATATCAGGGTTGGAAGGGACCCCAGAAGGTCATCTAGTCCAACCCCCTGCTCAAAGCAGGACCAAGTCCCAGTTAAATCATCCCAGCCAGGGCTTTGTCAAGCCTGACCTTAAAAACCTCTAAGGAAGGAGATTCCACCACCTCCCTAGGTAACGCATTCCAGTGTTTCACCACCCTCTTAGTGAAAAAGTTTTTCCTAATATCCAATCTAAACCTCCCCCATTGCAACTTGAGACCATTACTCCTCGTTCTGTCATCTGCTACCATTGAGAACAGTCTAGAGCCATCCTCTTTGGAACCCCCTTTCAGGTAGTTGAAAGCAGCTATCAAATCCCCCCTCATTCTTCTCTTCTGCAGACTAAACAATCCCAGCTCCCTCAGCCTCTCCTCATAAGTCATGTGCTCTAGACCCCTAATCATTTTTGTTGCCCTTCGCTGGACTCTTTCCAATTTATCCACATCCTTCTTGTAGTGTGGGGCCCAAAACTGGACACAGTACTCCAGATGAGGCCTCACCAGTGTCGAATAGAGGGGAACGATCACGTCCCTCGATCTGCTCGCTATGCCCCTACTTATACATCCCAAAATGCCATTGGCCTTCTTGGCAACAAGGGCACACTGCTGACTCATATCCAGCTTCTCGTCCACTGTCACCCCTAGGTCCTTTTCCGCAGAACTGCTGCCTAGCCATTCGGTCCCTAGTCTGTAGCGGTGCATTGGATTCTTCCATCCTAAGTGCAGGACCCTGCACTTATCCTTATTGAACCTCATCAGATTTCTTTTGGCCCAATCCTCCAATTTGTCTAGGTCCTTCTGTATCCTATCCCTCCCCTCCAGCGTATCTACCACTCCTCCCAGTTTAGTATCATCCGCAAATTTGCTGAGAGTGCAATCCACACCATCCTCCAGATCATTTATGAAGATATTGAACAAAACCGGCCCCAGGACCGACCCCTGGGGCACTCCACTTGACACCGGCTGCCAACTAGACATGGAGCCATTGATCACTACCCGTTGTGCCCGACAATCTAGCCAGCTTTCTACCCACCTTATAGTGCATTCATCCAGCCCATACTTCCTTAACTTGCTGACAAGAATGCTGTGGGAGACCGTGTCAAAAGCTTTGCTAAAGTCAAGAAACAATACATCCACTGCTTTCCCTTCATCCACAGAACCAGTAATCTCATCATAAAAGGCGATTAGATTAGTCAGGCATGACCTTCCCTTGGTGAATCCATGCTGACTGTTCCTGATCACTTTCCTCTCCTCTAAGTGCTTCAGGATTGATTCTTTGAGGACCTGCTCCATGATTTTTCCAGGGACTGAGGTGAGGCTGACTGGCCTGTAGTTCCCAGGATCCTCCTTCTTCCCTTTTTTAAAGATGGGCACTACATTAGCCTTTTTCCAGTCATCCGGGACTTCCCCCGTTCGCCACGAGTTTTCAAAGATAATGGCCAAGGGCTCTGCAATCACAGCCGCCAATTCCTTCAGCACTCTCGGATGCAATTCGTCCGGCCCCATGGACTTGTGCACGTCCAGCTTTTCTAAATAGTCCCTAACCACCTCTATCTCTACATCACTGCAGTGTCTGAGCATCTTCCAGTAGTGCACTAAGACAGTGGTTCTCCACCTGTGCCCATGGACCCCTGGGGAGCTGCAGATATGTCTAAGATCTCCAAAGGGGTCTATGCCTCCATCTGAAACTTTTTAGGGGTCCACAAATGAAAAAAGGTTGAAAACCCCTGCACTAAGCTGCACGATTAACATCTATCACTCTCTCCCACATCTTCTCCTGAGGAGGAGAACTGCATGCACAGTGGAGTGTTTTGTCTGTGCCACAGAAGGCGGCTTGGTCTGCATGATCAGAACGGACTCCAGTGAGCAGCAAGATGCTGTTCCCTGCCCTGCCACGAGATGAGAAGCCTGAGTTCCTGCCAGGTGTTCATTCGCATTAATGGCCCTTCAGTGGACAGTGAAATTGCTCAGTCCAGTCCATCTCCTCTTCAAGCAGCTCCACCTTGTCCGGCAGGTAGAACAGCAATAGAAATGGAGTCTCCTTATGGCTCCACACAGTCTAAGAGGAATTAAATCAGAGCAGCCTCAACCCCCTGGTGCCAAGAACTCCAAGCATTAGTGCCAAGATTGAGGGAAAGGCACAGGTACAATGAGCTGGTACAGCGCAGGGCCCATCTCTAGTACGGAAGCATGATTTGCTAATGGCCGAGAACTTGGAAACTCAACCAGCTAATTAGCTGTCTGAGAAACTAGAGACAGCAAAGAAAATGGGAGAGGTTTGTTTGTGTTGAGGTTTGTTGAATTTTAAAGAGAATCTGGAAAAATGAGAGAATTCATCCACTAGCCAAAAAGTCTCCTGCCCAGCTCTGCCGATGCCTCAGTCCTGACCTCCTGCATCCCCTGCTATTTCAGCCCTGCAGCCATCCATCCAGCTCTGCTGACACCCCTCAATCCTGACCTGCAGTGCTGCCTGCTAGTCTAGTCCCACACCCATACAGATATGCTGCAGCCTGGATAGAGAGGCACTACTAACTATGCTAAGTTGTGTCAAATTGCAGTGGTTTTGTGATGTAGACTATGAACTGCAAACTCCATTTAACTGTGACCTTTGTTGCCATGGGTGAAAATGGAGTGAAAATCCAACTGCAGTAAACAGACGCCTCTTGGATTTTCTCTTAAGCCCCTACCCCTTTGCAGGACCTTTCTTCGCTCTGACTACAGGCTAAATTAAAACATTTCTCTCACTTTTTAAAACAGCATCACATCCCACTGTCCTCCTGCTCTCACTGCCAGCTCTGAAACCGCAGCCCCAATGGTGGGATTTTATCCTGCAATCCCACCTCCCCTTGTTTGTGCAGCAGAGAGATTACTGCTCCAGCAATAATCCTCTGCCCTCACCAACACAGTGAGGAACAGGAGTTTGTGGGGAGCCCTGCTTTGGGCACTGCAGCTCCTCCCATCTCCCTGCACCAGTAGGGAGCTGCAGTCTTGCAGGAGGCCTCACATGCCTGGGAAAAATCAGCTTGTGGCCCCCACGCTAAACCAACTGTTTAGTCAAATTCCTCTCAGAATATTGCCAGAGAGGTAACATTCCCCTGTGAACAAAATGACTCCACTAAATTAAGCCTGGCCTCTTTGTTCCCTGCTCAATTATTTCCCCCCAGCTGAGGGACAGAGAGGAAAGGATGGTGCTGCTGCTGAAGTCCATTGCCCATTTAGAGACAGAAGGAAGTGAAGCATCATGTGGCAGGTTGCCAGGCAAGGCACAGAACACAGTCGGGCCTCTTCCTTCATTGGGGTTTTCCTTCTGCACTGGGAACAGAGTGAGCGGTGTCCAGCCTCCAAATGGCTGTGCCTTTCCGAGGCACCTCCTCTGCTGCCCAGCTTACAGTTTCAGCTGGAATTCCACTCTCTAACCACGGCAGGCAGTTTCCATGTTCCCTCGGACCTTGCCTCCTCAGCCCCCACCTCCAGGCACCAGGGGCTACTTGGTCTTGACAGGAGAGTCCCATGGAACACCTGTACCCTGCGGACATCCCTGTCCAAACAGACTCTGTCTGCACTGTGTCACTACACAAGCAGCAAAAACAGGGTCATTTCTCAAAGGTTTCTACCCTTGGTCTCCAATGGGATGTGTACAGGGATAAAAAAAACAAAAACAAAAAAAAACAAAAACCAGTCGACCCATGTCAGCTGACTTGGGCTATTGGGACTCAGGCTCTGGGGCTGAAAAATCACTGTGTAGACATTCGGGCTTGGGCTAGGGCCCAAGCTCTGGGATCCCGTGAGAGTGGAGGATCCTAGAGCGCAAGGCCAAACATCGACACAAGTGATTTCTAGCCCCACAGCCCGAGCCTGGTGTCAGCTGATCCAGGCCAGCCACAGCCATGCTGCAGGTCTTTTATCCCTGTGTGTAGACATATCCCAAGTGCAACTGTTGCAGTGTCTCTGGTCTCCTGCCTTGACTGGGCTATGGTGACGGGGCATGGCTCAGCTTGCAGGCTAAAACAATAACATGTAGGGAGAGGTCCTTTGCTGCTGCCCTTTGAGGGGCACCAGGTCAGCTGCCTTGTGAAATCCATACTCGTCATCACCCAGAGCCAGGTCTGGGCCTTCAAGGCAGCCATCCCTGGGCAATTTAAAATCCAAGAGCCCTTCCACCATGGTTATTATTAGCAGAGTCCCCAAAAGGAGGAAATGAGGAGTGAAGAAAATGGAGTCACGCCATGTGAGTGGGTCTGTTTGCCATTTTGAGGCCGGTTTAAAGACTTCCCTATAGCAGACAGCTGTGCTGGAAACCATCAGGGTTGGGATGAGGGGAGACCAGGGCAGCTAAGGTTTGAAGAATAGTTTCGGAGACAGAGTGGAGGCCGGGCTGCCTTGCACTCCCCCAGCATGTTACACTAATTCAATTATTTTACACAATTATAACACGTACGTCAAAGTCAGCATTAATTGGTAAGATTTGCTAATGACAGCAAATGGATTCTGGCAATGGCCTCTGCACAGGACTCGCCCAGGTTAACCCTTTCATTGCGCACAGCACCAAGCTAATGACACCGGAATGTGGCCATGCCCCCCAGGCAGAGCAGGCTCTCTGCAACCCCAGAAAAATTGCCCTCTCATGCCTCCTTGTGCAATGACTCCCATTTTCTCCCACACCGTCTCTCTATCCCATTCTCAGTCCCATTATTCCTTCAGTTTCCTTCCAGCTGCTCTTTCCCTTTGCCTTCCCCTCTTTGACAGCCTTTCCATCCCCCTCTCCGCACCACTAAGCTTTTTTCCATCCTTTAAAGCTCCCTCTCCCCTTCTGCCAAGCCATCCCCATTGCTGGGAATGAGCAGGGCAGCAATACAGCAGAAGGATTTAATTGCATGTCAAAATTAAATCTCTTTTGATGAAGAACAATTCAACTACGGCTCTGCCTAATCAAATTAACAAAGTCTTTTTTGATTTTCAATTATCTTCTTCACTGGAACACTTTATCCAGAGCTCCTGTGATGCAGCTGACAAGCCCTGACTAACAATTAAGGTGCTTCCCGCACTTAACCAAGGCATGCTGACCACCAGTCCCCTTCTCTTCTTGCTTCCCATTTATTTTCCTCTTGCTCATTAGAGCGCAAAATGACTGGAGCAGACATGCAAAATGAAATAAATATGGAAGCCTCCCCACGGTGGCATCACCTCTGAGCTGCGTTCAGGGCTCTTGCATCTCCCTTCCAGGAGGCCGGTCTCTCCACGGCTCACAGTTGGACGGGCGACTCTGCACGAGAGACTTCCTGCAGCATGCTCTCTGTATCAGCCACAAAACCGAGACAGAGACTAAAGCACCTCTGGTGGGAGTTGCCCCACCATTCCCTCAAAGACCCTACCCCCTAGTCCCCAGAGTCGGCACTGGAGACAACTTCCAGGAGGTTTGTGGGGCACAAACAACCTGACAATCGCACTGCCCCTAAAGCCCCGAGTAGGGCCAGGAGAACAAAGGGGAGTGAGCCAGAGAGAAGAGCCTCTCTCTGTCAGCATGCCTCTGACAGACCCTCAGAGTCAGCCTCTCCCTTGACAGGGAGCAGAGAAACACCCCCACAAAAACTGGTTTCAGAGTAGCAGCCATGTTGGTCTGTATTCGCAAAAAGAAAAGGAGGACTTGTGGCACCTTAGAGACTAACAAATTTATTTGAGCATAAGCTTTTGTGAGCTACAGCTCACTTCATCAGATGCATTCAGCGGAAAATACAGTGGGGAGATTTATATACATAGAGAACATGAAACAATGGGTGTTACCATACACACTGTAACCAGAGTGATCACTTTTAAGGTGAGCTATTATCAGCAGAGGAGTGTGTGTGTGCGTGTCTGTGTGTGTGTGTGTGTGTGTGTGGGCGGGGGGGATAAACATGGGGAAATAGTTTTACTTTGTGTAATGACCCATCCACTCCCAGTCTCTATTCAAGCCTAAGTTAATTTTATCCAGTTTGCAAATTAATTCCAATTCAGCAGTCTCTCCTTGGAGTCTGTTTTTGAAGTTTTTTTTGTTGAAGTATTGCCACTTTTAGGTGACCAGAGAGATTGAAGTGTTCTCCTACTGGTTTATGAATGTTATAATTCTTGACATCTGATTTGTGTCCATTTATTCCTTTACGTAGAGACTGTCCAGTTTGACCATTGTACATGGCAGAGGGGCATTGCTGGCACATGATGGCATATCACATTGGTGGATGTGCAGGTGAACGAGCCTCTGATAGTGTGGCTGATGTGATTAGGCCCTGTGATGGTGTCCCCTGAATAGATATGTGGACACAGTTGGCAACGGGCTTTGTTGCAAGGATAGGTTCCTGGGTTAGTGGTTCTGTTGTGTGGTTGCTCGTCAGTATTTGCTTCAGGTTGGGGGGCTGTCTGTAAGCAAGGACTGGCCTGTGTCCCAAGATCTGTGAGAGTGATGGGTCGTCCTTCAGGATAGGTTGTAGATCCTTGATGATGCGCTGGAGAGGTTTTAGTTGGGGGCTGAAGGTGATGGCTAGTGGCGTTCTGTTATTTTCTTTGTTGGGCCTGTCCTGTAGTAGGTGACTTCTGGGTACTCTTCTGGCTCTGTCAATCTGTTTCTTCACTTCAGCAGGTGGGGACTGTAGTTGTAAGAATGCTTGATAGAGCTCTTGTAGGTGTTTGTCTCTGTCTGAAGGGTTGGAGCAAATGCGGTTGTATCGTAGAGCTTGGCTGTAGACAATGGATCGTGTGGTGTGGTCTGGATGAAAGCTGGAGGCATGTAGGTAGGAATAGCGGTCAGTAGGTTTCTGGTAGAGGGTGGTGTTTATGTGACCATCGCTTATTAGCACTGTAGTGTCCAGGAAGTGGATCTCTTGTGTGGACTGGTCCAAGCTGAGGTTGATGGTGGGATGGAAATTGTTGAAATCATGGTGGAATTCCTCAAGGGCTTCTTTTCCATGGGTCCAGATGATGAAGATGTCATCAATGTAGCGCAAGTAGAGTAGGGGCGTTAGGGGACGAGAGCTGAGGAAGCGTTGTTCTAAGTCAGCCATAAAAATGTTGGCATACTGTGGGGCCACGCGGGTACCCATAGCAGTGCCACAGACTTGAAGGTATACATTGTCCCCAAATGTGAAATAGTTATTGGTAAGGACAAAGTCACAAAGTTCAGCCACCAGGTTTGCCGTGACATTATCGAGGAAACTGTTTCTGACGGCTTGTAGTCCATCTTTGTGTGGAATGTTGGTGTAGAGGGCTTCGACATCCATAGTGGCCAAGATAGTGTTTTCAGGAAGATCACCGATGGATTGTAGTTTCCTCAGGAAGTCAGTGGTGTCTCGAAGATAGCTGGGAGTGCTGGTAACGTAGGGCCTGAGGAGGGAGTCTACACAGCCAGACAATCCTGCTGTCAGGGTGCCAATGCCTGAGATGATGGGGTGTCCAGGATTTCCCAAAAACTGAGGTTGTCCCACAGCCAGCACATAGCACCTGCACCCTGCCATTTCCCCATGGCCTCTCTCTCTCTTCCCCCAACGCAGGCTACAGTGCTCAGCCCTCCCAGAAGACTTCCAATCCCGGGGCCCTCACCCTCAGTTTAACCCCCTCTTTGCCCTGTTCTCTATCCCCGCCCAGATCTACAACAAAGCCTTGTTGGCATACCTATGTCATAGAATGGTATTAACTCCCCCTACCCCTGCTGACATCACTATGTCGGCAAAACCCCCAGTGCAGATGCAGCCCTGATGAATAGAAGAGTGCTTCTGAAGGCCTAGCTAATGTTCTTAAGCTTATGGTTGGGGGAAAGCGGAAGACGTGGTATATCTTGACTTTAGTAAAGCTTTTGATACTGTCTCACATGACCTTCTCATAAACAAACTAGGGAAATGCAACTTAGACGGAGCTACTACTATAAGGTGGGTGCATAGCTGGTTGGTTGGAAAACCGTTCCCAGAAAGTAGTTATCAGTGGTTCACAGTCATGCTGGAAGGGCATAATGAGTGGGGATCCACAGGGATCAGTTCTGGGTCCAGTTCTGTTCAATATCTTCATCACTGATTTAGATAATGGCATAGATAACACACTTATAAAGTTTGCGGACAATACCAAGCTGGGAGGGGTTGCAAGTGCTTTGGAGGATAGGATTATAATTCAAAATGATCTGGACAAACTGGAGAAATGGTCTGAAGTAAATGGGATGAAATTCAATAAGGACAAATGCAAAGTACTCCACTTAGGAAGGAACAATCAGTTGCACACATACAAAATGGGAAATGACTGTCTAAGAAGGAGTACTGCAGAAAGGAATCTGGGGATCATAGTGGATCACAAGCTAAATATGAGTCAACAGTGTAACGCTGTTGCAAAAAAAGAGAACATCATTCTGGGATGTATTAGCAGGAGTGTGGTAAGCAAGACACGAGAAGTAATTCTTCCGCTCTACGCCACGCTGATTAGACCTCAACTGGAGTATTGTGTCCACTTCTGGGCGCCACATTTCAAGAAAGATGTGGACAAATTGGAGAAAGTCCAGGGAAGAGCAACAAAAATGATTAAAGGTCAAGAAAACATGTCCTATGAGGGAAGTTTGAAAAAATTGGGTTTGTTTAGTCTGGAAAAGAGAAGACTAAGAGGAGAGATGATAACAGTTTTCAAGTACATAAAAGGTTGTTACAAAGAGGAGGGAGAAAAATTGTTTGTTCTTAACTTCTGAGGCTAGGACAAGAAGCAATAGGCTTAAATTGCAGCAAGGGAGGTTTAAGACGGACATTAGGAAAAACTTCCTGACTGTCAGGATGGTTAAGCACTGGAATAAATTGCCTAGGGAGGTTGTGGAATCTCCATCACTGGAGATTTTTACAAGCAGGTTAGACAAACACCTGTCAAGGATGGTCTAGATCAGGGGCGGGCAATCCTTTTGGACTGAGGGCCACATCGGGTTTCCAAAATTGTATGGAGGGCCGGTTAGGAGAGGCTGTGTCTCCCCAAACAGCCAGGCATCGCCTGGCCCCTGCCTCCTATCTGACCCCCCCCGCTTCTCTCCCCATGACAGCTCCCCTGGGACTCCTGCCCCATCCAACCCCCCCCCCGTTCCCTGATGGCCCCCCCAGGACTCCTGTCCCATCCACCATCCCCTGCTCCCTGTCCCCTGACCACCCCCGGACCCTCCACCCCTGACTTCCCCCTGCCACCCCATCCAACCCCTCCTCATTCCTGACTGCCCCCCGGGACTCCTGCCCCATCCAACTCCCCTGTTCCCCACCCCCTGACCGCCCCGACCTCACCCCCGAACTCCCCTGCTCTCTATCCAACCCCTCCTGCCCCCTTACCTCGCTGCCTGGAACACCGGTGGCTGGCGGCCCTACAGGCACGCCGCCCCGAGTACTGGGTCAGGCTGCAGCTCTGCAACTGTGCTGCCCGGCCGCCCAGAGCATTGCGCCAGTGGTGCGCTGAGGCTGCAGGGAAGGGGCTGGGGACTAGCCTCCCGGGCCAGGAGCTCAGGGGCCGGGCAGGAGGGTCCCGCGGGCCGTAGTTTGCCCACCTCTGGTCTAGATAATATTTAGTCCTGCCACAAGTGCAGGGGGCTGGACTAGACGACCTCTTGAGGTTCCTTCCAGTCCTATGATTCTTCATGGAGGTGGTGTTACTGTGCTGACAGAAAAAAGCCTTCTAATGGCATAAGCTGTATCTACACTAGGAGGCTCTGCCAGCACTGCTATGCCAGCAAAACATCTGTAGCACAGTCTCCTGGTGCAGCAAGCAATTCATGGAGAACTGGAGGAAACGAGCAGGAGACAGAAAGAAAGCAGGCTGCTCCAGGGGCCTTGTGGAAATAACCCAGTGGCTGCAGTGCCAGGGCCATCTTTACGCTCTGGGCAGACCAAATTAGAGAGCCCATCAGGACGGAGAGGACGCCTCAGTCTGGTCAAGGACCCTGCATTCACAACTGGCCAATTATCACTCTCGCATTGCGCTTAAGAGAAGGTTACTCACCTTGTGCAGTAACTGAGCTTCTTCAAGTGCTGTCCCAGTAGGTGCTCCACTTTAGGTGTTGGTGAGTCCCGGCGCCGTTGATGGGAGATTTTCGTTAGCAGTGTCTGGTCAGGGTGCGCGTGTGCAGTAGCAGTCTCACGGAGCCGCTGGTGCCTCATGTAGCATGTGCATGCCCCAATCCCTTCAGTTCCTTCTATACTGTGGAGTGTTTACCTTGTACTCCGAAGTAGAGGGGAGGAGGATGGGCAGTGAAGCACCCACAGGGACACACATCTCGAAGAATCTCATTTACTGCACAAGGTGAGTAACCTTCTCTTCTTCTGTGAGTGCTGTCCCTGTGGGTGCTCCACTTTAGGTGAATGTAGAGCAGTGCCCTCACGAGGAGGGAAGGGACTTCAGAGTTGCATTCATTGCTGAGGCTAGTACAGTGAGGCCTAGTCTTGTGTCTGATCTTGAATTGCCTGGAGGGGCTTCAGTGTTGTGTAGTGAAGAGCACATATGTATACAGCTAGATATCCATTTAGTTAATCTTTGTGTAGATATGGCAGATCCCTTTGATCATTCTGTTGTTGACACAAATAGTCTGGGGGATTTTCAGAAGGGCTTCGTTCTGTCCAGATAAAAGGCCAAGGCACGGCAGATATCTAGTGTATGCAGGACCGCCTCTTGGGCATTATTATGTGGGTTAGGATGAAATGTAGGCAAGTGAATCAGCTGGTTGAGATTTATACTTTGGGCATAAATTTTGGGCATGTTCTAAGTGTCACTTTATCCTTCAAGAACATTGTGTATGAGGAGTGAACCATGAGAGCCCCTATCTCGCTGACCCTTCATGCCCATGTAATGGCGACCAGGAATGCCATTTTTATAGATAAGTGAAGTAATGAGCAGGTGACTAAAGGCTCAAATGGTGCTCTGGTTAGACTTTTGAGCACGAGATTTAAATCCCATGCTGGTGTTGGTTCACAGATGTCCGGGTACATATTCTGTATGACCATAAAAACCGCTTAGTAATCGGATGAGCGAATATTGAGGTCCCATGCACCTGTTGACGGAAGGCTGTTATGTGCATGAGATGAATCTTCAGCGAGCTCGTAGCGATCCCCGAGTTCTTCAGGGATAGTAGATATTCCAGAATTAGTGGGAGTGGTGCCTGGCTTGCAGATATTTATTTGTTCTGGCACCATACAAAGAATCTTTTCAATTTTTGGTGGTAAGTAGTACGCGTACTATGTTTCCTGCTGTTTATTAACACGTATTTTACTTGTTCTGAGCAGGCTAGTTCATAGTGTTGAAACCATGAAGGAGCCATGCCTTCAGGTGAAGTTTCCGGATGGGTCCGGATGGAGAACCTGATCGTTGTCCTGTGAGAGAAAATTCGGTAGGCGAGGGAGAGTGAACAGTGTGCATATCGCCATGCGTATCAGGTAAGGAAACCAAGTCTGTCTGGGCCATGTTGGTACTATGAGTATTATTCTGGCCCTATCAGTTCATATTTTGTGTACTACTGTTGAGATTAGAGATATCAGTGGGAACGCATATAGAAGAGGAGCATTCCATTTGACGAGGAAAGTGTCCCCTAGGGATCGTGTTCCTCGTCTTACTCATGAGCAGAACTTTGGGCATTTCTTGTTTGCTGGCATCACAAACAGGTCTATGTGTGGGGATCCCCACCTGTGAAAAATATGATGTGTTATTTCATCATTCAGTTCCCATTCGTGCTCTTGGGAAAAATGTCTGCTTAATGTGTCTGGCATTATATTCAGTCGACCCGGGAGGTAAGATGCTGTAATAGCGATGTTCTGC
Source organism: Chelonia mydas (assembly GCF_015237465.2). NCBI lineage: Eukaryota > Metazoa > Chordata > Testudines > Cheloniidae > Chelonia > Chelonia mydas. The sequence goes on from NC_051254.2 coordinate 1,609,059, forward strand.
TTTATGCACCAGTTCCATAGTTTTAAGTCCTCTGTGCATAAGGAGTAGGAATGTGCTCCACCCTGGCGGTTGATAAAAAACATACATGCAATATTGTCTGTCAGGATCCTTATTGTTTTATCTCATATAAGAGGGAGGAAGTGGAGGCATGCATTTCAGACTGGGCGTAATTCGAGCAGGTTTATGTATAGATGTGTTTCTGTGGGGGACAATTTGCCCTGGGTGGTGCGTTGATTGAAGTGAGTCCCCCCGTTGATCAGCGAGACATCTGTTGTGATTTGTATGGATGGTGCATCCTGTTGAAATGGGATGCCAGAGCAGATGTTTGTTGGGTTTGTCCATCATTGTAGTCAATGTAGAACCTCTGGGGTTGGTGTGATTCTTTGGTTTAGGCTGTGTTTTCGTAGGACATATACCAAACTCAGCCATCTCTGAAGGCATTGCATGCGTAGCCTGGCATGTTTGACAACGAAAGTGGTGGCCACCATGCGTCCCAACAGTTGTAGGCAGGTGTGTGCAGATGCTCCCGGGCTATCTGAGACCCCGATATGGGGGAGGTCATTGCTGTGAATCGGGTCATCGGTAGTGATGCTTTGGCCGCAACTGAGTCCAGGTGTGCTCCTATGAAATCTAACTGTTTTACTGGAGTTAGGGTAGATTTCTTTTCGTTGTTTTGAAGCCCCAGGAGTGAAAAAGAGAGATGGTTTGATGGGTGTTTCATGCAGTCTCTGTCAATGTGGTGCCTTTTATTATGGGAGGATCAAGGTTCCCTGTCTGCGTAAATGAGCCACTACTACTCCTAGTGTTTTGGTGAAGACTCGTGGAGCTGTTGATAGTCCAAATGGTAGTACTCTGTGTTGGAAACGTTCTTGTCCCACTGTGAATCGTAGGAAATGTCTGAGAGCGAGATCAATGGTAATGTGGAAATGAACATCTTGTAGGTCGAGGGCTGAGAACCAGTCTCCCTCTTCCAGCGCTGTGATTATCAAGTTCAGGGTGATCATTTTGAATCTGTGGGTCAGATGAATTTGTTGAGTTTTCTGAGATCTAGTATGAGTCTCCACCCCCCGTTTTTCTTTTGAGTCAGGAAATAATGTGAATAAAATCCCTCCCCTCTGTGTTGTGGTTGAACTTGTTCCACGGCCCCTATTTGCAGAAGATGATGTACTTCTTGTCTCAGTAGGTACTTGTGAGAAGGGTCCCTGAAGAGGGATGGGGAAAGGGGGTGGATAGGTGGGAAAGAGGTAAAGGGGATGGTATAACCCATTCAGATGATCTCTAAAATCCAGTGGTCTGTGGTGATAGAGGCCTCTGTATGGTAAAATGGCCTGAGTTGAGGACCAAAAATTTGGGTTCTGTCCATTGGCACTGGTGGTCAGGGGAGGTCGATCAGACCCTCGACCAACTTTTCAAAATTGCAGCTTGTTTGGTGGAGGTAGGGACGTCAGGTAGGTACTCTGAGATTGGTTATGGTGATTTCTCTATGGTCTGTTTCTTTGTCTTTGTCCATCATATGGTCTCTGTTGGCTCTGCGACATGTTGTCTCTGTTCTGACTGTATGGTTGCTATCTCTGTCTCCTGTTGGGGGGTTTGTATATCCCGAGGTTCCTAGTGTTGCTCTAGAGCCCTTCATGGAATGGAGGACTTCGTCCATCTTAGCAGAAAAGAGCTTGCCCCTGTCAAAGGGAAGGTCTTCAACCTTGTGTTGTAGTTCTCTGGGGATGTCCGATGAATGAAGCCATGATGCTCTGTGCATGATGATGGCTGTTGCCTTCATGCGCGCTGCTTTGTTTGCCGTGTCAAGGGATGCCTGGAGCGCTGTCCTAGCAATAAATTGTCCCCTGTTGACAACGGCTCAACATTGTTCTCTTTGTTCCTCAGGAACATCCTGTATGAAATCTGTCCATTTGGTATAATTGTCATGGTCATAATTTAAGAGCAATGCTGTACAGTTAGCTGTATAGAGGAACTGGAGAATCGCTGAAGTGTAAACTTTGTGCCCTAGGAGGTCCAATCTCTTCCAGTCCTTATCTAGGGGTGTGGACTTGAATTGAGATGGTTTGCCCCGTTTGCTAACCACTCCACAAAGGAGTTTGGTTGTGGGTGTGAGAACAGGAAATCCATTCCTTTATTTGTCACTTGGTATTTCCTGTCCATACATTTATTGGTTGGGGGAATGGTGGCAGAAGTTTGCCACACCGTGTCTGCAGGTTCCAGCAAGGCGGCAGGTTAGCAGGTTTAAAACAAATAAAAGTAAGTTCTTCTTCACTCAGCGCACAGTCAACCTGTGGAACTCCTTGCCGGAGGAGGTTGTGAAGGCTAGGACTATAACAGGGTTTAAAAGAGAACCTCCATGAATTTATCCAGTTAAGTCCATTAATGGCTATTAGTCAGGATGGGTAACGAATGGTGTCCCTAGCCTCTGTTTGTCAGAGGGTGGAGATGGATGGCAGGAGAGAGATCACTAGATCATTACCTGTTAGGTTCACTCCCTCTGGGGCACCTGGCATTGGCCACTGTCAGAAGACAGGATACTGGGCTGGATGGACCTTTGGTCTGACCCAGTATGGCCATTCTTATGTTCTGACACTGATGGGCAATGTGTATAGGCTTCCTGTGGGAAGAGGGAAGTCTGTGAAATTGAGACCTGTAGGCTGCTCATGGATCCCATTGGATGGGAAATGGCATGAGAGGGCACATCCAGGGGTTAGTGAGCCATGATGGCAGGTCCCTGGTGCTCTCTTCCCTGGGCCTATAATGAGGTTCAGTGCCTGCTGGGGAGGAGTGTCCTGACTGCTTCCTCTGCAGCGGTGTCCTTATCACTCGAGAAAGGTGGAGCAATGGGAGAATCAGGTTGGCCCGGTGCCATCAGTACCAGCGAGCAAGCGGTGCCGAGTAGTGGAGCTCTGGTGGTAAATGATGCTTGCACGTCAGATGTCTGTATTAGGGGAACTGGTGTCAACATAAGCTGTGCCATATCCTTTTGTGGAAGTGAGGTCGGTGCAGATCTTTTGTGCGTAGCCTTCCTAGGTGCGGCAGCTGCCGGCTTTGGTAGTTCCGTGGTCGGCGCCAATGAACTCGGTGCTGGAGGGGGAGCTATCACACGTGGCAGAGGTTGTGGGACCAAGCCCTTCGCAGGGGTAGTCGGTGCTGTGGAGGAGGCGGCGGCTGTTTTGTGCCTGCCACTCGACGACTCCTCCATCCTGCCGGCAGAGGTCCCAGAGCGGACAGAGCCAGGGGTGCCTGGTGCATCAAAGGTGCTTACTCTGGATGAGGTTGGCACTGCAGGCAGAGACCTTGCTGGAGACTGTTTCTTTTTTAATGGTTCTCGGCTCGGTGAAGCTGTGGCCTTTTTCCTCAGTTTTACAGAGGAGATGGCGCTTAGTCTGCCAACAGAGTCTGTGCCCGGAGAGTCCCTTGTTGTGGTCTGTCCAGGGTTCGAGGGGGGAGTCAGGGATTTTGCCATTAAAAGGAGTTTGAGTCGAAGGTCCCTAGGTCTCCTTCCCCTAGCCTTCAGATTGCAGTGAGCGCACTTCTGTGGTATGTACGACTCACCTGAACATTGGACACAAAGGGAGTGTCCATCAGAGATTGGTATTGCATCTTTGCAAGAAGTGCACCTTTTAAAACCTGGGGAGCCAGGCATATCTGAGACGTTCCTGTCAAAAACTGCAGGACAGAAACTTTTTTTCCCCCCAACTAAACTTAACTAAGTAACTACACTCAAAAAGTACTACATTTTGAATAAACAAGGGTAAACTAAGCCATCTAACAACTCTAATCCTATTTTAAGGTTCATAGTGACAACACAAACGGAATCCGTCTCAAGCCGAGGACAGCAGAGAAGGAACTGAAGGGACTGGAGCATGCGCGCACTACCTGAGGCACCAGTGGTGGCGTGAGACGGCTAGGGCGCACGCGTGCCCCACCAGACACTGCTGCTGAAAATCTCCACTCGACAGCTCCAGCACACACTGACACCCCAGGTGGAGCACCCACAGGGAGAGCCCTCGAAGAAGAAAGGTCACTCAAGGAAGAGGACTGCCTTGTGTGAACATGTTTATGAAGAAACTGCTGCATCGATTATAGGGTGGCAGAGACACTGGCGAAGGGTGGCATGGACCCTGTGTGACTAGCCGGTGAGTGACTGCCCCCAGCCAGCAGGGCAATGCGGGCTTAGCTCTCCGAGCATGGCTATATGCGTGTGATAGCACACGTATGGGTACGTATACACAGAGGTATGGGTGTGAGTGAGGGAGTGGACAGCATGTGCACCAGGGAAGGGCTGGGGTGGAGCAATTAATACTGAGACACGGGGGGTGAAAGACAATATTTACATCAGCACTAACACTACCATAAATAGTCCAAGCCAGGAAAAGTGACCCTTTGCCAGGACTGCACCACAAGGGCATAGGCACCAGCACCTCTTTGGCCACCTGATTCCTTGCCACCAGCAAGGACTACCAACCAGCAACTCACTCGGGTTCTTTGAACACACTGTGCACGTGCTCCCTCCCATCTCCACCCCACCCCAGCACCTCTTGGCCCTGCGTGAAATGCTAAGCAGCAGGGATCTCTCAGTGCCCGAGCTCCCTTCTGGCAAATCACTCTGTGCAGTGTCTGTCTGGGTGACCTGCCTGGAGAAGCCTCTCCCCGCTAACTAATGAGCAGTAGTCCCCTCTAGCAAACTTTCACCCACATGTGTAGGCCTCACACACCTCAGTAGTTGCATTCGCTCAGTCCAACAGGGCTGTTCACATGGGCAGGTTTGCTAAGGTGGGCCCTAGGGAAGCAGCTCAGGCATCTGCAGCTGGAGGAAACATTAAGCCCCACAGCACAACAAAATGAATTAAAAGGAACTAATTTAATTAAAAGAACAATGTTCCAACTGCTAATTGCATAGGTGAACAAACCCACCCAGGAAGAGTAGAGCCAGCAGCACTAAGATGTGTAGAGAGACAGTGCTGTCTAGTGGCTAGGCCCTAGGCTGGGAGTCAGAAGACCTGGATTCTCCTCTTGGCTCTGCCACTGAGGGTAAGTTACCTCCCCTCCCTGGATCTCTGTTTCCCCTTCCACCCTTTGTTGGGCCTGTCTGTTGAGTTTCCAGGCTCACTGGTGCAGGGGGCTGGATTTTTATTTGTATCTTGTACCCACTGTCTACACTTAAACAACCACCCAAGTTCTCGACAATCACAGACAACAAGGATGCGCTATAGTCACTTTCTCTCTCTCTCTCTCTCTCTCTGTTGGGAATGGGAATGGAGGAGTCAGTTTTATGTTTGTTCCTCCTTGGTTTCCAGCCAATTTCATTTGCTGGTTCCCAGGCTCTAGCTCCATATGGCTGGGTCACAAACACTGCAGGGGAAGCTTTTATTTGTTTGCTTGTTGTTTTTTGTTCAGTTGGTTCCACTGGAAATTTCTACTGCTCTTTGGTATAGTGCAAGTTAATTTTTCCAAACCTGGAATGGCCAGTGGCCCCAGCATCCCTGTCAGGCCAAACCCTCCTCCCCCGAGACGTCCCATATGCTGCATTAAAGGGATTGGGAGGGCTCCCGGAGAGTTCTCCTGTATACTCCTGCTGTTCCCACAGACGGAATTACTGCTGCACTCCAGCACACAGGCTGGGGCGGGTGGAGGGGGAAAGTAAGCGTAACCATTTATTTAAAGACAGATTTCAGAGTAGTAGCCGTGTTAGTCTGCAAAAAGAAAAGGAGGACTTGTGGCACCTTAGAGACTAACAAATTTATGTGAACATAAGCTTTCATGAGCTACAGCTCACTTCATCGGATGCATGCAGTGGAAAAACTGAATGCATCCGATGAAGTGAGCTGTAGCTCATGAAAGCTTATTCTCAGATATATTTGTTAGTCTCTAAGGTGCCTCAAGTCCTCCTTTTCCATTTATTTAAACAGTGTGTTGGCTCTGGCTTTCTCCATGGTGCTGCAGCACATTCTCGTGGCTAAAGGACCTTGTCCTCAGCACTCAGAGCAGCAAGCCACCACAGCGCAGTGGACAGGAGGGGAACAGGATCTGCTAGGGTTGGCCAACCCTTTTTGTACCGTGCTCAGGGCAGAGTGGTCCTTCCCAAGAGCTGTACCTTGGCCTTTCAGCCAGATGACCTCTACAAGGCACAGAGCAGCAGGGCTCAGAGCTGTGCTAACCATGACTACTCGGACCTCCTGCATTTTGGAGGGAGGATGGAAGAGGTGCATTTTGCTTACAAAAAATGAATGTTATTGCGAGCATATGGAAGGTGTCCATCACCACTGCCTCCAGGCTGCACTGCACCAGGTTAGGTTCAACAGCAAACACAGCCCAGAAGAGAAGATAAAGCCCACAACCCACATAGCCAGAGATAACGCGTAACTGTTGGGGGTGGGAGGACACAATTTTAAGGTTCTGGTGGTATGCAGTGGGGTTCAGGGCAGGGCATATAAACGATTGAAGAAATCTGGGGGGTGCATGACCCCACGCACCCGCCCCCAGCACACACAGCCTCTGCATGCAGCACTGAGCTAGCTAAGCTGAGAGGGAGGAAACCCAGCCAGTGCATGCTACACACAGTTTGAGGGAGGCCTGGACAAAGACAGGCACCTCACACCTTTCTCTGAATTAGGCCCTGCTCCCTCTTTGATGGGTGTCACGCCCTGCTCCTGTGAATGCCCTACCCCAGCATCCTTCAGAGGGGTGCTGGGCTTGTGCTCAGCCACTTCACTGGGCAGCTCATTCCCATCCTTGTTAAGTTTCAAGCTGCTGCCGTCTCCCTCCTTCACTCCCTTTTCCTCAGCCAGCCCCCTGCACTGTCGGCAGCTCTCCCAGTGCAGGCAGGGGAGCAAGGCTGGTGATGGGACTGTCCCTTCCTTTGCCTGACACACAGGTACAGCCCAGGCTGCAAGAGCCTTTGCTGCGGCTGCGCTGCCAGCTTTGGCTGATCTGCTACTCGCTCTCGCCCCCTAAGCCTTTTCTGCACCTAAGCAGGGTCCCGAGACCCGCAGAGCATTCTGCACAGACAACTGCTGCCATCTACTGGCCACAAAGGACTACTGACTGGGAAAAACCTCCCTGGACTCCTCCTATCTTCCCATCACTGAGACATACTGAAGAAAGGCGAGACTTTGCGTTTCTGCTCCAACTTACACCTTCCAACAGTCTCTCTGTTATTCTCCAAACTGTGATCCAAGAGACCAGGAGAGAATGCTGGCCCAGACCAGTGGCCTTAGGGGAAGTCTTTATGAGAAGTAAAATAACCATTAGCCACTGAGAGACAAGGTCTTCCTCAGGTCTGTGCAGCTCAAAATCTGGTCTCTTTCACCAACAGAAGCTGGTCCAATATAATATACCTCACTATCCATGTCATGTCTCTCTAATATACCCTGGGACCAATGAGGATACACCACCACCACCTTGAATCACCTTTTCAGTTCCCAACATGCTGTTAAAATTCTCCCTCTCCTTCATGTAAACACAAGTCCCGTTCTCTGCTCCCCTCCAAATTCATCTCACTCCCTGATCCCGACTGCCCTGCCCACGCTTATTCCAGACATAAAATGAGAAAGTCCATGCAGATCACAGCATTTAGAGTATCTTCACTTAACAGAGACGTCAAAGCAGTTAGTACTTTAACTCAGCCAGAAGGGAGGGCCCCATAGACTCCTGACGATCAGCATCAAAGCCTGGGAATCCCACCACATACACATGCTGCTCTTCTGTGCTTTACACAACAAAAATAATATGAAGAAAGCACATGGCACTGGTGGGACCCAAGTTTAACTGTGTTTACTCATCTCCATAGACAGACCATGTTACACAACTGCTGCTCTGATTTGAGTCAGGCAGCTTCTTCAACACAAAACAGCAAGTGCCACACGACAGGGCTTATAGATGCTACCCTACTTCCTATCGACTGCAATGTACGTACCCCTACTGAGAATGGTGGAGAGGTTCTCAGCTCCCATTTCAAAACTAATGGGAAGGGATTTTTAACAGGAACCCTCGCTTCCCAAGGTTTTCATGTTAACACCCCTTCCTCCCACCTCTGCCTAGCACCCTGGGTGAAGAGGTGCCTCTGCATGTAACGTGGCAGCAAACGCAGAATGTGTGTGATGAAGTTTTGCCATCATCAGTATATTTAGAAGTAATCAGGGAAAGAGAACGGTGCCACACAATGGGTAGGGCAAGATAAGAAGGAGCCTTGCCATTACCACTTACAGGGGGCAGATAGCTACCTGGCATCTCTTCTACAAGCCCAAAGAGTCCCATGGTATATTATTATCCTGTTGCAAATATAATGGGTGGGAGACTGGCCTGGCTTGGTGCAAGCAGCTGGAAAAAAGTTCTTAGATACCTGAACTGTGCCCTGCCTCTCAGCCTCTGCTTGGGTGAGGCTGCAAACTACCAGAGGCAACAAGTGAAAGGGACTGAGAACCTGGCACCCTGTAGCCCCAGTGCATTCCTCACCCCGCACTGCCATCTAGGGGATTGAGACTGCACGGTACAGCACCCAGGCAGAAGGTTAACAAATAAAAGGCACCAGAATTCAGAGGCACCCAAGGCCTCTGAACCCTTCACAAAAAAACTAGAGAGGCCCCAGTGCCAGTGGGGCAATGTGCCTATAAATGGCTACAAGCCAGTAACCTCCCACTGGCCGCCCAGTGACGAGATACAAATGACTACGCTACTTGCCATTAAGGCCACAGCGCAATCAGTGGAAGCTACTGGCCTTCAGGCTGCATTGGCAGCTCCTAACACCGCTATTTTGAAAGCGGAGGGACAGCAGAACAGTGCATGCACTACCAGCCAGAACCTCCGGCCTGCTGCTGGGCCAGTCTCTGTTCATGGCGGCTGAATGGAGCAGGGACAGACTGACTGCTGAGAGCCAGCATGGCCAGTGGGGGGAGCACAACACTAAGAGCCAGAAGCTCCCCAGTTCTGATCCCAGTTCTCCCTCGGACTGCTGCAGCTAGCGGCAAGTCGCTTCCCCTCTGTGCCTACAATACCCTAACACCTGGGGGGAGGGTGTCACCAGAAGCTGATGATCGTATGGAGCACTTTGGAGACAAACCACTACATGAACAGTGCGCATCTGGGGGGAGGTTTTGAAACACCCAAGGTAGCCGAAGAAAAGCGAGCATGCCTGTGTATGTGTTTGCCCCAGGGACAGCTGGGTGAGCAAAGAGGTGGGGATGCTATTTCAAGGTGTATGACATCCCAGTTACACACTTCCTACAATGCTGATTCAAACCGGAGCCTGCATGATCAGGGCGTCTATCATACAGCCTCCTCCCGTCTGGGGGGCTCAGCACAACAGCACAAGCGGCAGGTGGCTAGCCTGCTCGCACAAACACATCCCTTGCTACCCCACAGCCTGAAGGAGCGTGCGTGTGTGGAAAGGTGGTTGGGGCTATTCATACTCAGTCATTTTGCTCCATTAAGTACAAAATTGTTTTGCTCGCTGGCATGGTTTCCACTGGCCCAAGAACTCCATTCCCCTTCCCTTCCTACACTACTAGCAATTCCCAGCCCTGCGAACACTTCACTGCATACAACATGCAGGACTGGTTAGGGGATCTGCACCTAAACTCTGCCCAACGGTGGATGGGGCAGAAACTGCACCTCTAGGGTTATATAGCACTCAACTCCCTGTAGGTTGTTTTGCATGCATCTGAAACTGGGATTATGGCTTGAGGTTCAGAAGCCAGAGGCACCAGCCAGGGAGGAAGCCCTATTTGCTTGTGCCACTAGAGAACTCCTCTCCAACTTGCAGGTGAAACTGGGTTCCTGGAAAGGAGACCACTGAGTGCTTCCCATCACACAGACCTCACACACTGACTCTCCGCCTCCCAGGTCCCTTGGTAGAAACATTCCAGCCAACTCAACAATTGGAACAGCTGGAAGCTGGGGCATGGCCTGATTGCCCCCACAGCCACAGTTCAGAATGGGACCCCCTTCCCACCACACTCTGTTAGGCTCTGGTGTGGGATTCACTTCAGAACAGGGTTATTAGGAGGCGAGAGCAGACGATGGGATGGCATGGAGCATTCTGCTCTGTAACCCACCAGTCAGGATCACCACTGCTGGTAAAGCTGCCGCACTCTGATCTCATCCTGAATTCTTTCTGCCACTGCAAGACTCAGGAGCAGCAGCTACAGTGAGGGGCTGGCGAGAAGCACAGGAGCCGTTTCTCCAACACGAGTTGCTACAAACTACTTGACTTCATCTTTGCAGATAAAGGGAGTGTCTCCCTTCCCCAGATTTCTCCAGCTCTGCTCCCTTTTATATGTTTCCCGAGGAGGGGACGATCACATCTGGGCAGATGCTGGGAGCAGATGCCTAACAGAAGCCATCTGCCACTTTTTTCAGGGAAAAATAATTCAACGCACTAGGACTTTAGTTTAATTAGCTGGAACTGGGTTTCGGAGTGCAGGCCTGAACAGGAATCTGTGAGGCAGGAGGAGAGTATTTCACCTCCATTCATCACAAGTGCATAATGCACACTGCAAAAGCAGTGTGTTCACCAGCAACCCACACCAGTGTAATGAGGAGACCCTCTGGACCTCTCAAACACTCTGCCACCTATTGGAGGGTGCTTAGCAATGTCACACATGAAAGTAACTCATCAGCAATGTGCAGAGAAGACATTGCAGAGATGCCAGGCCAAACGGGGTTTTGGTTTCAAGTGGTGAGCACTTGACCACATCAAATAGTCTTTGTTAGGCTGTACACAACTGGGAACCACTCTGACTGATAGGCAGTGTCTGCTCAGGAGAGGCTCAGCACTGAAACAGCAGGCATCAGAGCTGTAAGGGGGGCCCGGGTCTGGACCAGCAGGGGCTGGGGCACTCCTGGGACTGAGATGCTTTGCGAGAGTTATGTGCCAGGGGAAAGACACACAGCATCTGCCTGCACTATGCTTGGCTCTAAACAGCACTGTCAGTTCTTCATTAACCCAACTCCTCGCCCATCTCTGAAGACACAGACTTCAGCTCAACTTCAGGGGACACAAAACAATTCAAACCCAACATGCAGAAACCAGAGCCCTGCCAGGAAATGAACCCTTCTCTGCAGGGATATTCACCAGAGGAAGACACAATCACACAGTTTTTCTAGTAGTCATCCACTGCAGAGCTTTCCTCATCACCCCACAGCAAGTAAGAAGGCGCAAACACTGCAGCCTCTGGCACCGGGAAGAGGGGAGAGCAAGAGAGACAAGCACAGGGAAAGAAAGGGCTTTATTCACTGCCACCCTGGTTTCTATTCTAATCCTATTAGAATAGTAACTCTTCAGCAAGGTGTTAGCTGTCAGGTAACCCCTTGATATTTTTATTAAATTGTCCTGAAAATGTTCACTCATTTCCCATTTGCCGCTAGAATTATCAGAGCAAAGTGGCAGAAGTAGAGCGTCTCCCCTACAACTAGTAACTGGTATCAAAAAGTTTGGGAAATTTCCAATACTAGAAGAATTAACTCTTCTAGTCAGTTCTACTGGGTAGGAGGAAAAAAGATTACTTCGAAATCTGGCAGAACTTTTTGGAGTTTACTGGAAGAGGGTCATTGCCACCAAACCTCATAGTTTGAGAGCTTTTTTTGAATAATAAGGAGAGGAGAAACCCCTTCAATCATATGCAAAATTAAGATATTAAAATAAAGAAAACAGATAGGCGGAAAAAGGAGAAAAGCTTATTATCACATAGAGTTGCGATAGGACAACTAACAAACAGGTTAGGCATCTAAATGTAAGAAAAAACAGAAGTCTGGACCTAAATGTGAGAGAATCAAAGACTTTAATCAACACTATCAATTGACCAGACAGAAGAGGAAGAGCAGAAGATCATCACAATATGTGATCAAGACCACAAAAGCTGAAGAAAGCGACTGGTAGCCGGCCTTATCAATATAGCTTTAGGGAGTTCCTTATCTAGTAGAAAGAGAGAGCCTGAGACATGAAGCCTGAGCTAAAGTAGTAGTCAGGCCCTGCTAATATAAAGCAAAGTTAGCAAGTCAGGCTGTGAGCAGAGGTCAGGCTCTGTCTGTAGGCAGGCTCACAGACCCAGCAAGAACAGGGCTGGTATTGCAAAAACACACACATTCCTGAGAAGTACGAGGCACAGGACACTCATGCAAGCACATTCCAGAAGGGTGGTAGCAGAACACCCCAATACCCAGTATGGTACAAACACACTCCCCGAAGATAACAGGAACACGTTCACCTCTCTTAAAGATAAGGTCAGGATGATAGGGTGATGGAGAGAGATGTTTTGATCGAACCAACAAGGTAAAGGGTGGTAACTAACCACATCAGAGGGGCAATATGTACCTTGTTTGTATTGATGTATAAAGAGGGGTCTCAGAAGGGGTGTCTTTGTCTATCCTAGGGGAGAATGGAATCCCCCACCATTCACTGAACTAGTCCATTGTAACGGGCATACAATGTTAGTGGTCCTGTAGAGTCTACGGGATACTAGGATGGTGCTTCATTGACAATAAACCTGGCCAGGTGCTTTCGCTGCTAACGCAAGCCATGTGGTCTTATTGGAAAGTTCGATCGAGGTCTGCTGCGTCAGCTATCTGCGCAGAGCTGGGACAGCATACACCAGAAACACACACAGCCAACGACTGATTATATCTTCATCAATTTATAATTGTGTACATACCAAATTTATCTTAAAGTTATAAAACATGTTTTATAAGATTTCTATTATAAAAGAGTGGATCTGTTAATAAATATAATTTTTTAAAAACAAGAATAAAAACTCTTCAGTGGCACCAAAGGGTTGGCATCACCGATGCTCCTGATGTGCGTAGCCCCCATCCAAGATTACATGGCAGTGTATCTAGCAAAGAAAGGAGGATTTGAAAAACTGTTGCTTTAAGAAACATGCACATATTGATCTGTGTGCATCTAATCTGATTGTTCGCATGCGTGCATGTACACACACATGCACTAAAAACACTACACTGAGAGAACATGAAGGTGACATATGTAAGCACTGAAGAGTCAAGAATCTTAACTCTGCCCTCTACCACGAACACATTACAATGAATCCTTAGATTAAATGACCACACAAACTCAAAGAATACAATATCACACCAGTCTCTCTCTAGCATTAGAGTATGTCCACACTTGAATTCTAAGTAATCTTTTATCATGTATTACACTTTCACAATTGAAAATTCTAGTGTAAGCTCCACACAATTGTTTGTTTCATGACACAAACCATTGTTGCTTGTCAACATTTGTGCCTTGTCTATGCTAGACTTCACAATCATGTGAGTTAACACACAACTAACACCAAGTGTAGATGCATCCCAACTCACAGGTCTAGCACCTCAATGTTTTTTCGATTCTACTTTCATTGCCATAATGGTAATGGTCCAATCCATTTTTATTGACTTTTTCCATGATAAATTATTCTCCCTTCAGTATGCATTTTAATAATTTAGACAGAAGCCAGGTATTAGACACATTTTAATTTCAACCATCAGCTAAACATTCCTTAGGTGCAGCTCAGGGGATGAGGCAGTTAACTATGAAGCTATCTTATCTGTAGAGGTTGGTGCCATACAGAAGCCAGCAGATTTTCGCTATCACTCTATGTTGTTACACTTCCAGGGTGTTCTGTCAGAAGGGTTTACTGAGCACTTCTGCACAGGACTTTCCTGGATGCTGCCTGGCCTACACCCAGTAGCGCACAGCTCATGCATGGGGAGGCTTCGTATTACAGGGGAGACTCCTAAATTTAGCTTGCCCAAAACTTTTTATCACAAAAGATTCTTGTGACCTTTTTTGTGCAAGTCTCCATTCTTTGCAACTGCCCTTTGAAATGTGGCCAGGACAAAGCTCCGAGACTAGATGTGCCTGTCACTTGTCCCTTTCCATGCAGGTTTAACTGAGTTATAGTACTGGGAACGCCTGGGAGCCATCAGAGTAGCTATAGCAGCTGTGGGGGAGAGAAGAGAACCAGGCCAGGGGCACCATATGAGGCAGGAGAACCCAACCTCCTGGGCTGGAAGTGGGAGAGGGAAAGAATAGACACCCAGGCCAGGCCAGGCTCCTCTCAACTACCCTTGGACCCAACACATGGCACTAGTAGCCCATTCCCTATCTTACCCCTATATCAGCAAATATATTTAGTAGTTGAACGTTCAGGGGCCAAGCCCTGATGTTGCATGAGATGGGACATGCTGTTACAGTTGCCCATACAGTAACCGATTTTCTGTAACCTTCTCTCTTTTTAACAACCCCAGGAAATGACATACGTCTCTAGTGGTTAGAGTAGAGGGCTAGGAGTCAGACCCAGTTCCCCCCTGATGCACTGGGTGCCTTTGGGCAGGTCACTCACCTTCTGTGCCTCAGGATTGAGAATACTGAGCCACCTGTGCAAAGCACCGAGCTTCACAGCTATTGTGCTACAAAGAATAAAACTCCCCACCTTTGGAGGACAGGTGCTGGATGTGTGTGTGACAGCAACCAGAGCTCTGTGGATTCCAGCACAATCCTGCACCCATACCCAGAGCAGCAAGGGAGCCCCAGGAGTAAAATGGGGGAAAGCCCCCCAGGGTTACCAGGTTGGCCAGCCAGGGCTTCTCCAGAGACTGGAGTCTGGGGCCATGTCTACTGTACAAATGCATAAGCAGTACAGGAACACCGATATATCATACCAGCAAAGCACTCCTAGTGTGGACCTAGGTATACCAGCAAAGCTACACTTTGTACTGGTGTAGTAAAACCATCACCCTGAACAAAAGAAGCTACCCTGGTAAAGCACAGCATTGCTGGTATAGCCGCGTCTACACTGGGGCTTCTGCCGGCACAGCTCAGAGCCAGGACTCACTTCTCCACACCTCAGACAGACGTAGCTGTGCCAGCAGAAGTGTGTACTGTAGACATAGCCTGGGTTATCTGGAACCCCACGGTGAAGCTAGGATGGAAGCGTACAGGGAGGAAGGGATGAAAAGGGAGTGGGATCGACTTGGTAGCTGCTCACATTTAGTTTGCACCTTCTTTGCCACTCTGGAAAGAAACAAACGACCTGAGAAGGGAATGGAATGCAATGATTCATTACTCCTGATGTGTGATGATGGCTTAATTATTTTTCTAACTAGGAAGAGATGCTTTCTGGCAGCAGGTGCAAATTAATTCTCCACTGTTTTAAGGAGTGATCGGCCCAGGACAAGCGGAAAACTGGAAAACCTAATTAAATCGGGAGCCAAGTGGAATAAATGGAGCGAGGAGTTTGTTTGCAAGATGCTGATGGATATTAACAATTCCGGGTGAAGACACCCGGGCTCCCAGCGGGAGACTAGAGCCGCCTCGGTGCGCTCATCCCCCCAGTTGGGCCTTGACAATCGTGCAGGAGGTGTTGCGACAGTAACTAAGTGCAACTACTGTGCATACACAAAGCCAGGATTCTTTCCAGAAGAAGCATCATCCACAGCCCCACATGGCCTGAAGGAAGAAGGAAACAATTAACAGGCTGCAAAGCCAGATACGCAGGCTCCAGGAATCTTACTGGGGGTTCCTGGTCTTGTGCTCAGAACTGATGCCCCCTAAGTGAGACAAGAAAGTATCATCTAATTATTGGGAGCTGTCTGCAGATTGTCCAGTCCACTGAGCAGTGGAATCCAACAAAAAAATCTGCCCCCTCTCTGTTACCCTGGAAAGAGGGTTTTGTCTGGTTTCAGGACCTCTCTCTGGCTTCTGGATCTCCCGTCCCCATGGTTTCCTTCATGGTACTGACTGTATTTAATTAGGCTCTCTCATTTCAGATGCAGATGCAGTATTCAGTTTAAATACGATAGAACAAGGTCTATATATACACACTTTTCAAGAGATTGTCACAGCACCTACTGTACAGAACCATAAGACATACCCAACACCTAAGGGTTTTCCCAAGAGGGGGTGGGGGGAGCAGCCTGAGGCTGATTCTGAATCTTGTTAGCTCAATGATCAGAAAAGGGAGCTTATGTTGAACAGTTGCCATAGAAACAGTGGACTGTATCTACACTTTCCTAGAGTGATATTGGGGTTCAGTTCTTTTGCCTGCCCTGGCAGTCCAACGAGGCCCCATGCTGATTCCCTTGTCCACCCCATAGGTTCCTCAGTGTCCAATCCCAGTCTCAGAGGCACCCATCTCTGGTGCACAGCTGGCTGTGTGTTCCCTTTGGGTCTCACACAGCTCCCTGCTCTCCAGGAGCTCTGCTCATAGACCATTATTCACAATCAAACAGCTGCACTATATATAATGATTTCAATCGAGTCCAGCTAACGGCCACATCTTAGGGTATCTGGAAATAGAGAGCAAAGGGCTCTCCCTCGGCACTCGCTCCCCCATTGCTCGTGGTTAGCTGTGCTTTATAGAACATTTGCAAATTACATGCCAAAGACAAATAAATGACTCCATCCCCTCACCTCCACAGCATCCCTCTTCATCCCCCTCCCCCCATTACAATGCCCTGACTGTCTCCTGACACACTCCATGCACCCCCTCTTCTCCTGATTCCCCCCTCCCTCAGAGTCCCCTTTCAAGACCAGGGAGCACTGTTCCATGCCATCCGGTCCACTGCATGCTCAGCAGACTCTTTCTCAGACTTTTCCTCTCCCCACATTTTGGACCCCCAATTCCGTACCTGGAGTCGGTAGCAGATTATAATAAACTTTTACACGTAATTTGAAGTTTGCTCTGTACGCATGGGCGACAGCTCTGCGAGTGCTGGCCCGACCACAACCATAGGGAACAGGAAAAGAAAAAAAGAAAGCAAAGCCTGCCTGCCTGCTGTCCATAACCCCTCTCTCCCAGGATGTTTGGAGATCTGTGCCATTTCCCCGGTTGTACTCTTCACCCCCACTGAAAGACCCTTCTCCTCAGCCAATGCAACAAACCAAACCAAACATGGTGTTTCTAGGCCTGCCCATTCTAGGATATCATGAAGGGCTGCCCAGAGCAGGGGCAAAAGGTGCAGTTTGGCCCAGCTCCCTCCAGATTGAGTGGTGTTGCAGTCCTGCACACAGGGCTGCCGTGCCACTCAGGTTTTGTCCAGGCCCCCCAAAACCTTTATGTAGCACTTATTTATTTATTTAGCATGTGCACAGTCATCTAGCCAAGCGATGGCACCTTCAGTGGCGTGATGCAGTTCTTCTAGGCCACCACTGAACCTAGTCAGCAGGCATTCATCGACAACATGTCATCGGCTATGCTGTGCTGCAGCTGCACAAACGGGCGTCACGAAGACCCCAGAGATACTGGCTGGTTGCACAGAGACCTTGCCCAGTCCGGAATGTGCTCAACAGGGACCACTGGCGATGGGGCAGGTCAAAACCAGGTGGGCAAATTGTGGGGTCGGCGACAAGAGACTGGCTGGGGATTATAACAGATATCCATTCCTCTCACCAGAGTGTTTCTGCCCTAACATCCTGGCATGGCGGATGGGCAATGTGACGGCAAACGTGCAGCTGATGGTTTAAAAAGGTCATTGTACAGCAGCAAGTGCACTGAGTTGGCGCAAATTTCTCAACTAACTTGCCAGTGGCAACCTCTCATCTGATATAAGGAGGAGCAATATTGCTCAGAACTGGAAGCCATGGGAGTGGAGTCAGACACAGGGTGCCAGAGATGATGCACATGGTGGCATGTAACTGTTGTGACAAAGCTCTGTCCTTGCCTCCATGGGTCCCGCGTTTCCTGGAGGACTTTGCTAGCCTCAGAGGCTGTGACCCTCCACGTAACCCTTCTCTTTCTAGAGACAAGGGTTACAGTCTACTGAGCCATTTCATCATAAGCCAGCGAGGGAGGTGAGGAGAAGTTATCCTTCCTTGCACAGTCTCTGTTGTCTCCCAGTCTCAGTGATTAATCAGGGGGCAAAGGGGGAGCCCAGGCCCACCCTCTACTCCGGGCTCCAGCCCAGGGTCCCTAATAGTATCAGCTATGGTAGCTGACCTTTTAGGAACATGACATGTACAATTCCCTGGGCTACTTCCTCCACAGCAGCCCTCACTTCCTCAAGCTCCACTTCACCCTTACCTCAGGGCCTCCTTCCTTGTGCCTGATATGGTGTGTACTGCTCAGTCTCTCCAACAGCGCGACTTCCTCCCGCAGCTCCTGACATGCCCCCCCACCTGACTGACTGGGAGGCTTTTAACTAGTTTCAGCCAGCCCCTGATTGGCTTCAGGTGTCCCTATCAACCTAGCATTCTCCCTGCCTTCTGGAAAGTTCTTAATTGGCCCCAGGTATCTTAATTGACCTGGAGCAGCTGCCATTTCACTTATCCTGGTACCAGGGATTTGTTTAGCCTGGAGCTAATATATCTATCTCCCACTACTTTTCTATAGCCATCTGGCCTTGCCCAGTCACACTGTGTATCCACCAGTTTGGTGTGTGATGATCAACTCCAAAGTGGTGTGCAGTACTCCACCACTGAATATAAGGTTGCAAGAGCTGATGTCCGCAGAGTTGGAGCACGAGCACCCCATGATGAACCTGCCTGTTTGCTAAGAAGATTGTTGCGTGTCTTAATTTTAGTTGCTGTCTTCTTCAGGTGGGCATGGTAACTCAGTGTGTGGTCTAAGGTCACACCTAGATAGACCAGTTTTACTTCATGCTTCACCTTCTGACCATTCAGTTCTCGGGTTGCGCTGGAGTGATGAAGACGGAACAAACTGGAGACTGTTTTTATGATGCTTGGCTGGAGGTGCCAAGTCTTACAGTAGCCAGCTAACTTTACCGTGTCCCAGTTTAAGGTGGCATCAAGCTCATGGAACGACAGGGCCTGGGTACCGCAACAGTCGTCGTCTGTGTAAATGAATTTTTGTGACTCTGTGGTTGGCAAGTCACTGATATAAAGGTTGAAGAGAGTTGGAGAAAGCACAGAGCCCTAGGGTAACCCATTGCTCTGTTGTCTCCAAGCACTCGTCTTCTCCCCCATATGGACTCTGAATTGCCTATCGCGGAGGAACAGTTCACTGATTTCATGAGCCAAATAGAATGTGAAAATCTTTCCACAACAGCTTTCAGGGAAACATTCAGAGCAGCGGCACTTTACACCCCCTTCCTTTATTTTTAACAAACTCCCAAAAAAAACTTGCCCTGGGAGGAAATGCAGAATTTCAAGGAGATCTGTTATCTGTTTCTTTTGGCAACGGGGAGGGTGTGATGAGGTGTGGTGAGAAATTAAAGAAAAAACAGACCTATAATGGGAAACTGGCTCCAACTTTCACCAGACAGCAGCTACCCCATCTCATAACTACTCGACCAGGGGAGAGGCATTGCTCCTAGAGACAGGTGGTGGTTAGGTTTCAGCTCATGCCTATGGTGCCACTGGGGTGACACTCTTGTAATTACATGGCTACAAATGTTGAGCCTAGTTCATTTGGCCACAGGGATTCAACTCTAGGGCAGCTCTGGGGGGCAGATTTTTCTCAGCATTTGTGGTCCTGGATTAGGAAAAACCCTGGTTCTCTCAGAGGCCCAGAGAGAGCACCCAGAGCTTGGGATGCTGATTAAAGTCTCTGCAGCATCCTGCTCAGGCTGGCAAATGCAGTTCTGTGGTGCATAAGCAGCTTGGAGGCGCTTGCTGTCCGTCACTCTGACGAGCTCTTGTGCTAGCACATCCCTGGCTGCCCTGTGCTATTGCTTAGCAGACCTTAAAGCCATAGACAACATTCAGCACTCTACATTCACAGAGAGTTGCATGAAGAGAGCCAGGCAAGGCCACAGCTCATCTCGGCCACACATCTCTATCACTGTGGCACTGGGAAAAGGTGACTAGACAGCTGCTTCCAAGCCCAGAAGATGCAGAACTAAAAATGTGGGGAAATCAGCTGCAGGAGGTTAAATGGCGTCCCCCCTGCAATTCTGCTTGGTCTTTCCTCTACCCAGGAATAGTTCCACCAAATGAGCTAGACATTTATAGGTTTCAGAATAGCAGCCGTGTTAGTCTGTATCCGCAAAAAGAAAAGGAGGACTTGTGGCACCTTAGAGACTAACACATTTATTAGAGCATAAGCTTTCGTGAGCTACAGCTCACTTCATCGGGGCATGCATCCGATGAAGTGAGCTGTAGCTCACGAAAGCTTATCCTCAAATAAATGTGTCAGTCTCTAAGGTGCCACAAGTCCTCCTTTTCTTTTTGTAGACATTTATACTAGCCCCTGGCAGACCCAAAAACCTTTTGCGGATATTTAGTCCCACTCTCTTCCTGCTGCTGCTAGTGTGTAATAGCCCGGGCTGCTATCCTAGCAATGGGTACCCACCCAGAGTTCTCCTGCCATCCCCCAGATGCCAACACAGAGTTACCCTCCCAGCCTTCCCTTCCCCAATTTCTGAACTGCACCTGTGTAGCTGTTCCTCTGCTTCTCACCCCTTCTCTCTTCAATTTGGAAGTGGCAGCAATGCTGGGAGAAAAAGCCTGAATGTCTTTTTGTTTTTCTGTTTCTCCCATCATTAAATCCCCTCTTCATCCCTAGGAGTTTGGAATTACATACAAGTTAATATGTTTCTGGTTTCACCCAAACACAGCTACTTAACAAACAGGTCCCATCAATTCCATTTAATGCCTACACATGTAATACAGTTGCTGCAATTACCTGCTTCCCAAAGCCATTACAAACCACAGAAAATTAGCTGCAGCAGGTGATAAGAACATTCTTTTATAAATTCACAAAATAAGCTGATCACAGGACAGTCAGATCCTTGCCCTGCAGTCCACAGCATGCCCGGCATTCACAAGGGGTCAAGACCCTTCATCTTGCAGCCAATTTACTCCTCTTAAAGACGAGATGGGAAATATCTGTTGGGAAAATTCTGGGTTTATCCTGCTGTGTGGCTTACGCTCAAGGTCTGACTCACCAGAAAACTGGGCTCATTGTTCAAGCTCACACGTCCTGCGCAGTCAACAAGAAACTAAGCCTGTAATTAGAATGAAACCCACTAAAGCAACAAGATGAGCCCCAGAGATTAGTGGAACACTGTCTCTGACGGGCAGGGTTCCCAAGTACCTTGGCCATGTGCTGTATAAGCAGAACAGACAACTGGTGCTGGCCCACATATACATGGAGACCATGTGTCACGGAGTCCCTGGGCGATGCTCTGGAGGAACTGCTCCCCATGAAGCCAGGCAGGACTCTGGGGAAGTCTCCTCTCGGGGAGCAGCCTGTCTGCAGGACACACAGCTCACCCGGCTCCACCTTCCTGGGTCTGACCTCGGAGCATTCAGCATCCTCTGCCCCTCCGTGCGCTTCCCACAGCGAGTCCCCCGAGGCGGGGTCCTGGGGAAGCCAGAGGGTCCTGCCCCCCAACTCTGCAGTCAGATGTGACTCTCAGCCAGCCAGTAAAACAGAGGGTTTATTAGATGACAGGAACATGGTCTAAAACAGAGCTTGCAGGTGCAGAGAACAGGACCCCTCAGCTGGGTCCATTTTGGGGGGCAGTGAGCCAGACAACCACGTCTGCACTTCACTCCATGTCTCCAGCCAGCCCCAAACTGAAACTCCCTCCAGCCCCTCCGGGCTTCCTCCCTTTCCTGGGCCAGGAGGTCACCGGATTCCTTTGTTCTCCAACCCTTTAGCTCTCACCTTGCAGGGGGGAAGGGCCCAGGCCATCAGTTGCCAGGAAACAGGGTGTTGGCCATTCTCTGTGTCCAGACCCCTGCACACCCCTGCCCTCTAGGGCTCTGCAATGATCATACACCCTTACCCCACCACCTAGATACTTAAGAACTGCATAGGGGAAACTGAGGCACCCCCACACTATTCAGAGGAAACATTAAGAACTGTCCCACTTCGTCACACCATGACAAACCTGCTACACCCAAGACTCCTCCAGCTGAGCACATGCCAGAGGCATGCAGGGCAGAAATACATGGGGGCACACTAGGGTTGTCAACTTTCTAATCGCACAAAACCAAACACGCTGCCCTGCCCCCTGCTCCAAGGCCCTGTCCCTTCTCTGAGGCCCCGCCCCTGCTCCATCCCCCTCCCTCCATCGCTCGCTTTCACTGGGCTGGGGCAGCGGTGGGGGAGGGCTCAGGCTGGGGGTGCGGGCTTTGGGATGGGGTCAGGGATGAGGGGGTTGGGATGCGGGAGAGGGCTCCGGGCTGGGGCAGGGGTGTGAGCTCTGGGGTGGGGCTGAGGATGAGGGGTTTGGGGTGCAGGAGGGGGCTCAGGGCTGGGGTAGGGTGTTGTGGGGGTGCGGGAGGGGACTCCTGGTTGGGGCAGGGGGTTGGGGTGTGGGGTCCTGGCAGCGCTTACTGCAGATCCCAGGAAGCGGCTGCCAGGTCCCTTCAGTGCAGCCCCTAGGTGCATGGGCGGCCAGGGAGGCTCCGTACACCACCCTCGCATCCACGCCCCACAGATTCCATTGGTTGCAATTCCTGGCCAATGGGAGCTGTGGGTCTGGCACTAGGGGTGGGGGCAGCACGTGGAGCCTCCCTGGCTGCCCATGAGCCTAGGGGCCAGAAGGACCTGGCGGCAATTTCTGGGAGCCGTGCAGAGCTAGGGCAGGCAGAGAGCCTGCCTTAGCCCTGGGCACTCGCTGCGCCACCAACCAGACTTTTGACGGCCCTGTCAGTGGTGCCGACCGAAGCCACCAGGATCCCTTTTTGATGAGGCGTTCTGGTCAAAACACAGATTCCTCGCAACCCTAGGGCACACAGAAAGGGTTAAATCTGCCCATCAGTGAAATTCCAGAGAGAAAGAGGGGACAAAGTAAAGCAGGAGTAATGAGGCTGGTCCCCAGGGTAGAAAGGGACCTGCCTGCTTCCTTGCTTCCCTGGCACAGAATCACTTCATAGATTTCCAAGGCAAGAAGGGATCATTATGACCATCTCATCCAACCTCTTGCATACCCCAGGCCAGGGATCCCCAACCAGAGAACCTAGTGATTGCTGCAGCAATCCAAACAACTTGTGGTGGAGCTACACCATCTCTTTTAGGAAGCGAACCAGTCCTGACGTAAAGCACCCATCTGATGGAGAATTCCTAAAGTTTCCACTCAGAGGGAGTGCTGAAAAGCAAAGACAGAGTGCACGCCCACCAATGAGGAGCACAATCGGAAGCAAGGAGGCGGCCTGTTGAAGCATGGAACAAACTTCCCTGCTTCCCAGCACAGGGACCAGGCGGAGTTCCCAAAGGTTCCCAGTTACTCAAGGAAAACCCAGTCAGAGACCAGCAAAGCATGATTCTTTACCTAGCTGCCTTTTTTATAAACACTCATGGACAACTTTCTTGTATGGGAATAGAATACAGAGAAGATGCCAGGGACACTGCCCGCGTTACTATGTTGACAGCTATTCATAGAATCATAGAATATCAGGGTTGGAAGGGACCTCAGGACAGCTAGTCCAACCCCCTGCTCAAAGCAGGACCAACCCCCAACTAAATCATCCCAGCCAGGGCTTTGTCAAGCCTGACCTTAAAAACTTCTAAGGAAGGAGATTCCACCACCTCCCTAGGTAACGCATTCCAGTGTTTCACCACCCTCCTAGTGAACAAGTTTTTCCTAATATCCAACCTAAACCTCCCCCACTGCAACTTGAGACCATTACTCCTCATTCTGTCATCTGCTACCTAGTCTAGATCCATCCTCTTTGAAACCCCCTTTCAGGTAGTTGAAAGCAGCTATCAAATCCCCCCTCATTCTTCTCTTCCACAGACTAAACAATCCCAGTTCCCGCAGCCTCTCCTCATAAGTCATGTGGTCCAGTCCCCTAATCATTTTTGTTGCCCTCCGCTGGACTCTCTCCAATTTTTCCACATCCTTCTTGTTGTGTGGGGCCCAAAACTGGACACAGTACTCTAGATGAGGCCACACCAATGTCGAATAGAGGGGAACGATCACATCCCTCGATCTGCTGGCAATGCCCCTATTTATACAGCCCAAAAAGCCATTGGCCTTCCTGGCAACAAGGGCACACTGTTGACTCATATCCAGCTTCTCATTCACTGTAACCCCTAGGTCCTTTTCTGCAGAACTGCTGCCGAGCCATTTACTCCGTAGTCTGTAGCGGTGCATTGTATTCTTCCGTCCTAAGGGCAGGACTCTGCACTTGCCCTTGTTGAACCTCATCAGATTTCTTTTGGCCCAATCCTCTAATTTGTCTAGGTCCCTCTGTATCTTACCCCTACCCTTCAGTGTATCTACCACTCCTCCCAGTTTAGTGTCACCTGCAAACTTGCTGAGGGTGCAATCCACACCATCCTCCAGATCATTTATGAAGATATTGAACAAAACCGGCATGAGGATCGACCCTTGGGGCACTCCACTTGATACCAGCTGCCAACTAGACATGGAGCCATTGATCACTACCCGTTGAGTCCGACAATCTAGCCAGCTTTCTATCCACCTTATAGTCCATTCATCCAGCCCATACTACTTTAACTTGCTGGCTAGAATACTGTGGGAGACCGTGTCAAAAGCTTTGCTAAAGTCAAGGAACAACACGTCCACTGCTTTCCCTTCATCCACAGAGCCAGTTATCTCGTCATAGAAGGCAATTAGATTAGTCAGGCATGACTTGCCCTTGGTGAATCCATGCTGACTGTTCCTGATCACTTTCCTCTCCTTTACGTGCTTCAGAATTGATTCCTTGAGGACCTGCTCCATGATTTTTCCAGGGACTGAGGTGAGGCTAACTGGCGTGTAGTTCCCAGGATCCTCCTCCTTCGCTTTTTTAAAGATGGACACTACATTAGCCTTTTTCCAGTCGTCCGGGACTTCCCCCGATCGCCATGAGTTTTCAAAGATAATGGCCATGGCTCCACAATCACATCTGCCAACTCCTTTAGCACTATTCTCTAGCAACTCACAACTGGCAGCCTCACTCTGCCCAGCCTGAGATGCCAGGCCCTGAAGTCCAACTGTAAATGTTCTTTTGGAATTTTAGCAGCTACCCAGCTCCCTTCCCATAGGTGCAAATACCCGCTACTCCATCTGTGCAACAATCAAGGCATTTGCATTTGATGCTCTTGGCAAATGAATCCAACTGACATTTGCTTTGCAAATGGAAGGCGAAAGGGTGTACACAATCAGGGGTTCACAAAGTGTCATGAGGTTCACATGCCAGCCACTGGGACCCTGGGTTCAAATCCTGAAGGTGGTGATAAATTTGCAAGTCTTAGGCTACCCCTTAGAAAATGATATTTCTCCACATCACACAACCACAATGTCATTGGCAGAACTGTGTCAGCCCAGAACAGGAAGATGCCAAAGGGTGTCAGAAGTCAGGATCGAGATGCCCTGGCAGAGCTATGTTGGGGAAGACGCCTGGCTTGAGGTGGTGCTTTTAGTCACTCTGTTTCATGAGCACCAGTCATCATTTCAGGAACCCAATCCAACGACAATGGGCATCATTCCCAAGAGCCCAGAGTACCCTCCAGTGACAAAGAGGAACCCTTCCACAGAAGAACTTCTGGTAAATGTAAATTGGGAACAGCCTCTCAGAGCAGGACGCAAATCACTGTAAACAAAGTCTCTGTTGCTGTGGAAACCATTAAAAATAGATTCCCCACACTCCCCCCTTTGTGCTGGGTTTTATACAGCTGGGTTCCTTCATTCCACATTATTATTACTTTTTAATTATGAATAATTTCCTCCCTTCTATAGGAAGATGGATTAAAACTCAGAACTTTCCACATGAAGCCCCTTTAGGATGTATTTCAATATGCCAATGAAGGCAAGCCCAGATTCTGTAGTGTTTATGCCACAGGGTAAAAATCTCTCTGCAATTAACCCTTCTCATTCCATGCTTCCTCTTAGCTTCTCTTTTTCTCCACCCAGGAAGCTAGCTGGCTTTCACCTGCACCTCAACAAAGTTTGCTCAGGAACTATGACACTTAGGGTGAAGCCCCTTTCCGCAAAGGTATCAGCACAAGGCTCAAGCGCCACATAAGTCCCTCTTCAACCCTGTGGAGTTTGTGCATGATTGTATTATGGTCACCCTTGCCTGCCCGCTTCCCCTCCACTCCTGTTTGTCTGATATGACCCCTTACTCATTAGGTCCAGTTACATTTAGTGTGTATGCTCTTCAGGCCAAGGACCCTGCATCCCTTGGTTTATGAGGCACTCAGCATATCGGGTGCTCATATAATAAGAAACACCACCACTGTTGCTCAAGGCTTCACACCCACCCACCCAGTGCCCCTGGCACTAAGCTACCACAGGGCAAGGATCAAGCACAGAGAGAGGCGGGACAGGCTGCCCCGATGGGAATGGTGCTGCTATCCTCCTGTCTTACTGAGGAGCAACAAAATCCTATTTAATGGTTCTGTCCTGGAGCTTTCTTCTGAGGATTGGGATTCTCAGCCTTAACCCTACAAACCAGAGTGGGTGTTTGCAGCAATCCTCCACTTTCCTATCATACCCCTTTCTATGCAGAACTCAGTCTAGCCCAATAAAAATGTCTGCTTTAGCCCGGCTCAGCCCAAAGACCTGTTCCAAAACCTGGAGGAACCACTGAACCAACCATTGTTTGCACTCTGCAAGCCTCAGTACAGGAAACTCTCCCAATCAGGAATGATGCCAAAGGACTGGAGCACACTGAACATCTGTTGCCCAGCATCAGCACAGCCAGGAATTCAGGAAGTGATGTGTACACATCCCCCAGTGCAGCATGCCTGCTAGCAAATGGAAATGCAAGGCTCTATCCAAGGGTGAAGGAAGAGTGAGATCATGAAAGCTGCTTGGTTATCCTGTGGCAAATTATTTACCAGGCTTTAATTTTAGATTTAAGTGAATTTCATGCTGACAAAGCGTGCCAGATGGACAAACACTGGTAACCAACACTCTTTATCCCCAGGACAAAGCAAAGGCAGCAGCAGGGCAAGCTTCCTACACACTGCCCTGCCAATGTGTTTCCCCTTTGCCCACCTCTAGGGATGAGAGGAGAGTTCAGTCTCCATAGTCCATTCAGTCCCTAAACTCTGCTGAATCTGTCAAGTGCTGATTGTGCAGGTGGGTTGTACAAGGTGGGCACCTGTCCACGAGCCACTGGATTGAGATTATGAAGAGATCTCGCACAGGAGTCACTAGACAGTTGTCTGCATGGGCAGAATGACAGAACAAGTTACAAATCTCAAGAACTGCACAAATTTCAAAGCCCTCTACAAACCAGCTCCAGCTTTAGAGAAGGGAGGGAGTGCTCTGGTGCCTTCCAGAGGAGGGGGTCCAAATGGGGCGGTGTGTACCACTGGTGGTAGGTGAGCTTGATGAGCCAATCCTTCACTTCATAATTTGTCTAAGAAGGTGATACATGAACTAAAAGTTTGGGAGCCACTGTTGTAAAGCAAGATTCTCACAAGAGTTGGGGACATGATTTCATTACCTCCTGTTGTCTCTCTTAGGTCAATTTTTAGTGCACTGCCTCATGATACCCACCTGTGACGAAGCGGGACTGTTCTTAATGTTTCCTCTGAATATTGTGGGGGTGCCTCAGTTTCCCCTATGCGGTTCTGAAGTATCTAGGTGGTGGGATAAGGGTGTATGATCATTGCAGAGCCCTAGAGGGCAGGGGTGTGCAGGGGTCTGGACACAGAGAATGGCCGACACCCTGTTTCCTGACAACTGATGGCCTGGCCCTTCCCCCCTGCAAGGTGAGAGCTAAAGGGTTGGAGAACAAAGGAATCCGGTGACCTCCTGGCCCGGGGAAAGGGACAAAGCCCAGAGGAGGAGGGGCTGGAGAAAGTTTCAGTTTGGGGCTGGCTGGGGACATGGAGTGAAGTGCAGACGTGGTTGTCTGGCTCACTGACCCCCAAAATGGACCCGGCTGAGGGGTCCTGTTCTCTGTACCTACAAGTTCTGTGTTAAACCGTGTTCCTGTCATCTAATACATCTGTTTTACTGGCTGGCTGAGAGTCATGTCTGACTGCAAAGTTGGGGTGCAGGGCCCTCTGGCTTCCCCAGGACCCCACCTGGGTGGACTCGCTGTGGGAAGCGCACGGAGGGGCAGAGGATGCTGAATGCTCCGAGGTCAGACCCAGGAAGGGGGAAGCCATGTGAGCTGTTTGCCCTGCAGAGAGTCTGCTCCCAGAGAGGAGACTTCAGAAGAGTCCTGCCTGGCTTCGTAGGGAGCAGTTGCAGAGTATCGCCCGGGGACTCCGTGACACCACCCCCTTTCTTGCGCAAATCCCCATGCACCCCAGCAGAAACATGGAACCCCTTTACTTTCAGTAATGGCAGTTCAGAGGTCAGTTTCCTCTGTCACGGTCTGACTCGTAACTTTGGCCCCCAAGTAAAAATGCTGTAGAAATATTATTCAGAGCTGATAAGGCCCGAAGGGACCATAGTCTGAGCTCTTGTAGAACACAGGCCAGAGAACCTCCCCAATAATCTCTGCATCAGGCCCAGAATTCCTGTTTGAGCCACAGTGTATCTTTTGGACAGATATCAGTGTGCTTCAAGCGTTGGAGAATTTACCATGTCCCTAGGTAATTTGTTCCAATGGCTATAATTACCCTCACTAGTATAAACATTCATTGTATTTGTTGTCTGAATTTGAATAGCTGCAGTTTCCAACCATTGGATCTCATTAAGCCTTTTTCCACTAAATTAAAGAACCATCTACTATTAGAAATCTCTTCCCAATGTAGTTATACTTTTAAACCACCACCAAGTCGCTTCTTAGCCCTCTCTTGGGTAAACTAAACTCCCTATGGGGCAGGTTTTTCAGACCTCATTTTTTGTAGATCTTTTCTGACCCCTTTCCAATTTGTCAGCATCCTTTTTGAAGTATGGACACAGCATCCAGTAATGGTCTCACTAATGCCATATACAGAAGTCATGCCACTTCTCTACTCTTACTTGCATATTCTTATCATGGACATTCATCATACTCATCCTGAGTATGGGCTGCCAGGGGAAGCATTTTAACAGCCAAGGACACCAAGTCAAAACCTACTGGCCTGAGTGGATATGAAAAAGGAGCCCACTCTGGGCATGTGTCCGGGACTTAGTCACCGAGGCTGAAGAGATGTTGCTCTCTTGGTGGATGGAGGCTCTGAATCCTTTATGCTTAAAATATTGGCTATTAAAATATTTCAACAGCAGCTACAGCAAAGACAGACACGATTTGTTCTTTGCATCCAGGCCCAGGGAGTTTGGAGGGGAGCCAGAGGCATCAGTAGGGAGCCTCCTTGCCCCAATTGCTCTGGCAGTGTCAGTTTCATAGAAGCAAGCTCCCAAAACATCACACCTTGCTAGTGATTGGATGGGGAGTAAGGGAGCAGAAGTCCTCCATTCCCTCGAGCTGATGCAATTGTGGCATCAGCAGGACTTCCTCTCTCCTCAGCTTGCTCAAACAACAGATCAGGTATTTTTGTTGTGAGCAGATAGGAGGAGAAGCAACTTGTCCAAAGAAAGCAGAAATGAAAGAGCAATACCCCCAAACTACTGCAAAGTATGCTGGGAATTCATCTACACAGGAGCTTGGCAGCCAAAGAACAACAGGAACCGAGGAGTTTGTCAGGGCTTTTTAATACAGAAAGAATCTCTGGTGTGTTTCAGCTTTTCAGAATCATCAAACAGCCTGGCAGGAAGTGTGGGAAGTCGGGGGGGAAGTCCCCCCTGGAGACACCTCCCACTAACACTCCGAAAGCACCTGTGTGGCACTCGTACTACTGTGTAGCTGAAGAGTTCACCAGAGACATAATATGCAGCCTCTGCCTCGCCAGCTCAGCCCTTAAAGGCGCTAAATTCCCTCTGGTCTCCAACAAGTCTGCATTCTCATAGGACCCCCGTTGCTCCTGGACTGCAAACGGGGCATTCGCTAAAGAGCTGAGGAAGAGCAATGTTAAGCTATGTGCTCTTGGTGATGCTGCTGGCAAGCAGGCCACACTTGATTCTCTCACACCCGCAGACATCGAAGGCAAGCAATTTAATACAAGTCCCACCATACTAGCACAGACACCAGTTCCATTTGATAATTCTCCTGCAAACCAAGTGAATGAGGAGACAGAGTTTTTGTTAACATCCAGGGGCAATACTCACAGTTTGGCTGGACCCAGACAGCAAATCCACTCCGATCAGGAAATCCACTCCGATCACTGCCTTTGGAAAAAGAGAGAAGGGAAAGGTTTGTGCTGGGAATGCTGCGAGGCACAGAAATCCCACAAGTCCTCCCTTACCTCCAAAGGAGAGGGAGAAAGCAAGCAGTATCCTTCTCAGTTCTGGGTGTGTCTGGCAAGGAGAGGAGGGGGGAGACAGAACTTTCTACATTCTCAATCAGATGGGGGCCACAGCCCAGCTAATACTGCAGCCTTATTTAATTCACAGCAATTATATTTGCATTCTGCTAGACAAATAGATTTTACAAGCCCTCAGTTAAATGTGGGTAATTATGGCTGCCTGCGTCAGGGGACAGCCCTGCCCGGGCTCAGGAGGAAGAAGCACATCCCAGTTCCACTAATGCTGTAAATTAGCAGGGCAGCAGACTAATTACCAGCGATTTCATTTCCCCCCCTCACTCTCTCCTCTTTCTGTGGGCTACTGCATTCTCCCTCTCCCCCCCACTCTGTGTGTGTGTGTGTGTGTGTGTGTGTGTGTGTGTGTGTGTGTGTGTGTGTGTGTGTGTGTGTGTGTGTGTGTGTGTGTGTGTTCAGGCATATGCTGCTGTTAATGGGGCTTCTGTCACTTCATCTGCTGGTGGAGATTATTTTATCTTGGGAACCCTCTCTCAGTGTCAGACCAGAGACTTTCGACTCTAAATCATCAACGGGGGGAACAATCTGTTGTATGGCAACGAAAAATGAAAACGTCAACTTTTTGGTGGCAACTGTTGTGCTCAGCAGTGTTCGTGATGAAGGCTCTGGCACGAGAGGGGGAGGGACCCTGACAGGACCCGGCCTGGCCTGACAACTCAGGGAGCGGGATGGCTCCATGCACACATGCTCAAGGGCGGGGTAAGGCTGCAGTCATTTATTACATCATGTGCATGAAGCCGAGACAATGCAGGATTGGGACCTGCAAAGGGATGCGGGCAAGAGGATGAGAGGGAGCGAAGCCTTTAGCCATTATTAAATCTAAGTGGAGAAGGATGGAAAGTCATTGTGCGAATCCACTGTGAACAGGAGATGCCAAATCTGCTTCTGTCTAGTGTGGGGCAGAAGAAGTCCTTGGAGCAAGCTGTGGGGGACACAGTCTTCTCCCTGTACTGGGCAGAGGGAAGCATTATGGGGACAGAACCAAGTATCACGTACATGGTGCTTGATATCTCCAAACACAATACAAACACTAACTATTCTTCATACACCCCAAGAAGGAGGGAGGTCTTACCACCATTTACAAATGGGGAAACTGAGGCACAAAACAGGGGAGTGACTTGCACCAAAGGGCAAACAATGAGCTGGAAAAAGAACCCAAGAGAGTCCTGGCCCCTAGCCCAAGGCTTAGCCCACCAGACCTGGCTGTCTTCCTTCAATTATGTCCCTCCTCAGTACACAGCAGCTTTCACACTGTGCAGCAGTGGGATTTCAAAGCCAGATGTCACAAGCCTTCCTGGAGGAGGAGGAGCCAGAGAACTCCTTCACCTTGTCCCGTGGTGGACAGGGAGGAGGGTGACACCCTATGGCCCATCCCTGGGCCCCAGAGACATTCTCCCTTCCCACCCACCTGACACTTCTGCAATTGAGAGTCAATTGAACTGTACAGAATTGCTGCTCCCTGCTCCACCGTCCACACAGGCAGCACCACAATAATGATAAGTAAGAGAAACAGAATGAAATCGCCACATTCTTCAAACTGATCTGCCAAAGCAAAACCATGTAATCTAGTTTCATTAGGCCCTGTTGTCCCACAGATGACTATGTTGTCAAATATCAGGTAGAGGGATCTCTCGCCAGCTTCCTATCAGTCTCCTTCCCCCCTCCCTAGGATGCGAGAGGGAGCTTGGCTGGATGGATACAATTTCAGCCAACCCCCATGCTTGCAATGTATCCATCACCGACCTGAAAGCCTTTAGGGGGCCGAACAAGTGATGTATGGACCCAGCACTGTCCACAATGATTTATTAAAATATTACCCAGATGAAGTTAGAAAAGACACAGACTAGGGCTGCTGACTTCCAGCCCCGAACAGCAGGCGGGAGCACAGGGCTGCTGCAGCACCAGCACGAGGAAGAGGGAAGCAGAGAAGCTGCTTTCTATACCCTATGTGCACGCTGTCCTGGGGACCTCCTGGAACCCCAAGGTGAAGACAGGAAATCAGGAAGCTCCTCACAAGGCTAGGGTGAGGGCTCCAAGGTAAGGCACAGCCCTGGAGCAGAGAAGTAGATTTCAGGGCAGGGCTTGTGCCCTCATACAGGGAGTATTAGGCCAAACTTGAACAGCAGTGAGCGCTAGCTCTTCCCATCCCAGGGCTACTTGCTGGCCTAAGGGGAAAAATGTCCAGTCCCTAGCGTCGTATGCAACGTTGCTGTAGCCGTATGGGTCCCAGGATATTAGAGAGACAAGGTGGGGGAGATCACATCTTTTACTACACCCACCCTCGTTGGTGAGAGAGACTAGCTTTTTGAGCTGACACAGAGCTCCTCCTCAGGTCTGGGAAATGGACTTAGACTGTTCACAGCTAAACACAAGATGGACAGTTTAGCATAACTAGTTAGCGCATAGCCCAAGGGCCCATGCAAAGTGAAGTGGCCCGTTAACACCCCAGTAGTCATGGGACTAAAAGGGGTTAGTGGGTCACAGATTGTTACTGTCCAAGTGGACAGATGTTCGCAGTGCAAACCCACCATGCCATCAGCTCTAACTGCCTCCTCCCACCCCCCACTGGCAATCTGAACAGAGGTGCTAAGAACTGGGAGTCTGAATTCTTCTCCCATCTCTGAAGACTGTTCCCGCCAGGGCAGACCCAAAGCACACTGACAGGGAGCGCTGGTGGTGAAACGTCCTGCCTGTTCTGGGGATAACTAGAGGACTCTAGCCCCTTTCACCAGCACTGCAATGCACACAAAAATGGTTTTAAATAGCTTATTTACACTTACAGCGTTGGAGCAGCACAGCTGCACCACTTAGCACTTTAACAGACACACTCTTTGCCTTTTGGGACAGAGCTCTCCCATCGGTGTATTTAATCCACCTTCTGGAGAGGCGGTAGCTATGGCAGCTGGAAAAGCTCTCCCGCCGACACAGAGCTGCCTACACAGGGCGGCACGGTCAGTCTATGTTGCTCAGGGGTATGGATTTTTCACACTCCTGAGCAATGTAGTTACACTGATATAGGTCTGTAGTGTAGATCAGGCCTATGTCTACACTGCAACATAAGCCTGTGCCTCAGCCCAGGCTCAAGCGTACCCCCCTTGTGCCTACACTGCAACTGCACTAACCCAGGGCTCGGACCCAAGGTCCCAAGACCCTGCAGGGCTGGGGGCTCTGAGCTCGAGTTAAACTGGGAGCCAGGGTCCAAGTCCTATGGCTTTGCAGTGTAGATGCAGCCCATAGGCACTGACTCCATGGGTGCTCTGGGGCTGGAGCACCCACAGGGAAAAATTGGTGGGCGCTCTGCACCCACTGGCAGCTCCCCGCCCCAGCTCACCTCCACCTCCTCCCCTGAGCGCGCCATGTCCCTGCTCCTCCCCCTAGCTCCCAGCGCTTGTCATTGCCAAACACAACACCTGTTGCGAAACTTTACAGCCTCTGGTATTGATCCACATCATGAAGCCCAGAGTGCATTATTTTCTTCAGACGAAATGGACGGGTCAGAAGTAGATGACATGGACTGCAACTCAGCAAAGCCACAAGCACAAGGCAAGGTGTGAGGGCTCATATATCGGCATTCCAGATCCCAGTCTGTTGCGGATTTGCCAGTTTGCCCAGCCCTTGGATGGGTGACGGGAGGGGAAGGGGTTAAGGAGCCTTCTCTAACCCCACTTCATGCACTCTCTCACCCTCTGCACTCAGGGGCCTGCTCCCTCCCTGCGTCCCTAAAGGGACAGGACCATGCCTACATCTACCAGCACTGCAAGATCAAGTGTCAGAGGGGTAGCCATGTTAATTTGTATCCACAAAAACAATGAGGAGTCCGGTGGCACCTTAAAGACTACGAGATTTATTTGGGCATAAGCTTTTGTGGGTAAAAAAACCCCCACTTCTTCAGATGCATGAAGAAGTGGGATTTTTTACCCACGAAAGCTTATGCCCAATTAAATGTTAGTCTTTAAGGTGCCACCGACTCCTCACTGCAAGATCAAGGTGCTCCAACTAACAGGCTATTGCAACACTTTTTAGCTAGTGTAAACAGGCACTAAAAGGCTTCTGCTGAGTTGGGCTCTGCACTTTGCTGCTCCACCTAAGTTCCTGCATTACCTAGGTATGCTGCACATGGAGCAGAGACCTGCCGCAGCAAGTCTCAGAGCCCAGGCCTACAGACTCCGGCTACGGTGCTAAAAACAGCTCTGTAGATATTGGGCTCAAGCTGGAGCTCAGGTGCCGAACCCTACCAGCTTGAGCCCAGATATCTACACAGCTATTTTTAGCACCGTAGCGTGAGCCCCGTGAGCTGGTCTGTAGACCCGGGCTCTGACTGCTGTGGGTTTCTGCTTGCTGGGCAGATGTACCTCTAGATATCACAGTGTCCACAGCAGCTTTTCCTGAGGAAGCTCCTTCCAGCACTCAACTGACGTGGGCCAGAGCAAGGAATGGATCAACGCTTTCAGGAGGAATGGAACTCCCTCAGTATCCCTGAGGCCTCGGCTACACTCAGAGCTTAAATTCTTAAATTATTTCCCGCCCCCGCCATGCTATAAAACCGCCAGGGCCTACTGTGGGGACTGGGGACTTCAGCCGCTGGGCAGCGTGGGGCTTCTGCCCTGGGGTGGCATGGCAGGGCTCCAGGCTTCAGTCCCGGGGTGGGGCAAAGGGGCTCACGGCTTCAGCCCAGTGGGGGAGGCAGCACCAAGGCTCTGTGCTTTAGCCTGACAGGGGGTTGGCACCGGGGTGTGGGGCGTACCAGGGCTCCCCACGGGTTTGAAAATATTTACTGGAGCTCTGCTCTGGACAGCTCCGGCTGAATTTAAACCCTGGCTACCCTACAAAGGCAGCTGGGCTAG
Organism: Chelonia mydas; assembly: GCF_015237465.2. NCBI lineage: Eukaryota > Metazoa > Chordata > Testudines > Cheloniidae > Chelonia > Chelonia mydas. Next base: position 1,644,085 of record NC_051254.2, read on the forward strand.
GATCCGGAGCTCAGGAACCATTTCAGCCTGTGGCATGCAGAGAGAGAATGGGACTGAAACAATTCTGAAAACTCCTCTGGAGACTAAGTCGTGATTCCAAGGAGGCAATCCTGGCACCGCATGTTCCACAGGGGCTCATCTATAGAGAGAGCTCTTACAGCATGTACCACACCAGGTAAGCCTGGTCTGGCCCCCCACAGGCTGCCCAGGCACCCAAGAAGCACTGCCAAGCCAGACGAGTCACACAGAAAAATGTGCCGCACATACGGATATTGTATAATGGAGGTACAGCATACAAACAGGTATGCTGCATACCCTGGTATGGCTTGGCTATTTAATTACTTATGGCCCTCCTCACTACAGCATCCACAGGCCTCCCTGGACAATATATGACCCCTATCCACAGAACCACACAGGGCGTGTACAGGGATCTCCACAAAGGGTATTGTTCAGGGATGCTACATGCTCCAGGACAGCACAGCTCCACCCCCTGTTCTAGTACACTGCACAGACAAGCATGCAGCATACTGAGGTCTGCCCCAGGTCTGCCATGGACTTGTGCTTTCCCAAAGGGCCCATCCTCTCAGGGAACACCTAGCCATTTGTTTCACCCCAGATTCAGTATGTGAAACCCTTCTTAGTGCTCTGCCCAATCAGGTCCTTCAGGCCAGCACCAAGCCTGTTGCCTTCCCTTTCTCTCTCGTGCAAGAGCAGCATGTCACTGACCTGTGGGCTTGGAAAACTCCAATATGTTTACGTGACCGCTGTCCATCTAAATACTTTTAAAGCAGAGGTTCCATGTGAGTGACTCCCTCTCCCCACTCTTCCAGAAATACAAAGAGCCCATTACATTAATAATGTTCGGTAGGAAAGACGACTGAGGGACAGGAAAGCCTCAGGCTCCTGTGAGCAGCAGCTGCCAATCAGCATCACCCTTAATCATGTGTGCACTGGGTGCTAACCCAGGCCCACAGGCCCAAGGATGATTGGGAAGGCTGCTCTTTCGTGCACTGTACTCAAGTGAGCAAAGCCATGCCAGCGCTCCATCTGATCCTCATTTCCTTCCCCCTCCCTCCACCAGGTAGAGCTTTTGTCTCTTACCTTCCAATGCCCCTATACACCAACAAAGGGACACAGCCCTCAGCAAAGGAGAGGGTCAGAGCAGGTCTGATGGGTTGGGTAGGGAGTCCCAGGCTGAAGGCACCTGCAGGCCCTAGCCAGGCTGCTGGCACTACCTTAGAACAATGCGCTCTCACAGCTATGGGACACGCAAAGATTTGCCTGGGAGGGAAGTAGAGCTTCAGCTGACAACAGCTGCAGTGTCTTTTGCTCAGCTTTGATCCTGCTACGGGGGGCATGGGCAGGACTTTGAACGTTTGGGACAGCTGATCAACTCTCACCCCACTTCACAAGGGAATAGAGCTAGCTGAGGGCATGTGTCTGTCTAGGCACTCAGCTTACCCCAGAAAGCAAAGCAGGGCATGGGAGAGGGGCGGGCGTGGGAGGGAGTCAGTCATGGCAATGGCAGTGGGAGCTATGATTTATTTATTAAAAGCAAAAATTAGATATCCCAAGAGAGAAAGAGAGGAGACTCAGGGTTATCCGGGCTAAACGATGGGGCCATGTGCTTTGAATTGGCAACTGTTCCAAGACCAGGAAGTAGGGGCCACCAATGCACACCCCTGAGAGAGAATGGACCATGTGTCATTCTGGCTTCATCCTCTTAGCAGCTGGAGAATCATTGTTTCCCCTTATTTAAAGGGCACTGATCTAACCCCTGGGGTTTGAACAAAGCAGGAATTTATTTACTTAACCCAAATTCACTGTATTTTCTACCTGATCAGAATAGGACTCTCCCTGCTTGGGTGCCAGGACCCTCAGTGAGGTCTAAAGCAAGTGAAAGGTCCCAGCTTCATCTTAATGACTGCACCCTTTATAAAACCCCACCAGGCTGCACTTCCTCCCCATGCTACCAGCTTCAGCACCTGCTGCTTCTGACACATGCAGCAGAGTTTTTCCCAGAAGCCATGGGAGACAACTGGGGAAGTTGTTCACACCAGCATCACAGTCTCTTTACACAGTACCATGCGGGAGCTGGTGCTTTATACACCTGCAGGAGCATAACATCTCTGCCCCAAAGAGATTACAATGTGGACTAGCCAGACACAGCAGGGCAAGCTGACCATGCCAGAGGAGAGACTGGCATTTGAAGGCTAAGTGGCAGACGGGGGCATCATACAAAGGGGTTTAAAGAAGTGAGGTAGGGCACTTGAAATTCAACATAAGGCCCTACGTGCTTAGGTGGGACTTCAGTGGTGCCTAGGCCTTGTTCTGGCCCTTTGCACAGGGGCATGTCGCCTCAGTAAACATGAGGGAGGGAGGAGTATGGGCTGGGAGTGAGACACACCTCCAAATAGGTGGAGGCAGAACCCAGTTTTGTGCTTGTCCCTAGCACTTTGTTCTGCCAAACCCTGTTCTGGGCGAGGCCTGACCTTCCATGTCCCTGCATCATCCTGCCCAACCTGCTGCCTTTCCATTATTTTAATATTACTGCTCACGTTTTCCCTCCATCGAAGCCAGGGCTGCCAAGGTAGAAATTTTGCCTGATGAAGTGTCCCAGTGGCTGTGAAACGGGAGCCGGGCATGATAGATTGCAGGAATAAAGCTGAGAGAAGGAAGAGACAGGCAATCGGCAGGGACTGTCTGTAAATCTTGGTTCTGATGGGGCCGGAGATGAGCTAGTTAGTTTATGGGTGGGTGGGGGAAGCAGCAGAGAGGATAAGCTGATAATGAGAACGATGCCTGGTTTCTGATCCTGCCCCGCAGCTGGTGTAGGATCCTGGCTGGCAGAGAGAGAGAGTGGAAGTACGCGAATGCACCACTGCTTTTTAATGAAAGCAGGTAACAGACTGAACATCTAACACACCAGGTTTCTCCTCCCTTTTTTCCTGGGCTCGCCCCTTTGTCCCCAACCTGCTCCGCCTTCTCCAATTGGCACAGAGCGGGAGTGATCTTACAGCAGTGCAGCTGCATGGGTACAGCTGTGCTTCCATAAGGTGTCTGGAGTAGACATGACCTAAGTGGCTATTCACCCTCCCCCATATACACAGCAGAACTATATTTCCTTCTCCACACAGACATGACCTGCTGCTCTGCTCCTAGGTGGTGGGACTCTTCCCTCTCTGCATGTCTCCGGAGAATGGGAATATAATTGCCTTCCCATGCACATATGTGCATGCATAGCGTCCAACAACTCGGTCCCCGTTCACGCTTTCCCTCGTGGTAGAAAGCACACAATACAAGCTGAGTGAGATGCTCTGCCCCTGAAACAAGCATTTCCTCTTGGACAGCCTAGCGCTGTCTTGTATCTTCAGGAATTTAGACCTACATGGGAACTACCCTTTTCTTTTGTATCAGACAGCCACACATTCTTGCACAGAGCACTCACCCTACACTCAAAACAAATTACTCAAAGATGGGGCTAGAGCATGTCTCTCTCTCTCTCAGGCAGAGCGCATCCTCAAACCCTGACAGACCAGAACCACTGCCCAGAGTAGTCTGCACAAACTGATCACTCCTGAAAGTGCTGGTGAAATGCCAGCCACGTGGCTCTCAGTGTTAACCCTACCCAGCCTGCATTCGCACTGGCAGGGGACGTGGTCTAGTCTTTACAACAAAGGAATGGCAGTTAGGACTCCTGGGCCCATATTTCTGAAGGTATTTAGACGTTGCTGTGCTCAGCATTGCAACAACTAACTGATTTTGGAGCCTAAATCTCATTTTCAAAAGGGATTTAAGCACTTAGGAGCCAAAATCCTATTGACTGTTGATGGGATTTAGGCTATGTGCCTAAATCCCTTTTGAAAATGAGTTTGGGGCTCCTAAATCAGTTAGGCATTGCAACACCAAACACAGCAACCATTAAATACTTTTTAAAACTGGGCCTTGGTTTCTACTCCCAGCTCAGTCACTAACTCAATCTGTGCCTCTGTAAATGGAGCAACATTCCCTACCTCAGAGGGAAGCTGGTGTGGCGTAATTCACAGCTGTTACAATGCTTTGAGATCTTACCCACTATCGGATCTAAGCACTGGCCTGGAATGGAAGGGGCTCTACAAGGGAAAATTGTCATTACTGTTTATACCTTTGCCAGTGCTGCCTGCATGCCTACACCGCTACTGAATGCAAGGCCAGGGCACTGGGCTGAGGACAGCCAGACAGACCAGGGGCAGGCCAAGAGCCTGGGGTCAGGGTTAGTCCAACACTTTCAGGGTTAAGTATCAGAGGGGTAGCCAAGTTAGTCTGGATCTGTAAAAGCGGCAAAGTGGCACCTTATAGACTAACACTTTCAGGGTTGTTTTATTCTTCCTGAATTCACTGCTGCAAGTAAGCCTGCACATCCACTAGCCACGTGCAATATGCAAACACTGCCCCTTTCTTCCCACAGCTTGCATGATGTCAAAGGAACACAGCCAGGATCAAAATGGACCAGCTGCCAGGTATCATGGCAGAAAGAGGCAAGGTGAATCAGGGTGGGAGCTGGAGCAGCCTCTGCAAAGTAATAACTGTGGCAGCAATAAGAATTTGTCAGGCACTTCTCTCCCTGCTGTCAGGATGCCAGGTAAGGGTGTCCTGCTCTGTTATGAAGATTGAATGCCAGCTGGTGTGGCCTTATTATTACATGTTAGCAACTACACTAGTGAGGTGCATAAGACACAGGTCTGTGGATGAGATTAAATGCAGGGACCTGAGACAGGTAGGGGCGCGCGTGCGCATGTGTGTGTGTGTGTAAAAGGATGGAGGGAGAGGCAGCAATAGAAAAATGAGGGGATGGACCAGACTGCCTGAAGGAAAGCTCAGTGTACGTGTGCGAGCGCACATGCACACTCACCTCCCCTACTGATATGTCAGAATGATTAAATACAGAATGCAGGCACCATAATGGTTTCATCAACTTCGCTACTTTTTATGAGAAATTTGTTCCAATCCCTTCACTCTCCCTGGCTGCTGTCATTTTAACAGATGCCAAACCAGAAGGAATAATAATCATGATAAGAAAACTTTGAACCACAGCAAGTGACTTCCCAGAGAGGTGGACAGGGGATCCGAAAAAACCTTTTTTGCAGGCAGCTCAAGAACTACCTGGAGATAATGTAGGGGCCTCTCTGCTGAAATGTTCCAGCCCAACATTCAGTGTTGCAATGAGACACTCCCCCACAACCGAATTCCGGGTGTAGTTTAGTGCTCACAACACTGAAGGACACACTGCTGTGGTGAGAACCCCATAGCTCCTATACTGCCCCCCAACCCATCCCGGAGCACTCTTCTGTTCCAGTCCCTGGTCCAATTCAGCTCTGTCAACATATCTCAATCCTACTGTGCAGCAACCCTGCTATCCTAGTTCAGTCCCGCATGGCTTCTACTCTGCACCCCGCCACTCTGCTGCTGCCCTCAGTCTGAACTTGCAGCTCCCTTTGCTATTCCATCCCTCAACACCCCACCAAACCTCTGGTGATGCCCTGTCAATCCTGACCTACAGCCCCGCTGCTATTCTAGCCCTGGGGTCCCCACACACAGCTCTGCCAATGCCCCTCCACCTCAACCCATCTGACATTGCAATCTTGAACTCCCACAACTCGCCCACCCACCTCTATTATGTCCTACACCCCTGTTGTCTGACTCCTTCCAGCCACAGCTTTGCCACTTAATCCCCTGTTGTTCCAGTCAAGAACAACTCGGAAGCAGTCTGAGCCAATTGGGACGGTTCTAGGATATGCACACAAGAGCTAAGGTCAGAACTAGCCAACTCATTTCACTCCTGTCAAGGTTTAAGCCCAAGACTTGAGCAGTGACAAACTAGATCATTAGTTCAATGTGCTCCACGGCACCGCCTCCTTCCTAGCACTGCTCCATTCATAGGTTTTCAGGCCAGAAGGCACCTTCCACAGAACACAGGACAGAGAATTCTACTTCCTGAATTCAACATGGATTTAAGTACACAGTAAAACATCATACGTGCTAATGGTGACTAGGCAGCCTTCAGACAGCCCTGCCAGTTAGCAAGTGACAGCAGAAATCACCACCCAAAGGAAGGGCAGGCAGGCTAAATGTGAAATGCAGGCTCTGTCCGGGAGTGTTACAGCCACACTGCATGACCAGTTCCATGTCCTCCAACAAACAACACAGTAAACAGGGCTGCATCCTGGCACCAGAACAGGGCAGAGATCCACAGGAGGTGGGAACAAGCTGCTCAGATCTGTTTTTTACCTGGCTAGGGTTTAGAAACAGGCCATTATCCCCATAGAATGTATTTGTTTGGGAGTTTGGTCTCCTCCCAGAAATGTGACCCAGCTGATGTTGGTGAATGAGGTGCTTAGACCTCATCGAAACAACCTTTCCAACCCAATTTCCTAAAAAAATAAAAAATGTTGGGGGTGGGGAAGGGAGGAGAATAAACAATTGATCCATCAGTTACAGTGGGACCTAATCCTCAAAGTAGCAGTCCCGCTACAGAGACTCTTTCCAATCGTTACTAGAGATCTATGTACCAAAGGGCCATCTTCCTGACAGGTCTTCACAACCAACATGAAAGGAATACAGGTCCCTTGGAGCCCAGGGAGTGAAAATGATGATCCCCATTATCCCAGAAATGCTCCTTTCCTTGGGGACACATTTTGATGGTGGTTCAAAATCCAGATTGATCTTGATCTGACATTAAAACTTTGTACAGTCAGGGAAAGATGTTGCCAGCTATGCATGTCTCAGAAAGGACTTGCTAAATCTGCCTCTTTCATGGGCCTTCAAACATTCACAGAGCTTCACTCCTCATGCCCAGCTATGCCCTGATGAAAGCTCCCAGAGCCATAGCAAAGGACAGGAAGCATCTCATAGGCCTGAACTAACCCTGACATCTTCTTAGCCAGAGGGAAGGGAGAGATCTGGCTAACAAGCAAGAGCAGAAGTAGAAAGTTTTTGCTCCTCCCAGCTGCAGTGCAAAGCAGCAACAGATTAAGATGCATTGCTGGAAGAGGAGGCCCCCCCCATGGGCCTCTTCTATTTACACATTTCATGCAGCATTTCACACCTCTGAATGAAGGCATCAAATAGCCTTCCAGGCTGCTCTGCACTTACTAACTTATCTGATCCATAGGCCAGTCTGCCTGTTGGGGTGGGGCTAAAAGAGAGCAGACAACTCAGTTCTACACACTGACACAGGTGGTGTCTCCTTTGAGGTCTGGGGGAAGAACTACAAGGAGAAGTGAGCCAGAGACTGCAGCCCATCAAAGCAGCAAAGCAGGGACCTTCACACATTCAGAGAACTTTGTAGAATTTTTACTGGACCGGACTGTCTCTGCCCTGTGCCGATTGACTGTCTGCTCCAACCCTTGCCCTCCATTGCAGTCTCTTCACTTCAGATTCACTCCACACCTGTCCCCCTCATCTCTTCTCCCCTGCCCTGTCCACTACACCCACTCCCATTCCCTTCAGTGTCCCCCCACCTTCACTTTTCTTTCCATTTATCTGCTCTCCTTCTAACTAAACACATCCCAATACATACATTAAATTACATTAACACACCATTTGGTGCTCCCACAGTGCTCCCTCCGTTATGTGTCACATCCCTTCTCCCATCCTGTGTCTGGGCTATATAGACTGTAAGCTTCTTGGGAGAGGGACCATCTGCTACTCTGTGGTTGTACAAGGCCTAGTACAATGGGGCCCCATTCTTGGTTGGTCCTTACACACTACCGTAACGATCATCATCAAAAATACATTTGCAAACACACAACCAGTGTAGTATTGGGCATGTTTCCTCATCCATACACTGAGCGTGTGCACACACCCCCAGGCAGGACAAGGACATTAACTCAAACAGCTATTGCAAAGTTGCTGCCTTGATTTTTTCCATCATGGGCCCTTTGGGAAAGGAGTAAATGAGAAGCCTCACCAATGTGACCATGGGACTCAAAAATCACTTTCCCAGCAGGCTGAACAGGGTGGCACTCAGCAATGAAATGGGGCACCCACATGCCAAATACATTCTCATCCCCATCTCTTCCTCCCCATCCCATACCAGATACCAGGTTTCAGTTGCAGCTGCACCTCCTGGAAGCAAGGCCATTCCAAAGGCCCTGTTCCCATGCCTCCTCCCTTCCCTGAGACCATCCAGCACAGGCTCTCTCCCAAGCTGCTTCCTCCTCTACAGTTTGCAAACTTTGCATAATTGGCAATTAGCTCAGTATTCATCATTTAGTTAAACATCAGGTTTCAGAGTAGCAGCCGTGTTAGTCTGTATTGGCAAAAAGAAAAGGAGGACTTGTGGCACCTTAGAGACTAACACATTTATTTGAGCATAAGCTTATGCATCCGATGAAGTGAGCTGTAGCTCACGAAAGCTTATGCTCAAATAAATTGATTAGTCTCTAAGGTGCCACAAGTCCTCCTTTTCTTTTTAGTTAAATGTGACTACCTAGTTGCCTGTATTGCAGACACCCCAGCCTCTCTCCTACACCCCCCACGGGCGGTCACTCGGTGGGGAAGCATAGGGCTGGGGGCAGGAGGTACACCAATGACCATACACCAGCCCTGGAGAACTGCAGAGGTCAGTATAAACAGTGAATACCAAGACAAGAGCAGCCAAGTGAGTGGAGTCAGGAGAAACCATGACGAAGAGGCAACGGAAGGTTTAAAGCCATAAATCAGTGCACACACTTGCCCTGTCCCTGACAGGCTGTTACCCTGCCATTATTTAGCAAGGTCAGCACACTTCCACTACACAGCAGAACCTCAAAGTTACAAACTGACCTGTCAACCACACACCCCATTTGGAACCGGAAGTATGCAATCAGCAGCACAGTACAGTGCTGTGTTAAACATAAAACTACTAAAAAAATAAAGGGAAAGTTTAAAAAAAGATTTGACAAGGTAAGGAAACCATTTCTGTGCTTATTTCATTTAAATTGAGATGGTTAAACATAGCATTTTTCTTCTGCACAGTAAAGTTTCAGAGCTGTAATAAGTCAATGTTCAGCAGCCTGTAAACTTTTGAAACCACCATAATGTTTTGTTCAGAGTTACGTACAACCTCCATTCCCGAGGTATTCGTAACTCTGAGGTTCTACTGTACAACCAGCCTGCTCATTAATCAACCACTCATTAGGCTAATCACAGCTTTCTCATTTCCCACTGGGGGGCGAAGGGGGGCAGAGATGTCAGCACAGCAGAATGTCAGGCTCAAAATGCAACTGAAAGTCTGGGAGACAGGAAATTTCCTGTACCAACCCAACCACACAGGGGCAGTAGTGCCCACCCCTCCCAACACCAGGCCTGGGTACTCCCAAGCCTCTCCCAGCACTGCATAGCGGCAGGTAAAGGTGCAAATGCCTAGAGACAAAGGGACACAGAGGAAAATAGGCAAGGGCAAGGCAATGCGCTGATATGTTTCGAACAGAGAGACCCAGAATCTGCTGTTCAGAAGTGGAACTAGCGAGCTGCTCACCTGAAATTCCCCAGCCCATTTGCTGTACTGTTCCCAAACCCTCCTGCTGGTTTTTGTCTTCTACAAACTCTTTGGAAAAAATCTACAAAACCTGATGCAGCCTCCCCTGCCCTGTCCCCTTCTCCCGCGTCCCAGTCAGACACCTTCCTAGCTTGCCTCTTCTAACCCCAGTTACCTGCCCCAGGTTTCTTCCCCTCACAATACAAACATGCCTTGTGCACCTCTTGTGCACCCCACTCCACCAATTAGCATCCTATCTCAACTCACTGAGCCTGCAGTCTGCAGCCACCTGTTCCCCAGTCTTCCCTACCTCCCACCCCAGCCTGTCTCTCTCACCCAGCTGTTAGGTCTCTTCTTTCAGATTGTAAGCTCTCTGGGGCTGGGACCGGCATTTACCACGTTGCAGTGGCACCCAGCACAATGGGGCTCCGATCTGGCTGGTCTCCATGCACCACCTCAATACATGTCTAATAAATATTAACTTATGAGACAGGGACTGCGTCTTCTCTCTAACTCTGTACAGAACCAAGCACAATGGGGCCTGAGGCACAGTCAGCTGTGCACACCACCACCACCATGCGGCAGGCGAGTGTGTGCACTCACACCTCAACATCACACCCAGACACACACGTATGGGAAGAGCATACACTGACAGGCCATTCAGAATTAGTTTTAGCTTCTGAATTGGCATTCAGATGACCAATCAGTGTTTTACAAATCAATATTCTCAGATGTCAAGGCATGTTTTCTGGGAGTGCTTGCGTGGGGGTGATCGGTGGGAGAAGTGAGGGATGTGTCGTGCAGTGAGCATGCGGACTGAAAAGGTGAAAGGAATAGAATGCCCTTCCCAGCTGCAAAGCCAAGTTGGCTCAGTCCTGATCACAGGGTAAGGACTAGAAGCCGTTGGGAGGAGAGGGCTGATGCCCACTGAGTGGCTAGCAGGATTGCATGGTCAGGGTTCCGTGCTGACTTAGGCTTGATTTGCCACCATCCTGTACTTTGTGTGTTTACACTCACTCTGCACAGGGGTAAGTAAAGAAGTTACCAAACCAAAATAGTAGCATCTTACATCCATTTACCCCAGGAATAACTGACACTATCAGGCAGTTGAGATCCAAGCAGAAGGATTGCCCCTATGCTGGAGCTCATCTCAGCTCTGGATGACATGATATTTAAGGGCCAATATTTGTTGGAAACTAAATTTGAACATCTGGACGGCAAATAAGAAAAAAATGCATTGGGAAGTTTGAGTTTAAATGTCTTCACATGCTAATGCATACACCTCATTGCTGCCCGTGTGGGTAACAATCCCTTAAAGAGCCCAAGGAGCCCTTCTCTGTGATCTCTGGCCCTAACATGCACGGGTGCATTTCTCAGCCTCATGCCCATAGGAGCAAGGGCAAGCTGCCCTAGACACTGGTACAGCTACCAGCAGGAACACCTGCTGTGAATAAAGGCTCTGGGAGCAGCTGCCATTCTGGCGCTTTGCTCCCAAGAGCCTTCGGGTTTAGTTTAGCCTGCTAGTGGGAGGAGGGCAAGAGACCGCACTTAGCTTACTTCAAAAATAGATCAGACACTCTGCCATGGAGCCATTTTATTACAGCCGCCTCAGGTGTTTGGCTGGTGACACCTGTGAGAAAACTTTTCTGCCTGTATTTGTAAAACCGGTGTGGAGAAGAATGGACAAGGATAGCACAACCACCATTTTTAAGGAGAGCATCTCTCTCAGACATCCCCTCACGTTTTGCCTGTAGCACCAGAGATCTCTATTTTATGGTTCTATAACGAGAAATGGTGAAAATCAACTTGTTCATATATGTTAAGGACTCCTCATACAAGCTCCTTAGCTGGGCCCCATGCTCTGTGCCTGCTACTTCCCCTCCAGTTCTCTTTAGCACCTGCAGCCCTCACTACTGTGACCTCTCCAGGCCACTTTGCAGTTGGCTCTGTCCCTTACAGTTTAGGCACCACCCACCCACAGAGTTGGGGTTGAACTCCTACCAAAGAACACTCATCAAAAAGACACAAAGCAAACAGCAGGGGACAGAACAGCAAGACAAACCATGAAACAAAGTCCTGCCTATGCTTCACCTTGTAGCAAATGCCTCAGCATGGATACAAAAGCAGCTCCACAGCCCACAGCCCAAGGACCAGTGCTAGCAATGGAGTCTTCCATGGCTGCAGTAGGGTGTGGTGAGGAAGATGCGGTTACAGCTGTGCACAGGGTTACAGGGCACTGAGTGCAGAGTGACAAGCCAGGGGCAAGGCGGTTCCATCTTTGTGCTCAAAGCTCCTGTTGCTGATGCCACCTCGTGTCACCCTTAAATGTCAAGCTGAGTAGTTTCTGCTGCAGACCACACGACTGGCTGGGCAGGGGAAGTCCTCCATGGCTCAGGACATGCCTTCCGTTTCATGGGGGAGGCAACGAGGGCTGGAGAGAACACGCAAGAAGGGCTTCTTAAAAATGGGTTCTTGGTGTTTCTGGCAATCTGTTTATTTTGTTGTTATTTCCTTTCTTTGAAATGCTAATCAGGGAAGCCCCACACTCCTGAAAGGGCTTTGGATATGGAGCCCCTTTTTTGAGGGTAGGGGTGGGGGAGAAATGGGGAAGGCTCCTTAAAACCCTTGATCATCAGAGATAAGAAATACAGGGACATTTCATGTCATGAGGACAGTGGTTCCTTAGGCTGCAGGTGGGAAGGAAGAGTGGGTACAGAGCTCTAAACATTCCTGTGCCCAGAATTAAGATGGCTTTTTTCTGTATACAAACGCACCACTAGAGGGCATCACACACTTCACAGTCAAGATCCCTTTCCTCATCACATCTGTCCCCCTTTCCCATGTCTGAGTCCCACTGCACTGTAACCAAACTGATCAGGACGGGCCACTAGGACCTACCTGAGCCCAAAGGTCTGGGAGGGTCCGAGGGGCCAAAGAAGCGGTTCATGTGCTCAGATTCAGTCCTAGGGATATGGCAGGAAGCAGAGGTATCACAACAGCAAACCTGATGGCCTTAACTGACAGAAAAGTGACTAGAGGGTACTCCATCTCTCACCACCACGTCAGAATAGCTGCTGATTGTTTCCCGCTTTGTTCAGGTTCTTACACCACCACATCACTATGGAATCAGATCTTCTAATTGGACTTCTCTGCATACATGTAGTACCACACACCGTCACAGGCCACCACCCAATGGGGTTCCCCCTCCCAAACCTTCTTCTAATATTTGAACTGATCCAGTCTGATGACCTAAGCCCTAGACCAATGGTTCTGAATTCCCCAGGGTCACTGGATGGAGCTGCGGGTGCCCTGGGCCCTCCGGTCCAGCTTGAAACCTCCAGCCAATAGCAATGCTATCCACAGAATGCAGTGTGCCCATCTTCCATGACCAGTCCATGCGCTTATCCTGTGGGAGGGCAGCTCAGCACCACCGATGCTGTGTGTGTCACACTGAAGGATGCTGCAGTGGGAAAAGCACCTCGAGATAGGATTTAATAGAATTCTCCAACTTGGCCCTGAATGTGGCAGCTGATTTATTGTACCACATTCACCCTCCTTTTCCCCTCCCCACATCCCAACATACAGTCGTGCCTCAAAGGGGGGGAGGGGGGGGAAATTACTAGACCAGTTTCCAGCTCCACCAGAACTTAAGTAGTAATCAGCGGGGGGCGGGGGGGTGTCACCTTTCTCTGGGCAAGGCTCCGCTCACTCGGCTCCTGCTGTCATGAATACTGGATACGTACTTAGAAAAACAGAAAGACAGCTAAAGATTGGCGTATTGATTGGGGACAGCACCAGCTAAATTGGAGGCTCAGTTCTGTCTAGATGGGGGTTCAGCAGCACCGTCTGACTGCTGAACAGAAAAAACAATCGATTGGTGTCCAAAGACTCTTGGTGGGCTGCATGGGGAAGGAAAGCAGAAAGAATTAGTAAGAGAACAAGAAACAGAGCCTGAATCCATATGCAGGACACGCCACTAGAAAATCGCTGCTACTCGCCTTCCCCTCACTCCCTGTTCATCAAGCCATTTTCTCCCCGCTGCCTCAGTGCTGACTGAGTTTGCAGCATGGTCACCAAACCTGTTTTGTCAGGTTGTTAAAATATCCGAGGAGGAAGCCGATCTCCCACTGCTGTTCCCCTCGCCAGGTGGGAGGGAAGGGCTGTAGAAGGCCCGGGAAATGCTGCCTCTGTCTCTCCCCCTTTACCTGGTTGCCATGCTCACCCCAGGGAGGTGCCGTTACAACAGCTGGGAGGGTCAGATCAAGGCTCTCACCTTTTTCAAGGGCCCAACCAGGCAAGGTTCTTTCTGCTGCGAAGGACCTTGGACTTGTGGGGATCACTGTAACTAGAGGAGGAGATGGAAATTCCAAAGCAGCTTCCTAGGGGCTGCTGGGGTGCAAAGGGCTGTTTGAGCCCGTCACTAGGAAACCTGCCCTTAAGCTCTACAGGAAGAATCCAATAAATGGGCCCTGGGGGCCAAGGCAGAAGCCATTGGCTACAAGGCCTTGCCCAATGTCCCAACAACCTCATTAAGATGAGTCACTCCCACTCCAAAATCACAGCACACTAATGTGACTGGATTTGTCTTGGTCATAGGTCACAAGCTTAAGTGACAGCCTTTGTGCTAGGAGACATGCGGTCACGGATCCACAGGGTTGGTGCCACGCCCCCAGCTTTGGAACAGTCTCTTGGAGGACCCCGACAGTGTGTCAGCTCCTTCCTTCAGGGCAGGCCATGCAGCCGCATTGCCTCCTGAGACTGAACCTCTGGCTTCAGCACTCCTTTTTCACACTGAGTTCCATTCAGCAATTCCCACTGAGCTAGACACCTGCTTAGAGACTTGGGTACTTTCAGCATTAATGCACCTCACCAATTATTCACAGTGACACTCAAGCAGTGTTTTCAAAACAGTCAGGTTTATTAGTCACCTGCCACACAGTTCCGGACATCTTCAGGTTAGCACAGAGAAATGAAGGTTACAGCAAAGTCCATTCTGGTCAGCCCAGAGCACAGCCAAGCTGCAGGGAACTCCATTTTAAGACTCTGGCCAGGACTAGACTACAAAATTATGTCGACCTAACTCATGTCAGCGTACACCTACCGCAGTTATTAAATCGCTTGTGTGCGCACACTTGGCTCCTGTGTCAGCTGTGCGCATTCTCACCAAGAGCACTTGTATCAATTGTACTGCCAGTGTGGGGCATTGTGGGACGGCTCCTGGATGCCAGTAAGAGCCAACGTAAGCAATGCAGTGTCTATAGTGAGACTGCGTCGACCTACCTACATTAACTGTTACTCTATGCTGCTTGGGGAGGTGGTGTTACTAAATCAGCATGGAGAGGGAGAGAGCTGAATTTAAGTGAAGACGCTTCCACAGCTACATCGATGCAAGGCAGCCAAGGTTGACCTAACTGTGTAGTGTAGACCAAACCTGTCTCTCTTCTGTCTGAACTCCTTAGTCAGTTCCCAGCTGACAGAGCAACCAGCTTCCTCCAGAAGCCAACACTTATCACCCCCACCTCACACCTCAGTCAATTGTTCTCAAACTGGTTTCAGAGTAACAGCCGTGTTAGTCTGTATTCGCAAAAAGAAAAGGAGTACTTGTGGCACCTTAGAGACTAACCAATTTATCTGAGCATAAGCTTCCGTGAGCTACAGCTCACTTCATCGGATGCATTCCACACTTCTCAAACTGGGGCCTTTCTTTGCTCAGCTTCCCTGCTGAGAGGTGGGGAAATCCATGAGTCATTACAGCATGCATTGCCTCTCTGGGTTGATCTGGGTTGGTTTCAACTAGTTCCTTAATGACTTTTCATTCTACCCTGACAAGAAGGTGACACACACATATGTCTCTCCAAGTCTGCTCTGAGAGCAAGCTTAATCTGTTTTCCCCCACTGGGTAGGCATGCAACATATGGCGGAAACGGAGGCATAGATATAGGGGCATAAACATTTTTTTAAAAATTCCCATTTCAACACATAGTGTGGCTGATGTGATTAGGCCCTATCAGTGGCTCGTTCATCTGCACATCTACCAATGTGATATAAGCCATCATGTGTCAGCAATGCCCCTCTGCCATGTACATTGGGCAAACTGGACAGTCTCTACGTAAAAGAATAAATGGACATAAATCAGATGTCAAGAATTATAACATTCACAAACCAGTCGGAGAACACTTCAATCTCTCTGGTCACTCGATCTCTGACCTAAAAGTCGCTATATTACAACAAAAAGACTTAAAAAACAGACTCCAACGAGAGACTGCTGAATTGGAATTAATTTGCAAACTGGATACAATTAACTCTGGCTTGAACACAGACTGGGAGTGGATGAGTTATTACACAAAGTAAAACTATTTCCCCATGTTTATTCCCCCGCACTGTTCCTCAGACATTCTTGTTAACTGCTGGAAATGGCCCACCTTGATTATCACTACAAAAGGTTTTCTCCCCCCCGGCCCCCCTCCTGCTGGTAATAGCTCATCTTAAGTGATCCCTCTCCTTACAGTGTGTATGATAACACCCATTTTTTCATGTTCTGTGTGTATATAAATCTCCTCACTGTATTTTCCACTGAATGCATCCGATGAAGTGAGCTGTAGCTCACAAAAGCTTATGCTCAAATAAATTGGTTAGTCTCTAAGGTGCCACAAGTACTCCTTTTCATTTCAACACACATGCCTACAGCACAAAACCTGCCTACAGTATAAACTGTGAGTGCCTCATGGCAGAGACCATCCCTCTTTGATTATCTAAATACTGCACATCATGGATGCTATCAGGGAGAAATAATTCACACAGAGGCAGAATTTGCTCAAGAGATTCCTCAGGGCTGGGAGAGCAGGTGGGGGGGCCTGCATGCCAGGATCGGGCACAGTGACAGAGCTGGGACAGAGCTGGTGGGGGGGGGGGGGAGTGGGGGGAGAGGAGGTTGCCAGGACTAGAACAGAAGAGGGGGCAGCCTCAAAAGAGGAAAAACATTGTTAAACCACCTTCCAGCTCCCCCAGGATTCAGAAATTTCTCTGTGTTTGTGCTCCCCTTTTCCCAGACAGATAGAGGAGCATGGGCAGAGCCAGGAGAACCAGCCCACATTGCACCTGCCTCTAGCAAGGGCTCTTGATGTTTTGCTTTCACATGCACCACAACTGACTCACACTTTTAAAAGTAAAATTAGGAGTGGGGGGGGAGAAACAGAAAAAATGCCTTGGTACCAAGCATCAGAGAAAGTGGGGGAGCCCCACGGGAAGAGGAAAGTGCTTTCTATGTAATTCACCTTTTGTCATTTAATCACACCCCCGTGATGTCAGCAGCAAGGATCCATTGAATTGCCGGGTCACAGGCTTGTATGCTGGGAAATCTAGGGAATGCATGCTTGTTTGCTCTCCCTCACTAAACGCTAACCTGCATCAGAAAACTTTCCCTCCCTGATCTGTTCTGCCCTGCCAAGGAGAAGAGATTTCCTCTCCTCTGAAGAAGCTTATGAAGCAGTGGGAAAATGCCAGAGTCTCTTTTTAGAGAAATGTTAATGATGCCCAGAGAAGAGCTAATTATGTGTCACGGACACAATTTTGTGCCAGTCTCATACCACTACATACCATGATCAAAGTCCCACGGCAGGGCAGCTATGTCTCATTTGGTCTGTGCGTATAGGTCTGGGGAGCAAGTGGCAGGAGTACGTGTGTCACCTTTTACTACAGCACCGTAACTGGAGTTATGATAGGTCAGGCATAGGTGTCTGAGGGTATGAGTGGGCACAGTGAGCACAGGTATTTAACTAGATTACTTAGCGATTCACTGACTACATCCATCCAAGAGCTCCAGGGATGAATTTTCCCCATAACACTGGGAAAACCTCAACAGCTTCAACATGCTTTTACCAGCCTGACAAATTCCCAGCTCTTAAATGTTTGGTGATCAAACTCTTTAGAGCTGCATGGACCAACAGGGAGTACAGCAACTGCCAAGGGATTAGATCAATGATTCATCTAGCATCCAAGGCCAATACCAGATGTTTAGAGGAGGGTGTAAGACCCTATAATGGGCAATTATGCAACTACATACTGACAGAACTCTTCCCAAACTTCCCCCTTATCCTCAGGCAGTTAGTGATTGCCTTTTGTCCTGAAGCAGGATGGTAAATATCACAGGACCATTTTATTCTAGTCAGACTAGGGACCGAATGGCTAGGCAGCAGTTCTGTGGAAAAGGACCTAGGGGTGACAGTGGACGAGAAGCTGGATATGAGTCAACAGTGTGCCCTTGTTGCCAAGAAGGCCAATGGCATTTTGGGATGTATAAGTAGGAACATAGCCAGCAGATCGAGGGACGTGATCGTTCCCCTCTATTCGACATTGGTGAGGCCTCATCTGGAGTACTGTGTCCAGTTTTGGGCCCCACACTACAAGAAGGATGTGGAAAAATTGGAGAGAGTCCAGCGAAGGGCAACAAAAATGATTAGGGGTCTGGAACACATGACTTATGAGGAGAGGCTGAGGGAACTGGGATTGTTTAGTCTGCAGAAGAGACGAATGAGGGGGGATTTGACAGCTGCTTTCAACTACCTGAGAGGTGGTTCCAAAGAGGATGGTTCTAGACTATTCTCAGTGGTAGAAGAGGACAGGACAAGGAGTAATGGTCTCAAGTTGCAGTGGGAGAGGTTTAGGTTGGATATCAGGAAAAACTTTTTCACTAGGAGGGTGGTGAAACACTGGAATGCGTTACCCAGGGAGGTGGTACAATCTCCTTCCTTAGAAGTTTTTAAGGTCAGGCTTGACAAAGCCCTGGCTGGGATGATTTAATTGGGGATTGGTCCTGCTTTGAGCAGGGGGTTGGACTAGATGACCTCCTGAGGTCCCTTCCAACCCTGATATTCTATGATTCTATGAATATAACTGTGGATATTCTGATCGTCCATATAAATAGCTCATCCATTTTGAAATCCCATTAAGCTCTTTGCTTCAATAGTATCTTGTGGCATCAAGTTCCACAGACTAATTATGCTATAAAAACCATTGCTTCATGCCAGTTTAAATGTGTTGCTTTTCAATTTCACTGTTCTTCTATTGACAGATGACAATCAGGAGCCCTCAGCTGGCCCGCTCTTATTTCCGGTAGATACTCTGAAATGAGTTGAGTAAAATTGAACGCAGTGCACTTGCCAACCGTAGAAGGGGGCTGAGGTGCTAGGCAGACACCTTGTTTTAATAAGATGGGAGAACAGAGGGAAAGCGCAAGTTAATCTGTCCCTCGTGACTGCCAATGGGACAACATGCACCGCTGGCCAGGGCAGACAGCTCCAAGGAGCATGTAACCCATGCACATTGTGCAATTCACACTACACTAGTGGTTCTCAACCTGCAGGCCACTTGCAGCTCACTCAGCACACAGCTGCAGCCCATGTGACATCCACAGGGCCATAGAGATGTACTGCATGAAGACCACAATGGTAAATAGGTTGAGAACCACTGCACTACACAAACACACAGGCCTACAACTGTTGTACAGGCACTGGTTCAGCAGACAAGAGGGATTTACCCGAAGGTGGCGAGAGTTCAAAGGGGGGACTGCGGAGTCTCCCATTTACCCAAAGTTATTTCCTCATCCTCGTTGTGCATTGAAACTGTATGGTGATGACAATGCACCAAAGCCACCTTCCCCCTCCTAGCCCTTGAGAACCTGCCACCACAAGCTGGTGCTCTGTATTCCATTCAGATCGCTCTTTGTTAGCTCGGCACAGAAATCGGAGCTGCTACTCAGACAGAAAGCCTCCATCCCATAATAAACAGCATGAACTATTTATAAACCTGAAAATGTCTTTATTATTATTATTTTTCCCCCAGAAAAATCTTACACAATACTGTTAACTACACCCCACCAAGGACTCGCAGGTCTGCAGCGCTGGTATCGCTTCCTCAGGCAGTGCCCAGTGGAACAGATGGCAGTGTGGGCGTTAGGTACCAGCCTCCTGGCAATATGAACATCTGTTACCGTTAGAAAATGCTAATTGCCGTCAATCAGGACAGCACCTACCCACATTTACATGCAAGCACAAAAAAATTACGCCTAAATTTCTCTGAGCACAACACTCACTGCATGCTAAGTAACTGGAGCAACTCAGATGCTGCAAGCCAGCCTGGTATGAGTGGCTCCAGTTCAGATGTACCACGCCCAGGCTGGACTTACCCAGCTTACCCAGTGCAATGCAAATGGCTTGAGAGCTAGAAAGGAATGGTAGTCTCTTGCTCCCCTTTCCTCCTTCCGTATTTCTGGGATTTGAAATCACAACACCAACTGGCCCCAAATTTCCAGTGCAGGCAGGAGCCATGTCTCTTTAAATCTCAGCATCCGGTGCACATCAGAGGAACGAATCCTGCTAAAATGCATTGAGGGAAGACACTAAAGCTTCTCTACAAGCTCTTCTCTCTACAAGCTCTTCAGGATAACTGGGTATTCCTCTGTTGTCTGATTAAAACCCCCCTCTGCAGCTTCCCTCCCATCTGGCAATGGGCAGGGGCACATTCCTATTAGAATTTACACCCCCTCGTGCCAATTCGGTCCATGAACTCTAAGACGTTTATTGTTGGTGTGGTTCTCTCCCTCCCCACACCAACTCCTTTTGGTTAAAAATTCACATTTTTCCAACACGACTCTGCAACACAAGTTCAAGCTACCTCAGAAGCGCTCTATTGCCTACTGCCAAGGGGTCGCAGGGAATAATGTCTAGTATGCCATATCTTCGAGTGCAAGATCTTTGGGGCAGGGACCATTTCATATTCTATGTTCAATAGAGAGTCAAGCACATTGTTGGCACTCAGATAATAATGGCCCTAGATATTTTTATGCAACTCAATCCTGACCTTTGGCAACCCCTGCTTTTCCAGGCTTATTAGATCTCCAAACACCTTCAGCTAATCCTCCATAGACCTTCCCTGCAGTACCTCTTGCTATTGTAAAGCAGAGTGTCCTCAGCAGAGGCTGCCAAAAACTCTCCAAAGCCTCTAAAAAGGGGGGCACTTGTACTAATAGGTTTGGGTCAACAGTGTATAACATCGAGATGATCTATTTCATTTGAGAGTTACTGGAATATAGAGCACCCACCCCTAGTCCTGCTCCCTTCCACATTATCCACAATATAGGAACAAGCAGACTCAGCAAAACGTTACTACATCTCCAGAGAGCACACATAAGAACATAATGGCCCACTGGGTCAGAGCAAAGGTCCATCCATCCCAGTATCCTGTCTTTGGACAGTGCCAGGTGCCCCAGAGCGAATGAACAGAACAGAATCCATCCCCTGTTGCCCATTCTCAGCTTCTGGCAAAGCATATCAAAGAACAAAAATGGCACCAACATGATTGATCAGCTCTGTCCCCAGAAGTTATATTACGGGTCATATCTGACCTAATACTCTGTGATGTGGGAGGGGCGTTAGCTCTGCTGGCAGGTGTTGGAACCCTACAGAGAACTGCAGCTGAACTCTTGCCGGCTCATTGGAGCAGGAGTGGCACACTGGACTCCAGCAGGAATATAAGAAGGTGGAAGTAGTCCTTTGGCCAAAGGAACTAGGACTTGAGGCAGATACCGTCTCAGGGAAGGAACCCAAGGCACAGCCACACCTAAGGAAAAGGCTTATGCAAGGCAAGGGGGCAGATTTTAGGTGTTTGCTTGGAAGTAGCTTTCTGCAAGCCAGATCTCAGGAAGGGTAATGCTTGGAGCGTACAGTAAGTGTGCAGCGTTCATGTGGAGCTGAAAGGGGACCCCACCACCTTAAAATATGAAATAGCAGCGTCCTCTGCATTTGCCTAGGACAGGGTATCAGCTATCAATCTGTGATCAAACCCATGCTCTAGTCTGGAATACACCACCACCACCACCTTCGAGCAGCCCTGGCTGGTCCCAGACTTAGCGTGCTCTTGCGCAGACAGACGTGTGTATGTTCCAGAGTGAAGTCAGTTAGTTCAGTCCACTTGTACCATTTGGTGAGCACACTTGGTTGTGGAAACCACACAGGCCCCAATTTACCTGGTGTCACTAACTCCAGCCCAAGGGCTCAACAATTCAGTAAAAAAAAAAAATCCAGCTCCCCCATGAGGCCTGTAAGGGGATGTCTACACAGCAGAGAAAAACCCCACAGCTGGCCCATGCCAGCTGACTTGGGCTTGTGGGGCTGTTTCACTGCTATGTAGACTTCTGGGCTTGGTCTGGAGCCCGGGCTCTGGGACCCTCCCACCTCACAGGGTAGCCATACCCTTAGACACAGGAGTCAGCCCTGCCTGTGAGTTTTTGTAAACTCGTCAGGGCAGGGACTTGTTATTGTGCACACCACATAGTGCCAAATTCCCTTCCCGATGCGAAACAAGCATCACACGATAGTCACAGCATTAGCGTTTTGAAGACATCATAAACAAGTTACTTTAAAAGTTATCGGTGTTAAAACAGCTCACAAAATAGCTCAGCTGGTAAGAAATTTACAAGTTAAAGCATCAGCAATCCCCTTCACACCATTACTGGGTGACCATGGAACTGCAACCCACCTGTCAGCCTGGCTCCTGCTCCCAGTTCCATGGGATCTCTCACCCCAAAGAGCAGAGGAGCTCTGGGTCTCCCTGGCAGAACAGATCCATGCTGCACAAGTCTTCCAGCGCACGCCCACTGCTGAGGAAACACTGTCTCTCCCTTGAGCCTTTGTGCAACCATGGCCTCACCTGCTGTCGCACCGCGTCCAAATCGCCATCCCCCACACACCCTAATTTCCAGCAGGAAAACAATGCGAAGCAGCTTCCACTCCCCATGCGGGGTTCAAGGGCTTACATGTCAGATCTCAGTGACTCCTGCTCTCCTGCCCCGCCCCTGGGATAACTGGTGAAACGGCGCGCGCCGCGTTCACTCTGCTGTCCGAGGACGCCGGGCAGAGCGAGACGTGGCCCCTTCTCCCCCGCCGCTGCGGTGGCTGCAAAGATCCCCCTCTCTCTCTTCACCTGCATTTCCAGGAGCAAATCCCTCCACTTCTGGGGCAAAGAATCGCTCCTGTCGCCACGGGGTTGTGGGAGGGGGTGCAAGGGTACCCTCCCCGCAGGTGCTGAGGGGGCCGAAGGAGAATACCACTCTCTCTTCCAGCAGGCTCTAGACCCCTCCCCATCCATTTCCTGGAGGCCGGGGCTCTCTCTGCCCCCTGCTCACGGGCCCGCTGGTTCGCCCTGGCTTCCCCCACACATCCGCCCTTGTCTCTCTGCCCCTGGAGGGGACGCTACCCCTCCCCCAAACTGGGCCAGGGCTGAGGCTCCCCTCCCCCCCGCTCTGACCAACTGCCACTTCCAACTGCCACGGAAGCTTCAGGTGCCAGCGTTCCACCTGGCGCAGTGCTGCTCCCGAGCTGATCCAGGAGAGGGGCGAGGAAGGGGGCTTAAAACGCGTATCTGCTCCCAAGCCCTCACTCCTCCCTGTACCCTTCCGCTCTCGTCACGTCACCGGAACTCCCTAGCCAGGCTTGCGCGCCGCACAGGAGAGAAGTGCCTTCACAGTGAGCCCCCCCGGCTCAGAGGGGTGGGTTATCAGGACAGCAGGGCACCATCTCGCTCGAGCCGTTGCACGTCCCCAGCAGGGTGCTGGCGCTGTACAAGTGGGAGGTGATAGTAACCCTCGCAGCCCTGTATGGCACTGGGAATTCAGCCCATCTACATTAGCTTCCCCGCGCTTCAAACGCTGGTCAGACAGAAGCGCCGCTATCTGAGAGCCAGTTCCTGTCTGGTGCGAAGCAAGTAGGGACCTTATTCTAGTTCCCAGTGCACAAGGGTCCTCTTCACAAAAGCTGTCAGCACAGTCAGCATTAGCCGGGCAGGGCCAACATGCACTGGCAGGGAGCAGTTTGCCCAGCCATTGCCAGGACTGTCCTGCTCTGGGGACAGAGCAGGTGGGTGTACCCCGGTCTTCAGGGCCCTCCGCCTGGTACCGCAGAAGGGTGCTTTTTTAAGAAAATGAAGTTACAGAGGGATACATATATATATTTTTTTTAAATCTTCGCAACTGATTCAGAGCCTGGCTCTGCCTACCTGACTCACAAACCTGCTCCTTTGGCTCTGGTGAGACAGCTCATGTGAGCAAGGAAACATGGGCCAGCGCTTGCAGCTGCCATAATCTTAACTTACCTCCTCATCACTCCCTTCACTTGGGGCTTCCAGCTCAGCCAGCCGCACCACCCCGTGGAATCCACCACGCCAATTCAATGAGGTCACGTCCCACGGTGATGTCTTGCCCAATCATACACACTGCAGAAGCACCATCTCTGGCCTTTAGAGAAAGCCCAGCCTGGCCCAGAACTTCTCCTGAGAGAGAGAGAGATTGCCCCACAGGCTGGGGAAGTGGTGGTACAAGGTTTGGGAGCTCTCAAGACATTTCCAAGAAGACCCTAAGCACACATGCATTATCTGGTTCTCATTATAGAACTGTAACATGTTGGGGGAGGCAGGTAAACACAATATATAGTTCATTCCCTTGTAACCATTACGTAATGGTTACCGGGCTTTGGCTCCTTCCCTGGTCCACCCCACATCCCTCCTCAGGATTGGCTTCCTGACTAACTCCCACTGGTAAGAGCAGGTTGTAACACCACGGCTTCCCGCTGCTCCAACCATTACTCAGCAAGTGAGGGAATCACTCCGTGCTCCAAGGTCACTCAAAAACACCATCTGTCCATGCACTGCATGCCGCTCCCCCAGAGAGCGTGCGAGAGAGAAATTATTCCAATACGCTGAAGGCCACCTCCCCTTTCCCCCACCCTCCATTCTAGAGGCAGCCAACACAAAGTCAGTCCAACTGCAGTTACAGAGTGCTAGCTTGGCCCGGACTGGGGAGAGCCTGTGGATCTTAACACCAAGATAGCTGGTGAGCCTAAGGCAGCTACAACATCCCCTGGCCAATCTGCAGCTCCCCATATAGCCCTCTGGCACTAGGTGCGCTGAGATCCCCCCCTCCTATATCATCACCCAATTACAAAGTCAGAAGAAATAACAGTCCTCTGGCCCTGGGACAGGGCAGGTGCTACTCTCTGTGCTCATGAAGGGGAGTGCACAGTCTCGCCTCCTCACGCCCACCCTGAGAGCCTCCCCTCCAGTCCCTGCTGCTTCCAGGCAAAGGATAAACACAGGAGCCTCCACCCGACAAAGTCCCAAGACATCAAACAAAGGGGATGGAAAACCCCCTTTCACCATGCAGCTGAGCATAGCCCCAAGGAGCAGAGAGACTCTTCGGGTACGTCTACACTGCAATGTAAACCCAGGGTTATTTGGACTCAAGTGAGCTCACTTTGCAAAAGGCTTGATTGGTTCGCTCTCCATTGCAAACCCAGGAGGCTCTCTGACCGTGTACTTGCAGACTGGTGATCAGAACAGAATGGGTTAATGCAGACCTGAGCTGCTGCCGTTTGCAAAGTGGGGGTGGCTTCTGCTTTCAATAGAGCTGATCGCAGATTGTTGGGGTAGAGAGGACTAAGGAAATTGTCCCGTGGAATTGTGGGATACTTCCAGATGACTCCCGGGACCCATGTCAAGCGGGGCTGCATCTACACTGCAAAGCAGTAGGGCTCGGACCTTGAGTCCCGGCTTAACTCGAGCTCAGAGCCCCCAGCCCTGCAGAGTCCTGGTATCTTGGGTCCGAGCCCTGGGTTAGCACAATTGCAGTGTAGACACAAGGGGGTTAGGCTCAAGCCCAGACTTATGTTTCAGTGTAGATATACCCACAGTGTGCACAGCAGCTAGCCACCCCAACTCTACAAGCAATAGCCCACCCACAGAGGCAGTCCAGGCCCACTGTTGTGCTGGATAGACTACCTCACTGACATCAACACATGCCCCCTACCCACACCCTTGCCAAAAAGGAAGCACATTTGGTTGACAAACAACACACTGGGAGAAAGTGTTTCAAGTGAGCAGAGCTGCTGGGACGCAGACAGGCTGCCTCTAAATATGAATGCTCCAGCCAGACAGGTGCTGGGAAAAGCTCCAGGCCAAGAGGGGAGGGCAAGCATTTTGTTCAGACCCATCCTTTAGATCTTGCCATGAGCGTTACACATTGCCAAAGACAAAATACATTCACATAAGCCAAAATTCTGGCTCTCAAGCACAGCCTGCTCCGCCAGGCTGGGGAGGGAGGAATGCCCCCCAAAACAGCCGAGTGAAACAGTGCCCTGCAGCCACTACTCTACTCTCCAGCCTCCTGCACAACCCTGTTTGCAGGGGCAACGGCGCAGCCTTGCGGGATACACTGGCCCTGCCCTGTCCGTCCCCAACTCTGAAACGCACCCCTCCCCCTGCACAAACCATGGTCAAAGGGCCCTTCAGAGCCACAGAGAGGGGGCAGGAATGACCTCAGACATGTCCACTCCACACGTATTATTTATAATTCAACTCACACCCAAAGCAAGACACAGCGTGAGCTCCCTTGGCGTCCAGACCATTCACAGACACCACAGGAGCAGCATCTCTGGCCACACTGCCTCGGCATTCCCCCCAGGTAGAAACACATTACCGGACAGGCCAGGGAAGTGGGATATTTATGGGGAGTTGGAGTCACCTGCACCCTGAAATGGGTATTAAGCCATATTCACCATTCCTGGGTTGCCGTATGTATATCCACGGATATCGCAATGAGAAACCCATTTTTAACAAAGCCTTGCACACAGCACCTCTTTGCCCCATTTGCACCCACATAGCCACTAGCTGCCCACCCCCTACCATTCCTGTTCTCTTGGCCAGGACACAAACCTTTCAGGCTGTGTTGCTTTAGGTTCTTCTAAACTAACAATTTGAGTTCAAGCCAGTTCTGAACAAAGAGATGGCAAACTGTGACCTCAGAGATAACTCAGTCAAGAAATAAGCGTTTGACTTTGGTTTAGTTGCCATCTTATTGAGGGAAGTTCTTCAAGAGTGCCTAATGGATTTAGGAGCACACATACCATTTAAAGCCAATGGGACGTGTAGCTATTCAGAAATGTTCAACATCTCCCAAAAAGCCCTACTCTCACGTGTCGCAGCTGTGAAATACACCTTCTGATGAGAGAACCAGCAGCGCTAGCTATTCTTTGTGAGCAGTAGTAATAATCAGTTCTTAGCACTTTTCATCCAGAGATCCCCGCACCATTCTCCCCATTGTACAGAGGGAAAGTGATTTGCCCAAGGAGACATGGTGAATCAGTACTAGAGGTGAGAACAGAACCCAGGAGTCCTGTGTCTTATCCAGTGGAACAGAGTGCTTTGGCAACGCTAGAGCAAGGGATTCTCCCATCTCTGTGTCCTGCACAGGTCTGTGGTGCCCTGAATATTCCTAGCCCAGGAATCCTGCACCGGCATCCCAGCCCATGGACTCGCCTTTGTGGTCCCATTGTTGTGTTGCGAGATTGTTTCCATACGGGAGCAGCCAGGACAGCCGCCAGCTCCCAGCTCTAGTGCTTAACGCTACATCTGGAAACTCTTCTCACCCTTAATTGTTCTTAATGCTTTAACACACCGAGTGACTAATAGACACTAATTGGGCGGCTTTAGCTGTGAGAGCACGCAAGGAACATGGCTGGCAGCGCCCTCTGTGCCGAGCTGGTACTCTCCCAGCCGTATATCTGCCATCACATTACAAACATCATAAATCACCAGCAAAAAAAAAAAAAGCTAAACTAATTCTCTCCATTGTCCCCCTGCAAAGACAGGCACAGAGCCTGAACCCTGAGTGCAGCAAAGACAACTTGAGACAGAAGCAGACAGCTTCTCTGACCACTTTCATTACTTCCAAAACCATCACAATAGCCTTAAACACAACGCCACCCCTCAAAACCATCCCATCACAGCGCTGACTCACATCGCACGGCAGCCACTTGCTCAGGGACGTTTGGTTCCACTGCAGGTAGCTATGAGCTGTGCATTCTGGACCTGTCACTGAAGCTCCACGGGTGTGAGTCAGCTTCCACACAGAGCCTGACTGGATTCCCCCCCCCCGACAATCTAACTTTCCGAAAAAGGCTCCTTTGTGCCCAGAACATGCCGTTCTCCATCACTCCCTCAACAACATCCCACAGCACAGGACCTCTCTCCAGTGGCGTTTAGCACAGGATTTGGGGAAGCACACACTTCACCGTTACTGCTGATGCAGGCAAAGCTCCACTCCTGCTCAACCCACTTTTACATGCTGAGTACCCCCTGCGTTGGGTTCTGGTTTAACCTTCTGACCTCAAGCAGACACAGGAAGACAAGTGATGGATGGGCACAGGGGGCACAGTAACTTTCAGAGGATTTATGGGTAGCAGGATGGCACTGCTGGGGAAGAAGAAATGTGTTGTAACAAAAGGGCTCAGGGTTTTACTACCAGGTTATGAAGTTGGAAGAGACTTGTGGATATTTGGCATAGGGCTGCAGTGGTCTTGTGAGTTATGAGCTTAGGGCCAAGAGTTAGAACTGTTGGGGTCTATTCCAGGTTTGCCACAGACTTGCTGTGTGACCTTGGGTGAGCCACTTAGTGTCAATGAGCCTCAGTTTTCACATCTGTAAAATGGGGATGCCACTGAGCCATCTTTGCAAAGCATCTTGAGATTCCCAGGGGCTTGCTAAGTGTCAAGTATAATCATCATTATTGCACGCCCCATGACCGCAACACTAGCTAGCACAACTGGTACTGTCTGCTCCAGACCAGCCTAAGATGTAACTAACAGGGAACAGAGCAAGACAGGGCTGGAAGGGACCTCCTGGGTTGAGTCTAGTCGTCTGCTATGGCAGGCAACCCCACCATATAATCCTATTCATACATTTATCGAGTTCCTTCTTCAAACTAGTTGGGTTGTTTGCCCCCACTCTTCCTAGTGGGAGGTTGTTCCAGAACCTCCCTTCTCTAATAATGAGAAATCTTCTCATTTCCAGCCTACGGTTCTGCCTACACCACAGCCGATGTCACTCAGGGGTGTGAATATCCCCACCCCGAGTGACACACGTTACACCGACGTTAGAGCTCCTGTGCACAGGGCTATGCTGCTCACAGAGGTGGGTTTTTACGGCAAGGGGAGAGCTCTCCCGTCGGATAGAGCATCTGGTGAAGGCGCATATGTACAGCGTTGCACTGGCAGAGAGTATCAACACAGCTGCTTCACTGCAGCGCTGTACTTATAGACGTGGCCTAAACGCATTCCTGGACCCCAGTTTGTCCCCATTTGTTCTGGCGCCAGCATTGTCCTTTAGCGTCAATAGCTCCTCGCCCTCCCTGGGGTTTACCCCCAACGTGTTTACAGAGAGCAATCCGATCCCCTCCGAGCCTTCCCTTTGCTAGGCTGAACAAGCCAAGCTCCGTTAGTCTCCTCTGGTCAGCTCAGCTCTCCACTGCCCCGATCATCCTAGCAGCCCTTCTCTGCACCTGCTCCACTCTGAATTCAGCTTTCTGGAAGTGGGGGGACCAGAAGTGCACACGGTTTTGCAGGTGAGAACTTGCCAGTGCCTTGTACAATGGCATGAGTATTCCCCTGTCTCTACTGGAAATGCATCTTTGGATCGCACTTACCTTCCTCACAGCTGCATCAGTCCTCCTGTGATTGACAAGTACACCCAGGTCTCTCTCCTTCTCTGTTGTTTCCAACTGAGAAACCCACAGCCTACAGCAGAAAGTCTTATTATAGGGCATGACTCTGCACGATTACATTTCATCCCAGGGTGTTGGGCCGGCTGGTCATTCTGTTGGGGGATATGCCCTTGAGCAAATAGCCCCTCAAGGCCAAGCCCTTTGGCTCAGTGGCTCTGGAGGGGGTGTGGAGGCCTGGCCTGCAGGCGCACAGGACCGGCTGTTCTTACCCGCACATGCTGCACTAGCAGCAGCACGGCTCCGGACTACATCTCGCAGGCTGACAGGTCAGAGGCGGAAGGCAGCTGCCCGCTATCCAGGCTGCCAGCTCAGCCTCCTCTGCGACCCTGGGAGCACAGGGTGGTCACTGAAGTTGCACTGCAGTAGGAAATAGACTCAAATCTTGTTACACAGGGGCTAAGCCTCCCTGGCCATGTTTTCTATAAATCTCCCGGAATTTATTATATGATAACTAGCCTGGAAAAGCTAAATTAAATCCACAGCCAAGAAACTGACTTTCAAGCGTGACCTAATTTACTTTCTTGAAGAAGGGGGAGGAGCTGAGGGGGAGGGATGGGGTAATACCTAGACGACCTCTCTTTGCAGCTGCTCACACCTTCCTCCTCCCCCTCCTCCTCCTCTCTGCAGCCTCACCAGCCACTTTGGGGATGGAGCTGCACAGCCTTTCATGTCTAAGCGGATCTAGCACTCCCACTCACCGGAACAAAAGCACCTCAAGGGCTCCCCTTTTAGATGTTTTTCCCTTTAAGAAGCACTTTCTTCCCGGGGGGTTCCATCAGATTTCAGACTGACAGAGAGTACATTTGCCAAAGCTAAGTTACACTGTGTTCTCTCCTTGATCCAGGCCGTTTCTCCACCCCATTAACCCAATCTTCATGCAAAGCACCCAGCATCCTCACTTGAAGTTTGTGGCTTAGAAACCAACGCCCTCTTGCAAGGCCTCAGGCAAGAACAAGCCCCTCCGCCCCCCACGTGAGAGGGGGTTGAAGGATAGCAAGGAAAACAAGACAGCGAAAATGTGGGTGGGGAGATGCTAGGGGTTTGGAGAGTAATGGGGTGTAATGCTCTAGCCCAGAGGTTTCCAGACTGTGGACCATGGAGGCCTGACTGGCCACACGCAGCCAGCTCCTTCTCCTTGTTTCCAGCGGCTAAGGCTAGGTCTTCACCACAAAAACAGGGACATTTTGACTCAATGGGAAAAACCAGAGAAGCCCAGACACAGGTTGATTTTACCTCAGTGTAGTTGAGATCAGCTCTATACTCCCCACCTGGGGTGTTAACCTTGCCTACCTGGAGGTAACGACCACCTGAACCTCGCCTCCACTAGGGGAGAGCTCACTGGATGTCAAATACGCACCTACTGCTGCAGTGAATACCTAGCCTGAATCATAGTAAGAGATGCCACCTGTACATCAAACACTTCCCCCGGGTTATGATGTGACTGTAAACTGGAGGAGAGGGGGGTCCATTGCATGGCCCATGGGAGGGGACGTGCCCACAAGACACTCAATCAAAGGCAGCCATACACACCAGATGGAACCAAAATAGCTCAGCCACTAACTTGCTCTGGAATAGAAGTGACCTATTTCAGTGTTGCTTAAGTGGGTAAAAAACGGCACAAGCTAAGTCAACGTAAGAGATTTATATTGGGCCAAGACCAAGCGCAAGAGTCTGGCACGGAAACACTATGTTGTGCGAGCTAAAATCCATTTATTATGTGGTGCCAGGTTGTGTGCAGACCAGCCCTAAGATGTGCTCCCTGGGTGAAAAAGTCTGAGCACCCCCTGCTCTAAGCTTCCACCTCCATGGGATGCAAGTCTGGTGATCTGAGCCTACTCCCTTTGCCCAGTGACTGAGACACCTCTATGCTTTGGTACAATTCAGAATGACTGGCAGCCTCTGCTCAGGAAACACTCACGACTGCAAGAACAGGGATGCAGGATACAAGCTAGGACTGAGGTGCATCAGCAGAGCTGTGTGTGGGGTGCCCTTGGACCACAATAGCTAGCGGGGCTGCGAGAGGACTGCAGTGTACTGGCAGAGTAAGAGTGGGGGTTAGGGCAGGAATAGCCGAGTGCTGCTGTTCTGGACCAAGGCGCACCGGCAGAGTTGTGTGTGGGAAGCTTGCATAACAATGCCTGCCCACACGACGCCTGCTTGTAGCCAGCGTGATCAGAACCTCACTTGCATGAGCAACATCATCCACCCAAAGTTTGGTAAGAGACTAAAAAGCTTCAAGGTGATATACAGAGCTCAGCGTCCTTTGCTCCCTTCAGACTGATTAATGCAGCTAGGGAAATATGCCTGGGCAGCCTCTTCACAGAGGCAAGGCTTCTCTTTAATCTGTCTCTCAGGGTGACCTCTGCCCCCAGCACAGGGATGAAGATTCTTAAAATCTCGTTCCTTATTTTACGATTTCAGGGCATGCACTTGAGATTGACAAAAGAACGGAGAAATTAACGTGCAAAAAGCAGCCACTGCAAGGCAGAGAGATGCACAAAAGCCAGCCTGCCGAGCCTCGTGCTCCTCAGATACACAGCAGCAGGCTAGCTGGGGAGGGCCAGGCTGTTCCCAC
Organism: Chelonia mydas; assembly: GCF_015237465.2. Lineage (NCBI taxonomy): Eukaryota > Metazoa > Chordata > Testudines > Cheloniidae > Chelonia > Chelonia mydas. Next base: position 1,675,762 of record NC_051254.2, read on the forward strand.
CTCCCAAAAACAAAAGGGACCACGAACTCCTGCTGCCAAAAGGTTACACGGCTGTGATGGAACAGAGCCACTGGGTCTGGCTTTGGCCCTTCTGAGGAGATGTCTACACTAGATTATTTTTTTTTTTTAACCTGGGGGTGGCTGCGACTAGCTATGTCAAGGTAAAAACTACCTGGTCTCTGCTAGGATTTCACAGTGAGATCATGATCTTCAAGTAAAGACACTTTTTGGGGGAGCGGGGCACTAAAGACATAGTCACTTTGCCATCTAAGAGGCCCTTACAGCCAGCTCTCCAGATCAGATCCTGTAAGGAAAGGCCACATTTCCAAACCCGGATGTGTGGTTTGCCTGGACAAACAGGCACAGTGGAGCAAAAGGGTCCTTCTGCATGTGCAATAGGTCGCCCCAAGCAAACAATTCAGACAGTTCTGGAATACCCACCCAAGACGTGACACAGGCCCAGCATCAGTACTCGGGGTGGACTGTGAAACCGGTCTTTGCAACTGGGGGCAGAGGGGAGAGGCAACCAATTCTGCTCCACTAAAGGTAATGAAAATGGACAGAAAACCCCTTTTGCTGGCATTAGGCATCTTTTCCATCTGCCTCCAGCTGAGGTCAGTGCTCTCAAAGTCACAACTTCCAGAGACCGTTCCACCCGGCCTTGCTCCATCTGTGATCCTGCTCCACCCCAACCAGTAGGTCAGAAGCCCAGCTCTGCCTGGCCACACCACAATCCTCCCAGGACGCAGCCGCACTTCATTGCTGTACTTAAGGCTGGAAAGGAAAGATACTGAGGGCTGGTCTAGGGGAGAATGTAGCAGTAGTGTAACCGAAGGTGTGAATGTAAATCCATCTTGTTAAACTGGTTTCACTGAGCAACGAACTGGAGAGGGGAGATGAATTGAGGTGAGGGGGGATACTACAGTGAGAAGGGGCCATATACGTACTTCCACAGACACACAGGGGAAGGGGGCGGGGGGGAGCTACGCCACAGGGAACAGAGATAGTAATTGACGGTGGATCTCACAGATGGGTTGTGGACAGAGAACGTTAGTTTTGCATTATGTATGTAATGGCACATGCACATTTGTGCGTGACGGCGCAGGGGGTTTGCGTATGGGTGCATGTGCGCACCTTGGTAATTCCTCCTCTTTCTCAGTAAGATTTTCCAGGTCTGTACTTGGAACAAAGCTTCTCCCCAGGCTGAGAACTATCTACAAACAGCTGGGGAGACAGCAGCCAGCAGGATAAATGCCCCCTGGATGTGCCCTCATGTCTCATCCTCCCACCAGGACCTGAACACTGTCTCATGGGGCCAGATCCTTCCTGCAGTCTTTCCCCTGAAGGTTCCCACTGTCCAGCTCCCTTCATAAGGGGCTGGAACCAGGGCACCTGCACAAACGTGGATGTGAAGTCCCCCTTTACTGGAATGCTTGTGTAAGATTTCCCAGGGGAGTGCAGCACGCACACTCCTGCTCCCCACAGCACCTAGAAGGTAAAATCTCATGTCCCAGCTGTAGAACACCCAGTTTCCCCCACCTCCATTCTGCTCAGCAGAAGAGTCTCACCTCCAAGGAGGGGCACCTCTCACTGAGGGCACTGTGGGTCTGGGCCTGGTGCCGTTAATTCACGAACTTTGCTGGCCCTCAGAATCGGAGGCAAGAGCCGTCAGGGTCTCCGTGGCAACTTCTGAACCTGAAAGAAAGAGAGGGAAACTCCAGATCCTGTTCCCATCCCAGTGTCCTCATCAGTAATAAAGGAGGGAGGAGGATGCAGACGGCAGAAAAGCTCAGTTGTTTCTAAATGGCACAGTTTCCATGTGGCAACACAGACTTAATTAAGTCTCTTTTATTATTATTAGAATATGAGTGCCTCATGGGTAGCAAACCGCTCTGAATCCCACTTGCGTTGGCCTGTGAGCAGAAATGCAACAGCCCCATCTACCCAGGGACACTTCCACCGCCTGAGATTGTGGGCCTACCATCCGCTTTTCTTGCCCTACAGGATGGTCCCATTCAAAGCCCTGCATCATCTTTGAGCTTGTACCTCAGAAGATCCAAATGTAAACCACAGGTGCCTTCTGCCGCAGCCCTGGCCACTTACCCCTGGCTACAACACAGCATTAAGAATCCAGGAACCCAAGCTCCCACTGTGAATGGGAAGAGTCGGGGGCCTCTGGCACATGTGGTCACATCAGTGAAAGGAGAGAGACACATGATGCCCTATACAACCCTGCTACATAGGCAGCCCTGGAGAAGCACATTTCGCCCCTACCCTGCTGTCCCTGGGCACAAAGCAGGTTAACAGCAGACGCTTCATTCCAAGCACAAGCCTGCATAAGTCTGGGGGCTCGACTTCATTCCCTGCGTTAACATCTCTGGCTCAGCCTCCAGGTCTGAAAGGGAGAAGCAGTGCCCTGCTCCCTAGTTCAGCCAGCCCCAGGAGTGCAAGTACCAAGGCAATTCCTCCCTTTGTAGGGTTTGGATGGCACTCTTGGGCTGGATGTGTGGAGGGTGTCCCACAGAGCAGTGTTTGGGGGATTCTTGGCTGTGCTGCGGACATCAGAGAAAGGCATACCATCTTTAAATCCCTCTGCCTGCCCATTTCTCCTCCTTTCTTTGAAAGCTGCAGCTTCTTCCCACATTGATTGCGACAAGTTTGTTTTGTTTTTCGGGACCCAATGGAATGGAAAATAATTTAACAGCTTGTCCCGTATTATAATGGGACTTTTTCCCTTACTCCTCACTAGGAAGACCATCAATCACAGCACTGAATGGAATACATTCACCCCATGACCTCAGCCATGCAGTTCCCCCACCCCCCACCTGTGAATTATGGAGACCGCATCGCTCGGTGGGACAGGCTCAATGCTCCAGCTTCAAGCTGAAAGCAGAGATTTATCCCCTTGGCGGAATAGGGGGCAGAGGCCAGAAGATAAGTCACAGAAAAGCCGCAGGAGCCTCTCTCAAGGTCCTCCAAGGTTGGCTCATTAAAAAGCAAGGAAAGGAGAAAAAAATGCCCGCAGTGGCGCAGCTCACAAATAACCCTCCAGCTTTCAAATAAAAGAAAAGCTGAAAGGGAGCCTGGCACACCTGGGATGGGCTCTGCAGCAACGCCAGCTGAGCTCACCCGTGGAAACACCTGCTGGGAGGCCATGCTGCAAAGAGCCTAGGCTGCAGAAGCTGTGAAATGGACAGTTCCCCGAGCACCCATCTCATCAGGGAGCCAGGAAACGACCCCTTCAGTGCTCCTATGGGGGCTGCCACGCTCCATCTGGTGCAGCAGCGTGATAGTCCCCATCTTGCACTGCCCGCTGGGAAGAGAGAGGGGAACAGCCATTTATTAGCCAAGCAGCCCTTCGAACTCCAGCCAGGGGGCAGACGCAAAGCAGGGCAGGTGGAATCCACACACCACGCACAGCATTGCCTCTGCCCTCTCGGAGGAGATGCTGGGAGAGCAGCTCCCTTCTTCCCCCAGAGCTGCACAGCTCGCTCTCCTGCCCCCAGTGTGCAAGGGCGAAGGGCAGGGTAATGGGAGCAGGTGTTGCCTTGGGTGGAAACTGTTCATCATACACAGTACCAGCTGTTCAGCAGGCCCAGGAGAAGGCAGATCCCACTGACTATGGCACAGAAGGCAGCATCCCTCCCTCAGTGGTCATGCCCACCCCTCCTTCCCCAGAAGACCCTGACACAGCTGCCAGAGTAGAACCCCCACCCCCAGGAACAGGCAGAGATCAGTTCTGTGGGATTCACCCCTCATGGTCCATAACAGGTATAGGAACAGTAGGGCTGCGGCCTGCAAGCCTGTGCTGCACCCAACCCCTAACCAGCAGCTGTACCAGGCGGGGGGCTGGTGGGATTCTTCCCTTCTTCCTCCTGCAGCAGCTGAGCTATTGGCCTGGGCTGAAGCCCCTCCTGGGAGACTGGCGCAGTCTTGAAGGGCAGCGTGTGGCCTGCTATGCACAATCGTGTTCCCTGGCTCAGTAATTAACCCTCTGACTGGGAACCGGAGGGGCTTGGTAATTGAAGTAACCTCAGGCCACGGAGGTTCCATATGGCCAGGGCAGAGCAACGCAGCCCCTAGCACCGGCGCCGGCCCAGCTCCCAGCCGGAGGCAGTGGGACACGGAAGTGCTGGGCAGCAGAAGGGAACAAACTCGCTCTCCAAGTGGGGGCAGCTTTGCTCTTCACATCTCTCTCCATCCCCAACTGCCAGGCTCTGTGCCCTTCTCGCCCCAGCTAGGATGGGGTCTGGCTTGGGAAACGGCACTTCCTTGGCTGCATGGGGGTGGTGAGAAGCTGCTGGTGGACCGCCCCCGGCTGCCTGCCCCATGCACTCTCACATGCAGCAATGGGCCCCCCCAGACCCGTTCCACACCACACACACCCAGAAACCCAAAGAAAGAGCGCAGAGAGGGTGCTGTGACCCCGGGGCTCTTCCCCAGCCCCCAGGAGCCAAGGAGAGAGGGCCCTGGACCTCTAGGGAGCCTGGAAGGAAGAGCCGGAGGCACAGGCTAAACGAGAACAGGGATACACCATCAGGAGCGGAGGGGAGCCTGGACAGAGATGCTGGCACTCGGCCAGACACCAGGCCAGGCCCAACAGGAGGGCCACTGGAAAGAGCCTGCTCAGACGGTGACTCCAGCAGAAGATGGCCAGACAGCTCAGCCACCCGAGGCCCCACTCCTCCAGCAACCACCAACCTGAGGGCAGTTCTAGAATTCCCACCCCCAAGGACAGCAGCAAGGAGCTTGCAATAGCAAAGGCAAGGCGGACACCCATCCTGTTACCCCCGCAGCATGGCTCATCGGCTGCCATGACAGCCACAGGCAGATTCCCATCAGCCACTCCAGGAACAGCTGTTTACAAAGTCATCAGCAAGTAAAATCCATCTGCCCATCCCCAGACAGAGCGTTGTCTTGTCTGGCCTGCACTCCTCACCAGCCAGGGAAGGCAACAATGGGCAGTACCTGCTACAAGAGCATCCTTCTTCAGAGGGGTTAAAGCAGTTTACACACAGCTGGCCTCCCACTGAAAGACAGGAGCCTATGGAGAGGGGAAGTGACTGGGCCAAGGTTATAAAGTCACCAGCAGAGGTTGGAATGGAACCCAGGAGTCCTGGTTCTCTGTTCCCTGTTCTGACCATTAGTTAAAACTGCCTATGGCAGCCAGCCCTCCCCCTGCTACATGCATTGGTTATCCACCAACCTGCCAGGCTGCTCTTTCTCTCCCCATAGCTTGCTCCAGCCCTACAGTGGTTTAATATGTGCTGTAATGAAGAAGCCAGCAAACTTGGAAACTTTTAGGTGCTTTCCAAGAACGAGAACAAAGCAGCAAATTCATGTATTTCTTCTCAGCGTTCAAATCCCAGAACGTCCCCTGCCCTGCGATCCCGCCGCACAATTCAGTCACAGAGTCTCTTCACATGAACAGGAAATTGTTCCTGGAGGGAGCTGTGCCCACGGGGCCCTGTAGACAGGAGGGAGGCCGCAGGGAAGCCCCGCTGGGCAGAGGGGTGATGCTAAGCCTGTCGGTGGAGGGAACGGATCTATCCTGATCCTGAAGCCATTCTCTGCTTTACAATAACTAATTAGCCAGGGTGAAAGGTTACAGCAGGAACTCCCAACCCTGCTCCCCCTCATAGCCCTTTCCAAGACCTCACTAATTAAGAACCATCTCCTGCTCATCACACACTGAACTCAGTCACCCATCCCTGCCTGGCAGCATCAGAATCCACCACTGTCACTGAACCCGGGCAGCCTCTTTTCCCTGGACTTGGGGCAGATGCACTAAACAACACCAGTCCTCTCCTAAATGTGCTATCACAGACTGAATAACCCACATGAGCTCTGACCATGACATAACACACGGTGGGGGGGGGGGGGGGGGAAGGGGAGGGGAGGGGGGAGTTGGACTGAAAGATGCAAACACAGACCCTGGAATCCCCACTCCTGGATTTAGCACCAGGGAACCTAGATTCCTGCCACAGCACCCAATCAAAACTCACCACCCAGCACAAGGACACTGGGCAGACTAGGCTGCTGCCCTCCCGGGAATGAAGAACCTCAAGAAGTTCTCCGGCACTGCAAGGCACAAAGCCAAGCTCCGCCGCAGAAAGTGTTAATGTTTCCATCCCACTGCAGAACACATGACACACAACCCAGAGAAAGAACAAGCCTGGGAAGTAACTTTGTACTAACAAAAAGCTGTGACCTGCCCAAGCTCACTGGAATTCCCCTTCACCTAACTACACCCCCTCCTTAGTCTGCCTACTCCTGATTAACATGCACAGCGAGGTGGCAGCTTGGTGAGAGCTTCCAGCTTCACCAAAGCTCACTCCTCCCTCCGCCCCCACACTCCATGCCTCTCATCCAGCCCCCTCCATCAGATCCACCTTTGAAGTCAATTTGTCATGGCCCAGTTTTCTAAACCACTCTGCAGAGAAGCCCATTTGCTGTTCTCCCTTAAATTAATCTGTTTGTGGCTCCTCTTCCCTCTCCCTCTGATTAATTTTAAGTTACAAGAAACTTGCTCCGAGTTCAGGGTTAAATGGGGATTCAATTGTTTGGGATTTTTAGAGGGGTTTTTGATCACACATCAAGCTTTTCTTGTCAATATCTCACACAGCTGCTGTTAATCACCAAGAAAACCACAAACCCATATGCTGGGCTCTGAGCTCACAGACAACGCCAGGGTAAGAAGGTTCCATGCACATCACATACCAGCCACTGCAGGGTTAGGGAGAGCTGGCACAGAACCGCTCTCCCAGACATTCTGCCAGCTGATAAATAAGGGGGAGGACCCCGTGCTGAACAAAGTCCTATTGCAAATAAAGAGGGCCTGCCCCAGAACTTCCCAGCCTTCCAGACACAGGGAAAGGCACCCAGAGACCATTTCAGCTGAACGCGCATGGGCGCCTAACCCCTATTTGAAAAAGCCAGTGTAGCCGCTTGTCAGTTGGAGGTAAAGGCCCAAAGGACAACATCTGAGCCTGTTAAAGAACTCTGGTAAATATGGGGTGACTACAGCAGTGGGGCCCAAACTTTTCCTCTCCCACCCCCCTTACCAGTAATGGAATGTGTCTGCACACACACACCCTGGGCTGGGCTCAGGAACCCAAGACTGGGAGCGGGCCCAGAGAGGAGCTGGGGACAGAGTGGGGCTGGGTGGCTCTCTGTCTCAGCCTCCTATGGGGGCTGGCCAGGGCCCTGCCGTGCCCCCCGCCCCGCATTCCTCTGCACCCTAGGGTGACACACTCCACAGTTTGGGGACCACTGCTCTCCAAGGTGTGCAGGGTTTTTTAATCAGAGTTCCGAGACTCACTACCAACAGCTCAGCTCCCCGATGGCACACAGTGGGAGTGCTGGCATGGACCGAGCTCAAGGTACTGTCTGAGGGCTTATCTACATTTCAAACGTGATAGTGGTGTAGCTGCAGCGCTTCGGAGACCACCCTACCTATGCTGACAGGAGGGCTTCTCCCATCAGCGGAGCTCCTCCATCTCCCCAAGAGGCAGAAACTAGGCTGACAGGAGAATTCTCCCAAGGACCGAACACTGTCCACACTGGGGGCTAGGACGGTTTAACTGTGTCATTCAAGGGAGTGGATTTTTCACACCCCTGAGCAACAAAGTTATACCAACCTAATTTCCTCGTGTGGACCAGGCCTTAGAAACACCTCGTCTTCAAGAGCTAGAGACCCCACCACATCCCTAGGTAAAATGTTCCAATAGTTAATTACCCTCCCTGTTAAAAATGTAGCCCTTATTTCTAATCTGACCTTGTTTAGCTTCAGGTTCCAGACATTGGTTCTCATTAGTTATCCAAAGACTCATGGTGCCGAACAGACCTACAAGCACCACTGTTAATGCCGGTCATGTTTAACGCAGGGCCAAGTTCCAGGCACTGCTGCTTCACTCCTACTGTGCAATAAAGCTGCAAACCTTAAAACGGGATGATATACAATAGGATTATTTTTTCAGTATCTTCCATGCTCTAATGCAAGCCTGTGTGTGGGCAGTGAGGGTGGAGAATTGGGGCTGGGATGATCTGCACCACCAGCCTGTGAGCAGTGGGAGTCTATTATCTCCAACAGGAGAGCATTTCGTTAAAAAGAAGCAAATCTCCCCCTATGCAGAAATGTGTTCAGACCCACCAGAAAGCCTCTGCCTACAGTGTGCAAACACAGTGGGGCTGGAAGCCCATTGCCAAGCCTGGAGGTGCAGCTCCCTCTACGAACTTTTACTGCACAATAAAACATTGTGATTAGTTCTACAAACCAAAGCCAGCAGAACCCCAAGGAAGGGACAGAGATAAGGGAAGCCACTTGCAGCACTGGCAATCCCAAAACTGACCCAGCAGATGCTGGTAAGAAAGGAGAATTTGGGAGGTGCTGCATGGCCTGGGTTTGGTCCGGCTGTGCCTGTCTCTCTCTAACACAGACCATGCCCCACCAGGACACACAAAGGGAACATTCCCAGGAAAATATCTCGCCCTTTTGTCCCGAGCAGTGAGTCAAAGTTTGGTGCTCTGGGAACGTTCCAGTTGGAAGTAGACAGATGCAGTTTTGTTTATTTGCAAAGAATGTATGAAGTGCTGCATCTCTGAACTAGGGTTGCCAACCCTCCCGGTTTCGCTGGTTTCTGAACTAGGGTTGCCAAACCCTCCTGGTTTCCACCTGGCCGGAGCCTGCACCCCTCACTGCCTCCCACACCCCAAACCCCCAGCCCTGAGCCCCCTCCCAGAGCCTGCACCCCACCCCTCAGCCCTGAGCCTCCTCCTGCACCCAAACTCTCTCCCAGAGCCTGCATTCCACACTCCAACCGCCTGCCCCAGCCCTGAGCCCCCTCCAGCACCCAAACTCCCTTACAGAGCTTTCACCCTGCACCCCAACCCCCTGCCCTAGCCCGGTGAAAGTGAGGATGGGGGAGAGTAAGTGACAGAGGCAGGGGAGATGGAGTGAGTGGGACGGGGCCTCGGAGAAGGGGCGGAGCAGGGACCTAGTGGAAGGGGCGGGACAAGGGTGGGGCAAGGGGGGTTGGGTTTGTGTGATTAGACAGTTGATTTCAGAGGAAACCAAGAACAAAAAGAGCAGTTTCTTAGCTTACAGCCCCAAGCCTCTTCTGCCAACACCTGCCCCCAAAGTTCTTTCTCTAGCTTCTTCCAGGTTTGCATGGCTCACAGGCTCCTGCTTGGCCTTTCTTGCCTCTTTTCCTCTACTTCCTTCTGTTCTTGTCATCTGTGACCTCAGTATCTGTGCGTTCACTCACACTCCCCACACACATGCCCAAAACAATACGTAGCACAAAAGCTCCTGGGCTGCTCACCTTTTGTCTTAGGAGGGGCTTATACTTACAGTTATGTTAACTGAAAGGTGAGTTCACACCTATCAACCTCAACTGGGTTTTAAGCCAACCCATAAGGAGGTTTCACCCAGCTCATAACAATATTTTGCCAACCCAGCCCAATGCTACCTTTTTATTTGCTTGTTTGACTTGAGATATCTTTGCCACACACACACACACACACACACACTCTCATGCCGTAGGAGTAGGGATAAGGTTCACAAGAGGTGGTGATGACAGAGGATGGGAATCTGTGGCTTGGATTTCACCGTCACAATGGTACTATTGAAAAGCTTTTTTAGAGCTAGGCAGGCACTGGAGGGGACAGTTGTGAACAGACTGTGAAGGCAAATGCCATCAGCAGTAAAGAGTGGAGGGAGGGGGCCTTTCAGCAGAAGGTAGCACTCCAAGTGTGTGCAGCCCAAGATATGGTCGCCTGCTCTGAGATCAGAAGCTATTTCCCACTTATCTGTTCTGAGCCTGGTATCTGTGCGACAGAACATGGCATTTGGTAATGGGATTTTGATGTTCAAGAGAAGATGCTTTCCTGAGTCTCACTTTACGTCACACGCGGCAATAACCACGACTATCAGGTGCCACTGAAGAATGCTAAAGAGTTTGAACTTTTACTTGAGGGGAGTGGGGATAACTTTGTATTTAATTGTGAACTTGGCAGAACTATTACGTATTTATTTCAGCCTTAAGCTGCCCATCACAATGTCCCCTCTCCACCATGGCAGGTGCAGCTGGTAATCCAACAAGGACATCCAAGCACCAGCCTCTCTTCTAACTGAAGCCCACGGCCGCCTGGCAGGCTGGCTGCCTTATCCTTCACCAGCAGTGCTGCAGTTCTGGGATTGCAGAGACACTATAGGTGGCCATCAGTTCCCACTCCCTGCCCTCATTCACGTCCAAAGGGCTGGAGCTCAGCTATCAATGCACGACACCACTGCCACGGGGCTTCACTGAGGGGAAGCATGGGTGTTTTTAAGTCATGGTGGTTCAGTCTCAGCTACAAAAGTAAAACCGGACAAGTGGGCAGAGCACACCAAGTGGCTACTGCCAGTCCAGAGCAAGCTCCCATCTGTGCCAGTGCTGCAGGACCACCCTTGTCCCAGTGCAAAGGGTGAAATGGGCCTAATGGGGGCCAAACAGCTCCCCACTCTCCTGGCTCATGCAGCTACCCCCAACCACCGTATCCTCCACAGCCCTGCTCCTGGAGATCATTGTCTGCACTCCTCCACAACAGTCTAGGCTCCTGCACAGCGTATGGGAACCTGCTACAGATCCTGCTTAGAGGAGGCTCATCCCAGCAATCCCCTCTCCACCATAGTGGGACTGCTCCTTGCCCCCTTCACATCACCCCTGGGGCCCCAGAACTGCTTCTGGGCTCTAGAGGTTGCATCTCAGACCCACGCCTCGCTGACCTTTGGGGAAACACTCCAATACCACACTATGGTCCGTGACTACAGCACCTGCCATAAGCCCATTCCAAGGGATGCCCAAAGCACAGGCATAACACAGAAACCCCAGGAACAAGATCCGCCCACCCCCATCTCCAGTAGCCCATTGCCACCCCAGCAGCCCTCGAGAGGAATGCTCCTGAACTGAGAGGTGGCTGGGCTCTCCAGTGCAGCGAGATTGCTTTACTCCAATTATCTTAGATAGCAGTGTTACAATTGCCCCTCAGAGTCCTGGTGTCTCAGACCAAGATACACAACACCACCTCGGGGGGCAGCGATGCCATAGCACACACCTGGGAGAAATTAAATCCAGACAGGGCCTCCTCACCCCACTCACCCGAGGGACTCAGCAAGGTATCAGAGCCAAAGACCCTTTATCTCTTCTCTGGGGATGTACCCTCCCATTTGTGTCTGGTCTGAAATCCTAGTGCTAGTGCTAATGTTAGTGGGCTCTGGTCTTCCCTGGACGGCTCTGCCCATCAGTTCTGTGGCACCTGTTAGTCTGGTGAGGTCTCTCTTAAAACAGCCTGAGGACTCACACCCCAACGAGTGAAGGGTCACCCCACTGCAGGGCACTCTGACTGGACAAGGGCCTGAGCCACGAAGCTGATAGCCAGGACCAGAGATTGGGGGTGTCCCCCCCACAGGGAGCTAGGCAGTTGGGAGTCTGAGTGTGTTTGGGCCCAGAGCTTGGTCTGCGGCCCAGTTCTACCTGAAGCCCACAGTCCTGCCAACACTAGTCAGAGCTCCCGAGGTGAAATGCTCAGGCCCAAGCCAGGCCCTGGTAACACCAGGTGGGGTTGGGGCTGCAATGCAATGTAATGTGGGGCTGGAGGCCGAGCAGGACGGAACTGGAGCCCAGCACCACTGCATATGCTCTCTTGTGCTGGGGATTCGCAGCATGACTCCTTTAACCCTGGCCCACCCTCCGTGACCGCCCAGAGCTGCCTGTCAGCACCGCAGCATCCAGACACACTTCTCTGGGGACCACCATGTTCAGACAGGAACATGGAGCCAGAGATAGGGATTGAATCAGAGAGCACAGAACCACCTGCCACCTCCATGCCTCATTCCCCTCCCTGTCCCCAAGGAGATGGAAGGTGCCATGTCATACCCTGGCAGATGGCAAATGCCCAGCTGCCACTGCAGACAGAGCAAAGGTAAAGGAGTCACCAGGGATTCAGCCTGACTGGCGTCCCCCCAAGAGGAACACTGCGGCCAAGTAGAAGGCAGGAGTCCTCTCTGTAGCTGCCATCACATGGCAGGAGCCTGTGATGCAAGCACAGTTGAAGAAAAAGGGCGACAGACACACCTGGGGGATGGGAACAAATGCCTGGAGAGATGTTCGGGCAACCACCAGATCTCCAAGAGGAGAATGGGAGGGTGCAGCAGATTTTCCTCCACAGTCAGTTCTGGCAGGAGCCACCCTGGAGCGCCCTTCCCCGAGAAAGGAAGTGACGCCACTTCGGAAGGCAGGAAGAGGAGCTGCAGAAACAGGAAGCCCATTTCCTGCAGAAGTGTCATGGAGAGCACCACGCCTCAGGACAGCACAATGAGAACATGCCCTGGGAAGCAGGGCCCTTCGCGGAGGGAGGCAGTGGTGAAGCTCTGCTCACAGGAGACCATGGAGGCCAAGACGACGGTTACAATCTATTTTTCTACACAAGTGCATCGAGTATTCCACACAGCACACTCGCTGTAAATCTCCTCCTGCTCAGGCTCACTGCCGAGGGCCTCCGATGGCCGATTTTCCATGGTCATGACAACAAAAACTAAACTGGGTCAAACCTGAAAGGTATTCTCTTCCTCCAAGCTGCTAAACGCACAATAGTAATGAGGTTGGTTAAGCAATTCACCCAGGGACTGCATTATTTGCTCTGAAGATGTATTAACCAGTTAAATGAGCGTGATAAGGCAGCTCTGCTTATTTCTCTCACCAGTCACACACAAGATCTGAGGTTCCAGGTCTTCATATTCCAGCTAATAAAACAAACCCAGCAAACATGCTGACAAAGGAGAATGGTGCACTCAAACAGCCCCAGGCCAGGCTGCTTCCCACTTGACCCGTTGTAAGAAAAAGAGAACTTTAAAAGCATCCAGCAGCTGAAATCTATTTGAAAAAAATCATACTTCCCCCTTCCACCTCTTCTTTTTTCCTTCTTCTTTCACTCCCCCCTTTCCCAAGCTCCCGATAAGAATGAATTAACCTAGCAGGATCCCAGGCAGTAAGCAAGACAGAGAAAGACTTAGAAGAAACTCAGCTTCCAGAGACAAGCTCACAAACTTGCCCAGCTCCCAGGGGTTCACTCTAATATATTTCCACATCATACTATTCTCTTTAGAAACTACTGATTTGTTTTACTGGCCACCCGCTCACCTGCTGACACAGCATTAAAGGCTTCATCCAAAAGCACCAAATGAACTTGCCTTTTCAAGTTATTGCTAGCAACTCACATCGGAGGAAGCGCTGGCATTTGGGGTCTGATGACTCTCAGGAAGTGGATTATGCTGCATCCAGCTATTTCTGGACACAGAAGCAGCCTCTATCAGTTTGCAGGGCACAGGAAGGGTTTGGAGTGAAAGCTCTGTTGTGTCTATACAGATTGGGGATTGTGCCTGCTTTGAGCAGGGGGTTGGACTAGATACCTCCTGAGGTCCCTTCCAACCCTGATATTCTATGATTCTAGGAGTGTCCATCCGCTGGGGCCCTGATTCTAGCACAACCATCACAACACAAACACTAAGAGTTGGGGGGGATGGGACTTTTATTCTTTATGGGATTTTTTTTTGGAGATAAACACTTATTAATATAAATGTCACTGACATAAACAAAGCTGTGGCCCTCGAATCCACGTGAAGTTTTATGCGTGCTATATAAACAAAGAAAAAAAAACATTTTAATTAATGTTATACAACCCTGAAAGAAATAAGATGGAACACCATGGAACTGTAATAAAAGCATCTGTTTCCAACAACATTAGCAGCTGACATGGGCTGAAGGGTGTATCTGTTGTCTAACATCTCTGTTTCCTTTAAAGGCCTTGACCTCAGTGCAAAGTGGACCAGGCTAGCTGTTCCTCAGTCTCAAGGCTACTGAATTACAAACACTTCGTTCAGAAAGCGATGCCCTTCCATCTGTGCCAACTGGCACAGCTGTGGTGCCTGGAACAATTTCAAAGCTCAGTTTCCCACCACGAGCCGACGTGTAGCAAGGCTGGAGCCCGAAGGTTTGGGGTCTGGAGCAGTCACCTCACCCCGGGAGCTGCTCCTGCTCTTGGACCCTGGCGTCTCTCTGATGGAATTGCTGCTGCATTCCTGCATCGATCACAAAGGGGACTGAAAGGGGAGGTGGCTCAGCTTTCTCGGAAGCTGCCTGCCTGCCTGCCTGCATCCTGCGGGGCACTCCAACTTCCCACTGGGACAGCCAGATGCAACTCCAAAGAGTGCCAAGGGGCTGAGGAAAGGTTCAGCTCATGCTGCCCCTGGAAGTGGAATCCCCCAGCAAGAAGCTTGAGTTGGGGTCGGCCAAGCACATTTCCAGGGGCATTTTCCCAGTGCTCTCTCTAGACAGGTGCTGAAGGGCAGGATGCCGGGGTATGCGTCAGAACAACGGGGAGCATAGAGCTCCCTCATTAGGAGAAGGGGGATCCAGTCAGAAATGGGAATGAGCAGCCTGCTCAAAACAGGGATGCCTCTTGTTATTCCCCTCTCTGAGAAGCAGCTGACAGGACAGAAGGACTGTGGATGATTTATTCCCAGCCAATGAAAGCGTGTGGGTGAGGGAGGGGAGAAAAAGCAAGAAGTTGCATGGATCATAGCAACTCCCATTGCAAGCTGGCCTGGAGGTGTGATCTGCTGCTTTGGCGCCATCCCCACCCCAAGAGAGCAGAGGGCTCACTGAGTGGGGGAGGAGGAAATGCACATTTGCGTAATAATGTAACATGCATATCTGTGAAATAATGAGCTCTGTCTGCCACATCAAATGATCAAATGGCCACCAGAGATGGCAACAGCAGGCTTAAATCACCCATGAGCAGGACCCAAATGACACATTAGGGAGACACATATTCAGCCTATATTTTTTCCTGATGAGCCTGCTGGCAATGTGCCACGAGGAAGTAGCTGTGTGGAGAAACGCCAGCGTTTTCTACTGTCGAAGGCTGCATATATCCTAGCAGTGTTTGTCAATACACCTTCCCGAGAGCCACCTCCTAGATGGCCTTAGGAGAAATAACGACAAGCCCTTCAGAGAGAGGTAGCCAAAAGTATCACCAGAAGTGGGGGCTGCAGCTCAAGAGGGTGGGCCATGGGCAGAGCTGCATGCGTGGGAAGCCCAGAACTGGAGTAGCTGCCGGGCCACAGGCTCATCAGCAGGGGTGAGGGTGTGAGGCTGGGAAGAGAGAGAGAGGACCAGAATAGCAGGAGGGGCGTGGGTCAGGAGGGAGGGCGGGCAGTCAGCAGACCTGATGGGGGTAAGCCCAGGACTGGACCCTCAGGGGAGCGGCTCTGACAGAGCTGTGCAGGATAAATGTCTGCACCTGCCCACACAATGCCTGGTTCTAGCCAGGCTCATTAGTTCCTCACTCCCTCTAAAAGCAATGGGAGGGAACATGCGGAAACACGAAGCACAGCAACCCTACAACTCTGGGCTGCATGGAGTACCCACTTTAACACCACAGCGCCGAAGGCTGAATGTGACTAACACAAAGGGTCCAGGTGCTGCCACAGAACCCAAGACACAGCCTTTCCCCCAACACAGTTTGCTCTGCTAGGCAGGGTGCACAGAGCCTGGAGCCACCGGAAAATGCCTGTCTGACTGCCCTACTCCTGTGGCACGAGGGCTGGCAGAGGGGGTACCAGAGGGACTGAAGACGTAAAAATGAGCAAGTCTGAGAAAGAGGTCAGAGGCAAAGGAAAGAGGGCAGCTGAGCCAGCCACCAGCCTTTGTCCCCCGGCTTTGGGGAGGTGCATTTCCTGATGCTGAGCACCAAGGCAAAGCTCCAGTTCTTTGGCAGACATGCATGGCCGCTGGGTTTAGCCACTTGCCAACTCGGGGGGATCCCAGGAGACCCCGTACTCAAAGAGCAGGGATCAGAGCAGCAGCAGTGCCCTAAGGCAGATCCTGGGAGGGGAGGACACACCCAGGACTGGACTGCCTAGACAAAGACTGAAAAGGCAGAAATTGCTCACACAGCTGCAAAACCCCCATAGCACTGGGAGTTTCTGTGCTAAGTACCCCCCACCGGGCATGGGAGATCTCCTGACTTTCACACACCAGCAAACCCAGCTCTCCTACGTGGGCAGGGACAGCACCAGACAGACAGCACTGCCCCAGCCCACGCTGCCACTAGCCTGGCAGAAGAGGCAGGAAAGCCCAAGCTCCACCAGCTTCCCCCTGCAGCGAGGGGAGGGGTGGGAATAGCGCTGGGGAACGTTAGCGTTCAGAATGCACCCGTTTACGTGCACCAAGCAAATATCACCTGCTAACAGGTCCCTGTGTTCATTCTAGATTCAGATGACGGCCAGCATGCTGCCTGGAGAGGGACCTCCACTCCCCATCCTCTGACAAATACCCAACCTGTCTCTCAAGGTGACACCTTGGAAATGCAGGGATGTGTTTATTACATCCTTCTCACTCCTCTTCCTCTTATTAGAGCTTAAACTCTTTCCCCACCATCTGCCATTCACAAGTAATATTTTAAAGAAGGAAGTGACAGCTTCCCTTTGATCAGCCCTCCAGAAACCCCGTCAATTCAGGAGCTGGAAATGAGGAGAATTCATAATTCTGACTCGGGATGGACTCTTGACCCCTGTCCGCACCCCAGGGACTGTCAGCTCTGGCAAGCACGTGCCCCTGACTGTCAATCCCATTCATGTTCTGTCCCCTCTTCCAGCACGGCAGGCTCAGGTTGGCTTTTAAAGTCATGCCTGGCTCAGCCAGGGAGTTCTTACCGAATTATCTTCAACCCCATATATCAGGGAGCATTTATACAGCTGTCCTTCCCGACAGAAGACAAGGCTGTTGTGGAGAAACTAAATGAATTCTTTACATCAGTCTTCACTGCAGAGGATATGGGGGAGATTCCCTCCCCAGTCATTGTTTTTAGGTAACAAATCTGAGAAATCGTCCCAAATTGAGATGTCCAGCACAGGAAATTTTGGAACCAACGGATATTGCTGTTTAATTTAACTCACCAAGACCAGGTGGTGTCCACCCAAGAGTTCTGAAGAAACTCAAATGTGAAATTGCAGAAGTACTAAACTGTGGTATGCAACCTATCAATTAAATCAGTCTCTGTACCAGATGAGTGGAGAATAACTATCATGCCAATTTTTAAAAAAGGCTCCAGAGCTGATCCTGGCAATTACAGGCTGATAAGCCTAACTTCAGTTCCCAGCAAACTGACAAACTATAGTAAGGAACAAAATTATTGGACACAGAGATGAACATGATTTGTTGGGGAAGAGTCAGGACAGCTTTCATAAAGGAAAATCATGCCTCACTAATCTAATAGAATTTTTGAGGATCTCAGCAAGAATGTGGACAAAGGTGAGCCAATTGATATAGCACAGTGGTTTTCAACCTGTCGTCCACAGACCCCTGGGAGTCCGCAGACTATATCTAAGATTTCCAGAGCGGTCTGCACCTCCAGTCAAACAATTTTAGGGGTATGCAAATGAAAAAAAGGTTGAAACCATTGATACAGTGTACTTAGACTTTCAAAAAGCCTTTAACATGGTCCTTCGAAGACTTTCAAGCAAAGCAAGCAGTCATGGGATAAGAGGAAGGAGCAATTATGGATCAATAGCTGGCTAAAAGATAGGAAACAAAGGGCAGGAATAAACAGTCAAGTTTTCACAACAGGGAGAGGTAAACAGCAGGGTCCCCCAAGGATCTGTACTGGGACCAGTGCTGTTCAAAATATTCATAAATGATCTGGAACAGTGGGTGAACAGTGAGGTGGCAAAATTTGCAGACAATACAAAATTACTCAAAATAGCTAAGTCCAAAGTTGACTGCAAAGAGTTACAAAGGGATCTCACTAAACTGGGTGAGTGGGCAATAAAATGGCAGATGAAATTCAAATGTTGACAAATGCCAAAAAATGCATATTAGAATAAAAAATCCCAACTACAAATATAAAATTAAGGGGTCTAAATTAGCTGTTACACTTCAAGAAAGATCTTGGAGTCAATGTGGATAGTTCTCTGGAAACATCTGCTCAATGTGCAGCGGCAGTCAAAAAAGCAAACAGAATGTTAGGAAGCATTAGGAAAGGGATGGATAATAAGACAGAAAATATCATACTGCCACTATATAAATCCATTGTACGCCCACGCCTTGAATACCGAGTGCCATTCTGGTCACCCAATCTCAAAAAATATGTTAGAATTGGAAAAGATGCAGAGAAGGGCATCAAAAATGATGAAGGGTATGGAACAGCTTCCATATGAGGACAGATGAAAAAGACTGGGACTGTAAACCTTAGAAAAGAGAAGAGTAAGAGGGTGTACAATTGAGGTCTGTAAAATCATGAACGGTATGAAGAAAGTGAATAAGGAAGGGTTATTTACCCCTGCACATAACACAAACTACAGGTAACACAAGAACTAGGGGTCACCAAATGAAATTAAGAGGCAGCAGGTTTAAAACCAACAAACGGAAGTTCTTCTTCACTCAGCGCACAGTCAACCTGTAGAACTCCTTGCCAGAGGAGGTTGTGAAGGCCAAGACTATAACAGGGTTAAAAAAAGAACTAGATACGTTCATGGAGGACAGGTCCATCAATGGCTATTAGCCAAGATGGTCAGGGATGCAACCTCATGCTCTGGGCGTCCCTAAACCTCTAACTGCCAGAAGCGGAGACTGGACAACAGGGGAGGGATCACTGGAAATTGCTTCAGAGGGAGTGAACAGAACAGGGCACCTGGCACTGGAATGGTCAGACACAGGATACTGGGCTAGATGGGCCATTGGTCTGACCCAGTATGGCCATTCTTATATTCTTACTATTAGACCTCCTAGGTCAGTATCTGAGTGTCATTTACCATCCCTACACAGAGCATCACATTATTATACCTCCTTACTGCTGGATTTAAAAGCAGTTTCCTAGTCCCGTACTTCTATCCTGCCCCTCCCCCTCCTTGGAGACATCTGCCCCACTGCCAAATACAGATCCCTTTTATCCTTTCCACCTCCTTCAGCACAGGGGGAAAGGACTTAAGATCACCACAAGGATCTGATTTCTCAATTGCCTGCTCATCTGGAGACTGGCAAATGTCCAGAGCCCAAGGGACAAGCCCCAGATTTATGACCAATGTGGATGAGGAGAACATAGAAGCATTAGTGAATCTATTTAAAAACTCATTGGAAAGAGACAGACAGTGATGGATTGGCATGACCAGGTAACACCCTAGTCTCTAGGAGGGAGTCGGAAAGAGCTAGGAAACAGCTGGCTTTGGGAAGGGGAGATCTGGGTCGGGAGGATTTCAATGAGGACAGACATGTGTGACTTAAACACAGCGCCTGAGGCTATTCGCCAGAGTGGTGATCACCAAGCACAGGCAGGGGGGTCCTGGGGGGACAGGAGAGGGACGCTTGGCTGAGATAGCAAAGGCAGAAGGTGCCCAACAGCACTTCCGGGCTGGGAGGGAGAGGCTGCGCTCCAATGCCGAGGGGAAGAGGAGAGGCTGTGGAAGGGAAATGTAACAGATATTGCAGCCACATGCAGTATCTGTCAGGATCATACTGTATCATATTTAAAGCATGAAAACCTCCCAAGGCCACTACACTGAGATGGCCCAGGCAGTACAAGCTGTACAATAGTCATAGCTCTGATGTGCAGGTGTGTCCCCCTGGCTCACTGGGGTTGGGGTGTTCCTGCAGAATCTGGATTTGCTATGGGGTGATTCATGCAAAATCCCAAGGCAGTGCATGGAAGGGAGCTGTGCAGCCTGAAAACCTGGGCTGGATGGGAGTGGATCAGGGTCCTTGCCCAGAGGCAAGTGACAGGGGGAAGAGAGGGGCAGTTTACCCCCAAAACTGAGACAGGAAGATCATTCACCAGGGCTCAGGCAGATCCTGGGGAGTCATGGGCCACCTCACACTGAAGACAGTGTGGCTCCTGTCTTCCTTCCTTCTCCTCTTTCAGCGTTTTTCCCTCCCTCTTTGTTATTCCTTTCAGCTCACACCGGCACCTGGGCAGTAGGTAACTCCCCTGCAGATCACTCAGCAGCAATCCCCTGCCGGGGCTGACCAGAGGCTTAATGACTCCTCCTGCCTTTGTGGGGAACGTGCACATCCCCTCAGGTCTGCCTCTGACCCCCACCCCACTCATCTCGAGACACCCCTCCCCCCATGCTGCGGGAACTCACTGATAACCCCCTTGCCCCTCGTGGACACAGTGCTGACAAACCCATGCCAGGATCAGACGTCCCCATAGCCCTGCCCCAGGGCGGTCACTAACATTTGTTCAGATGCCTCTGCACTCCAAGGCCTCCCGAACAACCCAGTCCCAGGCCAGCAGTGAGCCGGGCATGGCAGCACGCTGCCAGCAGAGACAGCCGCAAGCAGGCTGGGGGTAGGCTGCTGCCAGGGAAGGAATCAGAGCCCTCCTTTGGTAACGTCACAGAAGTGAAAGAATGCTAGCAAGCAGGGATTTTGTTTCCTCTGCTGCCCTCAAGTCTTGAGATGTCTGGTCCCCAGGCCAGCGATGGCCATTTCAGAGGAAAGGGTATCGAACTGCAGCCCCAGGGCAGGGTCTCCAGCAGCCCTTTGGGAACAAAGGGGGAAGCACAGAACTACAAACAGCACCTGCAGCCTGGGCAGAGACCGGAGCAGCACGCTGGGCTCTGCATCCCCGGGTGGGACTCTGCTCAGACTGATGCCTGTCCCAGGGAGGAGCAGACACAGCCTGGAAGGACTAATCCCTGCAGCCCTCCAATTCGGGCCTACCCTGTCACAGAGAGGCCCCGCTGCCAGGCTGCAGGTCCCTGCATCCCATGCATTAATTAACATTCCACGTGTAAAGCCGGGGTTGTAATTACTGCAAGTGATTAACAGGCTGAAGGTAGCCTGTCTCCAAGGAGCAGATTAACAGAGGCGCCCTCCAGCTCCTACTCTCACCTCAGCACCATCGATGCATTTTAAACAGGGACCCAATGCCCCCGACAGCCTGTGATTAATGGGCAGGCTGAGGAGTAAGGATGTGCCGGTGGCATCTGCCTCCAGGTGCCCCCTCTTGGTGCTCCCCCTCTGGGTGGGGTGGCGGGGGGAGGGGGGAAGCGCTCAGGCAGCCAGGGTTTATGTGAACAAAGGCCAATTCCAGAGGAAGGCAGAAGAATGGCTAAAAATCAGCACTAAGGGGCTGGCAACACTCAGGGCCCGGGGAAGGTGGCCAGCAAGTCGGGCCATTGCTGCTCTGCCCATGGCACAATCCCAGCTCCACTCCCCTGGTAGCTCTGTGCTCCCATCACAGGGTTCTTGCTCAGGGACCACAACACCTCCCCATCCCCAGTGCCTACCCCTGATCCGTGCAATGGAAGGGATGGGATATACCGAGGGCCTGGTTTGCTCTCTCCTGTGCTTGTCGTCCACCTTCTATTACAGATGAGCAACAACAGAGGAGCTGACTGAGCCCTGGGCCCCTGGGAAGAATGGGGTGTGAGGGACGAACATGCGGAGGCCTGGAGACAGAGAAGGGTCGCCATGCAGATGGCGAGTGGCAGAGATGGAGGCCACACTGGAAGATCCCTGACTAGTGGTTCTTTCCCTCTAACACTGAGCATGCCATGCTGGAAGGGAAGGGCTGTCGCGGGACTAGCCCACTCAGTCCATGCACTGGGCATGAGGAAATCAGTGCAGGACTCCTACTAGCCTCCTACATGCTCCTCCAGACATGCCATTACGTCGCACCGGGGCAGTGCGTCATGGAAGGCAGAGCGCATTCTCCAGCTGGCACCAAGTCCCGGGATTGGGACTGATCTCCAGAGCCCAGCTCTCTGGTCAGTGAGCTCCAGCACCAGAGCTGGAGCAGGGAGCAGATGTGCACTCAAGCAGCTCTGAGGTTATATCTATTCCTCCAGTCCATGGTGCTCAGCGAGCAGATTTGCAGGCTGCTGCTCAAATAGCGTTCTTCAACCGTGGTTTAAACGTGATTCTCAACACTCCGAATACATCCCCACCTCTCAGCTATGCGAGGCTCCTTTTCTCAGGAGAGTCAGCCCTTCCCAACTCCCCTACCTTTCACCGAGCTTTCCCAGACACACAGAGCAGGCAAGGCTGAAGGCGCGTCCCCCCAGACCACCTTTCAGGCCTTCCCCATATGTCATGAAGGAGCAAGATCAGCCCCCAATCCCTTCAGGAGACACACAGAGACCTGCTGAAGCTTCCCGCAAACCCTGGCTGAAAGCAGCCCTGCTTCTGTTCCTCCCCCACACATAAAGAGGGGGATCAGCCTGCTCCACTTCCAATCCTGAAGCCAGATTCTTCCCCAGGGAATACACAGCCATTTCCACGGCAACTAACAGGCAGAGAGAAGGAGCTCTGCTCTGCTCTCTAATCCCACCACCAAACCGCCGCGCAGAGGACAGGGAGGGATGGGGATGCAGAACTGGCTGCTCCCTTTGAAAGAAGGCACAAGATCCACATCCTGAGGAGCTGGCTGCAAACACAGCCATACTGAGCTGACCTCTGGGGCTGGTCCTCCCCCTCTACCTACCCCATGCCCACAGAGTGCCACACGTACCACTGGTGGGATGCGAGCGTGGCCGCCCAGCCATTCACTTCACAGCAGCTCTTTAAGATGGTACATGAGCCAATCCAGTTTGGGAGCTGCTGTTCTCAGTCAGACACGGCTGCGGCAAAGAGACGCTCTGGGCCGGTTGATGGGAGTGAAGCTGGGAGAGCCGGCATGCACAGAGGGGTCCACAGGAATAAGGGGGTCCCGCCCCAGCCTGACTCCAGCCCAGGGGCGCTGCTCCTGTTTGCTGCCTGTGGTCTCCCTCCATCTATCCCAGGAAGTGGGACATGGAGTCAAAAGGGGGAAGGAAATCCAGAGCAGCTCTGATGAGGAGGTGGACTCATGCGCACGCGCACAGACACACACACACGCACACCCCACGCAGCTGCTCTCTCACCATCCAGGGGAGAGCGGGACAGAAGCTAGAAAGCGTTCCCTTTGCTGTAGCCATGAGCCACCCCTCCCCATGTCATAACTTCCTTGTAAGTCTGGGGGTCTTTGTCCAATATACAGGCTCCAGAAGGGGGGCAGGGCAGGTCTGAGGCCCCTGGACATTTGCTGCCTCTGAGCCAGGCCATTATTGCAAAAGAAACAAGAAATCTCTACAGTCATTCCAAGGTTGTCTCCCCCCCTCAACACACACACTCACTCTCTCCCTTTTTGGGTAAAAAAGTATGCAAGAACTTCCCACTTCCAAAATGCTCAATTCTCCTCACACTCCCTCCCACCCTCCAATCCCATCCCTTTCCCCCACACAGCCACCCTCCCCATAGGCTGCCTGTCCAAGGTCTGCCTGCCCCGATCTGCACCGTGCGGAGGGGGAGCAGCCAGCAGGAGCAAGGCCAAGGAGACTCCAATAATTACAAGGAGATAAGGCTATCAGCTGTAATTAACCACTACCCAAGGCAGACCGCTTGGCTGCAGAGACTTTCTTCCTTCTTTTCCCCAAGACTGCAAAATAAATTATCCTGCAAAGTTAGCAGGGGCTGAGCTATGGAAACAATTAAACAAAATTAAATCTAATTCATTTATACTCTGAGCACAAAGTGGATAATGTGGGGTTTTTTCCTCTCTCTCTCCTCTCTTCGCCTTGGTGTTAGAGGACTATTATGGGAAATTAATCATGGGGAAAAGCAATGAACGTGATCTATCTCTCTTTAAAAGTGCACTGAAGTGATTATATAAAAATCTATTAGAGGGGCCAGGAAATTTAAGAGTGACACCATTTAAAAGGAAGAGGGAGACTGGGCTAGCAGCAAAGGGGATTGATTTCTTAACTGACAGATTCTTGAACAAAGACCTGGGGAGCACACAGGGTTGATGAACTGGTCTCACTGGGATGTGGAGATTCATGGGTAAGAGAGTTTGAGAGACTGTGGCCAGTCCTCCGGGAAGTCAGTTCATGGAACAAAACCACCCCAGTTTGCAATCCCGGCTCATGAGGAGCCCGTGCATTAACAAAAGGTGCCACAGGACAAAACTGGAGGACACCAGCAGATCCATGAGGTAGCAGCGCAGCACTGTCATAGCAGGGGGCTGCGGGTTAGGTCTGAGGGGCATTGGCACAGCTGGGTGTGGCAGGAGCCCATGGCTGGAACAGCAACAGCAGCTGAGCGTCAGGCGTGAGGGACATCAGAGCTGTGTGGGAGCCCAGGATTGCAACTGCCTGCGCTGTGCCTGGTTCTGGGCACTCATAAGCCCCTTAGCTAGGTTAACACACATCCAACTCAAGCACAGCTGAAAAACAATACCGAGCAGGGCCTGGCAGCCTTCCACATGGGCAAAGTTCTGACGGGAAGCCCCAGATCCCCAAGAGGGAAGCTCCATCCACTCAGAGCAGTGGGATGGGAGGGGGCAGCTTGGCACTGACTCAGTCCTGACCTCAGCAAATGTCTTGGCAACCATGATGCTCCCAGGGAGCAGAAGAGACACTGTCACTCTGCAAACCAGCCGCCCTAACTGAGACAGCCAGCAGGCCCAGTGGACAAGGACTGTGTTACATGGGGCCACGAGACGGAGCCCGAGACACAGCAGCCAGCAGAGAAGGTTCAAAGCACCAATGCTGATGCTCTACAGACGGCCAAGTACAGAACCTCGGGGAGGGCAGGGGATTCTCTGATGGCCGACTGTGCCACTCTGGCAGGGGCCGCGAGACTCCCCAAAGCAATGGAGTCTAGCTGGGCTGCAATTGTCAGCAGAGCTCAGCCATACGCATGTGAGAGCAGGGCCTGGGAGAGCTGCCCCAAAACCAGAGCCCTCCACCCCACTAGCGCCCCACAGAGGGCAATGGGATGGCATGTACAACTGGGAGCCAGCACTCTCAGGGCTACTCCTGCCACTGCCTCCGGCAAGCCGCCTCAGCTCCCCACTCTGTGTAATGGGGTCAGCTCAGCCGGCACACAGTGGCACAGCTGACGTCTGTGTAGGTCCGTGTCATGAACATACAGCTACGGGTATCACAAAATCCCTCCTTTACCTGTAAAGGGTTAAGAAGCTCAGATAACCTGGTTGGCACCTGACCAAAAGGACCAATAAGGGGAGAAGATACTTTCAAATCTGTGGGAGGAAGGTTTTTGCTTTGTCTCTGTGTGTGTTCTCTCTGAGACAAAGAGAGAGACCAAGCAAGTAATCTACCTCCTACTGAATGATACACCCAATTTACAGAAATAGTAAGTAATAGCAAGGAAATGCGTTAGAGTATCTTTTGTTTTAGCTTGTGAATTTTCCCTGTGCTAAGAGGGAGGTTTAACCCTGTTTTTGTAACTTTAAAGTTTTGCCTAGAGGGGAATCCTCTGTGTTTTGAATCTTATTACCCTGAAAAATTACCTTCCATCCTGATTTTACAGAGGTCTTTCTTCTACTTTTTTTCTCTTTATTATAAAGTTCTGTTTTTTAAGAATCTGACTGGGGGAGGGATAGCGCAGTGGTTTGAGCATTGGCCTGCTAAACCCAGGGTTGTGAGCTCAATCCTTGAGGGGGCCATTTAGCGATCGAGGCAAAAATTGGAGATTGGTCCTGCTTTGAGCAGGGGGTTGGACTAGATGATCTCCTGAGGTCCCTTCCAACCATATGATTCTATGACTGGTTTTTAGTGTCCTAGAAAACCAAGGGTCTGGTCTGTGCTCACCTGGTTTACCTATTTTGTTGGTAGATTATTCTCAAGATTCCCAGGAAAGGGGGTGAAGGGGCTTGGGGGGATATTTTAGGGAAACAGGAACTCCAAGTGGTCCTTTTCCTGAATCTTTGTCTAACTCACTTAGTGGTGGCAGCAGTACCCATCCAAGGGCAAGGAAGGATTTTTACCTTGGGGAAGTTTTTAACCTAAGCTGGTAGAAATAAGCTTAGGGGGTCTTTCATGCTGGTCCCCAAATCTGTACCCTAGAGTTCAGAGTGGGGAGGGAACCTTGAAAGTCCGTGAGGTCCCTATCGCATGGTGCAGACATGCAGGGGTTAACTGGTCTTGTCAAAGGCTTGCACTCCCTTCCCTCCCACTAGGAATCCCACAGCATATCCCCTCCAGGTACACACAGTCCCTTCTTAATGTCTTCTGAGCTGCAGACCCGGGAGCCTCCTGCCTGTCACCAAGA
Source organism: Chelonia mydas (assembly GCF_015237465.2). Lineage (NCBI taxonomy): Eukaryota > Metazoa > Chordata > Testudines > Cheloniidae > Chelonia > Chelonia mydas. The sequence continues at coordinate 1,701,894 of NC_051254.2, forward strand.
ACCCCCTAACGGAGACAGGGAAGGGACACCAAGGTACCAAACCACTGTCATGCTGGGCACCTGATCTGTAGGCTGGAAGCCAAGGCTTTAGCATGAGCTACACACTGCAAGGGGAGCACAGAGTGCAGAGACTGACCTCTGGGGCCAGCGGGTTAGAGCTCAGACAGTTCCTGCTCAGCTCCCAGGCTGGATTTTAATGCACACAAAACAATCTCTGTCGGCAGAGACCAGATGCACAAGGGGCCTGCGCTCCTTTTGTCACCTTGTTTTCAGCAGCATCTGCTTGCTCTACCGCTGCTGTGAAGCCTGCAGTGTGACGGCAGAGGGGTGTTACTTAACAGTAACAAGTCACCGGGCCCAGATGGCATTCACCCAAGAGTTCTGAAAGAACTCAAATGTGAAATTGCGGAACTATTAACTATAGTTTGCAACCTGTCCTTCAAATCAGCTTCTGTACCCAATGACTGGAAGATAGCTAATGTAACGCCAATATTTAAGAAGGGCTCTAGAGGTGATCCTGGCAATTACAGACCAGTACGTCTTAACATCAGTACCAGGCAAATTAGTTGAAACAATAGTAAAAATTGTCAGACACAAAGAAGAACATAAATGTTGCGCAAAAGTCAACATGGCTTCTGTAAAGGGAGATCATGCCTTACTAATCTATTAGAGTTCTTTGAGGGGGTCAACAGCCATGTGGACAAGGGGGATCCAGTGTACTTAGATTTCCAGAAAGCCTTTGACAAGGTCCCTCACCAAAGGCTCTTATGTAAATTAAGTTGTCATGGGATAAGAGGGAAGATCCTTTCGTGGACTGAGAACTGGTTAAAAGACAGGGAACAAAGGGTAGGAATAAATGGTAAATTTTCAGAATGGAGAGGGGTAACTAGAGGTGTTCCCCAAGGGTCAGTCCTAGGACCAATCCTATTCAACTTATTCATAAATGATCTGGAGAAAGGGGTAAACAGTGAGGCGGCAAAGTTTGCAGATGATACTAAACTGCTCAAGATAGTTAAGACCAAAGCAGACTGTGAAGAACTTCAAAAAGATCTCACAAAACTAAGTGATTGGGCAACAAAATGGCAAATGAAATTTAATGTGGATAAATGTAAAGTAATGCCCAATGGAAAAAATAACCCCAACTATACATACAATATGATGGGGGCTAATTTAGCTACAACTAATCAGGAGAAAGATCTTGGAGTCATTGTGGATAGCTCTCTGAAGACATCCATGCAGTGTGCAGCGGCAGTCAAAAAAGCAAATGGGATGTTAGGAATCATTAAAAAAGGGATAGAGAATAAGATGGAGAATATCTTATTGCCCTTATATAAACCCATGGTACGCCCACATCTTGAATACTGACAGGTTTCAGAGTAGCAGCCGTGTTAGTCTGTATTCGCAAAAAGAAAAGGAGTACTTGTGGCACCTTAGAAAACCACTGAATGCATCCGATGAAGTGAGCTGTAGCTCACGAAAGCTTATGCTCAAACAAATTTGTTAGTCTCTAAGGTGCCACAAGTACTCCTTTTCTTATCTTGAATTCTGCATACAGATGTGGTCCCCTCATCTCAAAAAAGATATACTGGCATTAGAAAAGATTCAGAAAAGGGTAACTAAAATGATTAGGGGTTTGGAACGGGTCCCATATGAGGAGAGATTAAAGAGGCTAGGACTTTTCATCTTGGAAAAGAGGAGACTAAGGGGGGATATGACTGAGGTCTATAAAATCATGAGTGGTGTGGAGAAAGTGAATAAGGAAAAGTTATTTACTTGTTCCCATAATATAAGAACTAGGGGCCACCCAATGAAATTAACGCGCAGCAGGTTTAAAACAAATAAAAGGAAGTTCTTCTTCACTCAGCGCACAGTCAACCTGTGGAACTCCTTGCCAGAGGAGGTTGTGAAGGCTAGGACTATAACGGGTTTAAACTTTAAAGGGTTTAAAAGAGAACTGGATAAATTCATGGAGGTTAAGTCCATGAATGGCTATTAGCCAGGATGGGTAAAGAATGGTGTCCCTAGCCTCTGTTTGCCAGAGGGTGGAGATGGATGGCAGGAGAGAGATCACTAGATCATTACCTGGTCGGTTCACTCCCTCTGGGACACCTGGCATTGGCCACTGTCAGCAGACAAGATACTGGGCTGGATGGACCTTTGGTCTGACCCAGTATGGCCGTTCTTATGTAGGGGTGAAGGGAGGGGAAGGATCTCGTACCTCTGCAGACTGTCACCTGCAGCCCAAGTCTCTGACCCTGCTTGGGCCTGCTCCCAAACCAGCCCTGGGGGCCAACAGGGTGGGGAAGACCCATAAATGGTTCACTCAGGTTCTGGTGGTTCTACAATCCATGGGGAGGGCCCAAGCTCTCCCTGAACTGAGAGCTGGGAGAGGAGGCTGGAGAGACCAAGCTTTGGGACAGACAATGTTCCTGGATCCATACTGGCCATGGTTCTGTCTTTTCCCCCTCCGGTCCCAGCCCCAGAGCTCTGCAGCAGAGTGGGGAGCAGAAAGGACATATGTTCAGCGGGGGATTCAGCATCACAGAGCTCACCAGCTCCCCCTCCTCAGCCAAACTCCAGTTCACAGTGGCCAGGGCTACAGACCCCAATCAATCAACCATGATAATTGCAAATGAACATTACTGCGTCTCCAATAAAACCCTGGCTCTTCCTCACCCTGCAGCTCCCCCAGCCAGACTGGCTGGGTAAGGGAGAAGCTGCCTGCTACCGCTGGCCCTGGAGCACACACTCGGCTCTGTTTAAAGCCTGTGATAAACCCTTTGCCGAGGCAGACTCCGCCATAAATTCCAGTTCACAGTGGCACTGTCCCTGGCCAGCCTGACACTTTAATGAGATCATCAATTCCAGAGGAACCTGCTGCTGCTGGGGCTGGAATCCAAGGGAGAGCAGACTCCAGCCCTGGCATGCACTAGAATTGAGGGATGCACCCTGTGCCAAGCCCAGCTAGAGGGGAGGGCACGCTGGGGAGTTCTGGCTAGTCCCCCACTCCCCACTGATGTCTGATCTGCCATGTCCTCCAATGGAGGAGAGAGAGAAACATCTTGTACCCTCCTCCCTGGGATCTGATCGCCAGCCAGTTGTTGGGACACAACGGAAACGCTCTGTACAAGGCATAGTTCAGTCCTTGCATAAGCAGGTGCAGGTCCCAACTCCTCCATACGCCAGGCCTGAACTTGGCACATGAAACCGTGAAACCCTCCCAACTCAAAGGGGAAGGACTCCCTCCTCAGCAGCAACATCTGGGGCAGGGGCTTACTACCCATTCGCCCATTTGTTATCTTGTAACCTCAGGGTGGCCCTGCAAGTGGCTGCGGCCTCAGTTTCCCTCTTCTGTATTCCCCAGTGACTCCTGCAAGCTTTCAAAGAATAAATAGCCCTTGCGCGGTTAATTGATTACCAAAAAGCCCTGTGCACATTGTGACACTGTATGGAATACGTTGGACACTTTATTATTATTGTTGACACCAATATTATAAAATTGCAAGGAATCTGACCAGATATGCCGTGTGATGTATCTATGAAAATGTTATGATTTGCCAAGTATGATAATCTTGTTTATATGTTTGTATCACCTTTGTATTATGAGTTATGGATATGTAGGGTATATCTGTATCTCCAAACTTGTGCTGTGTTTCTGGGTGACACTCCTAGATAGATTGTCAGCACTGCCTAGCCAGTTTGATGGCCCATTTCTACAATGAACCCATTGAAAAGGCCAGGGGCTGCACCTTATGACTCAGCAAGGCATGCTGGGGCAGGCCTATGGACAGAACTCTACAGCTTTCCAAGCCATGTGCTGTAAATTGTATTTGCGACATAGGAAGTACAAGCCACATGGCAAACGGAATATAAAGGGCAGCTGCATCATCTCCATTTTCTCTTCAATCCTGCTATTTACCTAGAGTGACTTCTCTACAGACTGAAGCTCTGAACAAAGGACTGAATGACCCATACAAGCTGTGGATCTGTTCCAGAGGGACTTTCAAGCCAGCAAACTCACCAATAATGCTAAGAACCTGATCTATGGACTTTGATAGTCTCTGTATGTATGTGACTGCTTTACCATTTAACATCTCTCCTCCTTTTCTTTTCTAACAAACCTTTAGTTTTCATTACTAAAGGACTGGCTGGCAGCTTGGTATTTGGGGTAAGATCCAAACTCATATTGACCTGGTAACGTGGCTGACCCTTTGGGGTCAGAATAACATTTTGTATATGTGAGCGAAGTTTTAAAATAACTTCTCACTCTACTGGACCTACGTGCTGACTGGGAGCCAGAGAACTGGAATGCAATAAGGGGGCTGTGCGATTCCCCTTTTTTTGGTTTGTTTTTTGCTTGTTGATAGCCGAGGGATCAGAAGCACAGTTTGTCACTGGTTGGGGAGTTTAACTTCAGTGTTACCCACCAGTCTTGGGAGTATCTGCTCTCCTTTTTGCAGGCTGCCCTGACCTTGGCATCTCCAGTGAGGGCTACCATGGGTCACACACAAATAACCACCAACGTCCCACAACCCTAATCCAGAATTCCCCAGCACAGTCCACAAAGTACATTCAACCTTTCAACTCCCAACAGTCTCATCAACTCACCCAGTTCAGCCCCATCCCCTCTCGCCACCGCCACGCTCCCCGGCATGGCTCTGGCCTCCCCCGCCAAAGCCAGGCTCTCTGGCCTAGCTCTGGACTCTCTCACACCCCACCCAGCCCCTCTAGCTGGGCTGCTCCTCTGCCCGTTTCATTCTCAGGTCTGGTCCTAGCTCTCGCCCAGAGACATCCGCGCACTCACCTGTCCATCATTCCCCAGCCTTCAGCCCTCTGCAGCCCCAACGAGCCAGCAGGTACCTCCCTCTGCAGCTCTCAGCCTTCAGCCCGCTCTGGCCTGGGCAAGTTTGTGGGTGACCCCCCCAACTGCCTTGCTGCCTCCTGCTTTCACCAGCCTCCCCTGACTCCACGGCTCAGCAGGGGCCCTCGCCACTCCCTCCTTCAGGGCAGCCCAGCCCAGCCCTGCTCTGAGCGGTCTTCTGACTCTCTCTCTCTCCTCTCCAGAATATCCCTTAACTTTGGGCTGCCTCTCCCTTGTAACTCCCAGGGCAGCCCTGCCTCCTCATTGAACCAAAGTAGGGTGCCCCTGGACTGGAACGAGGGTGCTGGGCCCCTTAAGGGACATCAAGCTAGGGCAGTGTGTCCCTAAACTTCTCCACTGATGTCTAAAAATGAAGCCCCCAGCTCAGCCCCCAGCTGGGGAGATATGGCCCCATGGGGCACAAGGGCTGGGAGACTCCTCAGGCTCGGGTGCACTGTTTGGGATGCTTCGTGAGCCCCTGGAAATGCCTCCCCTGCCAAAGAGAGATCTGACCACAGCATCATGCCTGAGGCACAAAACATGGTGTCACTCTCCCCTTACATGCTTCCATACGCGTGAATGCGTCATTCCTCGTTCCAAAGAAGGGAACTGCCCGGCATTTGTCCCAAACACCCGCCCTTTTAGCGCAGTGAAGGAAGGAGACAGCTGCTTTGGGCAAAGCTAAGGGCAAGTTCCCAGGAGTCAGAGGACCTGAGCCTTCTCTCACTCCACAGTTTCACACCAGCGCAGCTCCAATGGAGTTATTCCAGATTTACACCAGCGAGAGTGGTTTCAGAACGTGCCCCCTGCAGTGCCCTTGCAGACCCCCCCACAAGGGGAAATCCCAGCACCTTGGGAGGGATCTCACACACACACACAGGTTTGCAGCAGACCATGTAATGGAACCCCCCCTTCCCCCGGCCCCCGCAACCCACTAACGAAGCCTCCTGCTGTGATCCATAGTTAGCCTGTGGGTTCAGGTAAACCATCACGTCAATCCCTGAGGATCTGCAGAGCTGCCTCCTCCTGGCTTCGGGCAGAGTAGCACCGTACGGTTACAGGCCTGCCAGCAGGGTACTCAGGAGGGGACAGGTTCTTGCTTTAACCCACAGGTTTAACACACACAATGGTCTCTGGAGACTCAGGCTGCCTTGGCCCCTGAGCCCCGCAAACAAGACTGAGTTCTGTGCATGTGTGTTGGGGGCTTTTCCAGGTGAGACTTTTAAAACCATGCCCTGCTTCCACCAATATTAGCCCTTTATATAGCGGTGGGATTTCCCCATAGACTACCCTGGGAGAAAGTTTCTCCTGCCTTCACTATTGGGTTGTGGCCCATTTAGTGCTGCCCTCCCACCCCCAACCACCAAGGTGTCTGCATTTCACACACCGACAGACACACAGACAGGAGCTTGGGAATGAAACAGGTCATGTGACAGTTAATTATTAACCTTTTACAACGGGGGAAATAAAATCTGGAAAGCCAAGATTCCATTGTAACAGTGGACTGAACACATTGTCCTTTGCACCAGGTCACTGAAGTTAGAGTAAAATGACTCCTTATTGTATATAATGGATTCATACCACTTCTCTGTAAGCGTATGAAAGGAAACAACACACCAGCAGGTTTATGAATGTACACAGCACAGCCTTCCAAGGCCATTATCCTAGAACCAATATTTACAAACACTCCATTTCTACATTAACATAGGCAAATGCCTTTATGTGAATTTAATGGAAGCTTCTCCTTCCCACCAGGCTAATGGAAACACAAAAGCACTCTCCCTCAGATGCATCCTTTCAATGGTTTTAAAAAGGTAAAAGAAAACCCTTTGATCTCAGCAGCCAGTTTGTTTAGTCCCACGCAGGGATTTAATTGACAAGGGATGTCCTTGAATACATGCAGAAACGTCCTCACTCCCCAGGAAGTCAGCCTCAAGTTATAAATCCACAGTGTGAAGGGTTTTTTTTGCTCCTCCAACAATGTGCCAGAACAATATGGTTCAAGGTCTGTTGCTTCAAGCTGAATGCACTGCAGCTGGAAATGAGCGTGGGACTCAGAACTAGAGGTAGATGCTCCCAGCTATGGAGCAGGGCAAGAAACGTATCAGATTCACGGGGAAAGCACTCCCTTCTCACTCCCTGCATGGGGGGAATTTCCAGAGCCGAAGCTCCAGAGGACTTGGGTTGGGTGGTTTCCCTTTGGACTTGTTTCTAAAACACTCTTTGATAAATCTCCTAGCCCCCTGGAACTGTAAGCTGCTCTCATCAGCCCAAGTGTTCTGTCGCACCAGACCTCAGAAATGAAGTCTCTGCAGACAAGCTCAGGTCTGCCCTCATGCACAGCTTCCGACAGACACACAACATCCTGGAAAGTTTAGGCTCCCAACCTGCCAGACAGAACCTTCTGGTAGTCGACGGCCCTGTCCACAGTAGCCATCTCTGCAGTGGTGCAGCTAACCCAATACTTGCCCCATTTTACACGAGCCTGGCTCATCAACACTAGGAGTAGCAGGGGTTAGCTACATGTGGGTAGCTATTCCAGGACAAAAAGCCCCAGTTCAGACAGACCCTGGGTGAGGAAGGAACATGGAGGCAGCCTTGCCTTCACGTCAGATCCGCCTAACAGCCCGTCAGGAGGCAGCTCTCTCTAGTGATTAATTCCTTTCATCCTGAATTGTGGGACTTCACCCATGCCCCTTACTCCACAGTACTGATCCAGAGCATCACGAACCCACGCACGGTATTCAACCTAAGGCAGGCAGGCAGGCAGATACAGCAGTGCCCCCTTCCTCCCCCAGAGCTGCTTTTCCCTTTGCTTCGCAGCAGGCTCCCACTGAGGCCCAGGGAGCGGGAGCACAGAGGAGGGGGGCCAGCGAGGAGCAGTGGCGACTCAGCTCTGCGACCTGGCTGTTCCAAATGGTGATTCCTGCCCCACAGCAAGCGACAGAAGAACTGGCCCTCACGGGCCGGGCTGCCTAGGAGCAAATAGCCTGACACAGCACTGGTTCTTTCCAGGGGCTTTGCTCCCCCGCAGTTCCCCCTGGAGGCTGCGTCTGTAGATCATGCTCCGCACTTGCACAGCGCTTCGTACCCCCAGACACGCTGTACAAACACGGGCCCAGCGGAGGCTGGCAATCATCATCTCCCTTTTACAGGCACAGAGCACTGCTGTGCTGAGAGAGGAGAAGGGCACGGGGAGCTGCCGCAACGCAGCCACAGGGAAAGGCTGCCCCTGGGGCAAAGAGCGCTGCTGGGAACCACCCTGTGTGTTAGCAAGGCCCCCTGGGGCTGCGCTAGGGGCAACACATGCACTGCCTCTAAGGACGAGAGCTCTCCTGCATTCTGCTGCTCCTGGCCTCCGGACAACCTTATTGCCCATGGATCCAGTTCCAGGAGCACCAGGCTGACCTTAAGTGATCTGCCCAAGGACACAGAGTGAATCAGTGGCAGAGATGGGAGGAGAAGGCCAGCGTTCAGAGCTCCCATCGCCTTGCTCAGCCCACTGAGGCCTCAGTTCTGTAGGGCTGTCCCATCATGGGGGCCAGGCCAAACCTGTGCGTCAGGTCCCAATACCCAGAGCAAGGAGCCAAGCCCAGCCAGCCACGGGAGATGGTAGCCACCACTGTAGACTCACTGTGCAACTCCCCTGGGCCTCCTAGGCCCCTGTGGCAGAAACTGTCCTGCTTTAGCCACTGGAAATCTTAGGCAGTATGCGTATGCCTCACTCAGCCTACCCCGATAAAGAGGGGAAGCAGCTGGAGGGGGGTTCCTAGCTTACAGGCCTGGGACACTGGAAAGCTCTCCTTGTCAAAATCCAGTGGGAGGAGATTACCTCCAGAGATGGGTCTGAAGCATGTTCCACCATCCCAGCAGCACATACTGGAGCAGCTCTCCGTGAATATCAGGCGCTCCCAAAGCGGAGCTTGACATGCATTAGGGGAGCACACTCCCAGCAGGGTGGATGGCCTTGGTGGGGGTCCAGGCTGGCCAGCTCTCGTCAGTACTGGCCCGTGGAGTTCCAAGCAGGTGGCAGCACAGGGGATCTCCTGGTTACAAGCTGAAGGTGCAGGGAGAGGCCTGAATGATTCCAGCCTGGAGCAGAAAGGAGAGGTGGAGAGTCCAGCCCGCTCTCCCTGCTCCCCAGAGAGGACATGAGAGGAATGGCCTCCCTTAAAGAGACTGTGCTCAGGACCAATTTAATGCAGGTTTCCCTTCAGAAAGGCATGAGGTTTGGATGCTTTTCTTTGCTGGAGGCCAAGCTGGGCACAAAGAACCAGTGGGTTCAGGAATAAAAATCAGTGCGCACCAACCATAACCGGCCTCTTCTCACTTCTTATCCCTACAGCCTGCAAGCCTGGACAGCTGACTGGTCACAGCGGGTAGGGATGGGCCCAGAGCACGCCTACACGCACGCGCCACCCCACCCCAGCTGCCATCCCATGTGCACAAGCCTGGACAGCTGACTGGTCACAGCGGGAGGAGATGGGCCCAGAGCACGCCTACACGCACGCGCCACCCCATCCCACCCCACTCCAGCTGCCATCCCATGTGCACAAGCCTGGTCCCACTTACCCCTGGAACACATCACCCCACTCTCCCCTCCCTGCCCTTGCCCCTCGGAGCACAGAAAAGATAACATGAGGCTCTCGCCTTTTGTGCCAGGTTCATTCGAAGCAGCAGACAAAGCAATCCACTCCCTCCCCAGTATTGCTGTTAAGAACAGAAGCTGGTGCAATGCTCAGAGGTTAAATCACCTCCTTCTCCAGGCAGTTTTCTAGCAGCCTTAAAGTCTACTTTCAATCGCCCCTCGGAGGACAGGGAAAAAAGGCACTTGGTAACACCCTGCGGTTGCACGTATCAATCAAAGGGAAGAACTAGAGATAGGAAAATGAACATTGAGAAGAGGATTCTGCAGCTGTATCCACCAGGGCTGTGGAATTGGTTGTTTAATCTCCTCCCCTGCGCTGTCTCCCCGCCTACAGCCTCCCACCCCCAGGTCAGTAGCTGATTAGCGAGCATTCCTCTCTCCCCTAACGGAGACTTTAGGTGGGTGTCTTTCTATAGCATCGCTCCTGCTGCTGCGGCTCCCGAGCCATGAAAATGACATGTTATGCTAATCAAGCGCTCCTCCATCTGCTACCACTGTTCCCCACGTCCCCATAATCACCTGGCTGAGGGCTGCAGAGCATGCAGCAGATGCCAGAACTTTATTTTCACAAACCCAGTTGGCCTGGAACGCCAGCAGCCGCAACAGTAACGTGGGAGCCCTTCTCTGCAGCTTCAGGAGAAGCAGTTTGAGGTCTCATTAAAATAAGCCTCATGCCGCCTGCGTGGAGGAGGCTGGGTGAAGGAAAACAGCAGCACAAGCAGCAAACAACACCGACTGATTCCCTCACCTGCCCCAACCCCCCTCCCACCCACTGGGGACTTCACCTGATCAGCAGCTATTGGGGTAACTCCAAAACAGCAACAAGCTGTGATTGCAGAGATACAGCCCCAGGCTGAAGGGGACCCCCCTCTCTATGTCACCCAAGGCTTTTCCCAAACAGTCCCGGTAGGCGACAAGTAGAACAGGACAAGTCCCCCTGCCCCACAACACACAGAGAAATCCAGAAAAGGCATTACAAACAATCAGGCACAGTCAGCAACCTAACAAGAATGAACCAACAGCCCGTGGTGTTCCCTGACCATATTAAATGGCCAGCTCAGCAGGTAAAGACCTCCAGGGCTCTCACACTCACCCTTCCCATGCCATCTCCACAAGCTCAAGGGCACTGGAAACCTCCCATCAGCCATTACTTGCTGTTTCTTAGTTCTTGGAACAGGATGGCACCCCCCTTTGGTGAGCCCTCCTTCGCCCCTGGGCCAACAGTTGCTTTAGCGCGTCTTCAGTGACTCAGCCCTCCAGCCGAGTCTCACACACTGTCCGTAGGTGGACCAGAAAGAACAAACCCCTTCCGGGGCATACAGTTTTTACTTCCGCCAAGGCTTCCTCCCTGGAGACACTGCCCTCTATACCAGTCCAACAGTACCCTTTGCTTGGTCCGGCGAGGTTCTGGACTCAGTCCTTGCTCGGTCCTCTCAACCAGCCTTCTTTACTCCCCTCGTCTTCGGCAGCCCTCCCTGGGCTCAACCCTGCCCACGCTGAGCTGTCCGTGGTCCTGCTGTTCTTCCAGCCATCTAGGAACCCGGTTCTCCCTCTTCCAGCTCCAGGCAGCAACTGACTGCTCTGTCTCACTCTGCTGCTTCTTTTTATATGGCTCTCCTGGCCCCTGATTGGCTGCTCCAGCAGCCCCTCTGATTGGCTGCTTCCCCTGCAGCCACTCTTGGCTGCCTAAAAGACTTCTCCTCTGCTCTTTTCTGGGGCAGGGCCACACGGCCTCCAGTTGGGGACCTCCGGATCTTATCTACCCCATCACACATCCCTGACAGATGAATGTCTAACCTGCTCTTAAAAACCTCCAATGATGGAGATTCCACAACCTCCCTGGGAAATTTATTCCAGTGCTTAACCACCCTGGCAGTTAGGAAGTTTTTCCTAATGTCCAACCTAAACTGATCTTGTTGCAATTTAAACCCATTGCTTCTTGTCCTATTCCCAGAGGTTATGCAGAACATTTTTTCTCCCTCCTCCTTTTAACAACCTGTTACGTACTTGAAAACTCTTATGTACACTCTCAGCCTTCTCTTCTCCAGACTAAACAAACCCAATTTTTTCAATCTTCCCTCATAGGTCATGTTTTCTTGACCTTTAATCATTTTTGTCACTCTTCTCCGGACTTTCTCCAATTTGATCACATCTTTCCTGAAATGTGGCACCCAGAACTGGACACAGTACTTCAGTTGAGGCCTAATCAGTGTGGAGTAAAGCGGAAGAATTACTTCTCATGTCTTGCTTACAACACTCCTGCTAATACATCCCAGAATGATGTTCTCTTTTTTTGCAACGGTGTTACACTATTGACTCATATTTAGCTTGTGATCCACTATCTATGACTCCCAAATCCCTTTCCAAAGTACTCCTTCCTAGGCAGTCATTTCCCATTTTGTATGTGTACAATGGATTATTCCTTCCTAAGTGGAGTACTTTGCATTTCCTGATTGAATTTCATCCTATTTACTTCAGACCATTTCTCCAGTTTGTCCAGATCATTTTGAATCTTAATCCTATCCTCCAAAGCACTTGCAACCCCTCCCAGCTTGGTATCGGCTGCAAACTTTATAAGAGTACTCTCTATGCCATTATCTAAATCATTGATGAAGACATTGAACAGAACCAGACCCAGAACTGATCCCTGCAGGACCCCACTTGACATGCCTTTCCAACTTGACTGAGAACCACTGACAACTACTCTCTTGGAACGGTTTTCCAACCAGTTATGCACCCACCTTATAGTAGCTCCATCTAGGTTGTATTTCCCTAGTTTGTTTATTAGGAGGTCATGCGAGACAGTGTCAAAAGCCTTTAGTCAAAGCAGTCAAAGGAAGCCTTTCTTGCTTTTGTCCCTACCTGGTGGCAAAAAAAGTTCTCAAAGAGGTGATTCCATTGGATAAGCTGCAAGTGACAGAGTAGAGAATCGATCAACAGCTCACTGCTTGTAGGCAAGGTAAAAATCGTGGGATTTGAGCTGCATCCATCCAATCTACGGCTGCCTAATCTGCCCTGCCTCCCTCCCAGGCAGAAAAGGCTCAGAAGGTTAATTACACTTAATGGTGACTAAGGTTTTGGAGAGCCACCTTTTTTGGAGGGGTGGGTGCAGAGAGAGATGTGGGGAGAACTTAACTGAGCATTTCCTTGTTTTCTGGAAGGGATTCAAGAGCAGAAGGCACTGCGGCATGCTAGCAATTGTAACTCCATCTTCAGTGTTTTCTGTAAGTGATAACCACGCACACTTACACTTTGCCTGTTCAGACTCAGTCTGACATGCCTGAGACTCATGATAATCTGGTGGGAAATCCATCTGTTTAAAGTATTTATAGGGCTCCAATCACCATGGAATCTAGGCACAAATACACATTCAAGAGAAGCATAAAAAGCCTGTACATGGAATTTGCTGTTCACCATTTGGAGTCTGGTCATTTCAACCTGAATTTTCTGCTAGTTCTGGTCGGTTTCTGCAAGGAGGTGGGTGTAGCATCAGGCTGTGAGAACAGGCTCACTCTACCCGTTGGGGCCAGGTATTGCATGGTCTAGGATGCCGTACCAAGGACTCCCAAAAGTCTCATCACAGGCGCTTCTAGTTTGTGTTTTGCCTGATCAGGGACAGAGGGTGCTCTTAAGTAGCCCAGTCCTAGACCACGGAGAGCTTTGAGGATTAGGACCAGGATGCACAGGGAGTGGCGCTCTCAGCTGCTAGTCCCAACCAGAAAGTTCTGGCTGCCACATCATACAAGCTGGATGTCTTGACTGGCCTATGTAGAGGGAGTAGGCCAGTGACCCAAGTGTTTGCCACAGAGCCTAAGCCCTCATCCTAGGCAAACGGTGGGGCCTCCTAGCAACCCCCACAGCCAAAGGAGGCCTTCCTTGTTTTTGCACTACCTGGTCACCTCAAAGAGGTGACTCCACTGGATAAGCAGCAAGTGACAGTAGAGAATCAAAGAGCTCACTGCTTGTATGCAATGTAAAAATAGTGGGATTTGAGCTGCAACCATCCTATCCACTGCCATCTAGTCTATCCAGCCTGCCTCCCAAGCAGAGAAAACTCAGAAGGTAGTTACACTTAATGGTGGCTAAGGGTCGGGAGTGCCATCTTACAAGAGCAGTAATGCACCACCCCTTTTGCTTGGCAGTCCCACATACTCCCTGATCAGCCAGGCATGTCTGTGTGCTCTCAAACTCTCTCCAGCCAGCTGAGAATCTGGGGAGGGGAGGGAAGGGAAGCAGCAGAAGCCTTTGATGTGGAAACACCCCTGTTATTTCCCTTTCATGTCAGGCAGGTTTTCTGCTTCTCCGTTAAATGATTCAGACTTTTCTGTCATTTCTGGGTGGCTGTTACAGATTCACATCAGCAGAACCATGGACTGGAAGAACAACACAGCTCCAGATAATCAGTCAGAGAGGGAATCACAAGACATACCAAAGACATCTCCAGCAAGCACCAACAAGGAGACATAGAGAATCACGCCTTTCACACCTGGGGAATAAGAGGGACTTCCCCAGCTGGGATGGACCCAAACAGAGGGTGTTAATTCTCTTGTAAACATAAAATGAACAACCACTGCAGTTCTAAATGCTCATCAGTAGACATACACAGAGGCCAATCAATATGAGAGGTGGGGCTGAAACACCCACTCAAACAGGACAAGCTGCATAGAACTGTCAGATATAAAAATCAGAGCTGGTGCTTGTAGTTTTAACACAAGTCACCTGCCAGCTTCCTTGCTCTGTGATGCTGCAGGAAGGCAGTGGGATCGGTATGTCACGTTTATTTGTAATCATTTCTGTTTCACGGCAGTGGTGTTACAACTAGAAAGGTACTTAGAGCACTGATCACTTAACAACACTCATCAAAAGTAAATCCAGTCCTGACGAGAAATGGGAGAACGCACAGTGTGTGGACAGGTTCCAGAGTAGCAGCCGTGTTAGTCTGTATTCGCAAAAAGAAAAGGAGGACTTGTGGCACCTTAGAGACTAACCAATTTATCTGAGCATAAGCTTTCGTGAGCTACAGCTCACTTCATTGGATGCATGCAGTGGAATAGGATCTATGAATAGAGCTCAGACAAATTTTTCATCCAAAACTTTTTCCAGGCCAAAAAAATGCAGATTTAGCCAATGAAAACAGTTCATGAATTACGTCATGGGAAACTGTTTCAAGTGAAACGAAAACAGAAGCAATAATTCAGAAACATCCAAACAATTAATTTCAACATTATCAAAATGAAACATTTTGAGTTTGTGGGCTAGATTCACAAAACACTGGTGGAGCCCCCGCCCCTTTATAACAACAGTAACCCAACGCTTAGGGCACTCACTTTGGATGTGGGAAACCCAGGTTTGAATCCCTTCTCTGGAGCCGGGCCTGGAACAGGGCCACCCCGCTCCAGAATGAGTGCCTAACCACCACATGATAGTTATTCTCACAATCTCACTGTGGACCAAAGTGGAACTGCTTCAATAGGAGAGTCAGACAAATCCATCCTAGGATGCCCTATAGCCCCGTGGTTAGGGCACTCAGCTGGGATGTAGGAGACGTGGGTTCCAAACCCTGGCTTAGGAGCAGCAAACTGAACCCAGGTATCTCCCCTCCCAGGTGGATGCCTTGGGTATGAGGGTATCATAGATTCATAGAAAGGTAGGGCTGGAAGAGACCTCAAGAGAGCATCTAGTCCAGCTCCCTATGCTGAGGCAGGACCAAGTAAATGTAGACCATCCCTGACAGGAATTTGTCCAATCTGTTCTTTAAAACCTCCATTGATTGGACCCTACAACCTCCCTTGGAAGCCTGTTCCAGAGCTTAACCACCCTTAGAGTTAGAAACTTTTTCCTATTATCTAACCCAAATCTCCCTTGCTGCAGATTAAGCCCATGACTTCTTGTCCTACCTTCAGTGGCTATGGAGAGCAATTGATCATCATCTTCTTTCTAAGAGCCCTTCGTGTATTTGAAGACTACTCCCCCCACTTCCATTTTGTGACTCTAGCCTTTCATTTCCTTTGCTTTATTAAAAAAAGTTTAAAAATGCCCCAAACAAAACATTTTGTTCAAGATTAAACACATTTTTTCTGATTCACCAAAAATTCTGAAACATTTTATTTTCAGTTTGGGTTGGACTGGTTTTTGTTTGTTTTTTGAACTGCCAGCGAACCAAAGAAATCAGTTATTTGCCCAGCTCTAGCTAGGACGACTGATCTGTTATGACTTGAACTTCATTCATGAGGAGAGACAGGATTAATTCACTTGTGGCTCTGCTACTCGTGAGCTGCATTCTTACACAACACACAAAAAGCAGCCATGTGGTTTACTCGGCAGCACTAGTGCTACTAGGTCAGAAGGCCAAGCATTTGAGTCACGCACAAGGACACATCATCTAACACACTCTCTGGCACAAAGGAGCTCTAGCCTTCTAGGCACCATCCTTTGCAAGAGAGAGGGCATCAAGCGAAACTCCCTGGATGGCACATCAGACAGTTAAAGATCCTGCAACTTCCAGAGCAGGACAGGGAGAACCTTGGAATCCAAGCCAATGTTTGCCTCACAAAAGTCATCAACGCTTCACCCCGTCACCAGCATAAGCACACAGCAGTCTCCACATTGCCTGTGCCTATGAACTGACGGTGCCTAACTCACTGCTTTGGAAAGTATTCTATGATCCCTGGAGTGTGAAAGATGCCAGAGAGAACCAGCCTGGCCTTCAGGAGCCTGGGGTAGGAATCACCTGTTCGCCAGGCTTCAAGGCAGAGGTAGGTGCCCCTAGGGGAGGCCCTTTGGGCTCAGGAAGGCTGTTTATAGAGTCGATTGATTTACTTTGTGTTCAGAGAGGAGAACAGGCACAATGGCTCGGGGGTGGGGGGGGGAAGGTGCTAAATAAATTCTGCTCTCAGAGAAGAGTTGCTGCGAATGGAAGTGCTGGGAAGGTGTGAGGGGAACAGCCGGCTCATAAAATTGTTCATCTTTCAACAAATTGGATTTAGGGATCCACCAGAGAGCTATGCTGCAGGAGAAATCACAGCACGTGGACACCACTCTGTACCCCCCACATGGGGTGGGTGGGTGTCACAAGAAGATCCCTGGATGGCTCCCCAGCATTGCGTTTGCTCCCCATGTTTTGCTACTGAGTGGGAGATGCTTGTTAAAGGACACACACATGTTCCTTTGCTGTTCAAGAAAGGAAATTTCACAGGCTAGTGAGTGAGAGCTTAACTGGGTTTCCGCGATAAACTGTACCCCGGAAACCTCAGCGAGTCTTATCAAGATGGTGAATGACTTAGCTGGAAAATCTATGGATCTCAGGAAGGCCGTCAGGGAGAGAGTTCAAAGAAGAGGCTGACAAGTGCACATGAAGGTTAGCACTAATTGCACCGCTGCAAATTCACTGCTGGCACTTTAACCCTCTAATCTGCTCATTTCCCCTCTCTTCCCCTCGAGATATTTTATTTCTGCTCTTGCTGGAATGATGTGTCCGCTGGCACACAGGGCTTGGAGCTCTCACCAATTATCCCAGCTTTCCGGTGGGAGGGAGGGTGAAGGACAGAAGTGTAAATATTCAGGTCATAGATCCTCCCTCCTACTGCTCCATGATGCTCTTCAGAAACAAACCCAAGTCTAGTCAAGGGAGCATCAGAGCAGCCAAGGGGCCGGAGGCAGGAGGCCCCTGACAGCTCTCCAGAGAACCTTGCCTCCAGCAGTCCCAAAAGCTGCTCAAGCAAAGCACTAGGTGCCAAAACGGACCCTGCTCCTGGGAAGAGCCAGGGTCCCATCTACCTCATTTGTGCCCACAAAAGTGCCCCTTGCTGGTTCCGTAAAGCTGAATTGCTGGGCTCTTCTGTGCCTGTCAGAAGGGGGCACAGCAGAATGCAGCACGGAAGCGGCTCATGTGCTTGTATGTGAACACTTGGGGGCGGGGCGGAGATGACTTCTGACACGCTAAAGCGCTGAAGAAAGTGAGATAAGTGGAAAGCCGGGATTCTGCGCAACAAACAAATGCAAGAAGCCTTCAGTGGGGGAGGCCCTTCTAGTATCCCAGGCACCCAATTCCGTCCTGCCGCAGCTTGCTGCCCTCTCACACGGCCTGCAGCAGCCCGCCCCCAGCCCCAGCTGACGGGGCTTGCACCACTGCTCTGAAAACAGCTGTTAGCAGCACTTGGAAGCTGCAGTTCAGGCTGGAGCTTGGGCTCTGAGGTCCATCCCCCCTGCTCTAGGCTTCAGCGCCTGAGCCGCAGCGTCTCCACAGCTCTCTGTAGCGTGGCAGCATGAGCCCGAGTCTGCCGGCCCGGGCTGGAAGCTCGCTGGGCAGGCGGTGCAGAGATACGCCGAGGGCATGTTTACACTGCCGTCAGTGGTGTCACGGCAGCTCACGTGGGCCCCCCCCCACCAGCTTCCATCTAGTTCGCACGAGTAAAACCAGCAGCGGAGACGCAAGAGCGCAGAGCCTGGGCCCGCCTGGGACCCCGAGCCCATAGGACACTGCGGTCACATCGTCACTGCTCTGTGGCCACGCCAACGAGGTGAAAGCTGGCATGGGGTGCCGACCCGCGCTGCAGGCACCCCGTGGAATGCAGTGTAGCTGTGCCCCTGGGGGACCCACCAGCGTCAGGGCGGAAGGCAGCAGAGAGCCCGGGGAGAGGGCACGCTGGCAGAGGGGCAGAGCTTGTCCAGGTGGATGCCTTACCCATTTGTGCGAAAGGTGGCTACTCGTCCTGAGCCTTCCAAAGGCGAGTCCTACCCCAACATCTGCACAGCAACTGTGCCGGCAGCCACACAGCTGATGGGAGCCCTTCTTGCTCACTGGCTCCCAGGGACCCCAGGAAGCTCTGCAGAGTAACATCTCCTCACGCACGTCCGGACACCCAGCACTCTGCCTCTCAAGTGTGGCTGGGACGAAATGGTAACAACGCCTGGCACTTACACTGGGAAAGCACTTCGCAGTCTTCAATAATTAATCCTCAATGCCCTGCCAGCTAAGCAAGCAAACCTGTACCCCGCTTCACAGAGTACGGCGGAGAGAGCTCACAGGCTTTCCTGGATGGGAAAAAGGGCGTGTTTATCAATTATCTTGGCTTAAGTTAACACAATTAGGAAACCCTGTTATGATTCGGGCAACGGTTTGAAGCTGCACTAGCTGGCCGCCACACAGCCTGGGTGGGGGTCCCTGGCCAGCTAACTACCATTTGCCCTGTGTACACTGGAAGTGTCATACAGAAGACAGGACCACTGAGACAAGAACAAAGAGCACGGCTCACAGAATCCATCAGAACCCAGCGACTCCTGGCTCCCAGTTCTGGGCATGGCCCACTAGGCTGTGCCACTTTGATGAAAGCTAATGGCATGTGCCTCTCCCCAGTGCTGACTCGGAGGTAGTACTTTTGACAGCACATAAGCGCCATGAACAGCCATTCGGGGAGATGGAGCCATTGTGAGGGTAAAACGGCTCTCCCTGCCCAACCTAAGTTGCATGACAGGCAACTCCCAACACTATACTAGGAACAGAGAGGCTCAGGGCGGCCTGGCTGGCTAAGCGTATCGCCCACCCCACTTCCCCTGCCTCTATCACTGGCTCAGCTTACCAGCTGCTCCTGTACACCAGTACGTGTGTCTTTCTCGAAGGGATGCAATTAAGCGGATACTGCAGCAGGGATATAACTGTCATTTCCTTAGCTTGGCAACACGACCCTGGAAACCCCCATTGTACTAATCACTGCCAAACAAATACAACTGTAGGACACACACAAACCTGGTGTACTTCATGGTGAAATAACACGCTGCAGAAGGCTGAGCAGTTCCATAACTCTGCTTAGCACTTAACACTGCTGTCTAAATGGCCCTGCTTAATTATAGCTCGAAAACATGACTTTAAAGCAATTTCAATACAGTCAAAAATCAACCCCAATGACAGACAAATGGACGGCCTAGTATCTTGCTGACCCCATCGGCTGGACCGTTCTTCCCAGGCACTTCCTTCCCTCTGCTCCACTGCCGGAACTCCTCCACTCCGGCTGGCTCTGCCAAGGTCTCCTGCAGGAAGTCACCTCTTTCCAACTCAGCCCAGCTTCTTGCTGCCAAGGATGGTAACCTGGATGTCCTCTACATGCTGCCAGGTAAGAAGATTTAGCTTCTAAGTGAGGGGGTGACCAGCACTCCCAGTCACCCTTCTATCTCCGGTGCAGCACACTGGCCTGGCAGCTGCAAACAACTTACCTCCTTTCTACTCCCAGTCCTGCCCAGATAGACCCATGTGGACCCTACAGGCCCAGCTGCTCTCCAATGGAAGCGGTTTTTAACCTGCGTTCTTCTGGCGATGCTGAAGCCGCAGCCAAGACGATATTAGCATTACAACCCACACTGATCTTTGTCAATGATGCTACAGTATTTGAGCTCTAACCAGCTTTAAATTGAATCAGGACGAAATCATCAGTATGAAAAGAGCCTGCACCAGCCTTTCAATTCCAGCACTGGGGGGAAAAACGTTAGACATTTCATAGTGGCCTTCTACCCCATAATGAACAGGAAAAATAAATTAGATTCCCAGCTAAGGGTATATTTATACAATTTCATTATGTGTCCATGAGCGAGTCTGGTTTTCACCAAGATAAAAATGAGCTCTCAGCGATGCTCACACGAAATCAATGGAGTGATTTAACAGCTTACGAAGGGCCGGGAAAGAGGGACTGAGCAACAATGTCAAAAATGGAAAATAAGAATAAAAATGTTAAACACTGGCTCTTTGAACTGCACTGCTGTCTGCCACAGAGCTTGGCTCAACTCCCTCCTCCCCGAAACACCCAGCAGCCACGGCGGGGCCACCTCTGGAATAATCCATTGCCTGAAGGGATTCTGAGCGCACAGAAATCGAAGCAGAGGGCTGAGCAGGGATCTATGGCGATTCCCTCCATCCCCAGGCATGCAGAGCTCTGCACTGCTCACAAACTGTGGCAAGACAGAGTGCTTCACATTCTTTATACTCTTCAGCCCACGACTGGCTCTGAGAAGTTTAAAAATTACATTCCTTCCCCTGCAGGCTTAACTGCTCTCCAGCTGGCAAACGCTGCAGTTCAAAGCAACCGGGCTCTCTCTTGGTTTGCTCTTCCTCTGTAATATGCTGGCACCACTGAGGCCAGTACAGTGTGTGTTGGCTACCACTTGGGGAACCAAAAACCGCTGTTGTTTTATGTCGCTCTTCACTGTGGGTTTGTGGTTTTCCCCTGATATGGATAGTCTGCAGGCTGCTCCCAAAGATTCAAAAATGTTAAACTAACTCAAACCGAGGGGCTAACTAGCGCAGAGCACGATAGCCTTCCTGCTTGGGTCTGGAGAGAATTCTTTTTTGAAGCCAGTTATACTTTTGGCCTTCACAACATCCCCAGGCAATGAGTTCCACAGGTTGACTGTGTGTTGTGTGAAGAAGTGTTAGTTTCAAACCTGCTGATTATTAATGGCATTGGGTGACCCTGGCCTCTTGTGTTATGTGAAGGGGTAAATAACATTTTTTCCTTATTCACTTTCTCCACACCAGTCATGATTTTATAGACCTCTATTGTATCCCCCCTTAGTCATCTCTTTTCTAAGAGGAACCACCTCAGTCTTTTTTAATTTCTCCTCATACGGAAGCTGTTCCATACACTTAATGATTTTTGCTGCCCTTCTCTGTACTTTTTCCAATTCTAATATATCTGTTTTGAGATGAGGCAACCACAACTGCACACAGTATTCGAAGTGTGGGAGTACCCTGGATATATACAGTGGCATTATGATATTTTCCATCTTATCTCTCTCTCTCCAAATGGTTCCTAACACTGTTTATTTTTTCAAATGCCACTGCACATTGAGCAGATGTTTTCAGAGAACTAGTCATAGTGACTCCGAGATCTCTTTCTTGAGTGGTAACAGCTAATTTAGACCCCATCATTTTGTATGTATAGTTGTGATTTCTTCCAATATGCATGACTTTGCATGCATCAACATTGAATTTCATCTGCCATTTTGTTGCCCAGTCACCCACTTTAATGGGATCCCTTTGTAACTCTTCACAGTCTGCTTTGGACTTAACTATTGTGACAAAGTTACTCCTCTGCCTTGGTGGGTCCTGCACTTATTGGAGGACTTTCTCGCCTCAGAGGTTCACGGCAGCCCTCAGATTGGCCACTTTCGTGGCTCAAATCTGCCATTCACTCAGTTAGGCTCATCACTGGCCAGCATGGGAAAAGGAAGGAGAACAATCCCCGCAGTCTCTGCTGATCCACCTAATAGATCGGGGAACAGGCCAAAGACCTTCCCCTCGTGTAGAACCCATAGTCCAGTTCAACTCCTTTGGTATCAAGTAGGGAGTTGGGGGGATGGAGGGATGGGGGGAACCCGGGCACACCCTCTATTCCGGGTTCCAGCCCAGGGCTCTGTGGATTGCAGCTGTCTACAGTGGCTCCTGTAACAGCTACAACTCCCTGGGCTACTTCCCCATGGCCTCCTCCCAACACCTTCTTTATTCTCACCACAGGACCTTCCTTCTGATGTCTGATAATGCTTGTACTTCTGTCTTCCAGTAGTACGCCTTCTCACTCTCAACTTCTTGCGCTGCTTGCTCCCAGCTCCTTGCACACACACCACAAACTGAAGCGAGCTCCTTTTTAAACCCAGGTGCCCTGATTAGCCTGCCTTAATTGATTCTAGCAGCTTCTTGATTGGCTGCAGGTGTTCTAATCAGCCTGTCTGCCTTAATTGTTTCCAGAAAGTTCCTGACTGTTCTGGAACCTTCCCTGTTACCTTACCCAGGGAAAAGGGACCTACTTAACCTGGGGCTAATATATCTGCCTTCTATTACTCTCCTGTAGCTATCTGGCCCAACCCTGTCACACTATCTTGAGTAATTTTGTACCATCTGCAAACCGTGGCACCTCACTATTTATAAATACATTGCACAGCACTGGTCCCAGAACAGATCCCTGGGGCACGCCAATATTTACCTCTTTTCACTGTGAAAACTGACCATCTATTCTTAGCCTTTGTTTCCTAGCTTTTAGCCAGCTACTGATCCATGACAGGACTTTCCCTCTGATCCCACGACTGCTTACTTTGCTTAAGACCCTTTGGTGAGGGACCGTGTCAAAGGTTTCCTGAAAGTCCAAGTACACTCTATCCACTGGATCACGCTGGTCCACATGCTAGTTCATCACCTCAAAGAATTTTAATGGATTGGTGAGGCATGATTTCCCTGTACAAAAGCCTTGTTGACTCTTCCCCAACGTATTGTGTTGATTTGTCTGATAATTCCATTCTTTACTACAGTTTCAACCAATTTGCCTGGTACTGAACTTAGGTTTACTGGACTGTAATTGTCAGGATCACCTCTGGAGCCTTTTTTTAAAAAAATCAGCATTATATTAACTATCCTCCAGTCAGCTGGTTCAGAGACTGATTTAAGTAACGGGTTACATACCACAGTTATTAGTTCTGCAATTTCATATTTGAGTTCCTTCAGAACTCTTGGGCGATACCATCTGGTCCTGGTGACTTATTGCTGGTTTGTTTTTTTTCAACAATTTGTTCCTAAACCTCCTCTACTAACACCTCAATCTGGGATCCTCCAATTTGTCACCTAAAAAGAATGGCTAGGGTGAGGATCTCCCCCATAGCCCCTGCAGCGAAGACAGATGCAAAGAATTCATTTAGCTTCTCTGCAACAGCCTTGTTTTCCTTCAGTGCTCTTTTAGCACCTTGATTGTCCAGTGGCCCCTCATTGTTTCACAGACTTCCTGCTTCTGACGTACTTAAAAAAATTTGCTGTTAGTTTTTTGCAAGTTGCTCTTCAAATTCTTTTTTGCCCTAATTATACTTTTACAATTGACTTACCAGAGTTTATGCTCCTTCCTATTTTCTTCAACGGGATTTGACTTCCAGTTTTAAAAAGATGTCTTTTTGCCTCTGATTGCCTCTTTTACAGTGCTGTTTAGCAACTATGGCATTATTTTGGTCCTCTGGCTTTTTTTTTATTATTATTATTAGGGGTATACTTATAGTTTGAGCCTCTGGTGTGGTGTTTCTAAACAGTTTCCATGCAGCTTGCAGGCATTTCACTCTTGTGACTGTTCCTTTTCATCTCCATTTAACTAGCCTCCTTGTTTTTGTGAGTTCCCCTTTTTGAAGTTAAATGCTACCGTGGTGGGTTTCTTTGGTATTTTCCCCCCACAAGGATGTTAAATTTAATTATATTATGGTCGCTATTACTGAGCAGTTTAGCTATATTGGACCACATCTGTGCACCACTTAGGACTAATTCAAGAACTGCTTCTCCCCTTGCGGGTTCCAGGACTAGCTGCTCTAAGAATCAGCCATTATGATGTCTAGAAATGTTCTCTCTGCTTTCCGTCCTGAGGCGACATGTTCCCTGTCAATATGGAGATAGTTGAAATCTCCCATTTTTATTGGGTTTTCTGTTTTTATAGTATCTCTAATCTCCCTGAACATTTCACAGTCACTGTCACCATCCTAATCAGGTGATTGGCAGTACATTCCTATTGCTATACTTTTATTATTCCAGCACAGAGTTTATATTCATAGAGATTTGACGGAACAGTTTGATTCATTTAAGATTTTTACTATATTTGACTCTATGCCTTCTTTCACATATAGTGCCAATTCCCAGCAGTGTGACTACTCTGTCATTCCTATATATTTTGCACCCTGGTATTACTGGGACATGTTGATTAACATTGTTCCACCAAGTTTCTGTGATGCCTATTATAAAAATATTCTCTTTTAATGCCAAACACTCAAATTCACCCATCTTAGTATTTAGACTTTTTGCATTTCTATACAAGCACTTATAAAAAAGTGTCAATATTTAGTTATCTGCCTTCATGTGATGTAACTGAATGGGATTCTTTCATTTGACTGTTTCTCTTCAGTTTGCACCTGTACTTTATCAACTTCAATGCTCTCCTCTTTACTAGGCTATAGAGTACCCCCTTTAATAAATCCCTTCCTAAGGGATGTGTCTGTCCGAACCACGTGCTCCTCCACACCTGTCACCTTTCTCCCAGCCCTTAGTTGAAAAACTCCTCCAAGATCTTTTTAATTTTCCATGCCAGCAATCTGGTTCTGTTTTGGTATAGGTGGAGACCCTCCTTCCTATATTGGCTCCTCCTTTCCCAGAAGGTTCCCCAGTTCCTAATAAACCTAAATCCCTCCTCCGAATACCACTGTCTCATCCACACATTGAGTCTCTGCAGCTCTGCCAGTCTAACTAGCTCTGTGTGCAAAACTGGAAGCATTTCAGAGAATGCCACCATGGAGGTCCTGGACTTTAATCTCTTACCTAGCAGCCTACATTTGGCCCCCATACCTCTTTCTTACCTTTCCCTATGTCATTGGTACCTACATGTACCATGATCACCCAGCACTGTACATAAATCTGTCTAGCTGTCTTGTGAGATTCGTACGCTGCAGGAAATTTACCTGCGGTTTTTCCTGTCATCACAAACCCTATCTATATTTCTAATAATTGAACCCCCCATTACTACTACCTGTCTCTTCTTAGTAACTGGGGTAGCCTCCCCTGGAGAGGTATCCTCAGTGCGAAAGGATACCATGACATCATCTGGAAGGAGGGTCCCAACTATGGGATCATTTCCCTGCGCTCCAGCCTGATGTTCTCCTTCCCCGAGACTTTCATCCTCCTCCGCAGCAGAGGCTGTCAGACTGGGGCTGGGACTCTCTCTGCCGTGACCTGAAAAGCCTCCTCTGTGCATCTCTGTCTCCCTTAGCTCCTCCAGTTCAGCCCATACTCGGTCGCCGAGGGCCGTGAGCTGCTCGCACTGAATGCACACACACGCCCCCTGCCCAAAAGGCAGGGAATCATACGCACAGCATTCCGTGCAACGCACTGGACAGCTCCCGCTTCGCTGCAGCACTTCTGCCTGCATTAGCTGCACTCTTGCAGGGGGTACTGGTGTTTGTTCTATGTGGGGTTTCTGCTTCGGCTGGTTTGTTTTTGTGGGGGAGGGGGTTATTGGCCTACGTTTGGACAGAAGGTATATTAGGGTTATCTTCCTCTCCGTCTCCAAAATCCCTTGCAAAACTCCCGTTTGCTGCTCCTGTTCACTAGCTTCATATTTACCTTCCTAACATGTTTTTCTGGGTGCTATGGACTTGAACAGTGACTGACACTAGATAAGGCAGGGATGGGCAAACTATCGCCCAGGGGCTACACCCGGCCCTTCAGACGTTTTAATCCAGCCCTCGAGTTCCTGCCGGGGAGCGGGGTCAGGGGCTTGCTCCGCGCGGCTCTCGGAAGCAACGGCACGTCCCTCTCCGGCTCCTACGCATGGGGCAGTCAGGGGGCTCTGCACGTTGCCCCCACCCCAAGCGCCGCCCCCGCACCTCCCACTGGCCAGCAAATGGGCCAATGGGAGCTGCAGGGGCAGTGCCTGCGGACAGTGCAGTGCACAGAGCTGCCTGGCCGTGCCTCCGTGTAGGAGCCGGAGGGGGGGACATGCCACTGCTTCCAGAAGCTGCTTGAGGTAGGTGCCACCCGGAGCCTACACCCCTGACCCTCCCTGCATCTCAACCCCCTACCCCAGCCCTGATCCCCCTCCCGCCCTCCAAACCCCTCAGTCCCATCCTCCTACACCCCAGAGCCCGCACCCTCAGGGGAGCCCTCATCCCCCCACCCGCACCCCAGCACCCTGCAGCCCCCTCCTGCACCCGAACTCCTCATTTCTGGCCCCACCCCAGAGCCCGCTCCCCCAGCCGGAGCCCTCACCCCCTCCTGCACCCCAACCCCAATTTCGTGAGCATTCATGGCCCACCACACAATTTCCATACCCAGATGTAGCCCTTGGGCCAAAAAGTTTGCCCACCCCTGAGATAAGGGAAAGTAGCTTTAAGTACACAGAAGCCAGCATGTTGCCATTCTCTGCCAAGGCACCTTCCATGCCACTCCTCAGCCAGAAGCAAACAACCCCAAGGGTTTATGCAGAGAACCTGCATGTATTCCAACCCCCCGTCCCCCAAGCAACAGAGTCACCATTAACGCTCAATACTCCACAGCCACTCCAGGAACGGACACGCCAACGGACACCAGCCCTGGTACAGAGCACCTCGAACACTCCCTCCCCTGCCCACAGCCAACGGAGCCACCTCTGCCCAAACCCTGAACACGAATCCGAAGAATAAAGATCACTGAGGATTAGTCACTTTGAACATTAGCCCAACATTGTAGCCTAGTATAAAACCCATTAATTTGC
This sequence comes from Chelonia mydas, assembly GCF_015237465.2. Taxonomy (NCBI): domain Eukaryota; kingdom Metazoa; phylum Chordata; order Testudines; family Cheloniidae; genus Chelonia; species Chelonia mydas. The sequence goes on from NC_051254.2 coordinate 1,728,652, forward strand.
CTCCCTGGGACAGAACGGAGTTCAAGGGCCCAGTGCAATTCTTGGCCACAAGCCTGTTAAAGTGCAAAGCCACGTGCCTATGAAGTACACATGTAGCGAGATCCTCTCTCCACTCGCTACGAGCAGGAATTGCTTTGCTTCTTTTCCTTACAGCAGTATATTGTTCCTGCCGCTTAGCCCACTGCTCCCCACAGACCCCGCAACGCTGCTGCAGAGCCCGAGAGCCGCTGAAGAGCCCCTTTTCTCTACAAACTCTTTCCATAGAGGCTGGGATGCAGTGTGAGCTCTCAGTGCTCTGAGAAGAGCTCACTCACAAACCAGCCCCCTCACCACCCACCTAGAGCAAACACCACCGCCACCCCCCGCAAATTCTCCATAGACAACACATCCTTTGCCCCATTGCTCTAGAAAAGCGACCTCCCTGGAGCCAGAGCGCAGGGCAGGAGCTGCTGGCAGCTCCATGTTTTAATCTCTTTTGCTACCATGCAGGAATGTCTCTGCTTTTCCCAGGTCCTGATAAGCTACCTGTGCTTCTCTGCTGGGTGGAAGGAATGACATTATAACCCAGGTTCAAAGAGGAAAGAAATAGCTCCTCCTTCCCCAGACAGGGGGAGGGGAGCCAGGCCCAAGCAGGGAAATGCTCCAGGGTCGGAGTTGTTTTTATTTTTGCATTCTGAAGTGAGGTCAGTGTCATCAGAAACTGAAATTCTGTGCTGTGAGCACAGGGGGCAGAGCCAAGAACGCCCATCCTAACCCTACCCTGACACTGCCTCCCACTGCAGCCTTGGGCAAGTCACTTCCTCCCTGTGTCTCAGCCCCCCTACAGAGAGCAGATGGTAACACTAACTCACCAGAAAAGGGCTTGCTGCCATTACTGCTCTGGAGGGAGCAGTGCAGAGGGAGCCTGGAGCTCTCTGGGAGCTCACCCTCACCCACAAGGCTGCATTTAAAGTGTCCTCTGTGCTGGGATCACACGCACCACTGCGTGGCTGTCACACTCCAGGGCAAAGGAGGGCAGTGGAATCAGACACTGCCAGCCCTACTGACTGACACTCCAAAGTTCGCTTTCTTCCAGCTGGCTGACTCTTGCTCTCTGCCAGTGTTTCCTTCCAACCAATTTCATCAAACCCAGAGGGAAATTCTTAATTCCTTCCTCCAAGACAAGCTGTTTAATCAACCCCCTATTATCCAATTCGGCTACAAGCTGAAACTGTGGCTTGCTTTTCATGTTACTTTTTCAGCCTTTCTGCTTGTCTGAAGCTGTGTCGTGCGTCCTCACCTCACTAACTCACACACAGTGAGCCGAGAGGGGATCAGACCAGCCCGCTCTGCACGTGCCTGCACGCACGCATGCTCAGGGGTTAGAACAAGAGTTTCGCAGCTTTTTGAAGCTTACCCCTGCCTGGTGTCAGTTCTTCCCTTTATCAGCTTCTGCTGCTACCAAGGGCATTTAGCAGGATGTCAGATATTCCTGGGGCCTTTCCCAACACACACAGCTAGGCCCAGGCAACGTACTGCTTCTCCAGCACAGCCAGACCAACCCTAAACCAGTTACCAGAGCTGCCAGCAAACACGCAGGTGACTGCAGCTGGAGTGAACAAGGCAGAGCAGAATGTCAGCCTTCTTTTTATTCACTGAGAGAAGATGTGTTCTAGCAGAGGGAGCAGGAGACTAGGCTCCAGCAACTCCCGAATTCGGATACTGGCTAGGAGAGTGACTTGGACCTCTAGGTGTTCCATCTCCCCCAGGCCCGCTGCCCCAGGATCTGTGACTATTAATATAGTTAAACAGCATGGAGAATGGGGGCTCCCCTTCCCTGCCACAAAGACCAATCACCAATGCGATTGAAAATGACCCTTGCGTTCAGTCTTTCCAAAAGGCACCATGACTGGAGGAGGAAGCGGGAAGCTTTTCCTAGAGACTCCCCTCTCCCTGCCTGCCATGGGGCTTTGCTTTGATAGCAGAGTTTTTGCTACTCATAATGTTTTCATAGCCTCTTGCCTGCACCTTTACCTTGAATATTATGGAAAAATAAATTTGCTGGAGAAAGCGTCCGTTCAGGAGCTACTGAACACTGCATGCAAGCATGTTGCAAGCCCTGGAGCTGGATGGCATTTTCTATTTAAGAGGAAGAATTATTGAGCAGCCTTGAAGAAATCTCTGCTCCAGCTCTCTGCATGGGGGACCTGAGGAATTCAGCCTATAAAAGGACACAGACTGATTAACAGCTGATTTATTCTCTGAGACCTTAATAAACGCAGTCAGAGCAGCTAGCCTCAAAGTCATCATCAGACTACCTGCCTCTCTTCATACCCCATCCTTCTCTAGACTCTCAGGCTGTAATTCCTCACCACCAGGCCCCCTCCCCTTCCCCATTCACTTCCTGCTCCCAAACGGTCTGTGAGCAACACCCCTCTTCTCTCTCCCTGTCCCCCACTCGTCCCCTCCGTTCCCTGCGGGGGCTCCTTGATAGTTACAGCTCAAACGCACTACACAAGAGCTAGATGGTATTATTATTTCTGATCAAGCCTTTGAAACAACTCACCATCCCCAAAGAGTCCAGCCTGGCTTTTACACAGGGCCCAGTACAGGCTGGGTAGGTCGGGGTTGTGCTGACATGTTCATCAAAGCTGATGATTAGGTTACGTACCTCAGCACCAAGTCTTGGTGCTTTTACCCAAAGAGCTCCTGATGACCCGAGACACAACCCCAGCAGCTCTGCCCAGCTTAGCTCCCCAATTTATGTTTAGCGCTGCACTTTACAACACCTGCACTTTACAACACCCCAAGCCGTGTGCATTCAGGATCTCTCTCCTTTATACTTCAAAACAATAATGAAATGCACTGACTTGGTTGTATGTGTCTGATCTAAATAATAGCCAGATCATTTTTAAACATAATATTCTAATCAGCTACCAGCTGAAAGCAGTCTCCGAGGTTGCTGGAATCCTTCACAACCCCCTGAAGGATTAGCAAACGATTGTTCACTCTTCCCTTCGATTTGAGAGAAGGAGAGGTATGTCAGCTCAATAGTAATTAGAGTGAACTGCAGCTTTTAAGCAGTCGAAGCTCATGTTACCACTGAGACACAAGAATGATCTAATCAGACACTGGGGTCAGATAACCCCAAAAAATCTTTAAAGAGATCATAACAGTTTGTATCTGCTATGAGATTAGGCTGCTGTACCTGCCTGCATCCTAAAGACAGACTTTGGGGGGGCCATGCCGGGTGACAAGTGGAGGGGTGCCTCATGGAAGAGACAGATCACATCGCAGTTAGTGAGAGAAATGGAGAGCCAGCTACGATGGCAAGAGGCAAGAAATTCACAAGGCAATAACGGGAACCAGTAACCTACTCACTTTCACATGGTTTTATCCAGAGGAGGAAGAATATTTCCAACTGCCCATCCATTACAGACACTGCAAAACACCCTTCCCTCCTGGGCCACACATGTTCTGCAAAGGTCATGATTAGCTTCCTGAGGGGGCAAGGGAGCTTCGAAGAACTCCACCAGCCAACCTTGATGGGCTTCAAAGACATTTGGGGGAAAACCAGAGGATATAGTCTCATTGTATGGTGATAGCACTCTTTGCATTCCACACGTATCTCAGGAGGATGTTAAAAGGAACCTACTAATGTCAAACATTTTTAAATAGCAGGTCCAAATAACATGCTACAAGATTTTTGAAAGAGCTGGCTGAGGCACTCGCTGGACCATTAATGTTGATTTTCTGTAAGTCTTGGAGCATTGGGGAAGTTCCAGAAGACTGGAAGAAAGTGAAAGTAGTATCAATTTTTAAACAGGGTAAACGGGATGACCCAGGAACAGGCCTGCCAGCCTGACATGGATCCTGTGCGAGATAATGGAATGGCTGATACAGGACTCTATTAATAATGTCACAGCCCACTATTACTGAAAAATGGCTGACTTTCTCCTTTTTACCGTCTCATAAAATAAGTCAACTGGAATATAAATATTGTACTTACCTTTCAGTGTGTAGAACATAGAGCAGTATAAACAATTCATTCTCTGCATGAAATTTTAGTTTGTACTCACTTCATTAATGCTTTTTATGTAGCCTGTTGTAAAACTAGGTAGATATCTAGAGGAGTTGATGTGCCCCCTGGAAAACCTCTGCGTACCCCTGGTTGAGAGCCACTGTTTGCACACTTCCTGATGAAGCAGGGAGGAGGCAGGCGCTGGGCAAAGCACTAGGATGCTGGTTTGAGAATGTCACCTCCATTTTTGCCTACAGCTTTAGAGGCCAAGTTTGTGGTACAGAAGGTTGCAACACAGGGCGTGCAAGACCCAGTGAGAGCTGCTGGCCCCACGTGGCACCAGTCATAGACGAGAGGGTCACTAGAGCAGCCCGCGGTAACTGACCACTCAAGCAGCCAGAATTCAAACGCACCTCTGTCTCGGAGTGCGCAAGAGTGAACGAGCAAGCCACAGCTCTGCGCAGTGAGGAGACGCACCATCAAACGTCTATAATGCTCACTTTAGTGAAAACCCCTTCCCAGACGCAGCCCGCACCGCTTCGGCAAACAGGCCCTTGCTGGGAGCGTTCCATGCAAGATTAGAAACTGAATGTCAATGAGAAAGAAGAAGAGAACAATTTGCTGGCTGCCTAGCTCCCCCCATCCTCCCTTTCCCGGATGCTGCTCTGTTTCTTCCCTTCTCTTGCTCTCTCCCCTCACTCTCTCGCTCCTTTACTCTTATGCCTTTAATCTACTTTTTCCCCCATCTCAGATTCAAGTAGGATGCATGTTCAGTTGAGCTGGATGCTACAGATTAGATTGCATCTGTCTGGATATAAATAATGTACTGCTTGATGGTCAGAGTGAATTTAATTAGTTCTTGTTCTCCGGATAGAATCAGCCCAATGCTGCTAAAGCATTTCACTCCGAATTAGCCTGAAAAGGACTAACAAGGCAATGCTAATTTTACACACACGACTTCCCCCCCAGCCTCTGAAAATACAGACATACTGCACAACGAGCCACACGGCCCAGGGCAAGGTTCTGGGGGCCCAGGATGGGCCAGGGAGAATGGAACCTAGGACAGACCTGGGAGGAGGGTTGGGTGGAGACATCCCAGCATGGCAGAGAAGGAAGGAGATTTGCACTGATTTACAAACATGCACTTTCTTCCCCATTTGCTTTAACCTCTACTCACAGCCACTGTGGGCAGCAGGCAGGGGGAGAGAGGGGCAGGGACAGCCCACAGGCTCCACTTCGATTCCTCCAGCAAGGAAAGCATTTCAGATGGCAGAGCTGCTCTCCACAGGGAAGGGCTCTGCTGCACGCCAAGCCTCCATCTGCCTGGCAAAAAGGGAATCCCAGAATGGTTCTTAAATCCCAGCAGGGCTGAGCCAGCAGCCTTTCTCCACCTTCTCCTACACCCTGGGCTAGGGGTCAAACCTAGCAATTTCGGGGAGGGGTGCAGATGAATGCCTGACATTCCCCTTTAAAAATACCCAAAGTACAAAAGATTCATGAAAACGAACAGTCCTGTCACCAGGAAAGGAGAAGGGAGAGACAAGAACCTGACAGACAGGTTGGGGGGAAAGGGTTTCATAATCTCCAGGCCGTCTTGCCAGGCAGAAGCAGGGAAGGCCCCGCTGCCAGCTCAGGATGGGAAGCATCCCCCAACCCCAAACACATCCTGGCCCCATAGCAAATGGGGTGGTCTTTCAGGTGGGAGCATGCTAGGGCAGAGGGCAGGGGCGGAATGGGGGCTGCACTGCAGCTGCCCTCATCCCCAGCGGGATTAAAAATGAAGGGAGCCAGTTCACAGCATTTCCAGTCTCCCAGCCCACATGGGACACGTGCACGCATGGGGCGACTTAAAACAGTCAACCGGAGGATAACGATACTTGACGAGTCTGAGCAACAGCCACCCCTTTCCCCTCCCTACCGCCTGCCTGCCTCACCTACCCCCAAAGCCAGGCCTGTTTAGCCACAGGTCCAAGAGGCAGAGCCTGTCATTCGCCATAAGAGAGGCTACAAAGGATCAAAGAAAATAGTGGGAAAAAGGACATAAATCCGGTGGCATCAGCAGCTCAGCAGCTGCCTGCCCATCCATCTGCCAGTGGCAGGGAGGCACCCCCACCTTTCTCCCAGGGTCCCAGGTCTTCGCTGTTTCTACTGTGAATCCTAAAGTAAAACTTGGCAGGAGAGCGAACAGAGCATCTTTTCACTTAACCTTTGTGCCTGTGGCTTCCTTCCTCACTCACTGGGAGCCTTCCCTGCTACACAGTGCGGACAAGCCCAGGGTCATGACCCACAGAACAGAAAGGTTTTAGGAGTAGATATCACAAGGTCACTGGCACGGGAACAGGGGAACCTGGTGACACAGAGAGATGGGCAACCCGGCTCAGTACCAATGTTGCTAGACAAACTTGCTTGAAGACAGGTGTTGCTGCCAGCCTGCAGGGGACGGATTCCACGGAACTGCAACACTCTGAACATCCAAACCCTTCCACGCCAACATCACAATGCGCAAAAAGCCACAACACGGCTTCTATCGTCAAAAGAACCATTTTTCCCAAACCAAGCCTTCACGCGTCCACTCGTCTCAATTACGGCTCTTCCTCCCTTCCCGGAAGCAGGGCAGTTCTGGGACCATCTGGAGTCCTCAGTTCCTTTACCCCTTGAGGCCTGGTTTTACACCTCAGGATGGCTTGAAACTCCTTCCGGTGATGTAGGAAAGGCCAAGGGTCCAAGCCAGTACTCTCAAAATTGTCAGCTGTCCTTTGACATCATTAACTGATAAAGTCGGGGCGCAGGACTGGTTCCAGTCATGTATAAGAGAGGGGCTGGATGGCAGAACTGGACCACTGGCTCTTCTGCTCCAAAGGCTGCCATGCAGGTCCCTCAAGCTCCTATTCCATCACTCCTGCTGGTTACCCTGCCACAAGGGGAGAGCGAGTACTGGGGCACAGGGTGACCTTGACACTCCTCCCTCTCCTCTGCCCCTCGGATTCAGACAGCACGGCTAGCTCCAAGTTAAGAGTGGGGCTGGAAAAACAGCTTGCTTGCTGAAACTCAACCAAGACCAGAGCTAGGTTATGGGAATGGGCTGGGTGGCGGGAAGCAACTGGAAAAGATGGAGGAGCAGCTGTCAGCTCCACTATGTAAAGTGTTCCCCACGGGAACCCCAGTCTTCCAGGATGTCCAGTGAGCAGCAGTAGGCAAGAGTGCTTCTTCCATCTATCCAGCAAGAGGACTGTGGCCCATTCCCACCAGGCATGGGCTGTGCCAGAGTAACCCGCAGCTTTTGCGCCACCAGACTAGCTTACTGCAACCCTCTCCATTCTTGGCGCTGTATTTAAAGATCACCCAATGCAAGAAGCAGCTCTGCTCTTACGGAACACAACAAAGGTCCAGTCAGCTACAGCAAAGCCGACATCCCAACACTGCGCAGTGCGCTGCATTTTCACCATCGTGCAGGAGCTGTGAAGCAAGCACTACTTGCTAGCCACACTAATCCCCAGGCCCTGGAATGGAAGTGGACTCATCTTGGATGCAAAGGGGGAAAGCCTTTGTAATCAGAGGCAAGCTTTAGAACAAAACAACAGTGCCAAGTACTGATGGGACTTTAACACCTATCTGTAAAAATCTTTAACCGTGTGAGAAGCCCCTGTTGCCTTCCCCTTGGTAAAGGACAAACATACCCCGTGTTTGTTTAAACTAGGAATGGCCCGTGGGAGACAACGTAAGGAGAGTCAGTGCCGGCACATCTACTCTTTGTAAAGCAACACCAAATGCAGCAGCAGTGGCCAAGCTAAAGCAGCTGAGATGCAGGACAAACATCAGGTTAAAGTGGGTCTTTCACAGAGCAAACAAGTTAGAGTCAGAAGAAAAAGTCTTACTTTGTACCAGAGGCGACCCACGCCTCCGGATAGCCGGGGGGCAGAGGGAGGGCAGCCGGCTCCAGCACTGTTATTCGTAGGGCTCTACCAAATTCACGGCCATGAAAAACACATCACAGACCCTGAAATCTGGTCTCCCCCTGTGAAATCTGGTCTTTTGTGTGCTTTTACTCTGTGCTATACGGATTTCTCGGGGCAGACCAGCGTTTCTCAAACTGGGGGTCCTGACCCAAAAGGGAGTTGCAGGGGGGCGCAAGGTTATTTTAGGGGCGTCGCGGTTTTGCCACCCTGACTTCTGCGCTGCCTTCAGAGCTGGGCAGCCGGCGGCTGCTGGCCGGGATCCCAGCTCCCAGGCAGCACCGCCGCCAGCAGCAGCCCAGAAGTAAGGGTAGCAGAACCACAACCCCCCCTACAATAACCTTGCAACATCCCCCCCCCACACACACACACACACACCCCTCCTTTCTGCATCAGGATCCCTACAACTACAACACTGGGAAATCGCAGATTTAAATAGCTGCAATCATGACATTTATGATTTTTTAAATCCAATAACCGTGAAATTGACCAAAATGGCCCATGAATTTGGTAGGCCCTAGTTATTGAGCATCCTCAGCCCCTGTGAGCACGCTCAGCACAAGCGAAGCAGCAAATCGGTGCGGGGGGGCGGGGGGGGGAGGAGGCAAGGGACCCGCATGCTCCTCCACCCATCGCCTTTCCTTTGTATCCTCAAGAGATGGCAGCAGGTTTTTTTCTGCTTCCTGTAACTGTTCCTCATAGACTCATGGAGAAGGAAGGACGGACACAGGACATGCCCCCTACATCCAGTTAAACCCACTTGCCCTCAGTTCTGGGCCCAAGAGAGCTACTCCTAGTCCTCAGCTGAGTTAAACTACGGTTGCCCGATTGTGGAAAGATCAATTTTGGGGACTCCAATCCCAGACACAGCAAGGTGATCCACCCTTTCGCAGCAAGCCACCCCTAGGACCCCATACCTGGGGATATGTTGGCAGGGTGGATTGATTTAAATCAAAGTGACTTATATCACTGATTTAAATCACGATTTAAATCACCAAGCAGGAAACCTTGATTTGATTAATTGATTTTAATCTGGTTTTGTATTTGTTCTTTTTTAGTTTATCTTTCCAAAGAATCGTTATATCAAACTAATGAAAATGAACCACTCTAACATTTCAATTCCAATTAAATATAAGCGTTTGCACTTAGTATGGTATTTCTTTTTGCTAACCAGGATATGCTACAGCTTTATACATTTATTTAAGCAATTATATAGCTTAGCATAAATTGAATGAAGTTCTTAATTCACTATTTTCCGTGTAAAAAAAATGTAAAAATGTTGCATTTCTTATTTACCAGATTATGGTGGTTTTACTTGTGATTTCCGTCAAGCTGCATTTGGATAGGAATTGGAATTTAGTTAAAAATGCATAAAACCAGCATTTTAAAGGGTATTTTTATTAGTTAAATAAAGTTATCTTAAACGTGGATATATAAGAAAAGTTTATAAAACCATGTTCTGCATTTAAAACTGATTAATTAAACAAAGGCGGTATGAGATGTAGTTTGTGAACTGACTGTTACCAGAGGCCAGATTTCAAAGGCATTTATGCACCCAAAGATGCAGATGAGCTAGGTGCTGAGGGGGCTTTTCAAAAGTACCTGAACATTAGGTCCCTAGCTCATGGGAGTTAGTCACCTGTAATCTGCTTAGATGCTTTTGAAAATCCCCATAGACACCTATCTCCATCTTTAGGCATCTCTGAAAATCTGGCCCTATGTTCTTCAAGTTTTTAGAACTAGCAAGTCTCATCCTCTCCCACCTGGTTTTAATTCATAGACTGGAAGAGGAAAACAAGTTTTCCTGCTTTTTCAACTCCCAGCCAGTTTCTCAACTTTGAATGAAATAATCCAAATGGAGAGAAAAATTCTTTCTGCACTTGCTAGTTAAATTGAAACCAAAAGTAAATTAAGGCAAAAGCTTTTCTGCAAAACTAAAAATTACTTGCATGTGGAAAGATGTAAATACCAGCATTATCTCTATTTTAAAGATGACAATGTATTTTACTTAACGTAGCATGACATCGTAACGTATTTATAAAGCCTGAGTTGACCTCAAAAGTTAAAGATGTTTCCCCCATGATTCTGTATATAATTTTAAAAGTAGCATCCTTTAATTTATTAAAATTAGCAGAGGGCTCATTGATGCAATGTTTTTTTAATTTCATTTTAGTAGACTATAGTCTACTGTAGTAAGTTTAGGCCTTAACATAGGTTTGTCTTAATTTCAAATTTAACTTCAAACAGGTTTGGTTTTTTAAAAGAAAATTATTTAATTTAAATTAAAATATCTGGTCTTTCTAAAATTTAAATCCACTTTTACCCACCGTGTATATTGGTGATTTAAGTTCGGTCAGGGCATTCCCTTCCAAGGGCATGTCTGGGACAGCCTGCAGGTGTGAGCCACACACTGCCCCTGGGCCTGGGCATCGCACCTTCTCACTCACCCAGCACACAGATTTAGGAGCTGCTCTTCCACTGACATGATGGATGGTAGGGAGAAGGTCGGGAAGCAACTGCAAAGCCCTTTCTGTCTTTGTAATGTATCTCATCATGTTTTCCCTTCTCTTTATAATTAGAGGCTGTTTCTTCTCTAAGGACTGTCTCTCATTGACCGTAATGCTTTACTGATCCTGTCTCCCTCCTCTGACCTACCCTGTCTCCACCACGATTTATGCTGCACATTAGTAATCGGCCAAGGCCTTTTCTCGTGCCAACAGTGCAAGAAGACACTCTTTGGAAGCCTGCAAGCTCTGCTGTTGCAGCTGTGTTGAAAGTCCCAGGTGTCCTGGAGCTGCTGCTTTCACGGTTTTGGGGGAGGCCGAGGCAGAAGCAAAGCCCGCCCCATTAACACAGACGGTTCAAATGCACAGACCCATAAGCCAAGGAATGCCACGGCAAAGACTCGGCTCAAAGTCAGCAGGTCAGCGCCATGGAGCCTGGCAAGGCCTTTCAGGAAGGAGGATCCCTGGCAAGTTTAATCCTCGTGTTAAAGGGATTGCTTCCGAGGCTGCCTTGACTCTCAGCATGTAGACGTCACAACAGCGATCACAGTGCCCCTCTCTCCAGGCCCTTGCAACGTGGGTTCAGCGTGAGCAGAGAAAACCAACGGCACCAATTATTCCCAGAGCAACCAACAACTCCACTGGCGAACAGGACAAGATGCCGCCCAGGCGAGAGAGTGAAATCCCGGAGAGATTTCCCTTCTGTCACACTTTGCTCGCCTACCTGATCCTGCAGAATTCACTTAGCTAATTAACCACACATACTCTTCCTTTCACACCCCTAAGCACAGCTCAGACACGTACTGCAACTGCACATGTGACCGGGATGGTTTTCAAACATTGGCTATATTTATATTTTACATGCAAACTTTCTGCATCTTCAGGCCTGTTCCCCTCCCTGAGAACAGTTCATGACCGTTCAGGAGCAGTTCTCCCTCACTTCCAGAGACAGGAAGTGGGAGAAAAAAAAGTTTCCCAGAGTCTAAAAACAGGTATTTTAAATCTTCTAAATACGAACACTTGCCTCTGGGTAGAGGCTAAACATGGGAGAGTTCAGACAAAGGTGACTGCTTTGGAAAGTTTATCGCCAAGTGAAAACAAGGGGCTACACTGAAAACTATTTTCCCTCTCTAGCTGTTTAGGGAGGAGGGGGCAGAAAGAGGATTCTGCCTCCACTAAAGCCGTGAAAGCAGTGCCAGGCAGCAGCTCCAGGATACCTGGAAGAGGAGGGACGGGGTGGAGCGGGGGCGGGAAGAGGTGGGGTGGGACCTTGGGGGAGGGGTGGAGTGGGGGTGGGGCGGGGTCTGGGGCTGAGCGGGAGGGTTGCGGATCCACTACTTCAAGCCAGGGGGTGAGGCAGCCCCCCCGCACCTCTACTTCCAGCACCTGTGCACTAACTGCCCTGCCCTGTGACCTAACAGGCTAACTTGTTCCACTCGGTTCCTAGTCAGGAGACCCCAGCTCTAAAGCCTAATCCAGCACCCTGCATTTCACTCGTAAATCACCAACAACGGCAAACTGGCAAACGGCAACAGGCTGTTGTCAAGAACCTGTCGGCAAAAATTCTGAGACTCTTGCTCCAAGATCTTTCCTTACAGTGACAAAGCCAATAGCAGGTTATGAATTCTTCCTCCCTCCCTGAAACACAGCCAATGCGGGAACCTAGACAGACAGCAGCCTCATAAGAACGGCCACACTGGGTCAGACCAAAGGTCCATCTAGCCCAGTATCCTGTGGTCCGACAGCGGCCAATCCCAGGTGCCCCAGAGGGATTGAACAGAACAGGGAATCCTCAAGTGATCCATCCCCAGTCACACTTTCCCAGCTTCTAGCAAACACAGGCTAGGGACACCCGCCCTGCCCATCCTGGCTAATAGCCATTGATGGACCTATCCTCCATGAATTTATCTAGTTCTTTTTTTGAACCCTCTTATAGTCTTGGCCTTCACAACCTCCTCTGGCAAAGAGTTCCACAGGTTGACTGTGTGAAAAAAATACTGCCTTTTGTTTGTTTTAAATCAGCTGCCTATTAATTTCATTGGGTGACCCCTAGTTCTTGTGCTATGAGAAGGAGTAAATAACACTTCCTTATTTACTTTCTCCACACCAGTCATGATTGTGTGGACCTCAATCATATCCCCCTTAGTCATCTCTTTTCCAAGCTGAACAGTCCCAGTCTCATCACTCTCGCCTCATACGGAAACCGTTCCATACCCCTCATCATTTTTGTTGCCCTTTTCTGAACCTTTTCCAATTCCAGTATATCCTTTTTGAGATGGGGCGACCACATCTGCACACAGTATTCAAGATGTGGGTGCACCATGGATTTATATAGAGGCAATAAGATATTTTCTGTCTTATTATCCATCCCTTTCTTAATGATTCGCAACATTGTTAGCTTTTCTGACTGCCGCTGCACATTGAGTGGATGTTTTCAGAGCACTATCACAATGACACCAAGATCTCTCTCTTGAGCAGTAACAGCTAATTTAGACCCCATCATTGTATATGTATAGTTGGGATTATGTCTTCCAATGTGCTTTACTTTGCATTTATCAGCATTGAATTTCATCTGCCATTTTGTTGCCCAGTCACTAGTTTTGAGAGATCCCTTTGTAGCACCTCACAGTCTGCTTTGGAACTCACTATCTTGAGTAGTTTTGTATCACCTGCAAATTTTGCCACCTCACTGTTTACTCCTTTTTCCAGATTATTTATGAATATGTTTAACGGTACTGGGCCCAGTACAGACCCTTGGGGGACACCCCTATTTACCTCTCTCTATTCTGAAAACTGACCATTTATTCCTACCCTTTGTTTCCTATCCATTAACCAGTCACTGATCCATGAGAAGACCTTCCTTCTTATCCCATGACAGCTTACCTTGCTTAAGTGCCTTTGGTGAGGGACCTTGTCAAAGACTTTCTGAAAATCTAAGTACACTATATCAACTGGATCCCCCTTGTCCACATGCTTGTTGACCCCCTCACAGAATTCTAGTAGATTGGTGAGGCAGGATTTCCCTTTACAAAAACCTTGTTGACTCTTCCCCAACAAATTACATTCATCACTGTGTCTGACAATTCTGTTTTTAGTTTCAACCACTTTGCCCTGTAGTGAAGTCAGGTTTACCAGCCTGTAATTGCCGGGATCACCTCTGGCGCCCTTTTTAAAAATTGGCATCACATTACCTATTCTCCAGTCATTTGGTGCAGAAGCTGATTTAAATGATCGATTACAAACCACAGTTCGTAGTTCATGGCACAGAGTCATCCATAAACCACACAATGATGCAGGAGACATTGGAAATGGAGCCTCAAGCCACTGATCCAGCTCCTAGATTCTCAGCCATCTCAGACAGGACATTTCCCTGCAGTAGTTTTTCTAATACTTTGCTTATTCCGGTGGTTTTCAACCCGTACTCCATGGTCCCGAGGGGGGGGGGGGGGGGAAACACAGACTACGTCTAAGATTTCCAACGGGGTCCGCACCTCCATGTGAAATTTTATAGGGGTCAGCAAATGAAAAAGGTTGAAAACCACTGGCCTATTTTATTAAATGACTGCCACATTCAAACAATAAGTCCTTGCACCAGCATGACCCTCATTTCTGTCTATGCAGGAAAGTTAAAACTGGTTGAGGAAGAGGAAGCTACGGAACCTGTGTGACCAGAGCAGAAGTGCCGTAGCCACATGCTCAGAAAAAGTAACGACCTGAAATATGGAAGAGGAGGGTGGGGCGAGCAGCATATGAAATGGTGCTAGCAAGAAAGGCACTGAGACTGGGAGAAGGAATTTAAAGGACTGAAGCTGTAACTTTGTGGAATTATTTGGTGCCAGAAAGAGCCAAATTCCAAGTCCCAAATATTTTCTCTAATTATCCTTGGTGCTGAGATTTCGACTGGGCTACAGTCAGAGTCTTACCAGACAAATTACGGTCCTAATCAATATTTAGCCACTTCAAAATGTTATGCAACTGTTCTGATGGCCACCGCTGGTGTTCTGCCACAGTGTCAGACAGGAGCTGCAACGGCCTGGGGTCCATATCAGCGCTCCAGAAACACAGGGAACTTCCTGTGGCACTAGAAATACAGCTGGAATTCAACAAGCAAAAGATCAGGAATTTAAATTCATTTATCCCTTTTCCCGCCCCCTGCCCCCCAATCGAAAAGCTGAAACGTACCCACAACTGTCAAACTGTCCTAGCAACTCAGCTTCCCCTTCCACCTGGCCACCCAACACTCTAAGCAGACAGGACACCTGGGCCTACAACAACGCCAAGTCCCTGCTGTCTGCCTATTTTTGTCCCTTTTCCTATTTACATGTAAGCAGGGCTGACATCTACTCTTCATCACAGTGCCAGGGCTCCTCAGAAGCCATGCATCTCAAGCAGGACAGCCCCATCAATACTGCATAGGAGGGGTTTCTAATCTAGTTATGGGTTCAGCCTCTCACATGCTTCCATCAGGGAGCCCTGGATTGAAACTGAAGGGAATTAGTACAGCTTGATCAGGGTTTATTAAGCCTGCAGTCTTACATTTTTGATCTACAGTTTTAATTAAGTTTTAAGTCAAAGAATGAAGCATCTCATATTTTATCTCGCCGCGTCACGTCAGAGGGAGGCAGTTAATCAGCACGTACAAAAACTTCCCATCGCCAATGATGAACGTTCATGAACTTTGCCTGGAGAGACTATCTTCCTCCCATCACTCATTGCAGGGAACCACAGCTTAATCCACCCCCTCTTCCATCCAGGTTCTGTCCTGTCCTTTCAGAAACTCCCATTTGGCATCTGCCAGGAACACAAGCGTGTCACCAGCATTAAAAAAAGAAGTGGACTCCGAAGAGACAGACGAAATGCAGAGGACAAAGGCAAAAGACAGCTGACACCAGGGGACTGTTCTTTAGTCTAGTTTTAATAGCAGCGGCTGCTGCTGCCACCCACAAGGGCAGGGGACAGTTTAGTGATAGATCAGGACTGGAAAGCGCCAGAATGGAGTATCCCCCGTTCGCGCTCTCTTCCTGCAGTACAGCCAGAGCATCAGCCCTGCCAGGCCCGCCAATGGGACGGAATCCCACGGGTCAAGCTAGCAGGCACACAACTGACTGGGGCTATTGCAAAACACAGAGCCCTCCCACGACCCAAAACACAGATAAACAAGTTACCCCAACAGACAGCCCGATGTTAAGCAGCAGGTGCCCACACAGAGGCAGTGGAGAAGGAGAAGGGAATGTGGCTGAGACAGGACTGAAAGGCCAGGGAGGAACGGGTGGTGCCACATTCTGGGATCTGGGTTCAGTTTCCCAGCAAGAGCCCTCCGTTTCTCTTTTCTGACCTGCAGGGCCCTCGGGAGCAGGGGCTCAGGTGGGCTGGGGAGAGCTATGCCATGGGGAGGGCAATCACAGACCAGAAGGGCTGTACCCCAGTTGGCTTCCGCAGTCTGTACCCAATGCACTTTCCACACCAAAGTCATAGTGGGGAACACAAATCCCCAGCCAGGCCTGTGCGACCAAGCCAAGGCTTCCCATATGGCTTTATGCTCTCAGGACACCAGAGACCAGCTGAGCGTCCCCAGCAAACATGTGGATCTTTCATATGCAGCCAATTCCTGACAAGTGCCTTCCACCCACCTCCTGCAAACATTTTTGGTGCTTGGCTGGGTCCAGCATCCTTTCACATCGCAGTACATGAGCCAAGGATCTGCTCGGAGAACTGCCCTGCTAAGCAACAGCCATCTCTGGTTTTACAGCTGTGGCCACTCAAACCTTGAGAATCAGCACGGAGAGAATTGCATCTGGGATATTCCAGTCATGCCAGACTCCCCGGATTGGCCTCTAGCTCATCAGACCATTTCTTTCAATAAACCATTTTCAACATCAGCCTAAACGGTAACTTCTCCCCTACCGCCGCTCCAGCCCACAGCCCAGCACGCAACCCTCCACTCACACACAGCAGCTCACACCCCGCAACCTAGCACACAGCCCTCCCCTCGCACACAGCCACTCACACCCCGCAGCCCAGCACACAGCCCTCCCCTCGCACCAAGAGAGAGCAGGGTTCTTATTTTATTTTTATTCATGTTTTGGCTGGGTAGATGCAATCCCAGCCCTTAATTGGCACAGACTGTCGCTTCCCAGTGATGTGCGCTGAGTGGCACAAGTCGGGTGAAAACAGACATGAGAAAAAGGACACACACTTTCTGCAGGGCATTTCCTCACCAGAGATGGTGTGTGCATGCTAGGGAAGGGGCTGTCATTAGCCATTCACATCTACAGAGCTTTCAAGTCAAATACAAAATAAAAATAAAACGGTTTGGGGGGTTTGAGGTCTGTGGATATTTGCCAGAGAGGGCAGCAGACAACATTACACCCCGAGCACCCAAGGCCACTCCTACTTTGTACGACTCTCAGGCTCTGCTTAGAAACAAGGCCTGGGGAGAGTTATTTCTCTTGTTAAAATCTGAGGGCAAATTATAGATCAATTATTAGTGCTTGTAACAGAAAGACTGATTCACCCTGGTTGGAGCCAGAGGTAACACAGAGTGGGCAACGAGCAAGGTTTCCAAGTAAAGCTCTCCTCAGGCACCTCCATCCTGACCTGCAATTCATCCTTGCAACTCTGCCAACTGCACCTCAATCCTGACCTGAAGGCTCCCCACACTATTCCAGCCCTCAGCTCTCCATAGTTTGGCAGATGCAGCTGCCCCACCATCTCCTCCCTTGCTTGTTCCAAGCCTGAACATCTTGTAAGCAGTGTATTATCTCAAACCACGAAGTAGCATTTCAGACAGACATTCGCCACAGGCCAGACTGAGACAACCCAAATGCAACCTGTGGCCGCAAGCAAACAGACTCAAACTTGCGTCTCAGGTGAACAACTGACCCAGAGCACCAGCTAATCTCTCATTGACATGGGGCCAGAACAGAAAAACCATGGAAGGATGGGGGACAGGATGGCCCCTGCACACCCCTTCCTCCCCCCTTAGATCTCTCCTTGCCAAGGACTGAGGCATCCCCAAAGCATTTCTGGCTATGAATAAAGACAACAGCAAGCGAGAAATATATTTCAAGACCTTGGGCTTCTCAAGGGTCTGTTTCCTCCTTGGCACAGCTGCAGACAAAGTCCCTGCATTCTGCCAGAGAGAAAGAACTAAACTCTTCCCATACACAAGTAGAATCAATTAGAGCCGCACACAAGAGGAAAGCAGCTTACTGCAAAAGTGTCTCTGTGAGTCGAGGTGCTTAAAAATTTATCATCGAACTTGCAGAAATGAACTCAATTAAAAACCATTTTAATGATACTACATAAAAAATAACTCTTGTATTTTTAGTGTCAAGGCTCCCCTGCATAAGAGAGGCAGAAATTCCCACAACTGCAGCATTAAAAGTGATGGATACATATTCTGCCAATTAAAGCCTCCATTACCAGCCAGCACGCTTCTTGCCACGTGTCCTATTTCCGAAGAGGCGGCGATGAAGTTATCGCTCCACTCCCTTTATTCCCAAAGCAAAATGCAAAGAGTGAGCTTTTGCAGTGCGTGAAGGGAGAACCCCCTCCCCCTCTCCCACACACACAAAAGTGAGGGACACGCTGTATTCTACACACAGGAGACCAACACCACTCCACACAATGTGTTTTATTAACCCCAGTGCATTCAAAGGATGCCCAATCACATCCACGCCGCTAGTTCTGCAGGTCACACACAACACTCAAAGCTATCACAAACTACCAACCTGCAGTACGGGTGGTACAGGAATAGCAGGGCTTAGCAAGCCCTTTCTGGGTGCCCACACATATGCAAGGAGCACCCAAAAAACAGC
Organism: Chelonia mydas; assembly: GCF_015237465.2. Taxonomy (NCBI): domain Eukaryota; kingdom Metazoa; phylum Chordata; order Testudines; family Cheloniidae; genus Chelonia; species Chelonia mydas. The sequence goes on from NC_051254.2 coordinate 1,746,929, forward strand.
TCCCTGGGCGTGTAGTCATTCCTTCCTCCCATGACAAGAAAACCTAAAGATGAAGAAACCCTCTTACGTCCTTCTCTGTAGCCATGCAAGGCAGGTCTATGTCCCTCATATACTGGGTTATAAGGCAAGCCAGACGTTTATCGTTCTGAACCTGATCCACTGAGAACAAGCCCCTGCTCAGGTTCTGAGCCCCATGTGCTCTCACTCCAGAGAGGGAGATTTAACTTTGCCTTGCTCTGCTCAGCAGCACTCCATCTCTAATCAGGTGCAGCAGTAACTAGGCATGGAAGGGAGCATCCTCCATCCCTGCTGACACAAGAAGGGCTGCAGTGAAGCGAGGCCTGTTAACAAGAAGGGAAGGAGAACAAGGCCTTCATGAGAAGGTAGCAATTGCCTCACTGGAGCAAGCCAATAAGAATAGCGTCCGCAATAGATTCGCTAGGATAAAATTACAAGAGCTTGCAATCCTCATGCTACAGGACCCCACCAGCAGTCCCCTCCAGAGGAGGACTGCTCAGATAGGTGCATTTTACACCTTCCTAAGCGTCTGACATAGGCCACCCACCAAGTCAGGACATAACCCTTCATCCAAACACAATCTGGCTTCTTTAACAATTATGAAACTCTTTGCCTCAAGGACATTCTGTGGTGGGCAGTGCCACGGGCTCGTTATATCCTGTGCATAAACAGCTTTCTTGTATCCATTTCTGCCGGCTGGCTTTTAATGGGAGAGCCCCCGTTTCTGCACCAGAGAGCAGGAGCATGGCTCCCCCAAGCCATTTGTTACTGCATAAACCACTTCTTCAGCTGCACAGTCCTGGTCTCCAAATCCCCCTGCACTCAGACCTCTAATTATTTCTGCTGCCCTTCTCTGGCCTGCTGCCATATATCACAGGCCGTGCTCCTGTCAGCATGCACAAGCTAGGGAAGGTCAGGATGGGTCAGTATTAGCAGGGAGACTTCTGTAGAGCACCAGGCGCTGCAGAAATCAGTGGGCCTCGGTCACTGAGTAGGTGCTCGCTCCCCCCTCCCAATCAGCTCACTAGGAGACAATGCTTTTGGACAAGACAAAACCCAGGCCTCAGTGCCTCACAGTCCTTTAAAACCCTGCCATACTATGCATCCAAGGTAGGGTCTTAGCCCCAGCGCCCAGCCACGCTCACGTTTGGACAACCCTATTCATTTCATCTGGATGCAGCCGCAGCGTTCCTCACCGCCTCTCCCAGGCGCTGCTCTGTTCAGAGAGGGTTGGAAAGTGGGAACAAATTTTCCCCCAAAATTTTGAAGTCATTTTCGTTCCACAGGTTTCAAAAGAGAACGAGTTTTCATTTGTTCTAAACTGAAAATGTTAGGGGGTTTGGGTCTCTCCCCACACACACACACACACTTCTCTCTCCTCCCCCCCACTGAAAGTGTGGAACGGAAAGAGACGAAACGGGGGTGGGGGTCGTGTTTTCAGATTTCATCAAAGAATGAAAAAATTCAAAGAACACTGAATTTGTGACTTTTTTCATTTTTTAATCAAGAGACCGCATTTCATTCAATTAAAATATTTTTTGTGGAAAAACCAACCAACCAGCTCTCGTGCTGTCAGACACAGCCATGTTTTCAATCCTTTCGACGGGTGGGAGAAATGCCTCATTCCCTGTTTATTTCTATGTACTGTAATCATCAGTGCCTTGGGGTGCATGTGGATATAAAGGGCTATGAAGACGGGAGACCACCATCACCTACCCATGCTCCTGTGTCAGGTGCAGGCTGGACACAGGCCCTGGGATTCATGACTTGTGTGGAGGGCACCAGCCTGCAGAGGAGGTGACGTCTCGCAGCAGAAGGGAAGGGGGATAAGCAGAAACAGAAAGGGAAGGGAGAGCAATGAAGCTCCATCTTAGGGGACACGCACTTTGTGCAACAACAAGATTCTCCTCTATAAAGACTCTGATCCAATGGTAAATTCCATGCCGGTGGAGAACCCTGTTCCCACTCCGCAGCTGGACAGCACAGGACTGCTTTGCGGAAACTCCTTAGTGCTTGGACCTCATTCAAAAATGCGTCAGCCATGAAAATCGTATGTGAGGATCACCACCTGGTTGGGAGGCAGAGGGCCGGAAATCCTGCCCCATGGGAAAAAATCCAGGCCAGCTCATCCCCCAAAGCTCCCAGAGACGAGGAGATTCTTAGCCAGCCTTGAAGCCTGACTGCACGCTGAAAGAGAAACGCATTTAAAACCAAACCAAAAAGCAGTGTGTGTTGGAGGAGAGAGAGATGTGACATGTCCCAAAGCAACCGTTTCTGTATTAATCAACTGAACCCAGGAGAGAGCAAAGCTGGGATGCTATCCAATATGCATATGTTGCAAGGCAGAAGGTGTGTACAGAGCGGTATCCAGTCTGAAAAAGGATTCCCTAGCAGCCCCGGGAAGTCTGGGGACCGCAGGACCATACAAACAGCTAGCTCAGGGGCATTATTCACTATGCAGTGACTGGGAATGCATTACTAAACCCTGACCATGGCTGACCCAAAACTGCCACCTTGGATTCCAGACGCTTACCATGTTTAGGGATTTATCATTATTGCATTTGCTTCCTCTGTTTAGAAACACATGCAGAGAAGTCTCATATTCATGGAAGAAAGGGACTGTTAAAGGGTGAGAACCAAGCCCATTGCAGAGCCTGCTTCCTATCCAGTTCTACATGGCTCTGCTAACGCACCTCAGCACTGTCCTGAGACCCCCAGCATTCCAGTTCTGAGCATACGTGCGCACCCGTGTCCAACCAGCCTCATGCTCCAGGGTGGGTTTTTCTATAGTGAGCACACATCCTCGTGGCGGTCAGACTGAGCCCACGCTCCACTCCCTGCAACCTAACCCCGATCTACAGTCAGAAGGCTAGCACATGAGCCCACCAAGCCACTTCATCCCCGGTACCTGCAACCTATTATGCCCTCTGCATAGCCAGCCCAAGGGGGAGGCCCACCTCTCCTGCTGCTCCCCTCTAAAGCACAGTGCTAAGGAACACCAATCAGAGGGGCAGCTAGGCCACCAGAATTTGCATTTTTTGACTGCAGTCTGTAGACTCTGCTGCCCTGGGGTCTCTCTCAGCCACCCTTCATTTACCAAAGGAAACTCACTCACTGCTGATGGGTGCACATGACACCTAGAGAACTCAACACTCAGACACAGAAGGAGAATGCCTTTGCAGCCTCTCCTCCTGTCCAGACACCATACATCCCCAGCACCACTGCACAATGGTTCATTTCACAGAGGTGCGAGCGGGAGGGACATTTGCATCCATATGCAGAGGCTGCCGATACACCGGGCAGCGAGAGAATGGGGGAGAGCGCAAGATGGAGAGCGTGCGCGGTGTGCCATTTCAATGCATGTATTTATATCCTTCACAGACGCAGCATCCCTTTGTAAAGCCATGGAGCGTGTATAGTCAGGGCTGTCAGTTCAGCGGCATGTTACAAGTGTTTGATATGGAGATTTTGGCAGTGGGAATGGATGTACCTCACTGAGAGGTTTATGTAAAATGACAGCTTCTGGAAAATGAAGCACTCAGACAAAAAAAAGGTACAAACAAAAGCGAAGAGAAGGCTTCCGCTCAGCGAGTCCAAAATGGATTTCTGCTCCATGCCAGCCTGCACGCAGCTCCCAGTCACGAGGCTGGAGTCAGGGAGCACACAGCTCCAGCAGGTATCTCCCCAGCTGCACCAACCCCCTCGCCCGGGTTTCTCTGGTTTGACTTCACACTCATGCTCCCCCTCCTCACTCGCTCACCCCGCTTCCCTTTAGCTATTCCTCGTCTCCTTCCCCCTTGTTTTACTGACCGGGTCTCTTGTCACTGAATGCTGAGTGGCTGCGGGAGGGAGAATGCTGTTGCCAAGAGATCCAAGAACATTTTTTGCAATGTGTTTGCCCCCTCCAGTTTTCAGGATGGGGGTGGGCGGGTCACCAACTAGTCCTTCGTGCAAGGCTGAGAATTGCAGGGAACTGCCCTTTCTTCAGAAGGCAGGAGAGTCTCCCTGCAGAGGGTATGCGTGTCTGCAGAGGCAGAAACCCACAAACCAACCATCCCGAAAAGGCAGGCAGACACCATGTTCTAGTTGGTTTTGTTTTAAGAACAGGCAGATGCCAATCACTCCCTCTGAGCCTCCCCCGGCAATTCCATGGTTGGCAGGGACGCTGCCCTGAGACAGTCCAGTCAAGGGCAACCGCTCCTTGACCCGTCAGCAGTCAAAGAAAAGCAGTGGCAAGAAGCCAGCAAAAGTCCAGTTTCACGCACACAGCAAAGCAGGAGGATCTGGCTCTTACATTCACATTTTGCACCAGCTCATGAGACTAGCGATTTACCTTTCCCTGACAGTAAGTAAGTGGAAGCACAACCAACAGCAACACAATATAAATACGGCCTCTCACCCAGCCCCAAGAATAGGGAATCAAATACCCTACTCGCCACCATTCACGTCTATTGAACTACAGAATGTCAAACCCCTCCTGCTACCCGCCAGGGGAAGGCCTCCCATCATCCATTTATTCCAAAGCAAAAGGCTCCCAGCCCAGCCCAGCGGGACTGGTGATGGAGCAGACCCTCCTAGCCCTGGGCCAGCACCTCTCACATGGGGTGAAAAGCTGCTCGTGTTCCCCTTTGGGCAGAAACCAGCAGGAAGTCGCCACAGTCAAATGTTTCTACACATAACAGAGGTCAAGAGATGGGCAGGATGCCCCCAAAAACCCCTGCTACGCAAGTCAGTCTCCAGCTCTTTCTAAAGAAGATCCCAGAATTCATCTGACTCCCTGCCCAAGGATCAGAGTTGAAGGCAATACCATCTTCCAGCTCCTGGGGAGAATCAAGAACATGTTGAGGCAAAGTCCAAAGTGTTCCTTACGCTCTCCCCCCTTCCACCTCCCCATCTTTCTAGAAGTGAAGTGGCGGCTCAGGAGAGGGAGAGAGCATGCAGATTTCAGAGCCTAGAATAAGGATGCTGCTTCCTCTACCAAGCAATTTGCAGGTGGATAACAGACAACGCTTACCAAGGCCATTGCAGAAGACAGCCCTTGCTCTACAACAAGTCAAGGACACCCACAGATTTATGACCCTCAGGAGCACCCCATACGCCCTAAAGTAAAATGGTCTTTCTGAGCAGCCTTCACCTTCTAACTGCCACGCCATAAAGGCTTCAATACTGTGTAAGGAGAATTCTCTCTCACTGGCTCAGGCTCTCTTGCTGCAGCAGCTGCAGACCCTTTTGCTTGTCACGGCATCAACTCCAAGTCACTATTTCTTCCTGGGCTACCATAAGGCAACCAGCACTCAAGAGACACTCTTCTGCCCATGGAATGAAGAAACCGTGCCAAAGGGATCACCTGTCTCTGGAACAGGTTCGTGGACCTCTAGCTAAGTGGCTCCCAAACTCTACATGCAACTGTACAAGTTTTGGTTATCGAGCCCTGGCTGCAGCAGCCAGCATCCACCACCTCCCATTCCAATGGGGCTCGGGCACCTCCAGTCCCTGCAGGCCAATGGGAGAGTGCTTTTAGCTCACGCTCTGTGGCTAGCTACAGCACTCGAGCAAGCAGGAGGCAGCAGCAGTGAGTGGGATCCCCCTACACACACACACATCATAGAGGTTCACCCTTATAGCAGGAAAAGGGAGCCTAAGACACTAGCTACGAAAGCCTCAGTACCAATAGCAGGATGTGTCCCAGCGATGGAGAACCTCCCTCCTGGACGACAGCACTAGACAGAACCTGCTGCATTGTGCAATTAGCCCCTGCACAACGGACTCTGCACTCCAGCTGCTTCTCCAGCGAGCAGGAAGGAAAAGAGGTGTGTTTCTGAATGGTCCTGTCCCTGACACAACAAGACTTTCCAACTGAAGTTCCATCCCTCAAGGTACAGCTGATCTAAACAGCCTTGATGCTCAGCTCGCTGCTCGTGTGAACACACATCCCATCTGAGCAGAGTGACTCCGAGCCTGGACCAGAATCCTTGCCGCTTCTGTGCCCGGACTCAGACTCCAGTGCCCCAAGTATGTGCATTGGTAGGTATACACCACATATAAACACGCTCCTATACACGACACACCCCGTGTGTACAGAGCTATAAATACCTAACTATGCAAGACCAGGAGTGACAGTAAGGGCTATAGGTCAGTTGCATTTTATAGATTATATAGAGATAGACGCACACACACTGAATTCCCAACAGCCTGGTATACAGATTTTTAAAGGGGCCCAGGAAGACTGCTTTGATGTCTCTCACATGTTAACAAGATCCAACAAACAATTCCTACTCCCCCTGCATGCCCCACTCACTTGCCCCTTCAGCCCAACCCTCTCCTTGGGCACCATCACAACGACTTTCTTACCAAAACCGGTAACAACACTTGGGGAAAGTATTGTGAAGGTTTGGTCTGACTCCAGCACCAAATATAACTGAAATGATCGGCGCTGGCATTCGCTCAGGGCACCATGGCTATAAAGCTTTGGAAGGCAGAGCTGACTGGATTCAGGACTAGATCTGTTCTAGTTCCAAAACTTAAAGGATTTGCTACATGGAGATAATTACTGACCAAGCTTAGGCCATCCACGTGAACACCGAACAAGAGCCCTTGGGTGTAATCGGCCCTTGCTCTCCTGGATCCTCTGCAGGCCAGAGAAGAGTTCACATTTGTTTCATTTCCATCTCTCATCACCTGCTGGCAGGGGAGTACCAGCTCCCCATGGTCCCTCCCCTAGGCAGCAGCATTCATAAATCAACTCCCTCTTCTGCTCATTTACAATACCATCATTTACACTGAGCCACAGGTGTGCATGGCACCTCACAGGCAGAGGAGCAGACAAGCTCCCTGCCGCAAGAGCTTACTTTCTAAATGAGATTGCTACTCGGAAACAATTATAACAGACCGCCGAGGGGTGCTGCTCCAGGGACACAGACTCCACATTCATCGGTCCACATTCATCTGCCCCCCCTCAGGAGTTGTCGCTGCAGACCCTGCCAAAGCAGGGACCAGAGCTGGAGAATGAGGGGGAGGAGCATTTCAGAGGGGGGAAAAGGAGGCCGCTTTACCTCCTTCCTGTTCAAACCCCTGCATCCCCCGAGATCTTAGCTCAGGCAATTCCTCACTGGGCCAGAACCAATACTCCGGCTGGGCTTCTCAAAGAGCCATGGGGTGGGAGTGGGGGGGAGGGCCTGGAGCAGGGCATCTGAGGAGGGCACTGGAAAAGAGTCTCAAACTGGCACCACCCACGTATGCTGCAGCTGGCCAGCAATTCAGGAGCTTGCTTATAAGAGAGCTGGACCCCTCTCCCCAGGGGAGTAACCCTGGAGAGAATAAGCCTGTGGCATCTTCTCTAGAGGACGGGTCACAGCAGAGGGGAAAGCAGGACAGACAAAACCATGAACCCAGCTCTGCTGCATACACGCCTACTTCCCACTCCCTGCGATCAAGTCCTGCCGTCCCCATTCCCCCCGGCCCCCACCATAATGTGCAAACCAAGGGCTTACAACACCAACTTCACTGGAAACTTCCCTGCTCTGCACCTTGAGCAAAGAGATTAAGGATCCCCAACACCTCCAGCATCTAATCACTACTCTCAGGGCCACAAGGAGCTGGATAATTAACACTGGGTTCCTTGACATTCTGTCTCACAGGACTGCATATTAAACAGCCTGGCTGCTTGTTTGGCGGCTGCTGTCATGGCTCACACGGTGATAGAAGTGGGTGGGCGGCTGCGCAGATATGAGAAGAGGAGGGGTAGGAGGGTCGCCTGAGAGAGACAGATGCAAAAAAAAAAAAAAACCTAGAGAAAATTAACATTGATACCCCAGTCTCACCAAAGCAGCTGTACCCCCAACTCAACACCTTTGGGGGGTGGACAGGTGCACCTCCAGCATGTGCTAGCTGCTTAGCTCTCTCTCTCTATCCTTCTTCCACCTTTTTAGAAGCTAAACTACTTTTGTGTTGCAAAGGTTTAACACATGCATGCGCATGTGTTTTTACTCCAGTCTTTAAATGGAGATCTTTGCCAAGAATTTACAATTCCCCTGTGGCCTCAATCTTGCAAAGATTGCTTTTTTAACACTGTTGGGCTTTAATTCTAATAAGCCTCCTCTTCATTACAGAACCAGGTCACATTGCCTTGACACTGCAAGAAAATATTTCACCAAGAGAGGAAAAGGGATAAAAAATAAAGAAAGAGGGATAAAGGAGAGAGAAATAAAAGCAAGTCATTCACTTAATCTGGGGAAATTTTTAAAATAGTGAAAGAAGGGAACGGTCAAGCAGTGTGGCTGTGAGGGGGAGAGATGTTTGCCCAGGGCTTCAATTACACACCCAAATTCTTAGAAATATTTCTAGTTAGGGTCTCCTCCCCCCGCCTTTGCTGCTTAAAAGTGACAGGAGAAACTGGAGAGGGAGCATGACAAAACTTTGATCGACATAATGAGGACAAAGTTCAGCTTCTGTCCTGGACAGATGGCTGTTATTACTAGTCCAGTGCACTCCACATTACCTGAGCGAATTCACCGGCCGGTGCAGCAGGGAAGGGAAGCAGCACAGGGGAAGCAGCAGCTCAACGCACCGGCAAGGCCAGTTTTCCAGAGCCCACAAAATTAATTGGGACTTTCGGGGGCGGCGGGGGTGGGAAGATTTACAATTTGTTTTCCATTAGGGAGGAAAATCATCCAATCCCCACCATTTTTTGTTTTTAAAGTCCCCCACCCCCCTTCACCAACACACACGCACGCGCGCACACACGATCCTGGTCAGACAGATTTCAGAGTAGCAGGGATTTGCTGCCCTGGAATAGCACTGCAACATTGTTTTGCCTGGCTCAGGACAAGTTATCCCAAAAATCTCTTGTGTTGGACAGGAGCTGGGGACTGCTTTCCCTTCCTTCTCCAGAGGAGCCATCCTCTGCTGTCCTACATCAGAGCCATCACCATGGAAACACTGATATACCCTAACCTATCTCCCTGCGTCTCCTTAACTAGACTGTTATACTACACAGCCTCTTCTGCCATGGAGGGGAGGAGGAGGGGATGGGATGTTTGGGAACCACTTCTGTGCAGATCTGATCCAGGACTCCTGGGTTCTATACTCAGCTCTGGAACCAACTTGCTGTGACCTCCCTGTTTCTCTATCTGTAAAATGGGGTTAATATGACAGAAGTGTTGCCAGGCCTAGAAGTTTGTGAAGCACTCAGAGACCCTGGGCTTTGGGAGGAATGTTACGGAATACATTACCGAACACACTGCACTATTCGAGGAGGGCAGCCACTCTCTCTACAGGAGCCAGTGAGCCAGAGGAACACGGCCACGAATACGAGAAGCTATGAACGCCACACTGGTCTGAGCCCATGTGTTAGCGAGCAGATGCATTAAGCGTGAGCTTTGCCAAGTGAAAGTCTTGAAGGAATTTGAAGTCTTTAAACCATGATTTCAGGACATCAGTAACTCAGCCAGAGGTTAGGGGTCTATTACAGCAGTGGGTGGGTGAGGTTCTGTGGCCTGCCATGTGCAGGCGGTCAGACTGATGATCATGATGGTGCCTTCTGACCTTAAGGTCGATGAGTCTAATTTACAAGGGACTGAACGCTCTACAGATGGCTACACATATGGAAGCCATTAAACCAACTCCTGGGGAGAGCAAACATCCGCTCAAGTCCTCACTCAGCTGCGCTGCTCTAAGGACTAGATTTTCAGAAGTGCTCAGAACCCAGCAGCCCCCACTTTTTAAAAACCAGACCCCAAAGGCATTGGGTCTCCTGCAGCAGGTTATCGGAAGCAGCCAGGACCGTTTCCTCCTCCGTATCCTTCTTGCACCAGCAGAGGGCCAGAGCAAAACCTGGTGTAGAACAGCAGCTCCCTGCGTTCTTTCCAGTTTTAGAAGCAGGCTGCTCCTCTGGTTTCCCTCTGTTCTTCAGAGCACAACAAACTATGTTCCCTCCTGGGGTCAGAAAGGCAGATCTGCGGAGCGCCTCCCCCTGCACAGATAGGAAAGGGTCTTTTCATGAACAGGAGAATATCCCAGTATGAGCCAATAAATGATGACTGGTGCCCACAGCCACAGCTTGGAAATAAGTTACTTTGGAAGTACTTTGTACCTCTAATGCTGCACCCCTGTAGTGACAACACAGGAGCCAAGGCCATTGCAGCAGAGCGCGTCCCAATTTATGCCAGAGTGAAATTCTACCATGGCATGCAAGGAGCTTTGCAACATGCAGCAAATCGTAGCATCTAAGTAGGCCACATGTATGAAATCAGCATAAACAACATGCCGCAAAAGCTAACGTACATTCTGGAGGCTGATGCAAATACATTCATGCGCGGGAGCTACAAACCAACAGCAATGGTCCGACAGGCACTCACAGAGCAGGCTAATCTGCCCATCCCTTCGAACCACTCCACTGAGCCCCAACACTCCAGAGCCGGGGGGGGCCAACCTGAGCCTGAGAAGGAGCCAGAATTTACCAATGTGCCAAAGAGCCACAGTAATATATCAGCAGCCCCCAATCAGATCCCCTGACCCAGGTCCCAGCGCCTCCTTCCCACAGGCAGATCCAGGGCCGGCTCTATCATTTTTGCCGCCCCAAGCAATGAAAAAAAACGTCGCCGCCGAATCGCTGCCGCGGACGGCGGAAGAGAGAAGCCGCCGCCGAATCGCCGCCACCGCGGAAACGCTGCCGCCCCTTTCTGACTGCAGCCCCAAGCACCTGCTTGGAACGCTGGTGCCTGGAGCCGGCCCTGCACCGATCAGCACCTCCCCACGCCTCCTCATCAGCTGTTTCCTGGCGTGCAGGAGGCTCTGGGGGGGAAGGGGGAAGGAGCGAGGGCATGGCAGGCTCAGGGGAGGGGGTGGGAAGGGGTGGAGTGGGGACAGGGCCTGGGGCAGAGCAGGGGGCTCAGCAGCAAGCACCCCCCGGCACACTGGAAAGTTGGCGCCCGTAGCTCCAGCCCCGGAGTCGGTGCCTAGACAAGGAGCCGCACGTTAACTTCTGAAGAGCCGCATGGGGCTCCGGAGCCCCAGGTTGGCCACCCCTGCTCCAGAGGGCCCAGGGAAAGCAAGAAGCCGTTTCCATAACCCCAGGTCCCCAGCAGCAAGCCCCATCTATCTGGACAGACCGGAACTCAGCTTCCTCCGAAGTAGGTGCTCTCGGTATGGGAACGGGGCTCAAACAACGAAACTTTGTTACGGCAGCGTGTTTCTCTACTACTTACAACTAAAGAAATGTAATAGGCAGCCCCTTCCCTGCTGCCGATGAACACAGAGCAATCAGACAGCGAGGTCACTGGCTGGGGTGCTCTGCTCCCGCAGAGAATGGCACCCAATGGGAGCCAGTTTCTCCCACTGGATCTGTACAATACTGCACCTGCTCAGCTCCAGCCAGACCGTGTCCACCCCCACCCCCAGTTCTCAAGCGTGCCCCCTAAGGCCCATCCCCTGAGCAGCTCCTCAATGAATGCCTGGTGCCCATGTGAGAAGGGTTATTGGGACAGGAGTCCCAGTCCATTTGCAAAGCAGCCTCTCCCCTCACCAGCTCCCACAAACAAGCTCACAACCTGCTATTGTTCCCCTCTGTACATCCCACATTTTCTACAGGAGGCCCCATCCAAAAGAATTCCAAATCCAGTCAAATGGAGACAGGCTCAGCCAGCAGCAACACACTGCATTTGACGTCCCAATACTAGGCTCTGTGAGAACAAGGAGCTCCCCCAAACCTAACAGATGGAAAGCAGGAGTGCAGGAGACAATGAGCACTGTGCGAAGACACCCAAGTTACAAGGCTAGCTCATATGTCCTGTCAATCTAGGAGTTATGTTCACCCCTCCCTGTGGGCATGACTGTGTCATAGGCTTTCTGGAAAAGGCGTTACAGGTCCCACCAGATAGGGGCCTAGGCACAGGACTAGGCTTGGAGATGGGGCAGGAAGAGGACAGCGGGGCGGTGAGCTGCTGACAGGTCAAACAGGAGCTGGAGAGTGCAAGGCCTTGCAGGCTACAATATGGAGCTTAACCCTGATGCAGAAGGTGAGAAGTCGGTCGATGGATTTGGTGAGAGGACTGGACAGTCATAGCAGTGGGTGAGACAGTCAAGTCTCATGGACACACCTCAGACAGAACGAAGAAGGCAAGGCAAGCGTCTCCAAAGCCCAAGGAGGAGGTTTCAGTTATCAAGGCAGGAGATGGTGGGGGTCGGACAAGGATTTGGTGGCTGGCATGGACATTAACGTGAAGCAAGGAAACCAGCATGCCATTAACTACACAAGGGCATGAGCAGCAGCATTAGAAAAGTGCCAGCTGAGCGTGGTGCATCAATTTTGCATTGAATTTACAAAGACAACAAGGCAGTACGATAGCTCTGCTGGGAGGAGAGGAGAGAGGAAACTTCTCTCTCTCCTCTACCCCTGTCCACCCTCCGTTCGTCAGGACCTGAACGCTGCATTTTAAAGTTCTCTCTGTTCTTGGCTAGAAATAATTATTTTAGAGTGGGAGAGAAATTCTGCCACCCCCGATCTCTCAAAACACTACATTAGAATATCCCCTTCCATGATCTCTGAACTGCAGCTTTCCTCCACACAAGAGCACAAACAGGATTTACGACCAAGTTAGACTAGGGAAGCTCCAAATGGAGATGTTTTAATTCTTAATGCTAACAGCTGCACTTAAGGCAAGACAGGCATGGAAGCCATGCCTGGGAGTAACCATGGCAACTTCACAGAAGTTAAATAAAAACTTCTTTTTTTAAAAAAAAAGATAACAAGGTCCCTGAATCGCGCTTTATCAGCCACACTGCTACACAGATCAAGACACAGCTAGCTCAGGATTCCTAATTACCTTTGCACTACATTGGATATAGGTAGATTGTAAATACAGTTGGACCCCTCTTTATACGTGGACATACGCATATTATATAAAACGTGTTCACACGCAGACACAGAGTTAATTCAGACAGGCCCTCGAATTCAATGACTCCACACTAAGGGTAGATCTACAAAGGGTGTTTAGAACCTTGTGCATTGGGAGGCCAGGATCCATTGCTCTTAATGGCATGTGTCCACCATCCATACGGACACCCACAGATACAAAAAGCACTGCAGTTCTGCTGCCCGTTAGCCAAACCATAGCTATAACATTACAACTGTGACATCACAGCTGTGTGAGGTCATCTTTTTAAAGAGCAGAAAACCCTGGAACATTTAACAGTGTCTCAGCCAATAAGCCAGCAGTTAATTAAATGACAACTTCTCCAATCAGTGCACACTGATCTTGATGTCACACCACTATCACTCAACAAGCAATTCCACCACTGTCCTGAAATCAAACCATATGCTGTTAAAGACACCCAAACTTTTTTCCTTCGGAGATCAAGCTCTCAAACAAACCAATAACTGGTAGGAAAGCAAAGACATTTCCAGTCTGTAAATGGGGAGGACACTTGCCCTCCTTTGGAAAGCACTTTGAGAGCTTGACTGAAAAGCATTCTAGGGGCTGAGCAGCACAGAATATCAGGATTGGAAGGGACCTCAGGAGGTTGTCTAGTCCAACCCCCTGCTCAAAGCAGGACCAATCCCCAATTTTTGCCCCAGATCCCTACATGGCCCCCTCAAGGATTGAACTCACAACCCTGGGTTTAGCAGACCAATGCTCAAACCACTGAGCTATCCCTCCCCCCATCATTTGAAATCAGAATTTTATAAAGTTCAATTAAAACGTGCAATGTGGATCAGTTATAAAAACAAAGCCACAGGAAGACTATAAATAAACCTGCACATATTTCAGAGCACTGACAGCATCACCAGTCACTTTGTTCCCTCCTGGTAGGCAGTTACCTGTATAGTACTGCACATGTGCAATCAGAACTGATGTCCAGGGCTCATTCCTGGAGATGCTGTATAAACACAAGACACTGATGTTTCAACAAAATTCTTCTGTGCTTCCCATTTACCCTCCCACCTACTCTTCTGTACAGTTCCAGCCCTGGGAGGAGTGAGATGGGAAGGTCTCCTGATCCTAATTTGATAGAAGAATTTGAGTCCCCAAAATAAATAAGTTGAGAGCGTTAGAATTTCTGTAACTCAAACTTGCATGAATTTCAAAGAGAGCATGCACTGTGCCTTTAAAGCAGACCTGCTCAGACCTTTAAGTGAAGGTGACTGATTTATTCTGACTATTGCTGCCTCTTAGAGACATTGCTCTCTTCCAACCATGCAGTACTTTAATTGTCCATCAGTGGAGCAGGAAAGAGTTGTAAATCTTTGTTCCATGTTCCTTGGAGCTAAACACCGCTTGACCTCCACTTGCCAATCCCATTCACCTGCACCCATGCTTGACGGTGGGAGGGAAGGCCCCTGGCAAACAGATCACTAGACTCTCCCAACTCCTGGGGTCACTGCAGAGAAATGCTGCACAGACGAGGTTTATCAGTGCAGCTGGGAAAAGGGGTGGCAGAGATCTGCAGTGTTCTAGGAGCTACTGCACAAGGCTGCACTCTCTGAGCGACCAGACCTCCCCTCGCAGTCTGTCCACTCTGTATCAGGGAAATTCTAATGGGGGGAAGAAGCCTGGTGGAATTTTCTACACGCACAAGTCACGCGATATCCCGACTAGGCCTCGTCTGCACTGGGGCTTTGTCAAGCCGCAGCGCAGCCCCCGAGCGCAGGGAGGAAAAGGCGCTGTTTGCGCTGATGGAGTTGTCTCTAGTTTCAAACAAATCGTGGCCTAGAGCAGCGCAGCCTGCACTGGCCGGGCTACACCGGGGGCTGGCCACAGGTGCTCTATCAAACCTGTGTGTGAATAAATGAACCCTCGCTACAGAGACCGGGCTTCTGATGGTGCCTGACAGATCTGAGACAGGGAACCGGGAAGCCAAGGCACTAGTTATCTAGGGTTGTGGTACGGCACCTAGCACCAGAACATCTGGAACCCTGCCCATTAGGCACAGCTCCAGGCAGACTCTCATAGAATATCAGGGCTGGAAGGGACCTCAGGAGGTCATCTAGTCCAACCCCCTGCTCAAAGCAGGACCAATCCCCGACTAAATCATCCCAGCCAGGGCTTTGTCAAGCCTGACCTTAAAAATATCTAAGGAAGGAGATTCCACCACCTCCCTAGGTAACGCATTCCAGTGTTTCACCACCCTCCTAGTGAAAAAATTTTTCCTAATATCCAACCTAAACCTCCCCCACTGCAACTTGAGACCATTACTCCTTGTCCTGTCATCCGCTACCACTGAGAATAGTCTAGATCCATCCTCTTTGGAACCCCCTTTCAGGTAGTTGAAAGCAGCTATCAAATCCCCCCTCATTCTTCTCTTCTGTAGACTAAACAATCCCAGTTCCCTCAGCCTAAGTCATGTGTTCCAGTCCCCTAATCATTTTTGTTGCCCTCCACTGGACTCTTTCCAATTTTTCCACATCCTTCTTGTAGTGTGGGGCCCAAAACTGGACACAGTACTCCAGAGGAGGCCTCATCAATGTCGAATAGAGGGGATCGATCACGTCCCTTGATCTGCTGGCAATGCCCCTACTTATACGTCCCAAAATGCCATTGGCCTTCTTGGCAACAAGGGCACACTGTTGACTCATATCCAGCTTCTTGTCCACTGTCACCCCTACGTCCTTTTCTGCAGAACTGCTGCCGAGCCATTCGGTCCCTAGTCTGTAGCGGTGCATTGGATTCTTCCATCCTAAGGGCAGGACTCTGGGCCAAAAGAAATCTGATGAGGTTCAACAAGGGCAAGTGCAATCCTCCAATTTGTCTAGGTCCCTCTGTATCCTATCCCTACCCTCCAGCGTATCTACCACTCCTCCCAGTTTAGTGTCATCTGCAAACTTGCTGAGGGTGCAATCCACACCATCCTCCAGATCATTTATGAAGATATTGAACAAAACTGGCCCCAGGACTGACCCCTGGGGCACTCCACTTGATACCGGCTGCCAACTAGACATGGAGCCATTGATCACTACCCGTTGAGCCCGACAATCTAGCCAGCTTTCTATCCACCTTATAGTCCATTCATCCAGCCCATACTTCTTTAACTCTCATCTACCCTCAAACACAGGGGCTAGAACCAGGGGTGCTGCTGCACCCCCGAGCTTGAAGTGGTTTCCATCATATGTAGGGTCTACATCTTGGGTCAATGGCACTCAGCCCCTGCCACCGTCACATTGTTCCAGCACCCTGCTCTCAAACATGTGTTTTGCAATAAATGTTTTCTGTAATGTGTCTATGTAACCACATGTTATTACTTCAGATAATAAAAAGTCCTTTTTCTTAAAACAAGAGTGTGCCAATAATTACTTGTAACCAGTTTGGATTGGGCCCAGCTGAGTGCAGTCTTGGCAAGTTTGAGCAAAAGCAAAAGGAACATACTTAAAGTTCGCCAGCCTTTCCAAGTGATTAAACCTGTGTAATGTCAGTCTGGTCTCCAGCCCCAGTCCTGCAAGGAACTGCACCGGACAGACCCCCGCATCCTTGCAGGGCCCCGTGGGGCTCCCTGAGGCAGAATTAATTACAGGATCAGGACATACTTTCCTGTATGGTGCCTATCATCATGGTATCTCAGTTCTTCTCTTCCTCTCACACACACATCCTCCACCTCCTCCAAGCCAAAGTAGCTGCGGGAGCTTCAGGGTCTGAATACCACTACCAGTTTGGCTTTTATAAGTATACGCGAGATGGATTCTCCTGCACGATCTTCAACAGAAACCAGATAAGCTGCTGCTGAGTGCTGAAAGCATTCTAGCACAACTGGATGGATGTATGCCCTATAGCAGTCACGAATAGGGCGACCAGACAGCAAGTGTGAAAAATCGGGATGGGGTGGGGGGGTAATAGGAGCCTACATAAGAAAAAGCCCCAAATATCGGGAGTGTCCCTATAAAATCGGGACCCTAGTCGTGGATCTCCTACCAGTAAGCTCATGGAAACTCTAGTGGCTCTGTTTCCAAATGGCAAAGGTGTTGTATCCAAGTGCCAAATAGCAAATTAAGGAAAAAATCCAAGGAGAAAATAAAAAGAAGCACACCTTGCTCAGGAACATTCCTGCTCACTTTTGTGCTGAAGGGGCTAGCGAGCCAGCAAACCTATTCCTTTCCTCCTGCCAGCTTGGTTTCAAGACTGGTTGTGGCTAGCAGTTCCCCTGAGCAGGGAGTGGTGGTGGTGTTACATGTACCTAGCAGAGTAGCCTGCCAAGTGGCTTTATACCACAGCTGTAAGTAAAATAAATACAGAAGTGCCCTACTGCCCACAATGGCCAAAGGAACACAGCTAGAGTGCTGCAAGGAAAACCCAGGCTGAAAGGCAGCTCTTGCTAACAGGGTCTCAGCATCCACATGGGTATTTTGGGGACAGGAGTAATGACTGAAGAGGAGTTTTTAAACCTACATCTTTAAACTTATTTGCTAATTCTCCCTCCTGACATCACACAGATGGTTCCGCATTGAGGGGAGGGGTCGGGAGGTATGCAACAAGGCAAAGAGGATCAATAGCTACAGGAAAAGAATAGGAACTAGCAGACTCCTGGCTTTGACGGCGACTCCCCATTTTCGTTTTGGTTTTTTATGATGGATAAAGAATGGATGGAAAAAAAGGCCGGGGGGGGGCCCTTCCCTCCCTTCTGATTGTTTTATGCATTAGAAATTTAGGTCCTGTCCAGCCTGGAAAACACTATGCTGCCTAGAGAGCTACTGAAATGGTGACATGCCAGGAGTCTAAAGCGTGAGAGTTGAGTGTGGAAAGATTCAGACTCATGGAATATCAGGCTTGGAAGGGACCTCAAGAGGTCATCTAGTCCAAGCCCCTGCTCAAAGTAGGACCAATCCCCAATTTTTGGCCCAGATCCCTAAATGGCTGCCTCAAGGATTGAACTCGCAACCCTGGGTTTAGCAGGCCAGTGCTCAAACCACTGAGCTATCCCTCCCCCGTAGTCAGACAATTTAAAACTTTGTTTTTATTAAACCAAATTTAACTCCAGTGACCAGTAAACATCTCAGAGAAGGAAAATCTTTGTTACAGATTCAACCTCAGCCCCTTCAACTAGAGTGTAAGTTCCAAGAATACACCCCACACACACACAAAAATCATCCTGCAAAGCCAAGGGACACCACTTATGATACGCCTGCTATTTCAAAAGGTAAGAAACAAGGGAAGAGGGAACTGTAAAGGCTGGTAGCACTGGCCTGCCACGTTACACCCTACTAGCAAGTGGAGATCCAGTGGGAAAAGGCTCTGCTGACTCACTGAGGCAGGTGGCTCATTTCCCCACCCAGAGATAAGGGAGGGAGGCATTCCCTGGAGAAGCAAGGAACTAGAGTGTGGGCTGAGCAGTCCCCAGGGTGAAGAATCCAGAGCCAGCCAAGCCACAAAAGGAGGTCGGAGCTGATTAATATTCCCAAAACTCCAGGAAGGGGATGAGCTGGGTCACTGTGGACTGTGAATGAGTGTGGGAGGCCATAACAGCTCAGACACTCTTAAAAGAAACAAAACATCCACACACCCTTCATGTTCTCTTTTATCCATCTCAAAGAAGCTCATGCCATTTTTAAAAAAATCCCCTGCAGGTCACCTTTAGCTGAGACACTGTCTCACCCTGAAACCTTAGGGAAGTCCCTAAGTTGCTAGTACTTAGTTACCCCAGCTGAAAAAAGGGGTATCAACAAATCCAGCCCCACAAGACGTCACTGAGACATGGACAAGACATCGGAGCGGGGCCTATGCTAGTATCTGGGAAAATTAAAGCATACAGAGAGGCACGCTGTGTGTACTTTTACGAGACAGGCTTCCCAACAGCAGCTATACCCCTTGAGTACATTGAAAAGAGTTGGGAATTGTAGCCAAGTAGAGATTCTTGCAAAATGTTCTGTTTCCGGTTCATAACCATATGTTCTTCCCTGAACTAGTGGAAAAACCAGACTCTTCCTGAAGGTGAATGGACTTATTTGTGCCTTTTCACCAGCCTGTCTCCTCTCCACATCCTGGAGTTTTCAAGGCTCCTTTCTGTGGGTCAGAAGGGGTGGAGGTGAGGACACAGACCACAGCCATCTCCAGAAATGTTAGCAGGAAGGACAACGAGGCCTTGGCTGGAGTTCCTCCAGCTACAAGCTACAGGAAGAGTTGACCTCTATTGTTCTTCATACACACCCCACCTTTGTATGGTGCTTTGTGATACTCAGATGAAAGGTGCAAAGTACAAAGTATCATCAACATAGTCATCTCCCAAACACCTAACATTACACTAGGATACTCATGGGCCCTCGAATCTCTACAGCCCCAAGCTCCTTTCGCCTACACTGTGCGTATGTCTCACCGCACCCCCATTTTATGCAATAGGTGGGCATCTCCTTTTGTGTGACAACTTCAGACCTTGTCCATCATTTTCTTACTTGCTTTCCATGGTTATCTAAAGAGAAATTATTTGCTGTAAACTCACCTCATGACATGCTAAATAAAAAAACAAAACTAAAGAACTTGCTTCATGTTTTGTATTATCTCAAATAACCTTCAAAGGCATTTATCTGCCATCAGCTGACGCATCTGAGAAACAGTGATGACAAACTAATTTAGTAAATGCAAGCAAGTAAATGAATGAGTGAATATACCCCATACTGAATGAGGTACCTCATGGTAAATGTCTTCAATGAGGACACTTATCCGTGTGCTGCCAGATGCAGCAATCCAGCCCTGATCTCAAAATCCTCTCTGTGCAGGAGGACCCTGACACCCAAACGGAGTCCCATGGGTGGTGTGTCTGTGCAAATCCAATCAGGGGTTTAGTTCTCATGCGCCCATGCAACCACTAAGCTAGCAAACACCCTGGGCACCCACACCTAGCACACAACGGCAAACACATTAAACTGCTCCATCCAGAAACTTCATCTAACGAGGAAGACAAGAGACCTAATCGACAGGATGCGGAAGAAAAGCTATTACGAGACATATTGGAGGGAGAAAGCATAAATAAAAGAGGTGGTCATGATGGCAGCCTAGAGAGGATGTTTCAGAGAAGCAGCCAACGCTGTGTTTGTTCTGCCTGAATATCCTACAAGCCTGTGACATAAATGTGATGCTTGGGGCTCAGGTATCATGGTGAGGCTTGATCTACACTAGAAACTTATGTCGGTGCAATTACGTTGCTCAGAGGCGTGGACAATCCACACTCCTGAGCGATGCCGTTATACCGATCTAACCACTGGTATAAATAGCGGTACGTCAGCGGGAGGACTTCTCCCATCAACACAGCTATTGCCTCTCAGGAAAGTGGAGTACGTACGCTGAAGGGAGATGCCCTCCCATCGGTGTAGGTAACATCTTCGCTGCAGCCTTTTAAGTGCTGACAAGCCCTGTGAAGTACATGCAAAAGAGAGAGAGTTTTTTAAAAGGAAAAAAGAGGGGGAGTGGAGAACTGTGCCTAGTCAAAGAGCTAAGATGCAGACAGGCAGCATGTTTACAGAGCCAAGCTCCTTGTGAAGGAATATGTCAAAGAGAGATCGAAGGAAACTGGGTTTCCAAGAGTGGGGACTTCATGGAAAACGCTTTCCCCTGCCCAGCAGCCCTATTTCTAGAACTCACTTGAAGTGAGCTGTAGCTCACGAAAGCTCATGCTCAAATAAACTGGTTAGTCTCTAAGGTGCCACAAGTACTCCTTTTCTTTTTGCCAAATCCAGGACTCTGTCAGTTTCCTTCTCGTCTTTACGGTGGGGGGTGGAAACACAGCCTTGCAGCAGACCCCCAGGAAAGGTAGTCCCCATGAAGGGACAGGAGACCTTTTGTTTCAGCTACAATTGCTTTGTTCCAGTCTAACGGGGGGGGGGGGGGGGGATGGGATTTTCCCCTCCAGCATGCGCCTATTATCTCCTCAAATCCCAACATTTTAGAAGGGAAGTTTTTGTTCCCTATCCTGCGGATCCTTAAATTAAT
Organism: Chelonia mydas; assembly: GCF_015237465.2. NCBI lineage: Eukaryota > Metazoa > Chordata > Testudines > Cheloniidae > Chelonia > Chelonia mydas. Next base: position 1,767,850 of record NC_051254.2, read on the forward strand.
ACATACAAGCTTCAGAGTAACAGCCGTGTTAGTCTGTATTCGCAAAAAGAAAAGGAGTACTTGTGGCACCTTAGAGACTAACCAATTTATTTGAGCATAAGCTTTCGTGAGCTATCCGATGAAGTGAGCTGTAGCTCACGAAAGCTTATGCTCAAATAAATTGGTTAGTCTCTAAGGTGCTGCAAGTACTCCTTTTCTTTTTACATACAAGCTGCAGCTCTGAGCCCCCAGCCCAGGGTCACGGAAGGCTGTCCTGCCACTATCAGCCAACTTCTGAATGAGTTACTATCAGACTTTACCCACCTGCAGACTCATGAAACCTATTTCTGATGCTTTGAGATTAATGGCACTGCTGATACAGAGCTCTATGTCCTGTTGGCCCACTGTGACCCCATCCCACAGCAAACCCCTGCAACCATCTATCCCTAGCCCTGCAAGGACCTGCTGGAACCCTGCAGCCAAGTCTTCCTGTGCCTTTTTCCACCAAGGCTTTCTGCTTCTACTTCCCAGAGAGGAGAGTTTATTTTAAACAAACTATGAATCATTTTATGCAGGGGAAAAGTCAGCTCTGTATTTTCTCTGAATCGTATAAAAACAAAGCCCCTCTGATGCCCCATGCTCCTGGGAATGGGATCCCTGGCCTGCCAGCCAGCCCCACATGCTTTGCAAACAACTCCTAACCCTACAAAAATCATGAACCTCAGGCATCATCTGTATTTCTATTCTACACAACAATAGCCTCCATTTTTTGCTTTGTGTGGTTTAATCATGTCTCAACCATTTCATCCGAAAACCAGGAAGCTCTTTGGAGAAGGGACTGTCTTAATCGGTGTTTGAACAGCAGGCCTCCTGAGACCTCAGGACTGACTGGGACCTCTGGGAACAATTGTAATACAAATGATAATACACCATCAATGTGATGTAAAAGAAATCGCAAGCCCCGGGGCATCTAAGGAAACGCCATCCCGAATTTACAGAGCGCAAAGAGAAAGAACAGGACATTCCTTAAGTGTTAGGAGCTTCCCAAAATATGTAGCCACCTACAAGTACTCGCTGGCTCTTCTGACCCCCACCCCGAGAGCCTTTTATCCCGCATTCCCCAGCGAGAGACCACAACCATATCAATGAGGGGGAGACAAAACGAAGCAGCAGGAAATCACTCCTGCCCAAGGCCAGGTTTTCACAGAGGCAGTAAGTGCGTTCCAAACCTTTATGAAAAGCAACTCAAAACAGTCAATGTCAGTAATGTCATGCTTACTGGAGCGAGAAGCAGAGAAATCCCTGCCCCCACCCCACACACTAATGAAGTCTCTTCTGCTCTTCCCAAGGCAGGAGTTGTGCTACGCTAGCAAACCCTGGGTGCCCCAACTTGGTGGGGGCTGGAGTGAGGGGCACTTCACCCCTTTCCCTTCCACTGGAACAGCTGCATTATTTTATGCACCCTCAGCTCCCAGCTGCCTCATGGTTTGGCAAGCATCTTTCACCATCAGCACAGAGCACCACAGGGAACAGGAGGGGTTCTCTTCTTTCTAATGCACTTCACCACTTAAAGCACATTTCTTCACATCAAATGCCTACATTAAAAGCTTTGGATGAAACATTCTCTATTTTGGTACTGTAAATATCGACCCACAGTCATACAAGTGGTTAAATACGTGCACCATATTTTTACATCTGCAGCATATATCAAGCAGGTGAATAAAAAGGCACCCTCTTTTTCCCAAAAGCAACGTTTCAGATTAACGCTGCAGCATGCCAAGCCTTGCTTAGAATGAAATTCCGACAGACAGGAGCATGCTTCCAGCAAAAAAGAAAAACCAAGGAAGCTGCACAAGCTTGGATTTATTTGCACCCCCATGCAAACTGTAGAAACTGTACATTTCTATTCCAAACCGTAGTATTCTGCCTTACCCGCTTCACCCAGTTATCAGAGGTACGCAGGCCAGAAGGGGGTCGGGGTTCTCAGGCACCCTCCCCACCCACTTTTCCCTCCTCTTTAATCAGTCTGCACTTCATGCAACTTTTTCTTTATAATTTACATTGACCTGGAGGGTCTGATTTTAATTAATGTAATATTCCTGTTAACAACAGTGCCTAATTAAGACATCCGTTAAGAATCCATAATGTAAACTTAATGAGGAGTTCTTCTGGGATTTTTTTGTGAACAAATAAAATGCTGCATCTTTGAACTTTAAAAAACAATTATTAATAGGTATATTAAATGAATTAATTGACAGGGACTTAGGAAAAAGCCTACCTAGTATCATCACTCCCTGCCCCTGGTAGAACTTCTCAACAGCAACTCCACTGCTTGAAGAAATAATTGGGAATTATCCTCAAGAGTGCTATAGATTTTTATGAGATTTATTTGTGACGTCGTCTACTTCTGGCGCCAACCCAAAGCTCCTCTCTCATGAGCTGCTAGCCTACAGTTCATGGCAGGTTTAACTAGCACGCACTCTTCTGGTTCAGCTACCCAGGGCTTCTCCAACTAGGAGACTTTTAAACCATCTTCTTCAACCCATTCTCCTCCATCCCACCCATGCAGAGATATTACATCTTACAAACCAGGAAGACAGCAAACACTACCTATCAAATCTGGGAAGGAAGGAAAGAAAGAAAAAGACAAGATACAAATTCACACAGTACAGTAATCTTCCACCACAGCTAGTATTTGGCTCTGCAGCTGGGCTTGCTAAAGTTATCACCTATTTCCCCTGAAGCTACTTTGCTCCAAACTGCCTTTAGGATGATTTCCAAGGGAAACACTCATTGTGTGCTTCCTGCAGAGGTGCAATAAAGTGTGTGATAACCGTGGGGGTCTGCTGCTGGAGGCACAACCCCGCTCCGAAGCAGTACACCCTGGGAGAGTATTGCAGGGCCACCGAGGGAGCTTTGCTCTCTATTGTTATTCTGCACAGCAACCCAACTTCTCTGTGAAGGCTGCAGAAGAAACAATAAAAAGGGCTTTGCACTGCACTCCCCTATTACAGCCTGTAACCTCCCAATGTCAACAACAAAAGAGGCGAAGGGAGGAGGGGATCCACTGAACACAGTAACTTCCATCCTACAAAAAGCTTCCTTAGTGACCCTTTAGGAACAGAAAGTTCAGCCACTCATCAGCTTAGGAAGCAGAATCCCCTACGCCCCACTGCAGCTACTCTGACCCAGTCCCACCTGAACTCCACTGCCCAGGGTAGGCCTGACAGTTTCCTGGAGCAGGATTTTTAACAGGTATTTCACCTGAACACATTTCAGAAACTGTGGACAGGATACCACTGGTACCTTAACTCCACATGCATCCCCAGCACTTTCAGAGCAATTCACACCTGGCACCTCTCTCCCCACCCCTGTGATTTATAACTGCATGCCAGGCATCACCCCTGGGAAGAGACTCCATGCTCTCCACTTGCCCAAGGCATCCATCATTCACCTCTGGAGCTGGACAGGCTGACCCCTTCTTCTCCTGCCCCCTAACTAACAAGCAGGCAGGGTACCCACACGCAAACAGAGGCACAGTAACAAGGCAGAGGAAGCAAAACTTGCACCCTATATCCCACCTCCGCATCCCGGTCACCACCCACCTACGTACACTATTATTCGGGGGCACAGCATAGTGGGGGGAGTGCCTGAGTATCTCTGTGCCTCCCCCCGCAGTGTCTCCAGTGAACCATTTCCAGCGCCTGTCTTCACAGTCTGCTCCCACTCATCTGAGGGTGACTGGCATCCCCCCCATGCCCTGCCCAGCATCCCCTGCAATGACCCCCAGCTGGCACTCCCTCCCACCCTGTCTGGCACCCCCATACCCTACCCCCATCCCGGCCCCCCCTCCTGCTCCCATACCCTGTCCCCCACCCAGCATCCCCTCTCACCCCCATGTCTGGCACCCCCATACCCTGCCCCCATCCGGGCACCCCCTCCTACTCCCATACCCTGTCCCCCACCCACCACCCCCATGTCTGGCACCCCCATACTCTGTCCCCCACCCACCACCCCCTCTGACCCCCATGTCCGGCACCCCCTCCTGCTCCCATACCCTGTCCCCCACCCACCACCCCCTCTCACCCCATGTCCGGCACCCCCATACCCTGCCCCATCCGGGCACCCCCTCCTACCCCTATGCCCGGCTCCCAGGCACCCCCGTGCCCTATCCCCATCCCGGCCCCCCCTCCCCACGCCCTGCCCCCCCGGGCCCCCTGCCCCGAGCGCGGCGGCGGCGGCGCCCCCCGAGCCCCCGGCCCGGGTCACTCACCTGCTCACGGGTCCCCGCGGCGGGGGCCGGTGCGCAGCCGAGCCCCGGGTGCCCGCGCGCCGAGCGGCATCTCCCGGGCAGCACCGGGCGGCGGCGGCGGGTCGGTGCCTGGCGAGGGAGGCGGCGGCGGCTCCGCGCTGCTCTGCGCCCACCCGGCTGCGCTGGGTCCCGGCGCACGCGGCTGCGCCCGAGCCGCCCGCCCCCGGCCGCCGGGGAGGGGAGCGCAGCGCCGCGCAGCGCAGGGGGCGGCGCAGGCCACACGTGCCGCGGCACCTGCCCCCGCCCCCGGCCCCGGCCCCGGCCCCGTCCCCGGCGCGGGCGGGGAGCGGAGCCGGCGGCGCCCGGAGCCTCGGACCCGGCCTGGGCAGAGGAGAGAGAGAGAGACCCCCCCCCCCCGGCGCCGGGCCGCCCTGCCCCGGCCCCCCCGGCGCTGCCCCCCGCTTCCCTCGCACCCCGCCGGCCCCGGTCCCCGCCCTCGGGCTCCTTCCCGGCGGGGCTCCGGGCTGAGCTGGGGGGCAGGCGGCTCGGGCTCTGACACGCCCTGAACTTCGGGGCTGCCGGGGGCTCCCTCCCCCCAGCGCCCCCCGCTCTCCGCGGCTGTTTGCAGCCCAGAGCCTTGGGCCTCCCTTCTCCTGGGCAGGGGTCGCCCTGGCCCGTGGCTGCACGTGTGGGCCCCCCCCCCGAAGAAGGAAGCAGGAAAAGCCCATTTCCTATCGTGCTGACTAAGATGTGCTCCTGGTAGTCCCGCCTGTCGCCATCTGTCTCTTGCCTTCTGCTCAGATTGTAACCTGTGTGGGGCAGGGACCGGCTGTGCTCTGCAGCACCTGCTCTAATGGGTTCCTGCCCATGCCAAGGGCTCCTGGGCACGCTGGCAATGCAAGAATAGTAAGAACAGGACTTCCCCAGAACCAAGGCAATGATCTGAATGTTTCTGACAGACAGGACAGCAGTCCCTGCCTGTCCCATTTCATTCCTCACACTGCTCCAATCTGAGATCTTGCTGTCGCTCTTCTTGGACTGATTTCCTCAGAGACCCCATCCATACCCCGGGGGGAGAGTTACGCTTGTCAGAGATGCCATGCTGTGCTATGCTAAGCAAGGTCCAGGTGTAGGAACTAGAGGCTAAGGTGTTCTCAACTGGATGTCCCTAAGCTATAGGACACCAGACCACAATAACCAGCTTGAGCCCAAAGACCATACAACAAGAGAGGGGACACAATACCTCAGTTTTCTTGAGAAGAAGATTCTAGGCACAAACACGCAATCCCAGCACTGATTTTGAATTGAGAGCCAGATTTGTTCCTGGTGTTTCTTCATTGAAGGTGATGGGGTTACATCTAACACACAGTGCTGCTAAACACACTCCTGTGGACTATAATACACACCTTACACCTCCCCAATGCATATTTTACACAAGCAACATGTATATTTAATGTGCATCCTGGAGTCAGTGCTGGGTGATAGCAACATTTCCCTCCTGAGTGAAGAAAGGAAGCAGAAGATTCGTTCATTCTTGTGACACTTCTCACAAGTGCAGCTAAATGATGGAAGAGCTCAGCCAACATGAATTCTTGGTCTGTCCCACATGGCTTGTTCTCCCTCTGCTCCCTCGGACTGAAGCTGCTTTAGGCAGCAGGCGTGGAGAACTGAGAAAGCTGGGAGCCTGGGGAAGGGTCTGAAAATGGCTCAGCTTGTAGTAGCCTGCGGGGTGGGTCCCCACTGAAATCTATGCATGTGATTGCAAAATAATATCCACGCCGCAGAAGAAACCTTACCAATCAGACGGTGCATGTGCAGGAGCTGAAGTGGAGAAGAAGCTAGCAGCTGCTGCAGCGATATGGTGTGGGATTGCTAGGCAACCCCTGCTTAAGTGTGGGAAAGAGGCCTGTGCTGAGCTGGTGCCATGGAACCGGGGCTTGTGTCCTGCAGGACATGTACATCTGGGCTTCAGAGAAAGAGAAGTACAGATGCAGAGGAAATTTTTAAAAATATCTGTGGATTTCAAGGAGCACAAGCCAGGGGAACTAGAAGTGGGAGAGAAAAGAAAGGAAGAGATTAGCAGAGAGCAAGACAGTTGGATAAGGGGAAGCAGCTAGAAAAACATGAACTAACTAAAACATGCTTTATGCAACATTAAAATTGTGATACAGACCAGCAGTAATCTGGAAAAACATTTGTTTTTCTTAGTTTGTGTCACAGCCTGTCTGTCACTTTAGAGGGTCCCCCCTCCAATCCCAGGAGGGGTTTTTATAGGTTTTACATTATTTAAAACAAACATAAAAGTGATATGCTTACTTTGGAAAGGAATTCCTCTTAGCAAGTGGGGTGCAGAAATCAAAGGGTAATAAACAACCATGGCTCCAAAATCCATCAAGGGCTCTTCCCCCTGTGCAGATGCTGTAGTAAATTGCCTCATCTTCCCTAGCTGTGCATGTGTTCACCCATTTAGCTACTGCGAGTGGGAGCACTGCACATACAGGGAAGACTAACTCCCCCATTGAGCAAGGTGCTCTGCACAGGCAGACCCCTGCATCTTCAGAGCTCATGCAGGATCAGGACCCAAGTTTGTGCATTAGATTTATCCTCATCTAGACCCCTGTGAACAGAGCTGCAGGATACAGTTTCTGGGACTATTTGTTCCTATTTTTAAATTAATTCATCCATCATATGCTGCTTGTTGATTTAGTTGCATCCGATGAAGTGAGCTGTAGCTCACGAAAGCTTATGCTCAAATAAATTGGTTAGTCTCTAAGGTGCCACAAGTACTCCTTTTCTTTATGTGAATACAGACTAACACGGCTGTTACTCTGAAACCTGATTTAGGACTGTGAAGTGTACTTGGAAAGCACCTTGCACATTGTGGGAGCTACTGGAATATAAATGAATAATCATCATAGAGATGTTTCCTCCTGGAGTTCCTGCTGGGGCATGGCAGCCAGATATGCATTGTACACAACACAGGACAGTGCCTTACAACACAGTCCAGTCCTGAATCTTTACCGTGGGAGGTAACTATCCACAGTGTACAGATGGGAAAACCAAGGCACAGAGCGGTGAAGTGACCTGCCAAAAGCAAAAAAGTGTCCACAGTTGGACTAGACCTCCGAAGTTCCTGGGGCTTATAGTTCTACATTCAGGGACCAACTCACCCCTCTCCCTGTCTTAGCCCGATCTTTCAGACAGAGAAAGTTTCCTATGTCAGGAGGTAGCATGCCAAATGATACACAAAGAAAGGGTCCTTTTGGCCGAAAAATGAATGTATACCAACATTACAAGCCAAATTCAGCTCTGACATAAGTTGATGCAACTTCCTTTTGACTTCAACAAGAGCTGCACCCAGTCATATCAGCACTAGATGTTAGTCCGGTCCATTTCGTAAGTGTTTCAGACAGTGCAGGGCCTCCTCTCTGTACCAGCACTAGAAGCATCTCACCAGCTGCAGCTTTCCCATAATAATATCCAAAGGAACACTCCCTGTGCCCTCAGAGTCCTCTGCCAACATGGACAACGTGGCATGATGTGTCAGGGGCAAGGTTCCTTGGACGGGGTAGGAGAGGTCCTAGACACATTCAGCTTTGGGTTTGTAGGAACACCATCAAACAAGCCATCCCTTGTCTTGAGTAAGTCCAGCCTGCAAAGCACTGGAGAGGCAAAAGCAGAGTCATGCTAATGTGCTTTGAAATAATGCTTTTTAAAGTATAATTTATGATGGATTATGTCGTTAAGTTATGCAACATAATGAGCAAATCTAAAATGTAATTGTCGCTGCACATTAACAACAAAATCCTGAACCTCTATTATACTAACAAACTTATTAAATCAGTGAACACTGCATTGCATCAGTCAATTACTAAAACAATGCCAAGATCACTAGCACAATCTGATACCCATTAGAGAGAACGAGAGAGAGACCGAGCTACCAGAGCTGCCCACAATGGCTGCTACATGTATTAAAACATTAAATGCATTTGCATTTTTGATACAATGCAAAATTTGGTGGATATTTTGCTGCTGTTCAGCATGCTTCAGTCCAAGTGAAGGAACGTCAAGTGCACAAAGTGTGCGTTCTCAAAACTTCTGGGATGGAGGGGGCAAAATAATCACATATAGGTATGGGCAACCTTAATTCTGGCATTTCTGTATTAAAAGCACTCAAAAGTTAGGAAAACATTCTTTTAATATAGAAAATTATATAGAAAATACTATTTTTTTAAAAAAAGAAAATGGAAAAAAAATTCCATCACATGGAACCATATTGATCTGCTACATAGGTCACCAGCAGGGTTGGGACCTTTAGGTCCACACCACAGACCTCTAGCACTCTAATGGAGTAACTGATAGCTGTAGTAGGCTGCTATCCTATGTGGACCAGCCACTGGAGGGGAAAAGACAGACACTTTGCCAGTGGGTTTAATAGCTTTTTGCTGACAGCAAAGGAATGTTGTGTCTCAAGAATCCTGAGTTCAATTGCAGATTCCAGAGACACGTGCTCAAGTGGTTATAAACCTTTCTGCCTCTGTCCCCCACATCCCGTCTCATAGATTCATACATTTTAAGGGCTAGAAGGGACCATTGGGCTCATCTAGTCTGACCTCCTGTCTAGCACAGGCCCTAGAACTTCCCCAGAACAATCCCTAGAAAAGACCTTTTAGAAAACATACAATCTTGATTTAAAAATTGTCGATGGAGAATCCACCCTAACCAGCTGCCATGGTACAGCCGTGCTGGAGGAGCTGTGGGTGTGGGGCCGCCCAGCGGACCCATGTTCTGCTCCTTTCGCCGCTCCAGTTCTCAAGTCTCCAGTGCAGCAGGAGGAGGACAGAGCCCTCTCCTCCCCAGGTAAGGGGGGTGAATCATGGGGAGGGGACGGGGAGAGTGTGGGGGCTGGGGGCAAGCCGGGGAGGAGTCACGTGGAGGGACACATGAGGAGGTCACGTGCCCCGCCGTACCAGTAAAAAAATGAATTCCACTTGCACCACTGATTGTGGGCTGCATTTTCAGCCCTCTCTGTGTTATGTGGGCCACATCCACCCTATATACGTACCACCTGTATGGCCCTGAGGATGCCACATGAACCTCAGCCTTGTGCTGATTGCGCCGCAAGCAGCCCACGGGATGCGGGTTGAGAACCACTGGTATAAGGCATGTTTTCTAATCCTTTCATCATTCTCGTGGTTCTTCTCTGAACTCCCTGCAATTTATCCACATCCTTCTTGAATTGTGGGCACCAGAACTGGACACAGTATCAGCAGCAGTCACACCAGTGCCCAATACAGAGGTAAAGTGTCTTCTCTACTCCTACTCGAGATTCCGCTGCATTAGCTCTTTTGGCCCAGTGTCACATCGAGGGCTCATGTTTAGCTGATTATCCATCAGGACCCCACATTTTTTTCAGTTACACTTCCCAAGATAGAGTCCCCCCATCATGTACTTATGGCGTACATTCATTGTCCCCCCAGTCCCATCCCTCCAAGTCCAGGTTCTTCTCTGCCTCTTGCCTCCTCTCACCTGCCACAGCCCTCAGCTCGGACTGTTTCTCCTTTCTCCACACTGCCTGGTGCCTGCTCTCATCTCAGATGCCTGGTGCCCCCAAGGAAGAACAACCTTTTGTAGTGATAATCAAGGTGGGCCATTTCCAGCAGTTGACAAGAACGTGTGAGGAACAGTGGGGGAGGGGGGAATAAACATGGGGACACAAATCAGAGGCCAAGAATTATAACATTCAAAAACCAGTTGGAGAACACTTCAATCTCTCTGGTCACTTGATTACAGACCTAAAAGTCGCAATTCTTCACAAAAAAAAAACACTTCAAAAACAGACTAACGAGAGACTGCTGAATTGGAATAAATTTGCAAAATGGACACCATTAAATTAGGCTTGAATAGAGACCGGGAGTTGATGGGTCATTACACAAAGTAAAACTATTTCCCCATGTTTATTCCCCCCCACCCCCCCACCGTTCCTCACACGTTCTTGTCAACTGCTGGAAACGGCCATCTTGATTATCACTACAAAAGGTAGTTTTTGTTTTTTTCCCTCTCTCTCTCTCCTGCTGGTAATAGCTCACCTTACCTGATCACTCTCGTTACAGTGTGTACGGTAACACCCATTGTTTCATGTTCTCTGTGTATAAAAAAATCTCCCTCCTGTATCTCCCCACTGTATTTTCCACTACATGCATCCGATGAAGTGAGCTGTAGCTCACAAAACCTTATGCTCAAATAAATTTGTTAGTCTCTAAGGTACCACAAGTCCTCCTTTTCTTTCTGCGGATACAGACTAACACGGCTGCTACTCTGAAACCTGCCAAATTTCAGGTACCTGTCCCAAAACAAGGAGACACAAAAGCTTCTCAAGGAAACAGTTCTAAGAAAAAAAAAATTTTTTTCATTAGCCTTGTTCTTGGAAATGGCAGAACCATTTTAGTTGCAACTTTCCAAAAATATCCAGCCTGAGGCAGACACCCAGCATGGAAAATTTCAGTCTGAATAATTAACCAAAGTTTACCAAAGTTTTAAGCAACTGAAAACAGGGTCTTATAATAGAAAGTGTTAGTCATCCTTAACTATAGACATCGCCATCAGCAATGTTCTCAGATGGAGCCCTCTGAGAGCATGTTAAAGGCAAAAGATTTACCCTTGATTGTCCACTGCTCATGAGCTTTCCCAAACAAGTCCTAAAGTGTGGGCAAGGAGACATCCAGATTTACCATGCAGGGGACCCTGATTTGATGTTTTCACACTGGGAAGAGTCTGAAGGGTGGTCTAAGGGCCCAGAAATCAGTGCTCTCCACTGCCTTGCAGGAGACCTAGATTTGAAGCCCAAGCCTTAGTGTACTTTGTTATTGTATGGTTGCTCATGAATACTGAATGACTGGCACTGACTTTAGGTGAAAAAAGTATTTGTTTTGATAACAAAACTGCACCCATCTACAGAATAACATGGATTTTACTGCTATCAGACTCTAAACCTCTCAACCTTGACAAAGTCCCTTCAGATCTCCCATTCTGACACAGCTGAATGCAGGCACCATTAATGCGACATTCTTGCAGAATTATTAAAAAACAGTAAACAAGGAGGGTGAGAATTCCAGAGATCCTGCAAACACAACCACACAAACCTTCAAAGCAAAGTGTGTTCAACACAGGACTAATTATGCAAATTAATCATTGGTAAATCAGGTAGCTTTTTATTTATTTAATTTTTTGTTTTGCACAGCAACCCAGCAGAATAAGTGTTGTGTAAGGAAAGCTGTGAATTTGCTCTATTTACTCTGATAAGAAATGTTTAGTAACACGTTGCATGATCCAACCTCCCCTCATTCTCTTTCAGATTAAATTTTAAATTGATTTGCTGGTATCATACCGTTCATAGCTCTCAGTGTGTCATTGCAGCTAATGAACCATGCCAGCGACACATTTATAGCCCTCTATTCGCCTTTTCCATCAGGAAAGGAATTTTTTTTCTCCTTTGCATTGAAGTTCTAAAACTTAAAGAGAGAGAGCGCAAGCAAGCAGTTCTATCTACTGAAAGCTGTGGTTTAACCCCTACCATGGGGATGGGCTAAGGTAGAGGTGGCAGAGGGGGAGAAAGAGAGCGTGCGTGCCCTGTATGCTTTCTCTGGGTCTGAGTGGTCTCTTTGGCCTCGCTGACACTGTCCTCGCAGCAGGGCTTCAGCTAACCTGGCTTCCAACACACTCTTGGCTGACTCAGGTGGATGGAACCAAGCCGTGGTTTGAGCTAAGCTCCTACCCAACACCCGTTATAAAACATGCCTTTAATGGGGTTTGCCAGCCAAACCCCGTAGGGAACCGTGTCTAAAGACTGCTGCAAAGCCAACATAGGGAGAGGTCTTTTACCCAATTTCACACCACCAGTGTTCTGTTGCCCCCTCTGCAACGAGTGCAGGATTCCAACGTGGCAGGGATGCTCAAAGTGGGATCAAGGCAGCTAGCAGACACAGTCTAGGATGCAGAGACCATCACTCCTCAGGAGTTTGTTTCAGATGACAGGGGCAAGCAGGTAGACATAGCCACTGTTTGGTTGGGCTGGGGGTGCTATTGGCCAGCTAGGAGGGCATGCAGCAGGAACCACTGCTGGTGAGCACATCTTCTATTGTTGGAAGCACTGCTGTTATCCCCACCCTTCAGGGACTCTGGTTTTGAAAGCCTTCAACATCACCTCTTCCATGTGTCATATTAGCAGGGCCCTACCAAATTCGTGGCCATGAAAAACGCATCACGGACCCTGAAATCTGGTCTCTTGTGTGCTTTAACCCTACACTACACAGACTTCATGGGGCAACCAGCATTTCTGAAATTGGGGGTCCTGACCCAAAAGGGAGTTGGCGGGGGGGGGGGGGGTCACAAGATTATTTTAGGAGGGTCATGGTATTGCCACCCTTACTTCTGCGCTGCAGCCTTCAGAGCCGGGCAGCCGGAGCGTGGCGGCTGCCGACCGAGGGCCCAGCTCTGCAGACAGCACCACACCAGGCCACCCTTACTTCTGCGATGCTGCTGACAGGGGCTCTGCCTTCAGAGCTGGGCTCCCGGCCAGCAGCCGCTGCGCTCCACCTGCCCAGCTCTGAGGCAGCGCCGCCCCCAGCAGCATCGCAGAAGTAAGGGTGGCCTGGTACCGCAACCCCCCCACAATAACCTTGCGAACCCCCCACAACTCCTTTTTGGGTCAGGACCCCGACAATTACGACACCCTGACATTTCAGATTCCAATAGCTGAAATCATGACATTTACCATTTTAAAAATCCTGTGACCATGATTTTTACCCAAATGGGCTGTGAATTTAGGAGGCCCCTGCCTATTCGGTGTGCACTTTGCATAAAGCATAATCCAGCAGCAAAAGGGCTACATGTGTCAAACTATTGCACACAACCTGGGCAAACTGGAGGACCAGGTGTCTGCTGTATTCCTATTGACTAGAAGGGGCTGGGAACAGACAAGAGAGGTTACATTGTTGCACATACTGTTCTAATTTCCATCTCTGTTTAATTAACTAATTTAAGCGTGGGGCTGGGAACAGCATGCCACTTTGACAGCAGTTCCACAGTTGTGCTCCTCTCTGGAATTTATTTGTGTGTGTAACAAATATGAAGCATTTTGTTAAGGGGATCCACATGGCTGCTTCAGGATTCTTCAGGCTCCACAAATCACTGGACTTGTCAAGTCCACCAGCAGCACCTCTAGCAGTTCTGTACTCCAGAGGGCCAAATATCCTACACAAGATTCCGATTCACTCCAGCCTCAGAGACCCAGGGGCCTCTCCATCCTCATTGCAATTCCCCATTGGTCCTGGATTCAGAAAATTAGCCACCGTCCCCAGCCTGGAATAAATGAGTCCAACATCAACACAGCCCCTCCCACCCCCAGCATGCCCTGGATTCTTCAAGTAGTTGCTCTCAAACACAGAAAGCAAACTCCTCCCTCATCTTGGGTTTGGTCTCTGGCTGGTACTGTCCTGTGGCCTCCATGCAGAATCCGCTTCTGGGAGAGTTTCCTAGTAGGCAGTGGGCGTGGTATAAACTGTCACCTCCAAAAAACAGGAGTTTGGAAGCATAAATCTCTCCTGTTTCCAGAATCCGGTGATTCCCAGCAGCTAATGGCCTGGGCTGGAGATGGTGGTGGGATGGAGTTGAGCAGTGAAGCGGCCACTCCTCAGGTGGCAATCCCTCTGTACACATTGCAGGAAGACTGCACTTAGCTGATGAGCTGAGGGCCCCTTCATTCTGAATGCAGCCTTTCAGGAATGGAGAGACAACTCTATTGGGGGAACAAGAGCTAATTAAATTTACTGGGATCACTGAAGAGGAAATTATTTAATATTCTGTATGGAATTTAATATCTGAAAGCATGAATGGCCTTGTTTCATCACAGATCTGTTCCTTCCTAACAGCTGGATTTACATTTCATATCTAGACCTCTTGCTGAGGGCCAGGAAGCGGGGCTGCTGTCTGAAAGGACCAGTGCTGTCAGAATCACAGAAAGATACAGAGGAGAACAGGGAAAGGCAGAGCTCCAATGCCACCAAGCTTCTTGCAAGCACCTGGGATTGACTGTGTGGGATGCCCCAGCTACTCCTAATGGATCATCCCAGCTTAATGATCTAAGAAGGGGAGCAGTTCTTATGGTCTCTGCCAATTCTCCTAGGGGAAAATTCCTTCCCAGTCCTAATTCAGATCACTACTTTCACACTGAGCATTGCTCAAGAATCACTGTGAACCAGATTGTGACCCCCTTACTCCCATTGGAGAGCACCTATTCACATTAGTATAATCATTATGGTCAATGGGATTACACAGAAGAGTAAATACTCACCAGTGCAGCTAAGAGGTTCCCAATCTGGCCTTATATAATTAAAGCATCTGACCCTAGATACAGGTGATGTTCAGTTCAATTGTCCACTTTTTTTGCATTGAATCAGAAGTGGATTCTGGGATCAAAGAATACCAAACCTCAGACAACAAAAGCCCTTACATACATTTAGTCTGCTCATTGGGTACTGAATTTCCAGGAGTGTCCCTGTTGCTGCCAGTTACCCAGATCTAGGTACCATTTGCAGAACAATTAGATCTCCCACAGCCACCTTTTCTCCAAATGCCATAGGATTTCAGGTCTTCACTTAGTCATCCTAGCAGAGACCCTCTACCCTACCCCGGGACTGATTTTGTCGCTCTTCTCTGGATCTTCTCCAGCAGCCTCATGGAGCTAAGGTGTCCAGAACTGGGGCCAGCCTCATGGCCTGTGCAATGAGGTTGTCACCTCTCATCTCATTTATAATAATCCTTTTGATACAGCTGAACAATATATCCCCATCCCGATGTCATCGTTCATTTGAATCCTTGTGCGCCTTTCATTAGCGGCACGTTCCAATTCCGTGCACAGGACAGATTGTGCTTCTCAACATCATTCGGTATCCTTTGTATCACTTGATATTTGCTGTTGAATTTTAGCAATTTCCTAGATTGCTCCCCTAAATATTGGTTACTCCCCAACCTCGACAGTACAGCCAAAATACCACCATGCTCTGCCAGGTGGCGCCTCCCAGCTTGAAACTTCAGGGCACTTCTGCCCTTCTCAGTAACTAATGGGTTTTATGAGGCAGCCTGGATGGGGATCCTCAGCTTTTACCTCTTCACCCTGACTTCAGTCACCTTGCCTCCCTACCCCCACCCACGAGTTACTTGCATTTCTTGCCACCTTCTCCCAAGGCCAAGAACTGCTTCCGCTGCCAGTCACTAGGAGCTGTGTGGGCTGAAAGCACTGTGAACAGCACACCTACGCCCCCAGAGACCAACTGGAATGCTCTGAGCCCCTCACGCTGCCACTGACTTGCAGGAGCAATTTACTGTTCACTATTTTAGCACAAAATACCCACTTCAGCTCTTCTCTGCAGAAACACAGAGCAGTTTCTGGTGCTATAAGGCATCTGCCGTGACCTGTCTTGCAGCCTCTCTCAGAAGTGCAGTAAGGTCATAACATTTACTATAGAAAAAGTCATTATTCCATGCTCCCTGGGGGCCTCCCAGGTGGGTTAACTCTCTTTGCAGCCCTGACACATCCAGGTGGATTCTCTCCTGCTTCGTGCACCGTTGGCAGATCCATCTGCTGACTGGTCCATACAGGGCCTGTATTACTGGTGAGGGCATTAGTGGCAGAAAACCCCCAGCTGCAGGTTCAGGCTGCATTTGGAGTCTGCAGGACTGGGAAGGCGACAAGATGGGTTTTTTTCTGGTTCTTTGCTTGTGCTGTTAAAAACAAAGTCACTCTCCTGCCCACCCTGATGCTGACCAGGAGAACTTCCACCCCTGACTATAGAGCCGATCCGTGATAACGTAGCGAACTTTCTGAAAGATACTCTCTAGCCCAAGGGAGTTTTGGGGGAGGTACCCACAGGCAAGGGCCGCGCACGGAGCCCTCTGCTCCCCTGCCAGAGGCTGCAGGGATGTGGTGCCGGCCACTTCTGGGAGTGGCACGGGGCCCCGCGGCGCCACGGGGCTGGCAATCCCACGGCCCGGATTCAAAGCCCTGAGGGGCCGGATCCGGCCAGCAGTTTGCCCACCCCTGAACTAGCCCAGTGATACATGAATCACTGCGCGGAACCCAATGGCCTGTGTTACGCTTCCGGCCTTATGAATCTATGCCACCTTGCACGGACAGCACATTTCATCTGGGGGCCTCCAGGTGCTTTGCCTCACAGTCTCCCTAGGAGACAAGACATATTATCATCCCCATTTTATAGGTGGGAAAACTGAAGCATGACACAGTGGAGTGACTTGCCCAGATCGCATCGTCTGTGGGAAAGCTAGGGACAGAACCCACATTCCCTGACTCCAAGTCCCTTGAGCCCAGCACAATATTACATGTGCATGGAGCCGTGATTCTCAAACTTTTGTACTGCTGACCCCTTTCACACAGCTAGCCTCTGAGCGCGACCCCCCTTATACATTAAAAACACTTTTTTTACATTTAGCGCTATTAGAAATGCTGGAGGCAAAGTGGGGTTTGGGGTGGAGGCTGACAGCTCGTGACCCCCAATGTGATAACCTCGTGACCCCCTGAGGGGTCACGACCCCCAGTTTGAGAACCCCCGGCATAGAGCGTCCACTATAGCACTGCAGGCACGTGCACTGACCATGCACAGAACAGAGGCATATGCAGTATACTGTATATCTGGGAACGCTCCCATAGCCTCCGGAGCTGCAAACTACCCCAAGAGAAAACCTGCAAAAAGCACAGATCTTACAATGGTGATCTTGGGCTTTTTGCCTTTATAGCTACCTGCTTCTCTCTCCCCCTTTTGCCCTGATACTGTCTCTTTGTCTCTCCTACATGAAAACAATGATGAATACAGAAGCAAAATTACTGCTACTTATGTCACCAATACCTTCAGCTAATTCCTGTAGCTGCCAGCAAGGAAGCAGTAATACCTCTGCAAAAGACAAAGTAATTATTTCTAAACATAGTTCCTTTTCCCCACACTGTCACTGTCTAATTTGGTGAAACCCTGGTCTGTTGTCAAGGTCCCTCTCTAACTAGCAGGGAAGGAGAGCAAGAACTGCTGAAAACTAATTTGATGGCATCCAGCAAACAAACAAAAAGATACCCCAGTCTTATCAGAAGCCCAGTTTCAGAGGCAACACTAGAGCCCTGTTCGCCAGGCTTCTGGAGTTTGAATACATCACAAAACTGCTCAGTGGGGATGCAGACCAAATAGTGTTTCATTTACAGGTAATGGGGGCAAACCTATGGCCTGGACAGAAGGACTTAGATTAGCAGCTGCCTGTTAGCAAGGGATAAAAGAGAATAAGAAGAAAGCTGAGACCTCCCTTCCCACTGTCTGGATAGACTTGACATGGAAGCTAAGCAGTAGCAAGAGAAAGTCCAAGTCACATGGGTCCTATGCTTTGGTTAGTCCATTCCTGAAACAGGCCTTCTTTAAGCAGGTTCCACACAGTAGCACGGTGGGAAGAAATCCTTGGGCTTTGGCGTTTGTTTTCAAATACAGACAGCAGGTGAGGGCCATTTGGGATAAGTACTCCTTTTCTTTTTGTCCTCTAGCATGTTACCATCTCCTCTGCCTAGGAAGAGCCATTCCTTTGTGACCAGCAGGATACATTCCTGTCATGCAACAGAAAGACATCTTAAAGAGAGCACATTGTTTGATTCATTCCCACCTTCTCCACATGCCTGTAGGAAAGGAAGGGTGCTCCAAAGGCTGAACAGGGCACCGCATTGCTTGGTGTGATCAGGACAGTACCAAATGCTGGCTTCCTCATGAGCCTGGGGAATGATCAGCTGCACCAAATTAAGCTTTAGCCCTTCGTTCTGGGCTCCATTTATTGTCCAAGTGACAAACTCACAACAGTAAAGCAAACCTTGAATCTGGGGCTTTCTACCCCGTCACAGCAGCCATGGTTCACGACCTGGAGTCTCCCTCCTGCTGGGACCACTGCAGGACCTGTCCCTTTCTGCAGCTTCTCCCTGCAGTTCCCTTCACCAGGGTCACTTGCTGGCTTTAATAATTGCTTACTCCCTTCCTAGCTGGGTCTGATAATTGTCCAGGGCTGGCTGGTCCCAGGCCTCTGGCTCTTAAAGGGGCAGGCCACCCTCTTACAATAGGCCTGCCGAAGGTGAAGATAATGGCCAAAGAGTAATGTCTAAGCCAGATGGAAAGGGCAGCTCCGCTAGAGACAAGGGGTGGCTATCCTGGGTTGGCAGCAGCCTGAATGGATGCAGGGGCTAGACAGAGTGGTGGTGGGGGGCACATTTTTCAGACTTCCTGGGAACAACCAGACACGGTTCCTGATCTTTTTGATATTTCTCCAGAAGGACACGGAGGGTGGGGTGGAAGACAGAGTCCCTGTCAGTGTGAGATCTGGGCTGAGGAGGTTGTTGTACACCTGGCAATGGCTCAGTGGAACCCACATGTGTACCATGTGCTGCTTGGAGCCATTTTCAGCCTCTTGCTTTATGCATAAATGATTCCTGCTTCAGGTGAATAATGAACTTGGTCAGCAGCAGGGTGAGAATTCTGTGGGCTCTTAGCCATGTGACCAGGAGAGAGAGAATGGTTGGGTCCAATTATTGCACGACCCATCTGGTTCATGTTTACTGTAATATCAGAGAGACAAGCACAGCGTCAGTGACAACAAGAACACTGAAGGGAGAGAGGGGCCTCTGCAGCACTTCCATCCAAAGGTCTTCATAACTCTCACTTCATCGCTTGTGACATCCCAACAACAAACTCAACAACAACCAAGTGTGATGTCACAAAACAAAGGATGAGGGGCTTAGACAGGAAATCAGCAGCTGCTGGTGAGCTTGTAAAAAACGAAAGATCCTGCATTCACAAAACCCGAACGAAGGCAGAGGCAAGAGAAATACAGAAAATATAGGCAGGAATCTGAGCTCTCTCTAAACCGCGTGCTTTCAGAGCTGGCCACAATGTGTCAGCTGCTCTTTAATTTCTGGGCTCATCTGCTTCAGCAAAAAAATGCTCTAGCATCTTATCCAGATGATTATAACATGGCACTTTCTTACCATTTCATCCCCACACATTGTACGTTCATTCCCAAGTGGATACACAGGGTGTCCTGCGCAGTCTCTAGAGCACTAGACATTATTATACCGTGGTGCACTTTAAAGGAACTAAAATAGCAATAAAATGGCAAGGAAAATGGAATATGGAATGTAAAGAGCAGAAAGAATGTAAATCAAGTAATTAGCAAACTGTGACTCCCATGTACTTGCAAAGTGGCTGATCACCACTTTCTCAGCAACACAGTCCCTAGGGCAAAGGGGCTCTTCTGGCAGCAGAAGTATGCTCTGGTATGCAAATCCCCCCTGGGTGTGGTGTCACCCCGCTTTCCAAGCTACCAGTTTGTGCCTGCTTTATGGAGGAGCAGAGGGGTTGAAAACACTTCGTGCTCTTAGGAAAATGACAGATGAAACCTTGTGCTGATGGCAATGTTGGCTACATTCTGCTGGGTTTGTAAACAAACGGAGACTTGAGTGTTCATAAAACGAAGAGAATGAGCACTGCCTGAAGCCAGACGTAGCGTGGGCAAGGGCTTTCCCAGCTTCCCCCCGGACACCCCTCTCTTCTAGGGTACCTCAGTCCTGACCTGTTCCATGCCTGGTCTCTCCACCACAGTTTCTCCAATTCACCAGTCCTGGCCACTGCACACATACATCTTCACATACACCTCGATTTTGCCCTGCAACTCCTGCTATTATTCCAGAGCTGGGCTCTCTGCACACAGCTGATCAGGTACACCTTGCTCCTGCCCTGTGTCTCCCACTACAACCCCAGTTCTGGGTTTGCCCAAGGCTAATTGTAACAGCTTTGTGATGCCGGTAAATGTCCACTGCAAAGTCAGTTACCGGTCAAATCTGACCGGTTTGCAGTGTAACCTCTAGGCCTCCAGGGGTTAAGGTGAGTAACATCGTAGGGCCTGATCCCGCAAGTTGCGGAGCATGCTGGCTCCAGTCCAGTAGCACTTACGAATGTGCTTCATTCTAAGCATGTGAGACAGCGAGTGCTCAGCACCTTGCACAATTGAATCCTTAATCCCCTTAGTCATTAGCATGCCCTGTGATTTCTACTCCCTCCCAACGAACTACTCCAATGGTGAGATTCTCTCCCCCCCAGTCACCGTGCAGACTCCTGTCAAACTTCCAGCAGCCCACTTCTCGCAGCAATGAGCATCACATGCCTCCCACCAGCTCTGGGGCATGAAAGGCAAAGTCACATGAACCCTGTGTTTCGGGAAAGAGGCTCACCCTCAGGTGTCATTCCCAGGACAGAGCCGAGAGACTTGGCTTTTTTGGTGACCAAGGAAACGTCTAGGGAACTGGGGCAAATAGCACTAGGGGAACCCCCCAAACTCTACTGCCCCAGGGCTGGAGGAGTCAGGCATTGCCAAAAATGGCAACCCCTTAACGTTCACCAACATAAGAGAAAAGGAAGCAGGTGAAAGGTCAGGGGGAGGGACTCCCTTAGCAGGTTTTAGTGAATTGTTAGTGCACCGATTGGGTATTTTCTCTTTCTTGGAGGGTTTTGCACTGATGCCCATCACCATCACATCAGAACGTCTGATACTGACGTGTCCCAGCCCTGTCTTCCGGAGCCCCAAAGGGAGCAAAGCGATCACGCCCCTGCCCACTTACCCTGAACTCAAAATAACACTAGGATGGGAGCGGGGTAGGGCGTGAAGCAGCCACAGAATTAAGCAGAGTGAAAGCAGGACCCCAGCAATGGTCAGAATGAGCAGATACCTGGAGGTAGCTGCACAGCTGGGTGACCTACAAATCCACCATTGATGGGATATTTAACAATTGTGTTACTATAGATTATATACTGAAACCCTCCTGGCTTTCATGCAGAATGGACGGTGCAAAGCGACCCTCACTCTCTGGAGGAAAGCCGGACTTGCTGGCTCAGATTTCAGAGAACCTCCAATGACTTGACTAAAACTCCATGTGAAGAGAAAGAACTAACAGTCGTACTGAGCACATCCTTTCAGGCAGGGTGCTCCCAAAGCCCTGTCCCTGCAGGCTCTGGGCTGGGATCACTGGGTAGAGGAGATTTCCTGCTTCGGTTGTTCCACGTCTTGGGTCAGAATCTGGAGGGACCTTCCCAGCATCTTACACTGCTGACTGTCCAAGTTACCTAGACACTTTCTTCCTAATTTTCCCTTTCTAATCCCAACTGCCAGGGTCCTTTGTGAAAGCGACCATCCCACCACACCCCTCTCCTTCCTGAGATACAATCCCAGACTGAAGAGCAGGCACCAAACAATAACATTGGGGGAATACTGGGGGTACCCCAAACTGGGATGAAGTGACTTGACCTCCCAAGTCTGAATGACAGGCGTGCTGCAGCTCAGGCCTGAGACACATTGGTTGAGCCATGGCTGGAGACCCTGGGATTGCACGAGCTGGAGGTGCGAGAGGGCAAGAATGAAACGCAATCACTCTCCTGCAGAAAACAGACTGAGGAGACGAGACAGACCTCACTGTCAGAATGAAGGAAAAGGTCCCAGTTTCTCACCTAATGGGCCACTCTCACTAGTGAAAGGACACTGACCAATTAATGCCCCTCCCCTCAGGCCCAAGGCAAGGAACATATTCAGCTAGAACTCCTTTATCTCCAAGATAGAAACTGTCCTTTAAACATGCACTTAAATAATATTTTATATCCAAATTACAGTAGCACTTCCTGTAATTAACAGCAACGTTTTAATTAAACATTGATTAGCCACTAATTAGTCTAACGATTAGTCACCTGGAGGAGGCAAAGCAAAATACTGGGGCTGCCAAGTTAGGGGAGGGTGAAGGCAAACAATGAAAGATTAGAGGCAGATCTAAATTCCATTTCCACCTCCCTCTGGGCCAAACGGTTCTGATTATTTTGATCCATTATAAATGATGCCCTCAATGTGAGATTTTCTAATCATGGTGAGTCTGATGGAGTCTCAGGTGAGTGATGCAGGGAAGATGAGTTTATTCACTGTTCCATCAGATTTCACCTTGTTAATTCAACTAAAGAACCTTTCCACACTTGCAGAAGAATTAGTCTCTGCCTCCATAATGAAGTCATCTGGGGGGAGTTTAGTATGCACGCACACACACGTCAAGTACAATGGGAATATCTCGGAGTGCACAGACAATAGGCAATATTTGACTGCCTGGGAGGAGAGGGTTCCTGCAGCCTGAACCTCCCCAGCAGGGGGACACAGACTTTACCGTTGGCTTCACTCCCATAGGACTCTGGCTGCTGTCCCACACCATGGGCAAATCATCCCGCTGGGGGGAGCCCCATATGAATGGTGAGGTGGAGAGAGAGGCGGGGGAGCTCCTGTGACTAGCTGCAGGCTGGGGAGGGGCACCCCGACAGTTCCAGTTGCTGTTTTGCTGGCAGTTTCTCAGTGGCTGGTGCCCAGTGCCCCATGCTCCTCACCCCTGGCAGCTGGTGCCCTGCCCAGATGGTGGTGGCCTATCCCAGCAGCTGGCACACAAGCTCCTGCCGCTTCCCTGGACCTGGTGTTTTTGACCAGCCCTGCCGTGGCTGGAAGGCAGGACTGGGTTGGGCTGGGGAATCACAGGAGTGGCCCCCTCCCCCAGCCTGCTGGGGGCATACACTGAGACACCCCTGTGCAGCCCCCCATGCTAGCCCCAGCTTTGGTGGCCACTCAAGCCGGCTGAGTGAAAGGAGGTGGGAAAAGGAGAGCTCCTCCGGCCTGCTCCTCACCCCTTGGCCTGATCTTTGTGATGTAGCAGCCGCCCCAGCCCCTGCTCCCACCTCTGCCCTCTCCTGGCATGTGCGGGGGTGGTAGAAACATAGTCAGGTCCCTCTTTTACCTCCCCCGGGTATTGGGGGGGGTGTGGAAACACACATCCCCCCCAGTGCCATCCACTATGTCCATTGTGGGGGCCCTAGCCCCCCATCCCTGCAGTTCTGCCCCCCTGTTCCCTACTGCTGCACGAGTGCTCTGCCTCAGTGCTGGAGCTGGGAGACCGTGGGTCTGACCCGGGGGCTGGAGACACATGTGCTGTTCCAGGGCCCCAAATGCTGTGAAGACTGAGCGTGCCATTGGGGATACAGTGGCATGGGCCTGGCAACTCTTGGGCTGACACTCTGCTCTTCAGAAAGAAAATCACCTGAGCCAAGCTTGCGTGCATCTCTCCCTCCGGGACGGCAGGTAAAGCTGGCAGACACTCACTGAAGGTAACCGGACACTGCTCGGCTGCTGCACACCCTTCTCTCTCCATTCTAGCGAGTAACATCACTTTGGGAGCTTTGAATGGAAACCTGCTTCCTTAGGTTTTCTGCCAACACAAGCTCATGGCCTGGTGTGTGAGCCTAGGGCTGGTCACGAGAGCTGAGCCAAACGCTCCGGTGTGTTCCTGTAGGGCTCGTTAAAACTAATTCACCTACTTGTCACCTTTTCTACCACCAGGCAGAACCCTAGCCCAAGTCTCCCCTTGCCTTTGTATTGACAAGAAATGCAAGCTCAGGGGCCTGGAATGATCCCCCATATGCTAAAGGGCAGCAGTAGCTTTCCTACATGCTGGATTCCAAGCCTAGCTGACCCTGGGCAGGCTGTATGAACGATGCCCTCCTAGGGTGGTTACTGGGTGAGTGTATCTAACCTCTCCGCTGACTCTGGAAAAGCCGCAAGGCTGACTGTCCCTAGCTTGTGTCATTTAGCAGGGCATCACCATTACAGGGACATTTATTATCCTGTCATTCCCTTTTGTGCACTAATCCTATTTACCTGTGTTACTTATGCCTCGGGAAAGCTGGAAGCGAAGGTTATTAAAGTGCTTATGGCAGAACACTCCTCCATGGCAGCCACAGCCTGGTGCGCTCACTCGCGTCTGCCCGCTGGGAACCCCTCCCGCAACGCTGCTGCCATGCCCAATGGGGGGTGGTAGAGCAAAGGGGCTCAGGTCCCCAGAAAACTCAAGGCCTGGCCTTATGTCATTTCCCTTGTGAGGGAGATATGGGTGCCGTGGGTTGCTGCTGATACATTCCCCTAGTGTGTGCCAGGCAGCGAGTGAAATCCTCATGGGCATTCCCTGCCCGCCATCTGCTGCTGTTTCTTGGTCACCCTCTCAGGCAGGCCCTGGCAGTGGCTCCACCGACACCTTCTGCTCTTGTTAATGGTCTCTCTCCCCCACCCCCTTTTAGGGGCAGGCTTTGGAGGGGGTCAGGAATAAGGCCGATAACGAGAATGGGGCTGCAAGTTTCACTATGAAATGTGGGTGGCCACTCTAATTCCCAGTGTGGTGTGTATACAAACCTGAACAAAGCCTGTAGCAGGCCAGGAGCCTGCTGCCCCTTCTCTTGGAGCCTGACTTCACGGCACACAGAGCCTTGCTAGCAGCGGTACTTAGCTCTGAAATTGCAGCTCTGCCGAACGCGCTCAGACGGGCCAGGCCCATTGTGCTGGCTGCTGTACAAACAGTGCTGCGGGGAGGGCAGAGCCTCGGCCTTAGGGGTTGGGTGCAGTGGCTGGCCTGCATTCTGGAGAAAAGTACATAAATGATTGAAACAACATCAGCAACCTCCAGCCCAGACACAAGAAAAAGCTTGAGTGGATGCTGAAGCATGTGGGCCAAGGGCTTTCAAATACAAGGGCTAGAGCCTAGATTGGTGGGACTGATTTTGTCTCCCTGGCTAGGGGTGTGCGAGACAGAAAACCAGAAGAGGCCAGGAAGCCAAGCAGGCAGGAATGGAGAAGCTGCAGGCGCAGCCTGGAACGGTGTGTGGCCTTGGGAGAAACCTCGAGAAAGGCTTTAGGGGGGTGCCAGCTACAAGAGGCTTGGAACTGTGTGCAAGTTCACTGCCTCCTGTTTGGTTCCTCTTGTGTTCAGGGAAACAGGGCTTTGTCCAGTCTTCATAAACAAAGAACATTGCATCAAAGAAAAACCTGACTCCATCAGTTTCTCCTCCTAACTGGAACAAGCTACTAGACACTGAATTTTTGGCTAGATGGTTGGGTCAAAATGGGGGAAAATAAACAGTCCCCCAACTCTTACCGTCTGAAAGACCAGATGTAACTGGTAGATGGAGTTGTGATGAATCTGGGAATTTTCATATTTTAGTGATGCCCGTGCATGCCTCAGTTTCCCTCTGTACTTTGTACTGCTATGCACTGATTGTAGAGACCAGGAAATGTGAGGTGTTTTGTCACATAACAACCCATTCATATTGCCCGAGACAGCTAAGGGCTGACTGGGACCAACCCATGTCAATGGAAACAGAATCAGGAACCCGAAGGACTGGACACTTGGTACCTGTCAACAGTAGGCTCCCAGGTTGGCTGGGTGGAGCACTGTGAACTCAGCAGCGTTCTGCAGCAGGAGGACAATAGGCAGAAATGACAGGCGGTGATGGGGAAAGTGGGACACACAGAGATGCAGAGTCTTATGGGACTGAGAAAAAGGGACAGAGAGAAGAAAACCAGGATGGTTCCCACAGCAGCACGAATCACAGGATTCCTGGCATGGCCAGCATGGATCATGTCTTCACCTTTGCTTCTCTGGGCTAACCTAAGGACTTCCCAATCCTTGTGCTAGCTGACTGATAAACCCCATTCTGTTTGGAAAAGGCTGCCTGGGGCCACTGCCAATTCTTGGTAAGATGCACCGATTTCTGAGGGGGTAAAAAGTCTCCTCCCAGGAGTCTAGCTCAGCTGGCCTCACGGAGCAGAATTCAGGGGAGAAACAGGAGTGCTGGAGCCCAGAGGCTCAACCTCCGAGGTGCGGAGGGGCGTGGAACCCCTCTGGGGTCTGGCTCACTGACAGGGCACCTCCGAGACGGTCTAGAAGCTGGAGCATAGCGAGGGTTGCCAACATTGTAGTTTAAGAATAAGGGACTGTTTTCTTAGCACCCCTCCTCCCGCTATTATTAGTACTAAGCAGCACCCCCCTCTATCCACCAGCCATATCTCCTGCAGCACTCAGCAGCTCCCGATCTCGTTGTACAGAGATGAAGAAACGAGGGACTGTTGGTGACCGTAGGCGTAGCACCGAACCTGTGGGTCTGTGACAGGGCACTCAAGTGGGATGGGGTGGGGCAGGACAGGAGAGGGAACAAATATACTACGCCATGCGCAATTCTGAGGCAGTCAATAGCAGTGCCCACAACTCACCACCCGTCCATCCACCATCAGGCTAGACACGTGTCTCCCAGGCACAAGGCACAGCCAGATCAATGGAGCCTAAATAAAACGCAGGAGGAGAATAACCCTTGCATCCCTTAAGAGAGCTTGGGACATACAGTAGAGGAGCACGAAGGGTTAATACTGTACCTCCAGCCATCAGCCTCCTCCTACCCACATTCACTTGCAGAACTGCAGGTATATTGATTGTTTCACACATCTCAGACTCAGATCCTACAAATCAATGGGGTTAGGTCAGCAACTGAGTATGTGCTACCCACCTCCTCTGTCTGGGAATGGGATCTATTGCAAAGCCTCGGCAATCCCCCAAAGCCCCCACATGCCCACGTGCACCCCCCCCCACACACACACAGAGCCTGGTTTGCATGGCAAAGATAAAGCAGCAGACCTCCCTTTGAGAAGAGACCCCTCGGGATTCTTAATCTTTCAGCAGGAAAGAGCCACGCAAACTATCAGCTGTGATCGGAGATTTAACACTTCCAAGAAGTGGCACCACCTCCTTCTGGGGTGCAGGTCACAGCTGGGCGGTGTCATCCCCAGCTATTCGCTTTCTAATGTGTCCAACCATTTCTGCCAATTGAAAATCCCCGGGAGCCGCAGATCAGTGATGCCAGGGAGTGGGGAGCAGCTCTGCCCTGACTGCCCACAAACGTGGGGAGCAGCTCTGCCCTGACTGCCCACAAACGCACACTGGTCTCTTAGTCACAGTTGCACACGCGCTCACCAAACCCACATACCCGCCCCCCCCAAGAGATGTTCCCAGACGTGGCAGAGACTCAACACCTCCCCCCAGAAAGGCCCATTATCCAGCTGAACCGAGTGAGATTTGTGAGCAGCAGGCAAAGACAGGAGCTCTGCTTTGTAGGAGAGCTTGGAACAGTGACAGACAATCTGCTGCTGGAGCTGCTGCGTTCCTCCCCCTTGTGCAGTCGCACAAAATGCGGTGAGCAAGCTCCCCTGGATGCTCATTTATTTGAGGAGCTGGGGCAGGTTTACAGCAGCTTTAGTCAGAGAAAAAGGAGCAGCACTGGCTGAAACGCTCCCTCTTTCCCTGGGACTGTCCTTCTCCAGGCACAGAGCCGCCAGCTCGTGTCCCATTGTGTGGAGCAGGGAGTCAGTGCAGCCCACGAGGCAGCTGGCCAGGCTGTGTGCCTGTCAGCCCCCAGGGCTCTACCTGGAGACCTGTGGGGCTCTGCCCAAGCCAGTCAGGGTTGAGCTCAGCTGGCTGTGGCCAGGGAGGTGGGGATGAGCTGGGGAGAAATCCAGCAGGATAGAGACAACTAGGCAGAGGAATTTTAAAAACCTGACTCCAGGATGTAGGAATCTCCACCCTAAATAATAACCAGCCCCTGGGAGCTCCTAGGTGCTCAGACAGGACAGTTGTAGGCAGCATTAGAACTCGATTTGAACAGAAGAGGAGCCGTGCTTTCTTCATCAGCCCAGTGACCGGTGTGCCGGGAGCCCTGGGAACCGGGCAGCAAGCCCCCAGCTGCGAAAGGCGGTGGGGGTTGGGAACTGCCATGCTGTCACTGCAGCCTAGCCGAGAGCATCAGCGACTGAACCTGCTCCGGTGGTGCTGGGGGCAGGCATCGAACGGGATCTCAGTGGTAGGGTGCAGGGCCAAACAGTTAGCATGGGAGAATGCAAACATTGTGGGAGAGGGGGGGCAGACAGCAAAGGGACGAATTGGCTCCCAGCCTGGGAGGTTTGGGGAAGGCAGGGTTTGGAGCTGGAAGGCAGGGAGCCTCTCCATCTGCCCCCATCCCACTACCACTAACTCCGCACCCCTCTTTGGGGCTATTGCAGAGGAATCTCCTCGGGTCATGGTCAGCAGGGCCAAATTTTAACTCCCACTGGTGTGAGCCAAGAATGACGCCAGTGGAGTCAATGGCATTACCACAGCGTAAAGCTGGTGAGAGGGGAGCCAGGCCGCCAGCCGTACACAGGTGTTGTGATGCCAGCTCAGCCTGAACGCATCTGCACCAGCTCTCCATGCCAGCACAGCTCCTTGTGCCAGGGCAGCGCAGCCAGAGCCCCAGTCACGGCCAGCCGGCCCCTCTCCTCCTGACACATGGGGCGGGGGTGGGGAGAGCGGGGTATGGCCCTGCCTGGCCTGCTGGCCGTTTTTGCCCAGCAAGCCCCTGGAACAGACCAGAACTGCACAAAGGCTCTGGGGGAAGCATTCACTTCCTGGCTGCCAGCTCTACCACGTCACAAGAATGCCCCAGGCCAGGAGGTGCCAAGCAAGGTATGCGGCCCTGGGCATGGCATAAATGCCCATCTGCTACAGCACAAGGTCAGCACTTAGACGGACGGAGCCAGATTCAGTCCTGTCCAGGCACCAGGTAGATCCACCTCCCTCCAGTGAGGGTGCGGTGCTCCTAAGGAGGATGCAAGAGCAGGAGGACCAACCACAGGACAGACTGTTAATAACCGGGGTCCAAACCCCACATTGGCTGTGAGTTCTAGACTTGGATTTTACCAACTCCTCAGGCATAACAGCCTTAGCGTGGAGTCACAGACTGCCCCGCTGGGCGCTCCAGTCTGCCTCACCACCCACGTGAGCCTACCTGTGTGATTCATGGTCGCTTACAGCAAGGATCCTAGCAGTATTCAGGTTCCTCACATTCCCAAAGGGGCAGTCACTTACTCCAGGTCAATTGCACCTCAGATCACACACCAAAGACAAGCTTGTAGCCAATCCTAGAATACACACTATACAGATTTAAACAGGAAAAGGAAACAAGAAAGTTATTTACGATGTTAAAGCGAGCAGACGGACACACAGATTGGTTACAATCTTAATTCCAAAACATAATATAAGCTTTTGTAATAAGCAAGCTTTATATTTGTCCTTTAGGGCTAACCCAGGCTAAGCAGCTGGAGATAAGGACACAGGGAAATTCCAGTTGCCATGTCCCACAATAGTCTGTCTAGTATGGACGGACCTTTCCTGTTGGGAAGGGCGTGACACCTTCCACTGGAGATTAGCCCTTCCCACTAATGAGGAGCAGATGAAAGGCAGACTCCACTAAGGTCCAGTTTTAAAGGCGCTCCATCAGCATCACCCCCGGCCGTGCGAGCTTCTTGCGGAAATGACAGCTGTGTTTACAGAGCACATCCTTCTATTCTGTACCCGCCCCCCTCCTTCATCAAACCCCTGTCCCTCCATTATCCGTCCCACCCTCTGTACATTGGACACTCTCAAACTTGTAAACTTCCCTGTCACTTTGTCATATGATGAAAGCGTTAGGGGTTCTCAAACTGGGGGTTGGAACCACTCAGGGGGTCCTGAGGTTATTACAGGGTGGGTCGCGAGTGATCAGCCTCCACCCTAAACCCTGCTTTGCCTCCAGCATTTATAATGGTGTTCATGTATATTTAAAAAGTGTTTTTAATGTATAAGGGGGGTCGCACTCAGATGCTTGCTGTGTGAAAGGGGTCACCAGTACAAAAGTCTGAGAACCACTGCGCTAGAGGGAGCTTACTGTAGGAGAATCTCCCAGCTCCCTCTAGTCCTCTCCCCTCCCACGCACAGCCAAGGTAGAGTAGAGACCAAACAAATGAGGGAGTAGGGGGAGAAGGGTTTGGAGTAACCCAGTCCCCTTTCTCCATGCCCCCTGATCTCTCTGCATCCTCTCTCCACCTCCCTCTACTATGAGGACATTCAGGGAACACAAACTGAATCCAATTACAGCCCCTCACAGCCAGCCGGCTCTTCTTTTGTGGGGACTTTCAGCAATTATAGGTTTAGTGGTGCAAAACCTAGTTTAATAGCAGCCAAGGCTGGCGGGATTGATTTCTTGTTTTGTTTTAAGCACAGTTAATCTAATAGTTAATTTATTTAAATTGATAGGGCACAGAGAAATTACATTTCTATCTTCTCTCCATAGATTTTGCCCTGTCTGGTCACTCAGACCTGCTAAAGGGCTGGGTTAAAGGCCCTAACGTGCCCCTGAAATATCTGTTTTTATCAGGTTGCAATTCTTTCAATTCATTATTGCCATTTTAGCAAACAGCTAGTATAGATTTTATGTTACAACAGCTCTTAATTTGTTAGCCATGCATATACGGGTATGTGCCTTAACCACTTACAGGAAATCTTTCCCTACAGAAAACTAACCCACCCAAACCATTCCAGAAAAAGTTATTTTAGAGCCTTCAACCAGCAGACAGACAGACACCCTGCAATCCCCAGCAGCTGGGAGCTTGTTAAGTACTGCAGGGCCAGGGTGGGCCCTGGGCCTCCTTGCCTGAGCATTGTTGGAGCAGCTGCCTTGTGCTGCAGACAACTTGTTTCTGGGTAAGGGGCTTCAATTAAAAGTGCTGATGGGGATTTGTGCTGTTTACAGTTGAAACCTGCTAGAAAGTTTGGTTGATTTATGGCGATTTGCAATGGACCCTGTTTTAGGGAGGGAGGCATTTTGGGGCTCTGCAGCTTTTGCTCTTGGGCATTGTCTCTCTCTCTCAAAAATGTCACAGTCCAGCTTGAGCTGTGATTTATGGGTCTGAAGAGACACATGCCAGTGAAAACAGGAGCAGTTTCCCTTTGGGAGAGAGAGAAACACTAAGGAAGGTTACTGGAGAACTTGTCCCGTCACCTCTCATGATCCTGTGGTTGCAGCATCTGATCGGGGAGACATTCCTGCAGAGGGTCGGTTTACCCGGTTTGGAATGGAGGTGCTGTACAATGGAGTGTGCAGGGTCTCGCACCGCCCTGGCCTGAGGGTTATTGCTCTGGAATGTGGGAATCTCACTGGTCCAGGATTTTTGTCTTGATTTCACTCCTCCTTCAAAGGCAGGATCTTCTCAGACTCTTGCCTGCCACTTTCATCCCCAGATTTCTCAATACCTCAGCTGTTAGTTTTCACTGTCCTATTGCGGTGAGTGGGAGAGTGTTATTGTCCTTCACTTACACAGGTGGCAACAGAGACACTTATAGGTGGAACAATGTGCTCAAGGTCAGAAAAGCCCATGGCAGAGCCAGGACTAGAGCCCAGCCGTCCTGGGTCCCATTTCCCTCCCGCCCCCAACACATGCTGTGCTGGGGTCCACTCACTGGTAGTCTAGCGCCTCCTCCTGGCTGCTCTGGGGATTAGCTCATCAGGTTGTTCTGTCTCTCTCTCTGGTCTGCAGCACCTTTCTCAATCCAGAAAGTGCAGTGTCCTCTTCAGGACTCAGCCCTCCAGCCAGGTCACTCAGCATTCCCCCCTTCTGGGGTATATCAAAGTCTTCCCGTTCGCTGCCTCTGGGGCCACTCCTTCAGTGGCTGGTAGGGGAACCGGGCCCACTCTCTACTCCAGCTTCCAGTCCAGACACCATCAACCCAGCAGTTCTGGGCTTTACTCTCCCTCTCCCTCTCCCTCTCCCTCTCCCTCTCCCTCTCCCTCTCCCTCTCCCTCTCCCTCTCCCTACCAGCACCAAACCCTCCTCCCTCTTCCCAGGAAGCAGCAGCCCCTGTTGCCAGCTTCCTGGCTTTATAGACCCCACTTCTTACTGCACAGCTGAACCTGCTTGCAATCAATTCCTGGGTCTTCCTCCAGATGCAGCCTGTGGCATTAACAGGCCTACCTGGCCACTTTAACCCCTTCCAGTCCTGTGTGGAGTGGGTACCCCATCACTCACTCACTTTAAT
This sequence comes from Chelonia mydas, assembly GCF_015237465.2. NCBI lineage: Eukaryota > Metazoa > Chordata > Testudines > Cheloniidae > Chelonia > Chelonia mydas. The sequence goes on from NC_051254.2 coordinate 1,799,943, forward strand.
GAAGCTTTAACCTCTAGGAAACACCACCTCTCCAAATTTAAAGAGGGAAACTGTCCAGTGGACACAGGGAATGAATGAGGTTCTTTTTGCCACATGTGGGGCTCTGACTCTGGAGACCCTGCTTTGTGCCTAGATGTGCCTTTCGATTCCTGAGGCCCAGGACATCCCAGCTGTGCTGTTGGGAATGGTCACATTTCTCCATCTGGGCTGCTAAGCAGCTGGCATCCTCTAAGACAGGAGTTCTCTTTTCTTTTGGTGGCCAGGGTGGGGAAGGCACTGTATGCACATGAAGATGCCTCTCTTGCATGATTACTCCCAGCTCCCCAGAGCCTGGATCTTTCCCTAATATCCCTGCTGTGATGAGTCCATTAAAGGAGGCTTCAGGCATGGAAGAAAGTGTATTGTCCTTCCTTGCCCCTGGGCTCCTTCTTCGTTGTAAGAACTAGAGGACCCCGGGGCTGGCAGTCTGGCTGAGAGAGGGGACAGCCCTAGTTTCTCAGCAGTACTTTCGGGGTCCCCTAGTTTAAAGTTCCTACTCACAAAAAAGGTGAATCTGGGCAAAAATCTGTCGCCAAATGGCTGCAGGCAGCCGGGTAGGAGCTTGCACCTGTTATAGGCAGGCACAAAGAGCCATCCTGCCTGCCACTGCTTTGGGGAGCAGGGTGACTGGCTCTTCTGCAAAGCAGCCAGCGTGATACTTGAGGCACAATTAACCTGCCAGAGACAAGCAGGAAGTGCATTTTCTGGGACTTGTTCAGGTGGTCACTAGCTTGGAATTAAGAGAAAAAACTGGACTTCGGGGCCTGCCAGGCTGCAGCAGGCACCGTGGGAAAGTGACAAGTTGCATCATCAATCCCAGTAGAGGGCCTGGGCCAGCTCTATGAAAGGGAAGAATTTCCAGGGGGATTTGCAAGCAATTCCTACTCAAACGCTCACTACTCTGGATCTTGGAAGGAATTTTTCCCTTGAACCACGTTGATGTGAACAAAGGTGAAACTTACAAACTTGGACTATCCAGCAGGGCAAGAGGAACATGGATGGTTGCTGGTGTGCCCCAGTCCTGCTCTTTTTCTGTTTCGGTGCTTCCACGTTTCCAAGATCTGTATAGACTGGAGGGCACTCTCTGCTACAGCGTAAGTGCAGGGGAGAGAGAATCCAAGTGCTGAGCTTGAATGCTTTCATTTGTGAGATGTCACTCTGTAGGACTTTTTTTGTCTGTTTGTTTGATTCCCCTCCAGTCATCAGCAAGATTTCACAGGTGTCCTGGCTTTAGGTGGCCCAGATTCCTTGTTAAATTAAATATTTTGTTTGTCTGGTACCTTCTTCGTCAACAACACAGCTGTGACTATGAGTCACCATGCTGAAGGCTAACAAGGAAATTCCAGAACACTTCAAAGAGGGACTAGCCAGCACAGGGCAGGTAGCACAAGCATGGAATGGTAATTAACCATACATTTCTAGGCCATACTCTTGTAGACGGGAGGTATGTGTGGGAGGGAGATTTGCTTTGGGGGGCAGAGCAAATGACTTTGCTGGAACAGGGCAGACAGAGCTGTCCATCAGGATGTTAGCAGCACTAGCCCATTTCCCCTGCTGGTGCCCGACACGGCGATGCACACAGATGTGCAGGAGGCAAAGGGGTAGCAGGCACACAGAATAAGATTATCACTGCTTGCCGGAGTGCTTTATGATCTCTCTGTGGTTTTCCAGCCAGGCCATAAAAAAAAAAAAAAAAAAAAGAATGGTTACCACGTGAGATTAGAATCAAGGGCAGGAATAGCAATAGCAAGCAGGACCCAGTTCTGGGCACAGCAGCCTGCTCCAGGGGCACCTCTATGAAATCTAAAGGAAGGCAGCTTTGCTGTGGGCCAAGGCAGAGTGATGGGGGAGAAGTGGTACAAGATCTGAAGGAGTGGGGAGTGAAGAGGATACATAGGCTCATGCCGGACAGGCAGGGTGAAACACAGGTTCTCCAAGATGCTGGACATTAATGAGGAACAGTATTAACCCACCTCTTCCTAGAAGCTTCCCTTGGTAACCTTGTTACCATGTAACAAAGCAAGAATTGGTGTCTCCCATCTGACTGACATAGCCTGGAGCAATAACTCCAGCATGGGGGGGTTGCCCTCTGGGCACTAAACCTCACGGCCTTTCTGATGCTGGAGGCTTAGGCCAACTCTAGGCCCATGTATCAACTGAGAATCTGCCAGGCTTAACGCTAGGGGGACAGTATTGAAAATAAGTTGTTGAAATCACAGTAAATTACGTAGCGTGGGGACTTTCCTAAATGCTGGTGAAGGGAGGACTGCAATACTCATGTGCGAATCTCTGTATTTCTCGTGTTAAGTGTAATCTCTGTACATGCATGTTACGTCACTCTCACTCAGCTGGGGCACAGCCCAGGGTAACGAGCCATTAACCATTCTGAGTTTTGCCCATAGAAACGGCTACACCCCGGGGGGTGAGGGTGGTCAACTGACATCCATTAAAAAGCAACATGTCCAGAGGAAACACCTTGATTCTCACTACAGTAGGTAGAAACCAGTTTACAGCTCCCTCCCCTGCCCCCCCAGCACCTTTTTCATCTGTGAGCCCTGCAGTCGGAACAGGGTTTTCTGATAAAAGCTGCCTAGTGGAAGGAAACAAGGTTATTTTTACCAGGCCGGATCCTAAGAGGCAAAGACATTGTCGGGTAAAGGGCCCCCAGCTGCGCCAGCAGGAATAAGCCTCTGAAGCTGAACCCATCGGACTTTGGTACTTTGGACAGAAGTTTTGTAAGATAATAAGCTCGGTTTGGCTTTGTCTGTCTGTGTCTTTGGTATTCCCATCACTGTGCAAACACCTCTTGCTTCATTTTCATTTAATTACCAAAACCTCAATACATTTACGAGAGGATTGGACTGAACACTTCCTCACTGGGTAAAAGGGGAAGATCTAAGGAGGACCTGAGCTGTGGTATGTGTCTGGTCCTTTGGGAACAGAGGGACTTGGATTTTCTGTGACATTTCAGTGAAAGGAGCCTAATATCACAGGGGTCTGCTCGCTTGGTGTCAACAGGGACTGGAGTTTCCCAGGGACTGTTCTAAATTCTGCATTAAGGCTGGCAAAACCCTAGGGAGTTAATAGGCAATGTTGTTAGCTGGTGTGTCTAAGGAGTTCAAGTCCCTGCTGGGCTAACTCCCTCATGATTGAGCAGCCTGCCCTGAAGTAGGCCCCAGAGTGTTGAGACACCAAGGGGTGTGACAGCCATCTCTGCCACACGGATTCCCCAGGAGCCAGCTTCCACAGTAACCCTGCCTATGCTGCGTCCCCGCCAGAAGAGGAGAAGCTGCCCTGCAATGAGTGATCTCCCAGTGTGAGCAGAGGGCTTGGTAACCTTGTGGCTTTCAGGACAGAAGATATTCAGCAAGCACCATGAGCCCTTGGCTTCCGGTTAGCTCTGCAGGGGAGGTGGTGCCAAGCCAGAGAAGAGTGGTGGGTTTTTAAACTCGGAACTTCCTTGTTCCACTGGGATATGTTGGCTTATTTCTTTTGTCATCTGGAGACCTTGCCCAAAAGCTTCCTTCCCCAATGCCACCGGCTGTTGTCAGGCAACACCTCTCTAACTTGCACAGCACCCTCCCCACACACCCTACTTTCCATAGCACAACACACCGACACACACACGCACCAACTGCAGGCTACAGCCCTTCCTTCAGGGTTTTCTAATACACCCTCACAAGTGTTCGTTTCTGTACCAGGCAGCTCCCTGCCTCCCAAGCACTTTGCCTAGGATCCATCCAATGGGGTAACCAGGCCCTCATGCAGTTCCTTATGAGTTGCCCCTCCATGGCCAGTCGGAGGCTGTGGGGTCCAGCCCACTGGGGCCAGAGCTATGCAATTACTGCTGACATGATGTAACCAAGGCTGCTCGATTCCCCCCAGTTTTGGCCAATGCCCCTGAGCACCCAGCACCTCTAGGGTGCAAGTCTGTTGCTTTGCCCTTCCCCTCTGTTCCAGCTCCACAGAGGAACGAGTTTAATCACATTTCCCTCTCGCACCATCTCTGCCCCCTCCCCAGGATTACTTTAATGAGAAGTAAATCCCTATTGTCCTGTTCCCAGAGGTAAGAGCTCATGTTCCGAACCAGTCTGATGAGGACCTTTTCTGTACCCTCCAAGTCACTCCTTGCGCGTTACCAGGAGCGAAGGATTGTGTCCCTCAGCCACAGTGCAAGGGAAGGTTGGAGCCAAGCAAGGAAAGGCCAGTCTCAGCACATGTGTGCTGGTGGGAGGGCCGGGCCTGGTCCAGGGTGGCAGAGGGGAGTGGACTCCATGGGAATGTGGTGCCAATGCACAGCATCCAACTTCTGCAACAGCCTTTCTGGATGACGTACGACATGAGGCCTCATTAGGTGGGGTCAGTACAAGCGAACACGTGAGTTTAAACCAATCTAGTGACACCAGTATAACCCCCGGGGTCACGTGCCGATTCCGGGATAAGAGTGGTCTTTGTTTGGCTTAGTTTATATCAACCGGGAAGGGGTTCAGGCTAAACTGAAAAAAGCCACTCCTACTGGAATCGGAGAGTCCACACAAGGGTTACATTGGTGTAACTAACATTTCCCTGTGTAGACAAGGCTTAAGGTTCCCAGGCTCCAGTGCTGTCTGATCGGAGTGAGTGCAGCTCTCACAAGCCAACGGCTGAGCCTTGTGTCTACACTAGGGAGAGAGCTATAGCCAGGAGGTGGGGAAGCAGGGAAAACGCTGCCAGCTGCTCTTGTCTAACACCAGCCCCAGGGATCGGTGGACAAGGGAGACCGTGTCAAGTGCAACAGGGTCTCGGACCATAGAAAGTTAACTTGGGAAAGGGTGCTGCCCAGAATAATAACTGTCCTGCTGCTAGGGGGCTGAGCCCAGAGTCCATGCCAAAATCCAGTCCAGGGCCTTCTCCTTTGTATGCTGCATGAATGGAGAGACCGAGAAGTGTTGCTCGTGTGCAGCTGTTACCCCTAATGCAAGGGGAGGCGTTGATCGCTACCCCTCCAACTTGGCTATGCTTCATCCTCCAGCACAAGGTCAGGGGTGTTGTGCTTCTCCCTTTCTTACAGTGGGACTGGTGAAGGAGGGAGAGTGGTGGGCAGTGCATCACACACGTGCTTGACAGAAACTTTCCTCAGAGACGCCTGTTTGCAGAATGAGAAGGGGGGACTGCACCTGGTCCCAGTCGCGTCTCGTACCCACAGGTGCTCCCTGCTCGCTGCGCCCTGCTCTGCGGGCTGTTCAGTGGAAGTTCTTCTGCTCCCGGTTGACAGCCCCTCCCGCTCTGCAGTCCCTTGCCTGGCCTGGCCATGGGTTTCCCGTAACCGCCAGCCTCATGCCAGACTGATGGGGGATGCAGCTCATTATTTAACGACTGCTACGAACAATCCCATGGCGGCTGCTGGAGCTGCTTGCGAAAGCACTTTGTAGATTTGATTATGTGATAAGGGGCATTAGAAAGGCAACTTGTTGCCTATTTCCCAGGGTAATTAATTTCGTCTGTATTGAACAGATGCAATAATTCGAGGATTTTTGGGTTATGGATTAAGTAAAGACCAGATGAGCGTGTCCCCATTGGCTTGGAGATTGATTAATTCTATTGGGGGAAGCAGGTGCTCTCCTCCTCAGGATTGCTCTGCCTGTACACTTTTAATCTACCTACCTTGCACTCCAGCTGACTGCAGAAGACAGCCGGCTTCCTCACTTCCACGTGACTTGGGAGGTAGCATCATCTATTGATCACAGCAAGTGGAACTCAGAGCCAGAACTCCTGGTCCTTGCCCAGCTCTGCCATTGCCTTGGCTCCTCCATATCTACAATGGCGATGAGACAACACCACCTTTGAAAAGTGCTCAGAGAACCTCTGATGAAAGGCACAAGCGTTCTTAGCTCCTGTTTCTCATTGGTGGCTTCAATCCACATTAGAAACTGCCACAGTGCGCCCCCGTCCCTGACTTACTCCATGGGCTGCTTGGCTTGGTTTCCCCTTCCGATTGTCTTGCTTGCAAGGGCTAGAGTCCCAGGAGAGGCAAAGCAATACTGGATACAGGAAGATTTCTCATCCTTCAAGTAGGGTCCTTTCCACAACGGGTGGTTCAACCAGAAACAAAGCTTTTAACAGCTTGAGAAGCAGCCCTGGGAATTCATTCCTTTGGGGGAGGGGCTGGATAGGAATTTGCAGTTCTGGACTCTTCTGAGCCCTGGAGGCCATCCCGTGGGAAAATGGCTTTCTTAGGAGAGAGCAAAGAACAGTGCCAGCCCCATGGACTCTCTCTACCACCCCAGCTGACCCCTGCAAACACTGTGACAAAATGCCAAGTGTCCTCAACTCCTCCTGTACATCACATGGATTTCAGTGGCATCATTCATTCCTCTACCTGAGTGGGGATGGCAGAATTAGTATCTTAGCCTTTTGGGGGGTTAATACCAAAGATTTTACCTTTGGAGACAGTGGTGCAGATCTGTCTGGGGCCAGTCCCATACCTAAGGCGATGCTCCCCAAACTCTGCTCTGGGGGGGGCAGTCTAGAAATCCAGCATTGGCATTCCCTGGTTGCCTTACCCCCCTGCTCTGATACAATGAAAACCAGGCTACAGGTCATGAGCTCAGTGGTCTCCGCTTGGTCCCCAGGGAGAGCGAACCACCAACGTTCTCCTAAATCTGCTTCTATCTGCCAGATACTCTGGACTGGGCTGGCAGGAGGGGCGGCATCTAAGGACTAACAGTTTGGGCCCCCAAGCTAGAATAGCAAGGCTGGTGCAGGCGAGACTCAAGGTGCACTGGCAAAGCTATGTGGGGAGGAATTTGCCTGTAACACAGCAGATCAGGTGCCCCTTGTCTTTGCTTGGCAGTGCTGAAGAGTGTGGTTACTGGTCTCTTTCCAAGAGACCCCATTCACAGAGCATCCCCCCAGAAAGCCCAGCCCACATGGACTGGGGCTTAGTCAAGAACAGCTCAGACTAAGGAAAGTGAGACCACCAGAAGCTGGCTAGTCTGCCAGTCTCTCAGTTCTATTTTCATGTCAACATCCCTGGGATAAGCCCCCAGCCCTTGCAGGACGTGATCAGAGAACCGTGGCCAAGGCCGCCAGAGAGATCCTGGTTTGCTGGGTGGAGACTGCTCAGCTGCTTGCCATATGTGGATTGCAGGTTTCAGGGGATCCGGGCAGGGCCCCTCAGCTCTATGGGCAACAGGGCAGATGATTCCCAGTCCAGTTCCCTCTTCTAAAAATGCCTTGGAAACTGGCCACGTGTGAGCTATTGCGAGAAACCGATTCATATGGTCACATGTGAAACACAAACACCTGTATGCAGCACAGCAGCACCGACAAGTCCTTGGAAGAGGGGCTCTGTCCCGGGGTGGATCCCCAGGATGGACGCTCGGGGTGTAAGATTCCTTACTCTCCCATGTGTGCACCCCTCCCTCAGGCTTTGCTCACCCGGCTAACGTTTACTCCAAGGCAGCTCCCTGTTGCAGGTGTCAGAGAGATTCTGCAGGCTCGAGTTCACCCCCGGCTAAACACTTAGCACAGGTGCAGTGGGACACATGTTGCTCCTCTGTGGGTGGGGGGAGGAGCGGGGGGGCTAGCAGAGTGGTGACAGAAAGGAGGGGAGGCAAAGCTGGCAGAGTAGGGATGTGTATAGGGAGGGAATAACCGGGGTCTGGTTTAGAAGAGACAAAATCTCCTGTCCCCCATCCAAGTCCCCGTTCTCGGCCTAAATGTGTCAGTCCCAGACTAGCCATTCCTGGGCTGGCTCTGCCCAGCACTGCTTCATGCACCAGGACCTGCTGTCCCTGCCAGCCTGAGATGCACCAAGGAAGGGTTCCCTTTCCTTTCCCTCCCAGGCCAATAGGGGATCTCAGGGGAGTTTAGTAGGAGACATTAAAGCAGAGCAGGGTGCATCTAGCACCCTCTTGTATTCCTCTCCCCACACAGCTCTTCCAGCCACTGCCGTGCTGCCCTGGGGCCCCCTACCCTGCTCTGCCCAAGGACCTTCATGCATATTGTAGCAAAGCAAAGGGGATACGTTTGGGGTAGGGATTCCCACCCCCCGCCCCAAGATTCATTTTGAATCGCCTGCGTGGAGCTGAAAAATAAAGGTTCGGAGCAGCATTTATTCATGAGCCAGGCGTTTTATTTAACGTGCCTTGCAATGGAGGATCAAAGATACAGAGCAGCACCTAATTACTTATTTTTCTCTTCTATATCATCCCCTAGCTGAGCATCGAGTCCCCGAATCTCAAAGCTTCCTTTCAATGACTCTGCGTAATGAGATGGATTTGGACTCCAGCAAACGTGCTCGGTTTTATGGAGTATTCCATGGAAATGCAATGAAGTTCTGGCTGTTATCACACCGTGGCGATCAGAGCGCTTTTATGTACGGGACTGAGACTAAAAGCTGGGAAAAGTGAGTCCTGGCTGCAATAATGTGATGAATGGGGAGTGGGAGGAGCTGCCCAATGAGGGTGACATGGTGGCAGGTTAGACTCGGGGAAATAATGAGAGAAACAAGAAAGGGATGCAGATAAAGAGAGCGATGCGAGTGAAGAGTCCTAGAAATGGGCCACCAGGTTTGAATGGCAGCAGGAGAGAATGATTCTTTGCTGCCTGGCCCCTGGCAAAGCGGGAGTGAGGACGCCACTTGGTGTGAGTGAGCAGAGCACCCCGATTTGCTCGGGTGACAGGCATTAGGCCTCACGCCTTCGGGTGTGTCAAGCCCCCACAGGGAAGCTAACACCCTCCGAGCTGGGGTGTCACTGTCTCCCGGATCTCACTCCAGCAGGAGCCACTGCAGCCTATTTGCTCCCCTCTTGCTACGGGCCTGTAACTGGCTCAGCTCTGAGGGGAAGAGATGCTCAGGACCAGCCTGGAGGCTAACTGGAGGCTCCAACTGGCCAAAGAAGGAGCCAAGGCTCAGAACTCCCAACCCCCAGCAAAGGGCAGGACAGGACACATTCTGGATACCAGCTTCCCCCCACAGCTCCCTCCCTCCAAGCCTCCAGAGATACCAGGCCCATGGATCCAATGGCCAGTCAGAAGATGGAGCTAAGGCAAGGGACTTGCTAGGCCATCGGGGCTCCCTGGGAGACTTGCCCCACTGGAGTTGGCTAATCCAGACCTGGACTGAGGAGCGTGGGGGTGGGGGACACCGTGTATGCGAGGACTGCCAGGCACCTGGACTCTAGGCAAAAGATTTGAGCTCCAGCATGGGCCCTTTAACCAGCGTCAAACCCACACCACCAAGGAGGACGTACAGATCAAAGCAAGAGCTGTCGGATATTTCTGTGGCACATTGTTGACAGTAGTGGATGTCTCCCAACCCTAACAGTAAAACCCAAGTGTTTATAACTTCCCCTCCACCGGGGATTCCTGGAGCTGCAGTCTAGTGGCACTCTCTGCCTGTCCCCAGAGGGCAGCTAGGCTCATGGCCTCTTGTGCACAAATAGCTGAAACTCCGGGATCCAACATAATGGCGGCTGTGGGGCTGTGGGGCAGGCAGAGGAGACCTCGGAAACATTTTCCCCCCCACAAGCTCCAGGTCTGTGGCTCTACTCAAGCCCCCTCTTGTCTCAAGTCCCCTCTTGTCTCGTCAGCCAGCCCGAGCCCAGGGCTCTGCAGCTGATCTTCGCTCTTGGCCTGGAAGCCGAAATGGGGCATGTGTTGGAAACATCAGTCTCATCGCTGTGGTAAGATGTGACGTCACAAGGTCTGTGTGGTCGTGTGGTTTCGGGAGCAGATATATACAAACCTCCAACAATTCATGCCAGAGAGAAATTGACAAAGGTGAAAGGGGTGGCCTCCCTTCGTCTCCAGGCCCCAGCAGGGGAGTGAAGCTGGAACCTCACCTGTAAAAACCACTGCTCCTGTCACTGCAGTGCCCCCAGCCCCCAGGCATGAGGGCAAAGCAAGGACAGACTAAGGGGTTGGAATCAGTGACCAGATCCTGGGAGGGCTCCTGACCTGACTGCCCTCTCACCAGCCGATTTGACACTGGCCTCTAGCTTCCTGCAGCTCCTTAGCTCAGTGGCTTTAATTAAGCAAAGAAAAGGCTTCCAAGGAAGGTCAGCAGCCCCAGCAGCTCCCAAGATGCTAGGGGGATTACAGCTGACAACTCTGACCTTTGACCCCCCATAAACAGCTAGCCCCGAGGAATAAAGCTTAGCTAGCCTGCAGTGCCTGGATAAGGCACAGAGCTAGTCGTAGCCATTTGCAAGGCTAAGACCTCAGCTGTCTTCACAGCCTCCCAACCGAAGTCAGCACAGAGCCCCCCAGCACTGCCACATGAACCCCGCTCAGCCCAGAGGGAGACGAGACACCAGTAAGTACAGCCTGTCAATGCACAGCCTTCAGCCAGGCCTAAATCCTGCTCTGAGCTACGCCTTGGTGAGCCCAGGCTCTCCTGTTGGGTGCAGAGCTGTCCATGAGTGCAGGGTTTGGCTGTCTGTGGAGAATGCCTTTCGCCAAGTGCATTGCTCCTCCTCACCCGTGGACCGGGATCACAATCTGTACATCCCACAGGGCCGCTGCAGGTGAAGCACTCTCGTGGATGAGAGACAAGGATTCCAGGCAGTCAGCAAGATGGAGACTCTTGGGGCTCTGTGCACTATGGAAATTGGGGCACCCCACCTTTACTCAAGTTTGGCCTGGCCACCCCCACATCAGGACAGAGGGGTGGCTGGGCCCCATCTGAGCAGCAGCGTGACCCCGTGCACCAGGTCACAATGGTACCCCCCCAAATCCAGTGGTCAGGGCCTCCCTGAGATGAGGCCCTGTGCAGTGCACCAAACACGTGGGTTAATCGGGGCCTGGTGGAGCCCCCTCCTCCTGGAGCAGGGCTCTCGCCAAAGGCATCATGTTAGAAAGCAGAGGGGCTAGTCCCACCTCAGCCACAAGCAAGAGGAAATGCTTGACTAGCTGGTTGCAGTAGCAGATGCGGGGGTGGGGATGTGTGGGGGGGGGGGTTCCCTCACCCCGTCCTCCTTGTTGTGAACAGGTCTCATGCACACCAGGGGCACGTTCAGCACAACATGCTTTACCGACAACACTCTTTGCAAGTGTTTGTTCCCCACAGGAGAAGATTCTGCCCTGCCCCCGCCCCGGCCCTTACCTGCTACCTCGGCACAGGACAGGAATGGGTGAGAACTCTCACCTCTCCGGACTGATGTGCTGGGTTTCCTTGTTGATTGGTTCATCACCTGGGCCCAAATCAGTTCTCTCACCCCTTTGGCTCACCTGGGGAGTACACAGAGCAGTGAGTCAGCTTGGCTACTTACAGCCTGAGCTCCCTCCCACGGCCCAGGGCAGTGTGTTTGAGCAGGGCAATGTGGATGGTCCCATCACCTCCTCTGTGCTGCTGGAACCAGGGATAGAAAGACCTCCCAACACTTCATCCAACGCCTCCTCTGGCCTCTTCCCCTGTCCCAGAGCCCTCCAGCTGCTCCTCCCTGATCCTTTCACTCTTCCCCCCCACCCTTTCTCCCGTTCGTCCTCTCGCTCCCTCTTCTTACCCGTCTCTCTTGCCCTCCCTTCTCCCCCAAACGATGTATTTTTTCCCCTGGCAATTTTATGACCCATTTCCTTGCTTGACAGCAATTAAGCAAATGCTTCAGCTCCAATCCCATGCCCCATAAACATCACAAAAGGGAAAACGCTATAAAGAAGAAAACCATGAAATAGCTATTATTGGGGGGTGGACCAAGTGAGGAGGACGCTGTGTTCTGGGTCCTTCCCCCTAGGGTTGGAAGCAGGGGACTCGTCCTCACACTCGCCCCGGCTCAATCTCCCATCCCTAAAAAAGAAGCAAAAAAGAAAGCAAAGGAGCGTGATGTGTAGACAATGCATGAAAAGCACCAAGCTGCATCCATCAATCACAGCGGCTCATTATCAGCCCCAAGCTCCCCAGTGCACAGCACTGGCTTCCTGTGCTCATGGCCCGCTGCCGCTCAGCCTCCCACAGCCCAGGCACTTGCACAGAAATAACATGGCCAAATAAAACAAGAGAAATAAAAAGCCCTCCCCTGCTGGGAGGCAGGTGATTTTTTGGTGCCTGACAGGCCCAGGGTCTCTGGGGAGCTGCACTGATTAATCGCACCTTTCAGTTTGCTGTGAACATCTTCACCTTCTCCGGCTTAAAGAAGCCTGACATGGTCAATTGTGGCACTCAGGCCCCGGTGCCAGCCTGTCGGGGGGAAGTGGCGGCTGCCCACAGAGATTCCCAGCCCTCTAATGAGAGCTTTTCCTGCATTAGCGCTGTGAGAGGCTCTCTGATGTACAAACTGCTGGGAACAGGGAGCCCTGTGCCGAGGAAACTCAAACAGACACACTTTTGAATTTCCATGACAACTGTACTAGGGCATTTGCTGGGTTGGTGAGAGCCCATGTGTCCAGGAATGCGATCATTAAGCACCAAACAAGCCTGGGGGGCTGCTATCCTACTTTGTGTGGGTCTGTGTGAAGGGGGTGGGGAGTGAGTGTGTGGTGCTTGTGCACAACTGGAACCAGGGCTGCTGCTGCGCTCCCATTCCTTGTTTGTGCCAGTGTCTTTGCATGCCCACTGCTTCCACTCAAGTGAAACTCCACTCACTTCCCTGCAGCCACTCCTCATTTTCACAGGTGTAAGCAAGGCCAGAGCTGTGTCTCCTGTGTGTGGTTGGTGTAGGATTCTGCTTGTGATGAGGGGGTGTGGGCATGTCTACGCAGCGTGTGCTTTGTGTTTTCATCCCCCAAAGAGGCAAGGGTGGCTATTTCCTGTGGCCGGTAAACAAACCGGTCCGGCAACGCCAGGGGCTTTCCCTGAACAAGCGGCGGACCGGCTTTGAGAACCACTGATCTAGACCATCCCTGACGGGTGTTTGACCAACTTGTTTTTAAAAACCTCCAATGACAGAGAACCCACCTTAGGCAATTTATTCCAGTGCTTAATTACTCTGACAGTCAGGAAGTTTTTTCTAATGTCCAACCTAAATCTCCCTTGCTGCAATTTAAGACCATTGCTTCTTGTCCTGTCCTCAGTGGATCAGGAGAACATTTGATCTCCCTCCTCTTTATAACAACCCTTTACATACTTGAAGACTGTTATCATGTCCCCTCTTAGTCCTCTCTTCTCCAAACTAAACAAACCCAATTTTTTCAATCTTCCCGCATAGCTCATGTTTTCTAGACCTTTCATCATTTTTGTTGCTCTGCCTTGGACTTTCTCCAATTTGTCCACATCTTTCCCGAAGTGTGGTGCCCAGAACTGGGGACAATACTCCAGCTGAGGCCTTATCAATGCTGTGTGGAATGGAAGAATTTTTTACTTCTTGTGTCTTGCTGACAACACTCCCGCTAATGCATCCCAGAATGATGTTCGCTTTTTTGCAACAGTGTTACATTGTTGACTCATATTTAGTTTGTGGTCCACTGTGACTCCCAGGTTCTTTTCTGCAGTAGCCCTTTCTAGGCAGTCATATTCATTCGGTATTTGTGCAGTTGATTATTCCTTCCTCAGTGGAGTACTTTGCATTTGTCCCTATTGAATTTCATCCTATTTATTTCAGACCATTTCTCAAGTTTGTCAAGATCATTTTGAACTCTTATCTTGTCCTCCAAAGTGTTTGCAACCCCTCCCAGCTTGGTGTTATCTACAATCTTTATAAGTGTGCTGTCTATGCCATTATCCAAATCATGTATGGAGATATTGAATAGAACCAGACCCAGATCCCACTCGCTATGCCCTTCCAGCTGGATTGTGACTCACTCATAGCTACTCTTTCTGAGTATGGTTTTCCAAGCAGTTGTGCAGTATATTTCCCTAGTTTGCTTATGAAAAGACAGGTCTCATGTGAGACAGTATCAGAAGCCAAGATATATCACACCTGCTGCTCCTGCCAACCACGTCTTGTTACCCTGTCGAAGAAGGATATTTGAATGCAGTTGTGTGAGTAGCCATCCCTAAGCCATGGGGAGGAAGGGACCAAGCAGTGATGGGCCACGTCAGCATTAAAGACAGTTCAAAGAGAGCTGAGCCCACTAAGCTGCTGAGCGGGCAGCAGAGCACTGGGCCAGCCTGCCGGGGAAGGATGCGGATCCTGAAAAGCTCCGACGTGAACCCAGCCCTAAGTGCAGCAACAACTCTCCTTGGGAGGCCAGGGCAGAGGGCGCTTCAGGAGCTAATCCACGTTGCCTTCCTTCTCGTCTCTTCTTTCGGGAGGCATCTCTTAAAACAACTGATGCATAACAAGAAGAAAAAGTTACCGCCCACAAAAAAAAAATCCAGCAAAACAAACCACTTCTTGAGCATGCTGTCATCAAGAAAAATGATACTGGCAAGAGAGAAATCCACTGAGGTTGATAGCAATTTACCAAGCTCCAGCACCCAATGAGTGTTTATCAATAATTTCAGGATCTGCCTGTCACAGTCACTGACTCGCTGCTCAGGAGCAGAGATCTCTGGAGGGCCCAGCTGTCAGCACCCCCCTGGGGAGAATGAGACCAATGAAAAGGGAAATCAATTAGCCATTCATAAGGAATGAGAATTTACTTCTCTTACAAGGACCGGTCTCTTCCCTTTGTACTCAGTGAAATGTGGGCACAACCCCTCCTGGACACCAGAGCCTGCTCTGAAACCCAGAGCAGGAATGGGAGCAGGACAGGGAAAAACAGCACAAATAGTCACAATCCTGGGAAAGGGAGAGGATCCTAAACAAGGATGGAGGAAATAGACAAGGATCCCCATTTCTCTGCTCAGTGCAGGAAGAGGGGGAAGGGAAGGCAGAGGTGGCTTTATGTATTGTCTTGCTTGATTCTTGACCCAGCCCGGCCTGTAAATCAGACCAATCTCAAGGCTTTACATGGCCCAAGGGAATTGCCTCTGTTCTCCAACAATTCCCAGATGCCTGAACAGCTCCTTCGGGGCCACATGCAGACTCTGTTTCCGCAGCCACATCCCCTACACATTTGCTACAGGAGGGAATGCAGGGGGAGCCATGCCACCAGTTCTGTGCCAGGCGAATCCCCAAGGTGGCTGGGTGTGCTGACTTTACAGCCTTGCTACACAAATGGGGTGTGACACAGTGCTGAACTGGCCCCAGTACATATCCATGGGCTCCTCTTCAGGGCTGTGTGTCAGAGCAACCTCATACTCAGCTCCCCTCCTCAGCCATGAGGACAGTCCGTACACCCCAGCCATAGGCAGCTGAGGGGCGCATTATCCATTTGAGACTTTGCAGTGCGGGCAGTAGAGACTCTTCATACTCTTTGTGCAACATGTAAATAAGCTGTGGCTCTCACTGCTACAAGACATTATCGAGGCAAGTGGCATCCGAGTTACACTAGCTAAGACAAAGGCTAGCAGACCTCATGCTTCTTAGGGTGTAAGCAGCCTAAGTGATCACCAGAAAGGACTGAGAAGAAACCTGTCCACACTATAACAATACACCACGAGGTGCTTACATAGATAGATAGATGGATAGAATAGATAGAGGAGGGAGGGTCTTTTACCTTCCCTCTATAGTTTTCAGCATTGACCATTGCAAGAGCTATGATAGTACACTAGACAGACCACTCATCTGGCCTGTTTGACAACTCTTGAGTTTGCCTGAACCTCCTCAAGCAGAAAGGAGCCTAAATGGGCCTCATTTGAATGAAACTAGTTTATAAATAGAAGCAATGGGTTTTCCTTATGATTGCTTTCCAAGCTGTTCTCCTTCCTAGACAACCCTGTCTCAGAGTGACATAGTTTGTTACCAAGGGGATATTTCTGTAGATACTTAATATATTAGATTTACAGTCCTGTGGGCCCAGTCCCATCAAGGCAGGAGTGACTCCAGCTGCTGTTGCCCATTCGTGGTTTCCATTTCAGATCACATCCTCCTACAAGGAAGATGACCCTGGCTCCTGAGATCACATCAGGACTAGTAGGGGAACATGGCATCATTTTTAACTGCAGAGGTTTTCTATTTGCATTTCTTTCTGGTGCAGTTTGCAGCTCTCTCGCTCTCTGAGCAGATCTGACTCCCTTCCAGAGATTCCAGGAAGGGAGAAAAGTCCAGGCGTCCTGCAGAAAGTTTGGACAGAACTGCAGAGAGGAGCAATCCTTTCCAAACATGAATGTCCCCCTGTGGCCTATGGAAAGGCTGCTCCCTCTGCCCTCCACTGGCCTGCCTCCCCCTTCCACAGTGGGGATTATCATGGATTATGACTCTGGGCACACATTGATAGAGATGGACAAATCGTTAGTGAGTGACAGCACATGCCATTCAAACACATTTAGACTTTATCGAAGGGTCTGACTCACCGAGGAGAAATCACACAAGGGGATGGAGCTCGTCACCATTCTAAAGGTCGTGGATGCATCACTGGGGCCCTGCAGTCTGCACTGCACAGGTTCTCTCTTAGGTTCATCAAGTCTGTGGTCATTTAGAGAGGGATATGATTTTGGGGGGACCACAGGGCATGGTTGCTAACTTTCACACGGTAAATAAGCACCCCAACTTTCACAATAACCCAAAAATCAAGCTAATCCCATTTCAAAACAAGGCCCAAACAAGCCAGTCCCTAAGAACCCCAACACTCTGTGGGACTAGATTCCCCCCCGGTGTGCAATCTGGACTGTGGTGGGCCCGCTGTGCACCCCTGACTCTCTCTCCCCTTGCCCCTGCTTGCCCTCCCTTGCCTGTGCTTGCCCCCCTTGCCCCTGCTTGCCGGGAGCCGATCAAAAAAAGAAGCAACAAGCTACACCAGCAACAAGCGACAAGACAAAAACTAGCCAACAAGCAACTCACAAGCCAATTAAGCCAAAACCAAGCCCAATGTCTGTATTTTTTCCACAGGTTTGGCATGTCTGCGGCAGGGCTGTGAGGCTGGCAGGGATGGGGTTACCTCCGGCCACTTCAGCACCATGGACAGAGCAGCCCCTGCAAAGAGAGAGGAGAGACTGAAAGCCTGTGTGCTCCACACTTACATCCCAGTGCTCTTGACAAAGTTTTGTCAGCATTTCTCTGTTTCTCCAAAGGTCATGGGGCGGGGGGGGAACAACGACGCTGCTGGGAAATACTGCATGGGAGGGCAGCCAGTCATGAAGAGAGTGCTGGGAAAGGAGGGGTCAAGAGAGTGTGCAAACACCACATCTGAATTGGGAGAGAAGAGCTCTCAGCCCAAGACAATCCACGTGGGGGACAGTATCGCTTCAAAGGGAAATGTGCAGGGCGGATACTGGCCGCATGCACAACCCCAGTGAGATGAACCACGAAGTCAGAAACAGACACACACAGCCTGTGTGGGAAGAACCACGCCTGCAAGTCAGCACTGGGAAGAATGATGCATAACGCACATGCGCACGCACACAGGTTAGGGCCCACGTTTTTCAAAACTGGCCTCTAATTTTCGATGTCGTTTGGGTTCCCAGAGACACACCTTGGGCCTGTTTTCAGGAGGGGTTGAGCACATGCCCATCCGTTGACTCCAGCTGGAGCTGTGCTTGCTCAGCATCCCTGAGCGTATGGCCCTCGGTGTCTCCAGTTGGGCTCCCAAACAACGTGTGAGGCATCTAAAGCTACATGCCACCTAGGAGAATTTTCACCTGAGCAGCTGGGCCCGAGCCCCATGCAGTCAGGACTGGAGCTCCCAGCCCTGCACTCCCTCCACTAGGCTGCTGCTGCCTCTTTAGGAAGGAAAAAAATTAATAACTAGAAAGATAAACTCGCTTGTTATTTCTAGCACGCCCTCATGTGTTTATACAACAGTCCCATTTCTGATCGCCTTAAACAATGGAGCCATTCAGGCATGTCTACGGGTCCTTCCTGTGCCTTTCAGAATTGCCAGGTGGCTGACTACCAGCCTGGACTAGTGTTAATGGCCACTCATGCCGCAGTGGCTCTAGTGTAGCTGTAAGGGGTTGGTGACACCATTATATTTATGAGTATGTCAGGAGAAGGGGAATGGCTACTGGGTGTTCGTATGTTCCCCGTTGTATTATTTAAGAGAAGCCATTTGAGATCACAGGCAGAGCAGTGTCTGCTCCCAACAGAAGAGAAAAGACTGGAGGGGAATATTTGCAAAAAGCACAGTTCAGTAAATATTTTATGCCCAATAATGTTATGGCTTTTGAATGATGCATGCCAGGGAGTTGAAGGGAGGTGAGTGAGGCACATGGGAAGGTGGCGTGCATGGTGTCAAGTGTGAAAGGGTTCGTGTGCAAGAGGTGAAAGGGAAGCTACTGGCCTCATGAACAGTGTACTGTGCAGTGGCTGTTTGGGGTGGTGGGGAGTCACAACATGTATTGGACTGACAAACCCCCCAGTGACACTGCAGAGCTGCCTTTGCACTGGCCTTGGAGGGACTTGATCTGGTTGGTTTTGTCTGGAAAGGATGAAACTTGCTAACGTACTCACCCACCTCCTCCCCCCATTTGGCTTCAGCCCCCCATTCCTCCAGGGCAAGGAAAAGTGCCCCATTTGCACCCAATCCAGGAAAGCTTCAGTGAGCAGGAGCGACTCCCCAGGGACTCTGCAGAGTCTGCAGGCAACATTCAGAGGAAGTTTTACACAGAGAAGCTCACTTCCAGTCAGACAAGATGCTCCAGAACAAACCCACAAGCGGAGCTGTAGGAAGGGCTGGGGTGCCCAGACCGGACGGGGGATCGCAGCCCGGCTCCTGCAGAGCTGTGGAGCCCTGGGAGGGGCAGGCGGTGAGCGAGGCACCATCCGAATGGAGAGGAGCTCAGGACCTATGAGGGTGAAGCTGTGCAATCCTCCCTGTGTTGTGCAAATGTGGGGGAGACATGGGCCCTGGCCCAATGAGCTGAGCATCCATCCTTAGCACGCAGGGGACACTGGATGCTTTGCTGGGGTTTGATTTCCTTCCAGAGTGGACGGCAGAGAGCAGAGCTCTGAGATAGGGAGGGGAGCGCGTGGGTCAGGGGGCGAAGGGGGGAGAGCACCTCAGAATGTGAGCTAGAGGGGAGAGGGACGATGCTGGGGTGGGAGGGGAAAGAGGCAGGGGAGAGGAGCAAGGAGGAGGAGAAGGGAGGCAGGTACAGGTGTCGGAAGGGTAGAAGGAAAGGGCCAGATGAGGGGAGAGAGGGACTTTTTCTGACCCAGTTACCCTGCTCCTACGGGCAGCCATGCTCATGAAGCCGTGCCAGGAGCTGCATCCACCACCAAGTCCTCTTGGCTGTAGCAGAATGAGCAGCAACGGACCGTCCCTTTGGGTGGGGATGGTCTCCCGCCTCCCGAAATGGCCGTGCCCTCCCCCAACACGCACTGGGGCTCAGGTGCATCCCCCCATACACTGCTCACCAGAGACATTGACTTGCCTCCAGCCCACGCCGTGTTGCCCTGGGGAGTTGTTCCCAGTGTGTTACAACTTCCGTCCTCTTCCCTGTTCCCGTGCTGGCCCTGGGTTAAGTCAGACCAGCAGGTCTCACTAGCAGAACAGCCCAGCCGCTCCACCCAGGCCTCACACATGCACCCCGCTGCTTCCACACATAGATTACATGCCTGCCCTCCAAGTCTTTCCCAGGTGCAGAGCCAGCCAATGTTAATGCCCCGGGGAGGCGGGGGAGGCTGCAGATTGGAAATCAACCACCTCATGGATGATTTCTCAAGCAGCCACATGGGGAAGAAAAAAGGCCCTGTGAAAAGGAAGGGTCCACTGAGCCCAGGGATTTGTCACTAGCGAACCCGGCTAAAATACCAGTCCTGTAGCACAGGCTGCCGGCGAAATCTGGGGCTGGCGGAGCTGGGTGCTCCTGCCTGACTCCATACAGCACCTCCTGCTGGCAGAGGCTGGGGCTGGAGTAGCCAGGATGTCCACACAGCCAAGGTGGCTGCTGCATCCTCCTGTTGGACTTGTCATGTCGCCTTTGCCAACACTTCTGCACCTGCAGCACCCCAAGGGCCTGGGATCTCCCCAGAGCAAGTCCTTTTGCTTCACTGTCTCTGGATGACTCCAGCCTAGGCTGGGCTTCAGCGGGGCCATGGAACAGGCACCCCCCCGAAGGGCGAACCATGCTCAGACTGGTGTGCCCCCCACTAGCCACCGTGGAGTCAGAGTGCTCTCCCGAGGAAAGGTGGCTGCCTGCCTGATCTGTAGCTGAACAGTGTCATCTGGTGGGCAGGCTGGGGCACAGCGACAGCATCCTGTAGGGCTCAATTCTCCCTTGCTCTGCACCTCATCTGATCATTCACCCCAGTGCAAAGTGAGGGGGGTGTGGCCCTGGGGCACGCCCGCTTTGCACAGGTGTCAACGATGCTGCAAGATTGCAAGTCAATGGCGAATCAGGCCCCTAGGTTTGTTTTTGTGCATTCTCTGTCCTTAGCCGTTTGTGCCTCACTTTGGGTGGGTTTGTGGGGCAAACCTGCCCAGTCCAAACCTTTCACGAGTGCCCATTTTCTTGCCCATGTCAGGGTTCCCCACTCCTTGGCCTGGTCTCTAGATGGGACGAGGAGCAGGAGCTGGCAAACAGGCTCAGTGCTTGCAATGAAAGCAACTTTGCTCACCCTGGGACTCTCAAAGCTGCTGCAGCTCTGCAAATGCCCAAGACACATTTTGTGGGGGGTAAGACACAACCCCCTGCCTTCCACGATGAGCTTCAGCCACTGAGATGCAGCATCCGTGCCTGTACTCTGTCCTGCAGGTGCTAGCAGTCGAGTCCATGGCTCCCGTGGCTGACTGGGAAGAAGCTGAAGAAAGGCTCTCTGAAATGCTTCCTGTTCCTCTCATGGCATTTCTGCTGGGCTTAGTGGAGCTCTTGGTCCCTGTGTATTTCAGACGGGGACTCCTGTGCAGAAAGGCCTCCAAACCCTGCCTCTTCAGGGATTTTCCTTCCTCTCCAAACCTCCCCAAGGCTGCTTGGCTTGCTCTCTCCCCCGTCAAGTCTCAGGGTACAGGCCGGGTCTGGGGCTGCTCCTGCTTTTTCATTACATGCACTGTCTCTGCTCTGCTGTGGACTTTGAGGTCATCATCTGCAGTTACTTTAATTGCATCCCAATTCCTTGGCCTCCCCTGGGAAGACAAGCAGCTTGAACATCCACAGAGCAGTAATAAAGGTTCCTGGGCCGCAGTGGCTGTGAACAGAATGGGGCGTGTGTTTCACCTGAGAACAGCCTCTTCTAATAAGAGATTCCTCCAGCCAGCCTCAGCACACACTGTGGGTTCAAGTTCACCTCTGCCTCTCGGACAAGCAACAAGTGGCAGGATTTGCTGCTCTCATCCTTCAGCTTCCTGTCCTCCCTGCATTCTGCCAGACCACAAGCCCCTGGGCTCCTGGGGCAGGAGAGTCTGTTCGGCCTTGTTATTCGAGTTTCAAAACTTAAACTCTGTACAATCTTCATGCACAAGTTTGATGTCAAAGGGCAACTTCCAGACAGCCCATTTGACCAGCTCCCACTGGCTCCGCCCAGCTTCCACCAGCTCCACCCAATTCACAGTAGCTCTGCCCAGCTCCTATCAGCTGTGTCCAACTCCCCACCCTCCACCAGGAGGAGGAATCCCAGCACTCAGCACTGGCCATGCCAGCACCAACCCAAAGCAGCCCAGTGGGAGGTGCTGCTGGGCAGGGGAGGGTTCTTAGCTGTCTTAGCTAGATAAAGCAGGTTTAGGGCTTGAGTCTGTGTCGTTCCAGGGCTGGAGATATTTAAATTTCACTCACATTCACAAGCTTATCCAAACCCGTGATACTCTGGGGCTTAATGACGTGGCAGGAGCCGAGAGGAGCACTGCGGATGTTTACCCGCCACGTCCAAGCTGTAGCTGGTTGATGAAAGAGATGGGATTGAGGCAAATGCATTTGGGAGCAGAGTGGGACATCTCTCCCTCTCTGTTTCCTTTGGTCCCGCTCACTCTGCCTCCCTCCTTCATTTTATTCTCCTTTTCCCTCTCCCAGTCACCTTCTCTTCCCCCAATTCCCCGACACCTCTTCCCCACTCTCTGCTGAGCTGGGCAGCTCCACCTCTTTGTCTGTTAGGACACACTCCATGGAATCGAGCGATTCTGGATGATAAAGTGGGGGGAACTGGAAGGGAACAACCAGTTAGTTCCCTTTAGAACCACCCTCATGAGAGTGTCTGGTGCCAGCATGTCTGGCCTGGAGGGTTCTGCAAAGCCCAGGGTGGCACGGTATGGTTATTCTGCCTCGGTGTTATTACTCCATGGTGAAGCCAAGGGAGGGGAGGAGATTTCTTAGGGTAGCCCGAGGGAGACATGGCAAATAGGTAAATAATCCCTAATGCTGAGGTTTGTCCAACTGTGGAACCCTCTCCCAAGAGAAGCAGTGGAAGCCCCATTGCTAGAGTCCTTTCATGGAGGGGTACTAGGCCCTGGAGACACAGGACCACAGGGAGCCATCCTGAACTCACCTAGGGTCAGATGAGGCACCTTTGTGTTTATTGTCCCCTTGTCAGGCAAAACCATTTGCTGTTAGTTATTGCTCTTGGACCAACTACTTCTCAGCTGCATTCAGTTTTCTCTTCCTAAAGGCAAAGAATGAGATACATTAATCATAGAATCGTAGGGCTGGAAGGGACCTCGAGAAGTCCTCTAGTCCCGTCACCTGCACTCATGGCAGGGCTAAGTATTAAAGCAGCATTAGGGCCATGACAACTATGGGGCAGGGCACACGCAGCCTGTTTCTGTCCTCTAACAAAGCACGGAGGTTTCACAGCAGCCACTAACCCCACACTGGAACAAATGGGGCAAGTCTATAGGGGTTCCACAGTGGGAGGAATGAGAGGGCCGTTCAGCACATGTATTTCATGGGCTGTCAGTCAGAGCAAAGCCTGGGAAATAAGGGCCCGCGAGACACAATTTTGAGTTTCCCATCTTTCAAGTACTTAAAATAGCACCATCACGTTGCATCACTATATTTGTCTATATTTAATGTGCTTTTTCACTAAAAGAAACATGCCCCCAAACTGCATCTGACTGAGAGCACATTGGAATAAATGGGCTTCCTCTGACACCCCCATTCCTCAGCAAGCCCGGGGTAAATGCTGAGCTTAGTCCAGCAGGGGTTTCTCTGCCCCTTGGAAATGCTGGTACCTTGTGAGGGAAGACAGCAGCCTTACCATGCCCAGCACAGTGCTCGGCTCCACTCGCTCAGAAGCAACCCCGGAGTTTAACTTCCTGGCTATCGCACAGGCTGACATAAAAACCAAAAGGTAACCTATGGGCTGAGAACAAGTCAGGCACATTCCTGCCCCAAGAGTTCTGAACTATCTCTGAGACTAACCAATTTATTTGAGCATAAGCTTTCGTGAACTACAGCTCACTTCATCGGCTTATGCTCAAATAAATGTGTTAGTCTCTAAGGTGCCACAAGTACTCCTTTTCTTTTTGCGAATACAGACTAACACGGCTGCTACTCTGAAACCTGAACTATCTCTAAGTGCCTGGAAACAGGGGCTTGGCCTGAGAGCGAGTGCAAAGGCACCTTTCGGACAAGGGGGGTTCTGAGAGGCCCCTGGCTTGCCCATCATTATTGTTATGATTCATTTGACAGTAGTACCTCGCCTGGGTCCCATGGTTCTGGGTGGTGTACAAATGCAGGCCCAGAGACAGGCCCCGCCCTGAAGGGCTTGCCATCACAATAGACAAAGCGGGGAGGGAAAACAAAGGCACAGGTTGGGAAGCGATTTGTCCGGGGTCACTCAGCAAGTCAGTGAAAGCATTTGGACAAGGACCCAGGTCTCCTGATGCCCAGCCCCCCTTCAATCATGCTGCCTTCCCACTGTACTGGATCACTTCAATGGCCCATCTATTCTGCTGTCCTGCAGCTGATGCCTGATGTTTCCGAGGCATATGATCACTCCCAGAGGTCTTCGCTTCCGTCCACACTAATTCCTTCTCTGATTACTTTAGAACTAAATATTGGCCATGGCTGGGACAGGGAAGGGAGCTGGTGCACAGATGCTCCCTCCCCCGCCCCTTTCAGGCAGCTGACAGCCAGGATGGTGCTAGCAAGGAGCAGAACCTGCTATCCACAGTGGGACTGGGGTGTGCAAGGTCAGAGTGGGGAGAGGATGGGCCCCGAGGTCTCCATAAACCTAATACACCCACAATCTGGGCCTGCAGGCTTTAAGATTAGCCAAGATAAATCGGAGTTAATTCTGCCCCTCAGCCTTATCAATCAGACTTTCCCCATTTAGAGTGGGCCAAAGGTAGCATTCCTTATCTGGCCCTGAAGCTCCCCAGATATTGAATCTCTGAATAAGCTTTTGAAAAACACCATTATCACATGCTCCCTAGCCCACCAAGGCCGAGGTCCCAGGTCACTCCTTCCCTGATGCTGTAATCCCCAAGATAAGGGATTAGGAATTCCACCAGGTAACAGCTGTCAGCTGCCCATTGGCTCAGTCACGCAATAGCGCTGCAAATATTTTGGCTTCTTTCTCAGGCTGATAAGCAATATTGCCCTGTAGCATGTGAGTCCCAGTAAGCTGTTAGTACCACTCAGGCTCCTGCTTGCTCATAGGCAAGAACAGCGTGAAATCTCTGATGGCTGAGGGTGGAAGCCCAGGAACAGGGAAGCGTCATTAAAACGACTTACAAACTGTCCGAGGGCACGTCTACAGCACAACATAAGCCCAGGGTTCGTGGGGCTTGAGTCCATGCACCCGGGGTTTGAAAGCATCTGCACTCATCAGTGACCCTAAGTTAAGAATTTTTGAGCCCAGGCCCCATCCTGGTGCTCCAGTGTCCACGCTGCAGTGCGCAGACCATATCCAACCAACCATATTCCAGACTACCTAACACCGTCCTGAAATGGGGCTTCTCTGGGCCTTTGGTCCAGGTACAGTGTGGGGAAAGTGACTGTCCACCCCCCGCAACACAGGAAGTTTTCGCAGCCGCCAACATTTCTTGCCAAGCCATCATTTTGGTCAGCATGCACCCAGCAACTGGAGCCAGCAGCAGGAAGGAGTCGCCTTTGAAGAACGTCTCCTGCTTGGGCTTTGCTCCTCTTTCAGGAAATGGGCAGAACGTCCATGAGATGCTGGTGGACATTTCAGCCGTGTTTTCTGACCCACCCAAGGCACCTGGTGGAGCTAATGCCAGAACACGAGGACGATACAGACATGGAAGTTTCACTCAGACTGATGCTATGCGTGAGTCTCAGTATAGCCAGGCATTTCTGGTGCAGGGCCACAAGCACAGGCCGATGGGATCACAGTATCATGCAGAGCTGGGCTGACCAAGAGTGGGTCTACAACTTCTGCATGTCTGAAGCTCTGTACGCAGCTCGCCATGCCCCTGCAGTGTCACAGTACACACAGACGGTAGCCACGCCAGTCCAGACGCGAGTTGCGATAGTGGTCTGGACGCTGGCTACCCCAGCCTCTTACAGCTCCATTGCCAATTCATTTGGTGTTGGAAAGTCACCTGTGGATGAAACGGTGGGGGTGGTTTCTGAGGCAATCAGGCATGTGGTTTACCCCAAGGTTATGCAGGCCCTTGTGGACCACAGAGGCTGAGTTATGGATGCCAACGTGGGCTGTACTGGCTAGGTACACTATGCCAGGGTTTTCCACTGGTGGGGAGGCTACAGTCATGGAAAGGCTAGGAAAACACTCAGACCAAATGACATTGTCATACTGCAGTTACCATCCCCACTGTTATTCTGGAAGGCTCCTCACTTATGAAAACCCGATCCTGATGGCAAAGGGCCTGGCAAAAGGTTTAATTGCACTCTCAGCAGAATGGTGAGTGAATGTGCATTTGGCAGACTGAAATCCCAGGGGTGCTGTTTACAACATCAATGGTGTCTGCATTATTGTGGCTTGCTGCGCTCTTCACAAGCTTTGTGAAACCAGAGGTGAGCCGTTTGCTCGTGCATTGACCTACATGACAGTAATGGCCTGCTGAACCCGTCCGTTCACTCGGAACGTGCACCAGTCACAGCCGGAGCAGGATGCACCAGGCAACAGAACTCAGGGATGCTGCGTGTTCCCCCATTATGGGCTTGCAGGGACCCACAGCAGAGGGAGAGCTATGAATGGTGTACAGCCCCACTGCCAGTCAATGAGGTACGGTCACACCATGCCAGGAACTGGGGGGCAGGGTATTTTGGATGCCATGGCAGTGGAATGGAGTGGGAACTGGGCATTTCCATTGCTGACTGATGTACAGAGATGAGAAGCTGTTTGGACACACCTTGCCCTTTGTGCTTTCCCTTGTGTTTGTCTTTGTTACTCAAAGCACACGCTGGAAAAGATGTGCCACAGTGACAGCAATAAACTTTCTTAACAACAAGCAAACCCTTTATTTGTATTCCAAAATCAGACCCCTGCTCTGGCGGTGGCCACACGCCCTCAGGCTGTCGGTGGCAGGACCCTTCTCCCCAGCATCGGCGCCCCATCAGGGTCACGTTCCCCCTGCTCCGAGTGCAGCCTTCCAGGCCCTCTTGTCTGGCGCCATCTCCCTACGCTGGGCCCTCTGCCCAGAGCTTCCTCGCTCTCCCAGTCACTCGCAGCTCCAGTATTATGTGTGGCATGGCTGGCATCTGCTACCCAGCTCTGGGCCCGCAGCTCCCCCTGCAGCTCAGCCCTGGCTCCCTGTTGGTGCAGCTGGTCTGTGCTGGTCCAGTGCCAACTCCTCTGGCTCAGTGCGGCTGCTTTGGTTCTAGCCCAGCTCTGCCTCGTGGGCTGCTTCTCCAGCCTCTCTGACTCTGGATGCTGCTCTCCCCTTAGCTCTGCCCCAGGCTCCTGGCTCCCTCATCCACTTGCCTGCCCTGTCAATCGGGCTGACCTGGAGCGATGGCCTCTCCCCATTGGCCCTGGGCCCTGTCCATCTCAAGATCCTGATTTCTGTGTGCTCTTCCTCTTTCTTTTGGTGTTGGGAGACGGCCAACCTAAAAAACCCCGCTAAGTGTCAGTGAGGGGCCAGCAACCCCCCGCCGCATGTATATGTTCAGAGGCAGTTGGTTTTGCTTCCATCTGTTAAGTAGTGAGGTGCTCCGATAGTAGGGTGATGGGTGGCCATATCAAACCCTGCGGTAGGTAGCATATGGTCACCTATTGTCCTGACACGGAGTTCTTTTGGGATACAAGGGATGTATCCATATTAGGGTGTGAAGAGAGACCAGGCAGCTGCAGACTAGATGGTGTCTGCAAAACAAGAGAATGAGATCACTGTGGGCTAGAAAGGACAGATCATGGCTGTGAAGGTCTCAGAGCCGTCACTCCATCAGTACAGGTGGCAGCTGAGGAAATGTAAGGGGAAGGGAGGGAGGCATCATAAACTCATGGGTTAATGGAAGCCCCTGGGTTTGAGTCATGTTTCATGCTGGTACATTAGTTATACAATACCTACCACACATGATCTCATAGGATACGTAGTGTCAGCAAGGGGGCTAGGAGCCATAGATCTGAACCTCGCTGGTATGGAAAAGAGACAACCCACTGAGAGCGGATAACTCACCAACAGGGGAGAAAACCAAAGGGAAGAACCCAGGACCCAGAATCTACCATGGAATCAGAGAGCCATGACAAATTGCTTTTAGCCTGCAACTGAAAAGCCAGACTCAGCAGCCCAGAAGTGAAGCAATCAGGAGGAACCTGAACCCAATGAATGAGGAGGGATGGGGTAAACACACAAAGGTCGATAACTCCCCAGGGACACTGCACGATATTAAACCCACTTTATGTAATCCCGTTAAAACATTAATCCCCGGTTTGCTGCAAAGTGAGTCAGCAACAACAGTAATCCTCCAAAGTAGTAATAAAATGCAATGCAATTGACCAAGTGGAGGTCTGATATCATAAAGCTCAGTAGTGCTGAAGGTTGCAGTCAGGGATTAGCAGATACCAGATGGATCATCCCCTCGATGGCTATCAGCGGTGGAACGGGGAGGAGGCTCAGAGACTGTGCTGTTTGATACATTCCCATGATGATGAGAAAGACAATGGAAGCCATGCTATGTTGCCAGTGGGGCAGTGAGAAACAGAAGCGATGCTCACACCACCATGGTTCCATCCTTCCCCCCAACAGTGGGGAGCAGCACGGGCTCCCAGGGCTCTGTCGTAGTTTAGTTCTCAGGTCAGGATTTCCCACTTTGGTGCAAAGCAAATCTGTCCACATCAGTCTCTCCCAGGGTCCATTCTCAGGCATGCTGGGTTTGGTGCATGGACAGTCAGCAGGCCTTTCCTGAACCAGGTCGTGCAATCCCACGTGACATCGAGCAGTGTGTTTCAGACACACTGCATGTCTCCAGGATGTTTTGCAAGTGAAACGAGTAGTGGAGGGAGAGAAAGCTGAAGGAGGTGCAGGAGAGAGAACGACACTCTCAACTGGGATGTAAAGTTAGGTGGCTGGTTAGCAGCAGGTTGCCCCAGATGCCAGGACCTGCTGCGGAGAAAGCTCTTGCACCTGCAGTGAGGACTGTGTGGAGAGACGGAGAAGCAGCCAGTGCGAGATGAACAGAGGAAGCAGAGCGGAGAAGCGGCTTGGGCAAGGCCATGGATGGTTCAAAAACAAGGGGACAGTGTTGAACTAGATCCTGAAATGAAGTGGGGGGACCAGGGGAGTTTGAAGATCATAGGAATAAGAGATGGAAAAGACCCCTGAGGCCATCCAGCCCCACTCCTCTCCTCAGGGCGGAAGCAGGATTGCTGCCCGCAGCACATTGGCCATTCCTATGTGCAGTCTAGTTTTAAGGGTCCCATGAGACATGTGCCCTGGGAGATGATTCCTCATCATATTAGAGCAGGGTTCAGTGTGTGTTTCCTGCTCCAAGGCACAGGTATTTCAAGACAGGATGACGTGGTCCCTCTCTGCAAATGGGATAGGAAGCTATTGAACTGTGCACATGGGGAGCTGGGACAAGGGGCCAAGAGCTGGGCTCTTCAGAACCAAGACACTGGACAAGAGGGAAAGTTTGTCTTTAAAAGCGGGACATGGATACAATTAAGTTCATCCTGGGTGTGATATTTAGACCCATGTAAGGGGCCCATGGCACTGCAGGGTCCCTGGGCTGAAAGACCTTCTCTTCACCAGTGTATCGCTCCAAGGGGAAGTATTAAGGAGTCTGTCGGAATACAAACTCTGCCTCTTCTGGTGTTTGTGAGTCACTGATCACCCCGTGCAGTGAGGGTGGATGGACAGCCCACAAAAAGAGAGAAAAAGGGCCTTGAAAAGCCATGTGGCACCCCGGCCTCTGGGTCAAGTGTGGGAGAGCTCATGGGGTGGCAGACTGCCCAGGTCTGAACAGCTTCCTCTTCCCTGTTGGTTTATCTCAGCTCCAGCCTGGTGAACCCCTTCCAGCCACACTTCACTGTCCCCAGTTATAGTGCAGACACTCACAGCCAGGCCCTCCTGGCCATGCAGGAACTTGGTACCCCCCGAGCGACAGGGACTGCAATGCACCAAGTTTGACTCCTTCACTCAGGACCTGACTGTCTCCGACCCCGGCGTGACACTACACCCCATATTCATCCTAGTAATAGTATTAGGATATGAATACGGCATAATTATGATGCATTTTGTATAAGATGAGTCATGTGAGGTGTCATTGGAAAAGTTATGATTTGCTGAATATGGTTATCCTACCTGTAGGCATGTATCATTAAAATTGACGGTGGATCTGTATTTCAGACGGGCTTACTCTGGAAAACACCCGCAGCCAGCCGTTCAGCAGCCAGACGGTGCTAATGGGTCATCAACAAAGACAATGGGCTGTGAAGCAGCTTAGGCGTCCTGTGGACCTTTCGGCCTGCCTGTCAGTAATGGCTGCTATGACTCTCCAAGGGCACGGGGCTAGGACTCTGGACTCCATTTTGGGTACCTGTATTTTTCCGCAAACTGGGCTGGGAACTGTTTTTGGAACAAAGGGTTCCCGCCATATGCGAACACTATATAAGGCCGGGAATGACCTCATCTGTGGTGCTTCACTCCTCCACAGCTCAGCACCTGAGCGAAGATCTGAAAGAAAGAGACTTGAAATGGGGGAGGGGCTTAGCAAAAGTTAAGCTGTGAGCCAGAGGCAGGCCCTGCTCACAGACGTTGGCAAGAAGGCGGCTGCTCATTGCACCTGTGCACATCTCCACAGGGTATCAAGAACTAAGAGGATGCACATGTGCTAGGATGGCACCAAAACAGAAACGGTTACTGTGCTTCGTTTGACAATAAGCCTAGCCGGGTGCCTTCGTGCCCTATCAGAGTCTGTGGTCATTGGGGGTTCTCTGGGGGTCTGCTGTGTCCCCCATCTGCACAGAGCCAGGGCAGCACGCAGAGGGAACACACACACGCAGCCAACTGTTATCAACATTGAAGAGAGCAGAGCACCACGCCGGTGACATCTGGCACCAGGAACGCAGCCCAACAACTGCAGGATAAGATAGGGCCATGAACTTAGCACCCTGCTTCTCCTTATTAGCACTGGTTCCGTGCAATTTGTTTTAGTCTCTCCGCGCAGGGGCAGGAAGATGTTTACTTCCTTGGGGCTGGTGCTTGCTGTCCTCTCGCTAGGAGCCTGTGCCCCTCTGCAGGACAGAGGAAACCGCAGCAAAGTCCTGCTGGTCTCCTTCGATGGCTTTCGCTGGAACTACGACCAGGATGTGGAGACGCCCAATCTGGATGCCATGGCGAGAGATGGGGTGAAGGCACGTTACATGACTCCTGCCTTCATCACCTTGACCAGCCCATGCCACTTCACCCTGGTGACTGGTAAGCTCCTGTAAATCCCCTTAGGCAGAGATGGGGAGCCAGCTGGGGAGGGGCATGATCAAAACCCCCAGCACAGAAGGATTCCTTTGTTTTGTCCTTCTCATGCACTGAGGACACATCCAACTTGCACCAATGATACCCCTGCTGTGACCTCTGCCCCCACTTCACAGCATCCCCAAGGCTGCTCATGCCTATTTGTTCAGCCTTCAGCAAAGGGCCTAACTGCACTCACCCGACGTTTCTTTGCTGGCCTCTTGGGTGGACACGGAAGATGGATTTTACTGCACTTAAAGGCAAGGTAGCTGCTCAGCTCCTACTGCAGTGGCCCTGGTGTCCCAGCCACGCCAGTTCTGTGGCCATGTCAGTGCGCTGGGTGGCATCTGATTGCAGAAACCCCCAAAGGCCCCCATGGGGATGGAGACTGTACAAAACATAGCGGGAGACCTGACCCGTGCCGTCAAGGCCTTGCAGTCCAAGGCCAAGCCCGCTGAAGGAAAGGGAAGGGAGCAAGCAAAGGGACCTGCATGCTGGAGGCATGGGGCTTGTTTTTCCCATCTCCCATAGGTTTGCTTTATTTTTATTCAAAAACGTAGTTGCAGTTTTTGTGGGGGTGCGCTCAGAGCTGAGGTCAGGGCGAGGAACGGATTATCGCAGCAGGAGAGCAGAGTGGTAGAGAGAGAGGGAAGGGGACGCAGGGCAGCCAGGAGGAGCAGTGGCAGGAGGTGGGATGAAGGGGATTAAACCCAACAGCAGCACAGCAAACGCCAAACAAGCTGCGGGGTTGAGAGCGGTGGTGCAGGAGGCTCCGAAGGCTCCACCGCTGCTACTGTTTGCTATGTCGTGGGTGGGGAGGGCACTGGGCCCAGTGCCCTGGGCTAGTCCTTCTGGGTCTGGGGCAGGGCAGAGGGGTCTGGGAGGCATTCCCTGTGAGAAGCTCCCTCGGCATATCTCTGCCTACCCTCTGCTCCTGGTGAGGTTTGCTTTCAGGTTGGTGAATTGCTAGGCTTAGGGGTGGGAGGACAGAGAGAGACAGACAGAAGGGGGTGGGGTATCAGCCTGGCATTGACCAGTTGCTCATCTGTAGCCTCCTACATGAACCGGCCTCCCACCTGTGCCAGATGTGGCAATTTCCTGCAATATTCCTGAAAACCCTTATTGAGCTAAGTATCAGTATCTTTGGGGGTCCATTACATTAAAAGCAACATGTAAGTATAATTGTGGGCTGGGATTATATGTAACCGCTCAGGGTGGAGAGATGTGACGGGAGGCATGGCAGTTCCAAAGACTCTATTAAAAATGGGCCTGATCAGACAGGACTTTGGGGACAATACAGGGTAAGTCGATCCCTAGGGAAGACCTAGGGGGAGATCACTACAAATTCCCCACCGCTGGTTATGGAAAACCCTGCCTTTTGGCGCTCCGCCCTGAGGAGAGGGCTGTGTCAGCTAATTACCTGTTCCCAGAGATCAAAGCACTGAGCTGTATCAAGAAATGGATGAACTGCCCAGGTGGTGGTTATGGTTCTGAGTCTGAAACAGAGATAAATTTGTGACCGGGGGAAAAGCCAGCTGTGGGTTTTGAAGGACTGATACCTACCAGAGCCAGGGTTGGACTTGAGGTGACCTCTGGTAAGCTTTTTAGCATGCACGTAGGTTCTTTTTTTGGGTTTAATGTGTTCTCTGTAATGCTTTCGCCTTGGGAATAAATGTGCTTGCTTAGAACCGTGGGTAACTCGCAGCTGCTGGTAAGACACTTCATAGCCTTTGGAGAGGCAGCAAAGTGAAGGCGCTGGCCGCTAGGCAATCTGGCTTGCTGGGAATTGCAGGGTGAGGCAGGAGATTGCACAGCCTTAAAAATCCCAGTCAGGAGGAAAAGAGATTCAGGTCTCCACCCAAGAGAGGTGGCAACTGGGCGATGGAAACCTTTAAGTGGGTGTCCCTGGTGGAGGTGAATACAGGTGCAATTACCCTGAACCTGCCTCCACCCCTCTGTCTCTCTCTGTCCCTCTCCTGGCAGGGAGGTACACAGAGAATCACGGCGTGATTCACAACATGTGGTACAACACCAGCACCGGCCAGAAGTTACCCTTTTACAATACACAGGGGGTCTCCACGTGGTGGGACAACGGCAGCCTGCCCATCTGGATCACAGCACAGAGACAGGTAGGTGGCTGCAGCCTCCTTCTCAGGCTCACTCTCCTCCCTGGCATTCCTGAGAATAACCAGCAGCACTTTGTCCTCCCCTTGCACCTTCCCTGCACGGGGCTCAGAGGCACTCCTCAGACAGCCCCCCGCACAGGGAGGGAAGCAGTATCCCCAGGCTACAGACTGGGAACAGGGGCACACAGTGAATTAGTGACAGAGCCGGGACTAGAACCCAGGACTCCGGACTCAGAGTCCTGTGCACCATCCATCAGACCATCCACACGCACTCTCACACTGTTACTGACGCACAAGGGAGTGGGAGACTCCAAACAGTTATTTAGAACCTTTGAGAACTTCACAGCTCCTGAATGTTAGTGGCCACCTTTTGAAAAGGCCTCCAGAAATGCACCCAGCATCTGTGCCAACATGCCTGCTTGCACGCTCAGAAAGCTGTGCACGTACCACCAGGGCAAAATGTGCCTAACTGTCCAGTTCCACCCAATCTGCACGCACACACGCACAGGTCTGAGGCATACAGACAGGTATATCTGCCATCTTGCAAGCACAGTTCAGCAGCCCTTTGGAAATGTGGCCCTAGAAGTTTGAGTTTCATCACCAGTCCAGATGAGTGAAATCATTATTCCAGTTTTGTGCTGCTGGCATTGCCACAACGTGTATAATATTCCACTGGAGTGTAACATTTTCATTCACTCCAGTGAACCCTCTGCTGCCCCGTTTTCAGAAGATGGTTATTCTTGGTGCTATGCCCAGCAACAACATCCAAAGAGAGAACCTCAGTTTTTCACTTGGGATTTCACAGGGTCTAGTTCAGTCACATTTCAGGAAGCGAAGGCAGAATCCTTGATGTTACTCACCAAGCTTTTAGCCCCACTTAGCAATGGATGTTGTATTTTTTAAACACGTTGCAAATATCCTACAGTAAATGTGAGTTAAAAATGCCAGAATGTTGAAAGTAGAGGGAAATCCATCTAATTAGACAACAAGGGGGACATCTGAATTATCCAAGTAACTCACCTAAAGAAAGCTTTTCCAAACTTTACTAACATCACCGGGTGCCTTTGCAGCTTAACTGAAGCATGCTCATACGGCTTGGGTGAAATTCACCATTGGCAGAGGGACAGCACAAAAAGTCTATGCACCACTTAAAACCACAAGGCCCATGCACCATTTCAGTCCCGCTTGAGTCCCTAGAAGGCCACTTAAATCCCATTTGAGGGCTCAAGTGGGACTTAAGTCGTCCGGAATTGGTGCATAGACATTGTGGTGGCCCACAGCATTTCACCCTCAGGGCCCCCTCTAGTTATTGCATAAAAGGTAAACTCACAATTTAGCGTGATTTTAAAAATACCCAAACAACATAAAAACCCAAGACATGACTTGACATTTCCTGGCTGCAATTGTGCGTGGCAGGCAAAGAGCAATCTGTGACCCGTCACAGCCACGTTAGCACCTCTCACTGCCATTGCCAGGCCAGTTAGACCACACACGTCCCGTCCCAACAAAGTGGCTGCAACAATTGTGACTTTTCTGTTACAAATAGCAGAAAAGTCAATCAGTTTAAGAGGTAAATTTCAGTCCCATTAATGCAGCTCTCCAGGTTATCCATGTCTTGTATAAGAAGCTGCAGCTGGATTATGAAAATTGGAAACTATACCTTACGCCTGCAATATATTGTTTAAAGGCCAGGCCTCATTTCCTCAGAGCCCTGTCCAGCCACTTTTGGGTGGCAGCATTAGGATGTGATCTTGTATCCATGGAAAAATTCCCACTGACTTCAGTGGACTTTGGATCAAGACCAAAGGCAGGGCTCAAATATTCTACTTCAGAAGAGCCCTTTTAGACTCCTACAATCATACCGGGCTAGAAGGGACCACAAGGAGTCATCTAGTCCATCCCCCACTCCGCCCCGACGTGTACGACCATGTATACCTTGTCCAGCTCCAGCCATGTGGCTCAGTGGTTATGCACGTGCTGAAGTGCTTTACTGGAGAGGGGCCAGAGAACACAGGGGATACACAAATACGCCACTAATTATTAAGTTTCAGCGTAGTATTACTAACATCCGTGGGGAAAAACTCAGAGCAGAGGAATGTTGGGATGGGAGTGTTTCAGACTAATCACTCTTCTAAAGGGCAAATAAGGAAAACCTTACTAGAGACACAGGGAGAGGCATAAGGGGAGGTGGGTGGCTGGGGGGAAGGAAGGGATACACGGGTGGTTGGACAGACTGAAGTGAGTAACTGGGGGTAGTTTCTGGCCTGAAATGTCATTCTGGCTAACAGGGCTTAAAGACGGGCTCCCTCTTCTTCCCTGGGGGGAGAGCAACCTACCAAGGTGAGCAGGTGAATGTGAAGAAAGTGGAGTCCCTTTTCCACAATTACAGCAATGAAACTGAGTGGATGCAGAACATTGACACCGTCATGAACTGGTTCCTAGAAGACAAGCTAGACTTAGTCACTCTCTACTTTGGGGAGCCAGACTCCACGGGACACAAGTACGGCCCTGAATCCCAAGAGAGGAAAAACATGGTCAGGCAGGTGGATCGAGCTGTCGGCTACCTCAGGAAACGCATCAAGGATAATGGCTTGGAGTCGACACTCAATCTGATCATCACATCTGACCACGGGATGGACACGGTCATAAAGAAGAATGAAATTTACCTCCGCACAGTGCAGAACTTCTCCTTCCAGGACATCCGGTTTGAACTCTTGGATTATGGACCAAATGGGCTACTGGTGCCAAAAGAAGGTAAACTAGACCAGGTGTACCAGGTCCTGAAAAACGCCCATCCGAAGCTCCATGTCTACAAGAAGGAAGAGTTCCCCAAGAGATTCCACTATGCAAACAACACCAGGATCACTCCCCTGATGATGTACAGTGACCCAGGATATGTGATCCATGGGGTAAGCTGCAGACACATTCTATTGTCTAAACTTGGACTTGCCTTTCTCACCCTCTTTCCTTATTGTGCAGCTGCTTCGGTCTCCTGTCTGTGGCTCCAGGTCTGCTCCCCTCCCTGAAAACAGAAAGAGGAACACAGATGTACAGTTCAGCTTCTAGTGAAATGAACTTGCCCACTGTGTTAGAAAGCAGAGTCTTCTCTCCCTGTCTTCTCCCCTGTCCCTCTCCCTGAGTAAAAATTAAGGGGCTTGTAGGTTTGGGTCCTCACTGACACTTCTCTTCCCTGCAGAGACTCAAGGTCCAGTTTAACAAGGGGGAGCATGGCTTTGACAATGAAGATATGAACATGAAAACCATCTTCCGGGCTGTGGGACCAGCCTTCAAGAAGGGGCTGGAGGTGGAGCCGTTTGAGAGCGTGAATATCTATGCCCTCCTCTGCAACCTGCTGGGGATCACACCTGAGCCGCATGACGGGTCCCTGAGCATCATGCAGCCCATGCTGTCTGGTTAGTCCAATCCTGGGGCAGGTGACCAACTCCTCTCGCATTCAGCACGGTGCTCGGGGCGCTTGGGGCTCATAGGCGCTGGAACTAGAGGTGCAGGGATCCTGCAGCACCCCCTGGTTTTACGTGGGTCCTGGCTGCTGGCCCCGCACCCACCCCCATCTGCAGCCCCAGACTCAGCCCCCTTACCCCTGTCCGGGTCCCCCTCCCAGAGACACGGCCCTGCTTCCAGCCCCAGCTCAGGGGTAAGGGGCGAACATGTGTAAGGGGGCTGGCTTTCAGCATCCCCACTATTAAAGTGTTCCAGTGCTCTCCAGGGTAACCAGAGGGTGCCCCTGTCTCTGTGGGGGGACTCACTTGCGTCTCTGTCTCCTGGGTTTAGGGGCAGGCACTGTTTAAGATTAAGCCATTCCAAAGGCACATTATCCAGCTGCTTTCCAAGGCACCTGCCGGTTTGTGGGCTGGAGAAACCAGCTACTGATGGATTCTTGTTGGAACATTGACACCTAGTGGCAAAACACCTTCATTGCCATTTCTTATTCCTTCTCTCCTCCCCCAGGCAAGAAGTGTCTCTCTGAGAAATCTGCCCTGGGCATTCCCTTCATTAGCAGGAAGGACTTACCAGAATTCCTTCCTCTGGGAACTGAGCACGCTCCCCCCATTTGTGTGAATGATGGGTAAACAGGCAGCAGGCTGAAAACCTGGCATCTTGCAGTGCTGTGCATGCATTCCTCTGCGCGTGCCAGGCGAACAGGCCTTGATTACACTAAAAACATTCACCATTTTTTGGGCAGAGGTGCTCTGAGCAGGGTTAGACATGACACAGTCGTTAAACACACCCACATGTGGAGTCTACTCTAGGGAAGTGGTGGATTCTCCATCTCTTGGAGATTTCAGATCCAAACTGGATGCCTTCTGGAAGATGCTTTAGCCAAATGCAAGTTATTGAGCTCAACTCTGGGGTAACAGGGTGCAATGTAATGGCCTGTGATATACAGGAGGTCAGACTAGATGAGCTAGGAATCCCTTCTGGCCTTAGACTTTATGAAACTCGTATTTCCACTGCCGATCTCCCCAGCACAGCAGTGTGTTGTAAATGGCTTGTCTAGTTTTAGTAAAGTCCAGCCACGAGGAAGTTTGTGTGGAAGGTTGATTTTTTATGAGAGTATCCAGTTTTGAGAGCTCATTCTTTATCTTTCTCTGTTTGCTGTAGAGGATGTTGATCAGGAGGTTCAGCAGTTTCTAGGGTCTGGTGCTCTCTCCACTTGCCCCAAGAAGCTGCAGCTGGTGGTGGGAATTGCCATGGTGCTGGGACTCTGGCTCGGGATATACTAATGCCCGGCTATGCAGAGGTGAGTAGCTCGTTCTAATGATGCCAAGAAGAGCGGTGGAACAGCTGGCTGGCCAGCCCCCTGGGTGCCCTGCTCTTTCTCTCCCTTGTGCCATAGACTAGTTGGTTCTAACAGGGACAACTCCCCAGTCCTCTCCTCCCTCTGCAAAGCTCCGGCTATGCCATCGCTGGTTGCTGCACTCGGTGGAGTCGCACTGTAGGTTGTTACTTTCTGCCAAGGTTATTTACTGCCCTGCTCAGCGTTGCACCATCCAGAGATCCTTGCCTGGCTCATTCACTGTTTAGGAGCTAGGGCTGAACCTCCCTCCAGATAGACTCCCTTGCCAGACCTGACCAGAGCCAGGGTGTGTGTGAGTGGGGGTGGGACTGGGACTGGGAGGAAATGTGCGTGTTGTAGGTCACGGTAACAGAAGGGTGATTTTCTATCTCACACTCTTTGAGCCCAGATATCCCCAACTCCAGAGCTGTTGGCCACAGTCTCTGCATAGGTATGGAATAAGTAAAAGTGCTGTTGTATTTTCATATTTTGACAGTTACAGTGAGTTCCCCATGGCCCTGGAAGAAAAGCCCTGTGTACAGAGCTGGGGAAGAACATCTTGAGAAGACAGCCAATCCCGGTTTCACTGCAGGATGTGGAGCAAGTCAGAGACCTGCAGCGGGACTGGGATCGCGCAAGGCCTGCCGCAATAATAGGGGGCTGGGTAAAATGTACTTTATTGTGGGTGGGACTGGCTGGGCAAAAAAAGCTCAGACTGAAGTAATTTGTGGGAAAACGCTCAATGGTTTAAGCAAGATTTGTTTTATTCTTTTAGTGGTAAAATTACGTCTGAATTCCATTTGTATAACCCACCGGTTTCGTTTTTTTGAGTAGCGTGGGAAAAATCTGTCTCTCTTGCGGGCTCTAAGGTTTTCACAGCTGGGAGCAGGACAAAAATGCAAGAAACAATGTAGGAGCGGGTGGGGTGGGTATTGCAGGTCGCGCTGGGAGTGGGATTTAAAAAATAGTCCCACACAGGGTTCCAGAGCAGCCCTCTCTGACACAGCCCCGAGCGACAGAACTATCTGCCCGAGCTACAGTCGCAGCACGGAGAGAGCCACCCCTTTCCTAGCTCCTGGACTTTCTTATTTATTGAACGGGCATCACGACAGGGACATGCTGTCTGGCTCTGGCCACGTCTCTCCAGCTCCCTGCCTCAGGCCTTCGGGGGGACGCGCATCAGCCCCAGGCGGACGCGGGACAGCGAAGGGACATGAAGCAGTGTGGCTGCTAAACGGAATTGCTGAACACCGAAAGCCCATGGATGCTTGCGGAGGAGCGTAACTGTGACCCTGAAAGGCTCAAAAGCCCGACAACAAATAAAGAGGCCCCAGAATGCATTTGTCAGGCAGTGTAGTCATCATCCAGAGCACCCCTTACGTCGGAGTGCAATGCCACAAGAGGCCCTTGTCTCTGGCACCTCCCATAGGCCATCTGCCTCTCACCTGGCCTTCCTGGACTCAGCCCTGTGGCCCTGTCACATGAAGTTCAGTCCCCGTCTGGGGAATAACAGGGCAACTGACAGCACAAGCTAAACCTCCAAATAATAATTCTTCCACCCCTCTCAGCAGCCCCTGAAATAGCCTTGGTAGCCCTCTCCGGAGTCTGACCCTGCAGGAGAAACCTAGCTTCTCTGCAGTCCTTCCTTCTAGGCTGCACTCCCAGCTCTGTTTAAGGGCCCTTCCGATTCCCGGCAGCTGGGATGGCTAGTTATCACTGCCATATCACCATCAGCTGGGGCTTGCTGGTAAGTCACAGGCAAGGCCGAGCCGGACTTTCGCCTTACAGGGCCAGCCAGCCTGTGACAATTTTTTTTTAAATCTCATGATGTTTGAGACACTCTCCTGACTCTGAGGCTCGATTCCCAGATACCTGAGGTCGACGCTACTGTAGTCACCATATTTACACTGCAGCTACATTTCTGGCACCTTTCCTTCTCGGTGCCCAGGCAAATACCACCCCAAACCTCCCCCATCGTGGTCGGAGTCCTTCCCTCCTAGAAATTGTTTTGGACTCTTGGGCTCTTGCACCTGAGGCCACCTGCTGGGATGACAAGGAAGATAATGAAGGTAATTTTTGTGCCAGCACTGGAGGGGGTTCTTCCTTAACTCCTGGACTCAGCTTTGTTGTTTGGTGCATTGGCTCAGTCAGAAGCCAGATGAAGGAGCAATAAACACAAGCCCAGAGGCCTGATTTCTGCGTGACATGCCCTTCAGGGAAGAGAAAGGAGTTTACTGAAGTGGGGGGAAATCTCCTGCCTTCCGCATTCCCAGTGGCCGGAGAACTTCCAAAGAGCTGAAGAATCTGCAGGAAACAACAAAGTCCTGGGGCTGCAGATGGCCTGAGTGGTGCACCCCAAGATTCTTCTCTTTGGCAATGCAGACAGGTGTGTGTCCTTCCCCATCAGCCTCTGCCCCTGCACTCTCCACTGATTATCTTTTTCACAGCCTCAGATCTCTTCTTCTGTCTCTCCCTCAGAGCACATATCATGTTTTTGCCCCATTTTCCTCCCAGCACATGCTACAGGCCAGATTGGTTCCAGCAGGATTCTTCTACAGCCCTGTCATCGTTAAGGAAATTCAGACCATTATAACTGCATCAGCAAGGCTATTCTGGTGAAACCCCTTATGTAGATCACCAGGCAGCTTGTCAGTTGGTCTTTGCTTTCTGTCCTAAAATTGGGAGGGGTGTTGCTGATCAACAGTTGCTGTATTCCACCCAAGAAGTGACTGCATTTTGGGAGCAATCAAAGTGATTCCAGGATAATTGGCAGCATTGCCTTGGAAAGCTTGTAGGGAATCTGAGCTATGACTATATTCATTACCAGCCAGACCCCAGGCACGGCTCTATGGAGGGACAATTTGACAGATGGGAGGAAGTTTGCCCCTCACAGTCAGAGGCTGCAGGAATCCATGCAGGTTAGGGCAGCCCTTACAGCTCCCCTAAATCGCACTCCTACTTTGGTGGCTCCTATGGGGCTTTGCGGGAGTGGAGAATGGATGTGGCACATGTCTGCCCTGCCACAGTGTGCCCCATGCACCTGGGGCTGCTGGGGAAGTGGGGTAGCTCTGCACGGGAAGGTGGGGGCTCACTGCCCTGGGGGTGCTCATGGCAGAAGGAAGAGTGTCATATACCGGTCTTGGGACCCCTTTGCATCAGCCAAAGGGAGTCAGGCCCAGCAACTGTTCAGTGAAGGTGGAAGGGCCAGAAGGATGCAGTACTGGGCCTGCCAAACCATGATGCCTTCTCATGGGCTCTGGCAGGAACCAATGGCCTGAGAGAAACAGGGATAGCCCAGAGAACTGGCAGACTTCCCTGCTCTTAACAAGAGAGGTTCCAGTGCCCAGGGCCATGCTGGACACATGCCGGCTGGTGCTCGTGCTCCGTCACTCCTGCCAGCAGCAGCCGTCACAAACTTCTGAGTGTCACGCAGTTGGGGTACCTTCAGTACGAACAGCCCCTATGGGAAACCGCACTTCCTTGCGTCATCACCAGGGTCGCCGGGCTGGGGAGACAGGGAGCCGGACATCTCTGCTGCATTTTGAAAACCTCGCACCCTTTCCCTGCACCTCCAGCTGTGGCATGGCTGGCTGCATAGCAGCTGCACCAAGCCCCAGCCCAGACGCTAAACTGCCTCTCGCTAGCCCTGTGCCTCAGTTCAGGGGCTTGATGAACATCTGTTGCCATAGCGACTGGCGGAGCTGCTTTCACTCTGTTGGTTTCACCCACGAACAGGGTGAAGCCAGAGACGCACACAACAGGAAGAAAGTGTGCTGGGGGCGGGCTTGCACTGCGGAATGGAAACAGCCCGTTATGCAAATGCCGCGGAGGTTCCTGCTGGGGGAGCAACGTGGGCCAGAGCCAAGAATACTACAAATACTAAAACCAAATAGCGATAATACAGTTTAGCAGCTTCCACAGTAATGTCACTCTCCCGCTTTGCACAGGACAGTATTATCAGCACCATTTGACATATCTAGGGAAACTGAGGCATGGAAAAGCGATTTGACGGACTCATGGTCACACACACACAGTTAGTCAGTGGCAAAGCTAGGAATATAACCCAGGAGTCCTGAGCCTTGGTCTGCTGGGATTCCAGAGTGGAAGTGTTGCGTGGCACTTGGGGGTGTGTGGGGGTGTGTGTGTGTAATGTAGTCCATGCTAGCTGGTCGCGGTGGTGTATACGGCTAATTTAGCTGTCTGGAGTGGGAGAGAGATGAGGAATGAGGGGAGCACAGAGTAGGGAATGTTAGTATGTGCCGTGGCCACATG
Source organism: Chelonia mydas (assembly GCF_015237465.2). NCBI lineage: Eukaryota > Metazoa > Chordata > Testudines > Cheloniidae > Chelonia > Chelonia mydas. Next base: position 1,841,829 of record NC_051254.2, read on the forward strand.
GGTGTGCATGCCAAGCTTCCCATCTTGTCTGTAGGGCTGGGCCCTACCAAGTTCTCCCTTCACTTGCGTCAGTTTCACGGCCACAGGATCTTAACGTTCATCAATTTCACATTTACATCTGAAGTGTCAAGTGTTGTTACCATGGGGGTCCTGATCCAAAAGGGGATTGTGCGGGGAGGGCTGTCCCAAAGCTGTTGTAGGGGGGTTGCAGGATTTGCCATACTCACTTCTGTGCTGCCTTCAGAGCCCAGCAGAGTTTCCTGCAGCTGGAGGAAGCTCCTGGAGGTACGTCCGATCTCCCCAGTGCTGCCGGGAGCGCCCCAGCCAGGGGCTCCTAGCTGCAAGTCAGGGCCAGTGGTGGATTAACACATGGGCCTATGGGTGCCCCAGCCATAGCAGGAGCCACAGTGTGGAAGCCCTGAGCCCTGGCAGGAGCTGGGATGGGGGGTGACAGGAGGGGGCACAGAAGCCCCGAGCCTGGATGGCCCAGAGCCCAAGCAGAAGCCATCAGGGACAACAGGTGCCCCCTGAGCCGGGCAGGAGCTGCGAGGGCTAGAGGTGCGGTGGGTGGCAGGTCCCTGAGCGTGAGCAGGAGCCACAGGGAGTGGAGGCCCTGAGTTCAGGCTGGAGCCCAGGCACTCCCAGCCCTGGAATGAGCCATATGGGGAGGCAGCATCCGCAAGCTTGAGCACCCGGAGCCCAGGCAGAAGCTAAGAGGGGCTGGCGGTTGCAGCCCTGGAGCTCAGGCATCCCGAGCCCTGGCAGGAGCTGGGGGGGGAGCCCAGAGCCGGGCAGGAGGCAGCTGCAGGACCTGGAGCTGTGGAGAGGTGGCAGCCCCCAGACCAGGTCCCTGAGCCCAGGCAGGAGCTGCAGGAGGTGGAAGCCCCAAGCCTTGGCTGGACCCTAGGTGGCCCCCAGTCCCAGCAGGAACCACAGGAGGGGAGCAGCGCCCCCAGGCAGGAGCCATCGGGAGACGGAGCAGAAGCTCCAGAGCTCAAGCACCCCAAGCCCTGGCAGGAAGCCCCGGAACTAGGATCCCGGCAGGAGCTGCGAGGTGGTTGTGGGGGAGGGGCAGCAATCCAGAGCCCAGCTCTGGGGCTGCTGCAGCACAAAAGTGTGGGTGTACCCTCTCTTCTGCGCTGCCTATGGAGGTGGGTCTGATCTCTCCCCATAACAGCCATGCAGGGGAAGGACAAGTCCTGTCCCTCCCGGCCCGGCTGATTTTGGGGAGATCAGATTTCACAGGACAAGGCTTATTCTGGGGTCTGTGACATGTTTTTCACGGCCATGAAAATGGAAGGGCCCTGCTCATATGGGCAGCTTCTTATAGTGACCAACTTCCTGATTTTCTAAATCCTTTTCAAACAAGTTTCCTTTTTGCCCATTCCAAGTGGGATTGGAAACTTAGACAAGGTGATAGGGACTTTGCAAAGGAACCCTCAAGTGTACCAGACAGACCTTGAAGGCAGAGACCCTTATGGTTGAAGAGTGAGTGGAACCCAGAGCCTAGACATGACATGTTTCTCTGTTGGCTTCCTCCCAGGGCCACCCTCACCCTGCTTCTCTCCTCCTCAACTTGCTTTCTCCCCGCCTTCTGGTTTCCCACAGACACATACAGCTGCATGCTAGTAAATAAATGCGCCATCACTTGCATTTGCAATGAGTCTCGAGGAAAACCCCTCGGGTTACATGGCTAAGGGTCTATCCAGGCCTTGCTATGCTGGTCCATGCTGTGGGCAATGGCTTGTATTGTTTAACTATCACTAAACGAAGGGGCATCTAACTGCTCCTCATTTAGCCTGAATGAAGTTGGTTAGTGCACCCATCAGTTTGTTACCAGGTCTGTGATTGATGGCTGCCATTAATACCTTCCAGCAGAACAGATCCCTCTGGAAAGAGACTGGAAGAATAAAGAACAAGGAGTGCTTGTGGCACCTTAGAGACTAACAAATCTGAGCATAAGCTTTCGTGGGCTACAGCCCACTTCATCGGATGCAACTTGATAATAAATAAAGGGATAATAAATAAGAATACAGGGATTGGAGGGGAAAAGAAATGCATTAAGCTGCAGCAGCTTGGGGAAGGTGTTGGGGGGTGCTATAAGCAGGGCCAAACAAGGCCCAACTGGGGAAACCCATGTGGGGTGCCAAGGATTTCTGCTGCATGGGGTTCCATGCTCAGAGACTCGCTGGTGTGGGTTGCACTGCCGCCCTCCAAATGTGCTGCAATACTGTTTGCAGACAGGCGATGGCTCCCAAGCTGTGCTGATGTCAACAACTGGGACAAGGTTTCAAACCCTGCAGGAAGCCGCTGCAGGGTCAGAAGGCAGGGGAGAAACTTATAATAAAACCACATCCAGGAACTTTTCCCTGAATGTTAAAACTTGTAGGTTTGGTTGCTATGGAACTCGGAGTTACCTTGGGTTCTTACCCCTCTGGTGATAATGCTGGGTTGTCGGTAATAAGCTGCTCTCGGGTTTGAGATTGAAAGGACGGATTTGCATTGGAAGGCGTTCCCTGTGCTCCCAATGCTAGTCAGTAACAAATGAAATGCTGCAGCTTTAAACGGAGCTAAACCAGACAGGATCTGAAATCCTGCTACTCCTGACCTTTGAGGCTGTGTGGACGGAGACCCAGATTCAGACTGCCTGGCTTTGGCTGCACCAACACATGCCACAAACCCACAATGCCCTGGACATATTCACATCCAAGCCGAACTTCAGAGCTTGCGTGCAGCCCTCCTGAGGACATCCCGGGGCTGAGATGCTTGAGAAACAGTGCACTGCGAACCTGGCGTATTTCACAGAGCAGAGATGAAGACATGGGCAGACCCACAGCTGGTTCACATTGCTTCTAGAGTCCGCTGATGTCAATGGCATTGGGACCCTTTACACCAGAGGGGTGTTCTCAACTATTCTTTTCATGGCCTCAGAGAGTGGCCACCAACTCTTGCTGGTGGCCGCTCTGACAATTTTTCCTAAGATACTTAATTAACTTTAGGAAAAACAAATAAATATGCACATGCACATGTCCAAATCGTCATCATTTATTTTATTCTTTTGGCAAACTCAGCAACATACAGCTGTCTCTATTCTTTACTGGACCTAAACAGACTAGAAACAAAAAACGAGGTCCTTTGCATGTTCTTGTCTTGTGTTGTTTCTTTTGCTTTTTTTGGTTTTTTATTTTTTAGACTTGCTAGCTAGTAAGTCTGCTGCTGTGAAAAGCGATATTTATGTTTGTGAAAAATGATCACCAGAATCAGACTTGCTAGCTAGCAGGGAGGCAGTGAAAAGTGATATTAACAAACATACAAGTATCACTTTTCACAGCAGATTTACTCAGCCCCGGCAAGCTGGGGGACAAATTAAGCCCTGGATGGGGAGGTAGATAAGGAGGCAGTGGGGGCCAGGGGCGATGGATGGGGGGCCAGACAAGGCAGCAGCAGCAGCCAGGGGCAATGGGGGCAGTTGTGAGCCCAGGGCTTCGGGACAGAACCTGCCACCGCACAGCTGGAGCATGAAGCCCCACGGCTGGAGCCTTCTGCCCGCCACCCCGGGGCAGAAGCCTGATCCCCACCACCCTCAGGGAAGTGGGGAACTCACACCGACTGCTTGCTCCTTTGGCGTTTCTGGGTCCAGAGGGGGACAGGACCCAACCCCTTCTGGCAGCCCCGGGAGAGGGTCCACTGCTCCTCCTCTCCAATCGCTACCCAGGAGGCTGTGGCTGCAAGAAAAGCCTCTGGTGGCCACATTTGAGAAATGCGGCTTTCTCCAGAGCTGCTGTCAGCCTGGGCTGTGGCAACTCTCCTGGCCCCTCATTCCACTCTGGATCTCACGTAGTTTATGGTTTTGTTAAGTGACACTTCAGCTAAAGCATTTAACAGACAAGCACAAAAACCTGACTGGACATGCTGGAGAGCGTGAAACTCCATTGGGCTAATGTGCAGAGTCCTCAGCAGGCCTGGCTGTGTCAGCAGCCCAGTGGGCTCAGCTAAGATTCCTGATTCAACTGGGAATTTTGGAGAGTCTTGTTTTTCCACCAGCCTTCCTATCACAGAGTAATTTGTTCCCCATTTGCCCTTCCCTCTTCATAGTGGGGGCGGCGCGGGGGCTGAGCGGGGGAGAGTCACACAGCAGGGAGAGACCTGTTGGGTACTGCATCCCAGTTTGCTATGCATTTCCACTCCATTTGCTTTCTTTCTCTCTTGTGCTGAGAAGATGTTTGCTGCCCAGGAGTCCAAACCACTCCAAGACGGAAATGTAATAACAAAAATATCCATATTGCAGGGAAACTTCTGCTGTGCACAGAATAGCTGCCTGCTAGAGTGACCAGCCTGGGGACGTGCTCCAAGTGCCCCTAGGGTGAGACATGGTCTCTGCCCATCTGAGCTCAAGGCGCTGCATAGTTATAGACATGCCAGGGGCTCTGGCCATTGGAGCCATGGAAACTAAACTTTCACAATCACAGCTGCAGGGTGGGTTTCAGGGACAATGCAGTATGCAAATTCCTGCATTCTGATTGGCTGGTTCCTTGAAAAGAGTAGTCACCTTATGCCCACAACAAACATGGCTGCCATGGCATCTCACCTCATGCAGAGCGAGCACAGGGATTGATCCTGAGAGCAGCTGAGCACTTGCAGCTCCCTTTGAAGTGGAGGGTATTGCGGGTGCTCTGCGTCTCTTAGGATCCCACTGTTTTTAACCTGATGATTACTTAAAAATCCTGACCCAGTCGACATACAGAAAGGATAGAATGGACTCCCCGCCGCAGAGGCAGCTGTCAATGCTCCCCCCTTCCATGCCAGGCCAAAGCATCTTCATCGTGTGAGTGGGCGTTCATTCCAAATGCCAGTTTGCCCCTCACCGTGTTATTGAAAACAAACGTCTGGGCAGAAGAGGAGACCAGGATCCATGGCAATAGCAACAAGTTCCTTGCACACATTTGCCGTGCTGAAGTGTGTGCTTTCTGTGCCACTCTACGCCCACCCATTAACTCCCATGGGAACTAAATGCTTGCGGTGAAAAGGAGGGGGGGAGATCCTGGCACTAGTATAGTGCGTGCTCTACCCTGTCCCCGCATGCTGCAGCGGTCCAGTCCGTGTAGCTGGACAGGAGTTTGGGGCAGGGACCGTCCCGTACTCTAGCACAATGGGGCCCTGTTCTTGGTTGATCCCTAGACACTACCGTAATAGTAACAACAGTGATCAGAGGAGACGAGACGGGGGGGCTGGAACAGTTTTTATAATGGGGGGTGCGGATGATGGAAACCATGTATTTGGTGTTATTACTACTTCAATCCAGGGGTGTGGCAGTACCCCCAGCCCCCCAACTTCCAGCACCACTGAGAGTAGATCTCAATGTGAAAACCAGGGGGAGGGCAGATGCCATAAACTGAAGTCCACACTTGAATTTAGGAACAGAATCGAGGGAGGAGTTAAAAGATGCATCCTGTGGATTCCCTGTTCTTTCCATAAGATTACAAATAGAAGGAAGTCCCCCAGACACCCTTGGGGTTCAAATAACCATGTTTACTAGTTGTATACAAACACACAAGGCCTAGCTATGTATGGACATTGCTGCTCTGTTACGTTCTGCAGTAAGAGACGGAAGGGTGGGAAGGGCCCACTGAAGGGCTAACACACTCTTTAAAGCAGAGGTGGGCAAACAATGGCCCATGGGCCACATCCGGCCCCTGGGACCCTCCTGCCCAGCCCCGGAGCTCCCGGCCCGGGAGGCTCGCCCCTGGCCCCTCCCCTGCTGTTCCCCCTCCCCCACAGCCTCAGCTCACTGCACAGCGGGCGCAATGCCCTGTGCGGCACGGGGGCTGGCGGCCTGACCCGGTGCCCTGTGCGGCACGGGGGCCGGCTGGCTCCAGCTGGGTGGCTTGGCTGTAGGGCCGCCAGCCACCGGTGCTCCGGGCAGCACGGTAAGGGGGCAGGGGAGTTGGATAGAGGGCAGGGGAGTTTGGGATGGTGGTCAGGGGGTGTGGATAGGGGTCGGGGTGTTCAGAGGGCAGGGAACAGGGACTTGAATGGGGGCAGGGGTCCTGGTAGGGCAGTCAGGAATGAGAGGAGGGGTTGGATGGGGTGACAGGGGGCAGTCAGGGGACAGGGGGTGTGTGTGGGGCAGGGGTCCAGGGGGGGCTGTCAGGGGGGGCAGAGGCACAGCCTGCCACAGCCTCGCCTAACTGGCCCTCCATACAATTTCCAAAACCCAATGTGGCCCTCAGGCCAAAAAGTTTGCCTGCCCCTGCTTTAAAGGAAAAGTGATCGAGTCCTTTACACTACACAGACCCTCCAATATTTTCTCCCTGATACCCATGTTTCCATTGGGCCAACACAACTTTCCCACTAAATTGCCCTCTCCTCCTTCAATTCCCTCCTGAAATCCCACTTCTACAATGACGCATACAAGGAATGAGGTGGTTGATAATGGAGATATTGTCTCTATAAAAAATAAAAGTAAAAAACATTGTGTTATTAAAACACTATTATTGGGGCATAGCCTGTTGCCTCTTGCTGTGGGGCATGGCTCATCACGGGGTATCTTCTGCTGGCCGTCTTGGGAATTAGCTCCACAGTTTGGTATGTCCTCTCCTGATATTGCCTCACACATTGTCATCTGCTCTCAGACCCATGTCACTCCAAGGACCACAGCATCCTCTTCAGGACACCACCATCCGGCTGCATCACCATCTGTGCTCCCCCCTTCCAGGGGACAATACTGCAATCCAACTGTCCAGCCACTTCCCCAGTGATGAGTTGAGTTGAGGGGGAGGGGGAGGGGGAGGGGGAGACACTCTGGCCCATCCAACAGCTCATTGCGTTTCCCTAGGCCACTTCCCCATGGGCCCCAGCACCTTCTTCACCCTTTCCTCAGGGCCTCAGCCTGTCAGTCCTAGCAGCCAGGAGCTTCCTCTCACTCCCTCAATCCCTGCCAGCAACTTCTCTGTCCACGGTGCCACAGGGCCCTCAGCCTGCTAGAGACACAGTCCTAGCTCCTTCAGCTCCCACAGAAACTGACTTCTACTGTGCTCTGCAGCTCCTTTTATGGGAGCCTGCTGGGCCCTGATTGGCTGCTCCTTGCAGCCTCTCTCTGATAGGCTGTGCCTCACACAGCCTCTGGGAGGACTCACCTCCTCTGCTCCCTGCTGAGGTTAACCCTTTCTATTCTTGTGTGGGGCCAACAACCTGTCACACTTGCCAAACCTGACTTCTTTGTTGTACCACTTTCCCCTCTATCATGTCTGTCTGCATGCTGGGTTTTTCCAAAGTGTAAGCTCTCTAGGCAGGAACAGAGCCTTCTCTTGTTTCTGTATAGGGCCAAGCATATTGGGGTGGGGTGGTGGGGGCTGTCAGGAACAGATAATACATCATCATAAAATCATGTATGTGCTGTAAGATTTCCTTCTCCCCCATCCTAGAGCATTTATGACCTTACCTCAATCCCAGCGGTTGTCAGTGTGCAGGACCCTTTCCCCCATCTTACAGCTGTCTGTTCTCACAGGCCTTCCCCCTTTCCAAAAGCTGGTTATGTTGCAAACAAGTAAATTTGAGTTTCTTCCCTCCACTCTTCAGCTACAAAATATTTTGTCACCCTGATGAAGTAACAGGGTGCAAGGAGAAGAGAGTCTCCCATCTGTACTGGTGCTGAGAAATAAAGTAACAAATGAAATTAACTTATTAAACATTTAGTGCCGAAACTTTAATTGCAGCTTTAATTTGTGGGCACTACAATAGGATCCAGCACTGAGGCTGGAGATGGGATGATGTAGAGCAAAATCCCACATTGTTTTACTGCTTCACAATGGTCCAATCCGATGAAGTGGGTTCTAGCCCACGAAAGCTTATACCCAACTAAATTTGCTAGTTTCTAAGATGCCACAAGGACTCCTCCTTGTTTTTGCTGATACAGACTAACACGGCTACCCCCTGAAACCTGTCAATGTTCCAATTGCCATTCCACTCAGGGTAAAGTTGTTCTGTGTAAAACATATCTTCCCAACAAAGCTGCCACTCAGACTATTTAATTAGTTTAAACAGGCCTTGCTTATTAAGTCTACTCTGTATTCCTCTCTCTCCAGGAGAAGTGTCATTAATTCCACAAGGAAGGTTCTGATCTTCAGAGACATTGATTTCATCTGACACTAAATGCACGTTGGCCCAGTCATAAGATAATTGGCCTGCGTTACGGCCATGGAGCATGATACACAACATTCCAGGGATTGCTGACATACTTGGGAAGGGCTATAAAATTATGTTCCACTGGATTAGTCAAGGAGTCTGAATCTCATTTTTAAAATGCCAAAAGTTCTCTCAGTGACTGCTGAGTTTATTGGCTTTACTGTCACTTTGCTCTGCTGGAGCTGGGGAATGTGACAGGCCAGTCATTAACAACATTTTTCAAAGTTTCTCACAAATGTATAAAACAGCATTGAACTCCTAGGGAAACCACAGCCACAAGCCATGTCCCAAGGCCTGCTGGGGAGTTCCAGAGTTTGTCAGCAAGGTGCTGAGCCTTTCTCCTGTAGGTCTCCGTTTCTGAGCCTGTCCAGGGCAGAGGAGATGGAAAGCCATTAGTATTGGTGGCCTGTGTGACATGAGTTTGGTGATCTCTGTCCCATTCCTACAGCACAAAACCCACCACTACCACTGCAGTTGGACCCTTTGACTGTCTCGACAGGAAGGCCAACATTCAACTGTGCATGGACCTTAATTCTCTGCTGTGGTTCCCCTGTTCAGCTGGAAAAACATCCACATGCATTATGACTATATTTGATTCCGTCCTCCACGTATTTTCACCAGATACCTGAGGGAGCTGGAGGTAACAGCCCAGTGGGAAGGATGTGGGGAAGGGTTCTCTCAGACAATTTCTGACTTTTCTCATGTTAAAAAAACTTGTTTTGAACCTCAAGTGGCTAATTTCCAAGGGGAAGCCATTACAATGCTGAATGGAAACTCCAAGTGTCCAGAAAGGGCAGAGACTTATATTGCCAGCATGCAAGTTATACTGCCTCAAGCATTCCGAAACTGAGCGTCAGCCCCGCTCCCAAAGCTGAGATTTTAAAATGTAATAATAAATGCTGGATTCTTTTGATGAGCCTTTTGGGGCATGGGTCATCTTTTCAGGCTTTGCAATCATGAGGGCTAGAAACTTCTTGTTGTTTTTTCTGGAAGCTGAGATTCTTTTCTAATCATAGGACTCCAGGAGCTGGGGCTTTAAGAGAAAACACCAAATATCACAAACCTTATGATAAACTCATGAGAGTTATCAACACTGCGATTCTTTATGGCCTCCAGCTGGAAACACAGGGAAGGGCCCCCTGTTCTCTCCACAACCCTCTGGCCTCCATGCAATCTCTTGTATAGAAAGTAGGTTGATAAAATAGCCACTGCCTTCAGCCATCACCATTTTTGCTTCCAGGCTGGGCAAACTGACCAGCAGTGTTACTGGGATGCACGGGTGGACACAATGGAGTGTAGCGTAATCACTGTGCAAATTAACATAGAAGAGATTTCTCAAGTCCCTAAAATAACTAGAACTATAATATACAGATGTCAGCCTGGCTGCAGGGAGTTTCGGACGCAGGGAATCTGGTCCCAACCCTTCTCAAGCCACAGAAGAACTCTTCAATTCAGGAAAGAATACAGAGCAGCCCAGGAGCCAGCACTTCGCTCCAGAGTTGGGTAAAATAATCCCGACGCAGAGACTGAGCAGAGTGCCAGATAAATCTGTAATGCATTTTGGAGTGAAAGGTATTATAGAGATGTATGTTATTCCTGTAGTGATGGCATCGTTCTGGACATGAGGGATAAAGCTGAGATAGTGAACAAAAAGGTCACGGTATCTGGATGTCAGCCCCCAAGCCCAGGGTGCTCTCCTTCGCTCCCAGAAAGAGATAAGATAATCCTCAGATCTTCCACTCATGTTCAGAACTAAATGCAAAACTCATCTCTTTGAGTTAGCTTTGTCTCAATAAACACACTCACAAACATAAGCAAACAGAACACCTGCATGCAAACATGCCTTTTCTCCGAGAGGGGAAGGACAAAAGAAAAGATTGTTATTTCTACGTTAACATACTTGTGAAGTGCTCAGAAACTCCACTGGTGAGTGCAGTACAAATACAGAGACAGATAACTGAGATTAGAGGGAAAGAGTCCTTGTAAGGCTAAGAGTATGTGTGTAGTCCCAGGACTGGATTTTTCATATTGCCTGCCACCCAGGTGGAGCCTGTTATACTTCTATGCATTCCTCACTCTTGAGTATTCAGATTGGCTTGTCACTGGAGCGGATGTATAATATTCCAGTGTGAAGACTACATAGTGCCAGCACATAGCCCAGGCATGCAGGGGTATGAGCTCTTTCCCTCTGCATATTGGTAAATACTATGATGCATCGCCCATGCATCTTACTTTACTAAAGTAACAAAAAAGAAATGCATTCTATTAGATTTTGGACCCCTCTCTGTTCATGCATCATGTGTTGGATACCAACATGCTTCTGGTTGCTCTTTTGAGCTGTCTTAACCTTAACAAATTAAATAATCTGTAAAAACCAAATACCAAAAAAATGTGATAACATTCAAAGCAGGAGAATTACATATTATTGTTATATGAACAGAGAGCTTCAGAATCTGCTCACAAACCACAGCACATAAATAAAGATGATTGTTTTCCTCTTCCTGCTTTCAGGGATTCTCCAAGAATTCTGATCCTGATCATGTTAGATTCTAGTCTCAGAACTAACTGCTCTGTGCTCCAAAAAATGCCCTAAACGTAAAATAGCCTTATGGATATGGCATGTTCTGTGTTTGGGAGAAAACAGTACACATATGGTCAGTCTGATCTCATCCACACTGTTGTAAATCCAGAATAACTCCATCTGACTGTGACAGGTTTCAGACGGGTAGCAGTGTTAGTCTGTATCAGCAAAAACAAGGAGGAGTCCTTGTGGCACCTTAGAGACTAACAAATTTATTTGGGCATAAGCTTTCGTGAGCTAAATTTGTTAGTCTCTAAGGTGCCACAAGGACTCCTCCTTGTTTTTTTCATCTGCACTGGTGTAACTGAGATAAGAATCTCGTCCATAATCTATTAAATGCAGTGTTGTAGCCATGTTGGTCCCAGACAATAGAGCGACAACCTGGGTAAGGTAATATCTTTTATTGGACCAACTTCTGTTGGTGAGAGAGACAAGTTTTCAACCTTACACAGAGCTGACCTGAAAAAGAGTTTTCTAATCATTTAGTCATTCTTGTAGCTCATCTCTGACTCCTCCAATTTATTAACACCCTTCTTGAATTGTGGGCACCAAATCTGGACACTGTATTCCAGCAATGGTCACACCAGTGCCAAACATAGAGGTAAAATAACCTCTCTACTCCTACTAGAGAGTCCCTTGTTTATACATCCCAGGATTGAATTAGCTTTTTTGGCCACAGCATCACACTGGTAGCTCATGGTCAGCTGATTTTCCACCATGACTCGCAAATCTTTTTCAGAGTCACGGCTTCCCAGGATAGCATCCTTCATCATGTAAGTATGGCTGATGTTCTTTGTTCCTAGATGTACATATTTATATTTAGATGTATTAAAATGCTTATTGTTAGCTCGCACCCAGTTTAACAAGTGATCCAGATTGCTCTAACACAGTGACCTATTCTTTTCATTATTTACAACTCCCCCAGTTTTGTGTCATCTGCAAACTTTGTCAATTATTATATTTCAGAGTAACAGCCGTGTTAGTCTGTATTCACAAAAAGAAAAGGAGTGCTTGTGGCACCTTAGAGACTTTTCTTCCAGGTCACTAATAAAAATGTTAATAAGAGTACAGCTAAGAACCAGACTCTGTGGGACCCCACTAGAAACATGCCTGCTCACTGATGATTCCTCATTTAAAATTACATTTTGAGACCTATCAGAGAGTCAGTTTTGAACCCATTTATTGTTCTAGTTTTTTAATCAAAATGTCACAGAGTACCAAATCAAACACTTTACAGAAGTTACAACCACACTATTACCTCTATCAACCAAACATGTAATCTCATTAAAAAAAGATATCAAGTTAGTTTGACAGGCTCTATATTTCATAAATCCATGTTGATTTGCATTAATTAAATTATTCTCCTTTAGTTCTTTATGAATTAAGTCCCATTTTCAGCTGCTCCATTAACTTCTCAGGATGAGAGTCAGGTTGACAGGCCTATAATTACCCAAGTCATCCCGTTTACCCTTTTTAAAAATTGGCACAGCATTAGCTTTCTTCCAGTCTTCTGGAACTTCCCCAGTGCCCCAAGACTTATCGAAAAATCAACATTAATGGTCCAGCGAGCTCCTCGGCCAGCTCTTTTAAAATTTTTGGAATGCAAGTTAACTGGACCTGCTGATTTTAAAATGTCTGACTTAAGTAGCTGCTGTTTAATATTCTCCTGGGATTCTTGTGGAATGGAAAGAAAGTTATCGTCACTATATAATGAAACGATATCATCTGTTTTTCCCCAGGTACACAACAGAAATAGTTATTGAACACTTCTGCCTTTTCTGCATTATTATTAATAATTCTACTGTGTCCATCCAGTAGTGGCTCAGTACCATTGTCAGAATGCTTTTTGTTCCTAAAATATTTTTTAAAACTCCTTGTTCTTAACTCTACTGGCCATAGACTTCTCCTTATGTACCTTTGCTTCTCTTATCATTTTTTCATAATTCCTGATTTATATTCATTACTATCAATTAATTTCCCCTTTCCTTGTTTGTTATATAATATTTTAATTTTTTAATAAACCATTGCTTATGGTTAGAGCTCTAGACAAACATTTTTGAACTAAAGGTCTTTTTATCAAAAAGTAGCCCAATATTATCTAGTGTTCTGGGTTTTTCATCATTTTTAATATTTTTTTAAATCAAAATGATTATCAAAATTGGGTTTGATAAATGAAAAGTTTTGATAGCCATTTTGAAAACAATTTCAATTAAAGATATTGCAAAAAATATAGAGAGATGAAGACTAGGCCCATTTCAAACCCTGCAAAACAAACACTACTTTAAAATGTCAAAAATGTTTGCGGAATTGATTTCTTTTGCATTTTCCAATCAGCTCGGCTGAGGGTATAACTCAGTTTATACCAGCTTCTCTCAAATGTGTCCACTGCAGCCATATGCAGCCACCAGGGGCTTTTCTTGCAACCACAGCCTCCCTGGGCGGTGATGGGGGGGCAAAGCAGCAGCCCCTCCCCATGGGCCACAACCGGTGTTGGACCCTGCCCTCCTCTGGAGACACACAAGCTGGAGGAGGCAGCCAGTGAGTTTCCCATCTTCCCCGGGGGTGGTGGGGTTGGGCTTCAGCCCTGGGATGGCGGGTGGCAGGCTCTAGCCGAGGGGATTAGGGCTTCATCCCCAGGCCCTGTCCCCTGGCTATGTGGTGCCAGACTCTGGCCCTGAGCTCACCCTCCTTCACCCCTGGCCCCCTGCTGCCCCACTACCCCTGGTTCCCATTACCACCTCACCGTCCAGGGCTCAGTAAGTCTGCTGCGAAAGAGAGATTTGTATGTTTGTTGATATCACTCTTCACAGCACACACTGTAGCTAGCATGTCTTTTTTAAAAAGCAAACAAAAAGCAAAAGAAACAACAAGAAAAACGACAAGAATGCTCAAAGCACCTTATCTGTGTGTCTATTCTGCTTAGGTCCAGTAAAGAACAGAGACCACTGTTCGTTATTGTTATTATTGAGTCTGCAGCAAAAAAGAAACAAAAAAACTAGGCAGATAAATTACAAGGATTTGGACATGTGCCTGTGCATACTTATTTGTTTTCCCTAAAGTTAATTAGGTATTTTAGGAAGAATGATCAGAGCAGCCACAGAGCACTGGCCGGGAGCCCCCGGGTTACGCTGTGTGGGAGGATCCCAGCGGTAGGTGCTCTCGGAGTTGGAGCTTCACGTTTTTGCATCTCCTGGCCGGCCCCTGCACATTCGGCTTTGCAGCCTCTGGGTCTGGCGGGCGCGGCATGAGGGTCTTTGGGGCCCTTTGGGCCCTGGGGCAACCGACGGGCGGCTCAATTCTTATGCCTGGGATTACTGCCCGGGCCAAAGGCCCCTCCCCCCGGTTCCACACGAGGGGCAGGGGGAGCGAATCCCCTCCGCTGGGCAGGAAGGGGAGGGGTCGCGCTGAGACAATCACTCTCCTTTCTGCAGCAGCCTGACCCCATCCCCTTCCCCAGCTGCCAGTCTCCGCCCTCCCCTCCCCTCCCCTCCCCATTGGCTCCCTGGGAATTTGGGGAGCCTCCGAGCTCGGGGTGGGGGAGGAGCCGGGCGCGCGCGCTGCATTGTGTGCCCCGCCGCGGGAGCGCGCCGGGGGGGATGCGGGTGCACGCGGCGGTCGGGGGCGCGCCTCAGGGCTCCGTCCGGCGAGTCCCCTTGTGTGCGGCTGGCTGGCTCGGGGCGGCGGGGCGGGGAGCGGAGCCGGCCGGCGCCATGGAGGAGCTGAGCAGCGTGGGCGAGCAGGTCTTCGCCGCCGAGTGCATCCTGAGCAAGCGGCTCCGCAAGGTGGGCGCCCGGCCCCGGGCATCCCCGGGCACCCCCGGCCCCGGCTCCCCCCACTCCCGGGCATCCTCCCCGCCAGGCCCGGCGCTAACCGCTTCTCTCTCCCCCCGCAGGGCAAGCTGGAGTATCTGGTGAAGTGGCGAGGCTGGTCCTCCAAGTGAGTGCGGGGCGGTGCGGGGCGCGGGGCGGCTGGGGGGGCGCGGGGGCGCGGGGCGGCAACTTGCTCCGGCCCCTTCCTCGCTGCTTTTGTTCGGGAGGCGCCGCGTCCCGGCCCCGGGTCCCTTTTGTTTACCAAGAAGTGTCCGCCCCCGGCCCCGGCGCACGCTGGATGCTGCGGCCCCGGCCCCCGGGCAGGCGCAGGCGGCTCCGAGCGGCCCCCGCTCCGGTGGGGACGGGCCGGGGGAGCTGCCTGGGTGTCCGTGCTTCGCCCGCTGAATGAAACCTGAGCTTCCCATTGATGCCTGTGGGGCTGCGCCGTGCCCCGAACGGGAGGGATTTGGCAGCCTGGCGGGGACCCTTTCTGTTTACTCCTCCCGCCAGCTGCTCCTGCGAGCCCAGGCTCCTCTCCGGGTTTTCGCTCCGCTTCGCCTTTCAGCCCCCTCCCCGCAGCGCACGCATTGTTGTCCTTAATCCTTCGGCTCATCCAGGGTTTGCCCCCTGTCAGTCAATACACTTCGCGTTTTCTAGACCGTCGCAGTTTTCTGACCCCAGGGCAAGGGAGGGGAGGCTATTTCCCCCCCGAATCCAGCACCCCCTTTCCAGAGTCACTTCTGTTCTCCAGAGCATCTTCTTCAGAGCACTCTCACGAGAATGGGGTTTGCATCCTACGCAGCGTTGCCATTTCTGCAGCGTTTGCAGCGGAACCCCGACTTCCCCTGCGGGATTATTGCTTTGGGGTTAGGCAGAGATGTAGCTTTGGCTGGAGCCTGCGCACTGTTCTCGGCTTCAGGGCGATCAGACGGGCTGTGGTGTGAGCTGCTTTTGGGCCGCTGATATTCCATCTATTAATCCAAACTTTTAAAAAAATGCTTTCATGCTGCTGGTCTCTATGGTGTGTTTACTCTTCTCTTCCAGACACAACAGCTGGGAACCTGAAGAGAATATTCTTGATCCAAGGCTGCTCCTTGCCTTCCAAAAGAAGTGAGCAAACTATAAATACTTCTGGTGGTTGTTGTTGGATGAACAATGTCTGATCGATCATTCGGGCTTTGGAAGTCCTGCAAACGGCATACTGAAGAGCTCATTAGGCTAAAATATGGTGATAATCTAAACTAACAGTTCAGGTTCAGAGACGGCTACCAAGTGTTATAAATGTGGTTAATTTGGGGCCAGATCAGAGTGCATTTTACATAGACTGTGCAATGTGGCTGCCCTAGCACGCCATACCCACATGTAACTTCCAAAGGAGCACGGGGAGCTGAATGCACTTGACCTCTGATCTGAAGGTCTGGGCACTGGTTGTCCTTCCCTGTCGGCTGCATGCACGGACAGAGGCAGTTTCTAGAATTACAGAAACAAACTTATTTTAAAAATCCACTGAAAACATACTTGTCGGAGGAATGTGATAGGTGTCCCCTGGCCGTGACTGGGCGGGCTGGCGGGGCTAGAGGAAAGGGGCTGTCTATAATGTTCCGTACTTGTATAGGGGGTGCAGCTCTGCAGTCCGATTGTATGATTAGCTAAGGGAACTAGAACTCCGTCTGCACTGGGGTGCAAATAGAGCCCTCTGGCTACCTTCCTCACAGTGCTGGCAAATGTTTTGCCTTTGCACTAATATAAAAACACTGAACTTTATGATTGGCCTTAATTATAGCGGGTTTCTAAATCCACTTTGTTTTTAAAAAAACTAGGTATTATTGTGGGTGGCTCAGTGACCTGTTTAATAGGTTGCAGCAGTTAAAAAGTGAGCAAGGGACTCTGGTGTTCAGGCAGCCATCACTTTGCTCTGGAGACACTATTCTCCATCCCATAATTCCCATTCCTATATGGCATCTTGCCTCACAGTCAGAGGGCCCTTTTGTGGCCTCTTATTGTCATAGGGAACCATCTAGCAGAGGACAGCAATGCCTCTTCGCCAGCACCACCTTGCTGTGATCCTGTTTCCAGGAGGTCTCTTTCCTTCATCACACTGGCAGCGTGGCAGGGCAGAGCTTGGCAGCTGCTGCAATGCTGCCAGCTTGGCTGCTGTAAGAACTTCACACACAGTCTACAGTAGCAGACTTTCTATTCCAGTAACCAGCATCTGTTGCCATGGGGTAAATAGTCTACATATTGCTCTGCTGAGAGAGCTAGTCAGTGACTCCCAGAGACCGCGGCAGAATTCCTTCCCCCCACTGCACTTACAAAATGACCTGGGTGCTCTCCCAAACCCACAACAAACAGCCTGGGCCAGTGTGAACTCTGTAGGCTTGGAGCTCTCCAGGAGAGGTTGCTGTATGTTTGTCACAAGTATAATGCTCCCGAGTATCTGTTGCTGCTTGGATTAGAACTGAGTTGTGCAGCATTTCAAACAAAAGGTCTCTGCTGATAAGAGAGGAAGTAGGCTGGCTCCTGGGTGCAGCATTGTCCTCAATTGGTGTGTTTGCAGGGAACATGAGAAAGAGGTGCAGAATCGGAAGAGGGGCAAACGACCCAGAGGCAGGCCCAGGAAACATGTGGTAAGTAACAGTGGTGATGTGTGGAGTGGTGGGGTAATGGCCGTTCTTGGGACATTCTTTGTCTGAAAGGTCCCTTACAACCTCTCGTGTCATAATGTGGAGTGTTCAATGTTGCTGAAATGGATCCTACGTCTTGGATTTCCACTGGAGAATGGAAGGGCACAGAGCTGCCAGGAGATGCTGTTCTGAGAGCAGAATGTACCCAGGAATGTGTCTCTGAGGTTGCATATAAGGGGCAGGGATAGGGGGAGCTTCTCTTTATCCAGACACTTTGGTAATTGCTCATCAGCAATGCTGGGGAGGGAAAAGCAGGAGTCGCATGGAATTTGAGGGCAATATATTAGATCTGGCCTGTGTGCCGTGGGGCCTCTTTAACCCTTTGCAGAGTAGAGGCCTGCGCACAGTCAGGGACTGGTGCGTGTAATGCAGTGATCCGTGGGGGTCACCAGGAACAAATTCGTATCTTGCTGAAGAACGTAGCCACACTCAGTTCTGCCAGCTATCTTATTTCAAGCTAATGTTCTCCCTGCTCCCTCTTTATTTTTGTTTTAAAGGAACCAGAGGTGCCTCCAAAAATCAAGTCAAGTAGCTCCTCATCCTCTACCTCTTCATCTTCCTCCTCCTCTGATGAAGAGGATGAGAGTGACCTGGAGGCAAAGAGAGGTCCCCGGAGCAGAGAGACTCACCCAGTGCCGCAGAAGAAAGCTCAGATTCTGGTTGCGAAGCCGGAAATAAAAGACCCCGTCAGGAAGAAGCGTGGGCGGAAACCTCTGCCTCCGGAGCAGAAGGCAGCCAGAAGGACCATGAACGTGGCCAAGGTGCTGAAAACCACCCGAAAGGAGACGGGGGGAGGTTCTAAACTAATGGGGAAATTGCAGCCCCAACACAATGCTCAGGGCTCAGGTATTGCTGTGCTTAAATCTAATGTGAAAGAGCCCCAAAGTGCACTGAGTGGGCTTGGTCCAGGGGGCTTATCTGCTGAGAACCTGCCCAATATACTGAAGGGCTCCTCTGGGAGCCCAAACCACGGGATCAGCTGGCAGAGTTCTATTGTGCATTACATGAACAGGATGTCCCAAAACCAGAGCTCTGCAGAGGCTCCGCTCCCAGGGAGGCTGGCACTCAAGTCACAGGCATCCACCAAGAGTAGCCTAGGACTGGACTTAAAAATGAGAAACCAGAAAGGACCTGGGGAGCCTGGGTTGAATGTGCCAGGATCCAAAACAGCCAAGGCACTCGGCAGTGGTGCTGGGGGGGATCAGAAATCCGGCTTCACTGCTGGGGCTCAGACCCTGCACAATGGCAGCAAGGCACCTGGGAATTCCCCTGCCCCAGGAAGCCAGCTGACGTCCCATCAGGAGCTGAACCTTCAAGCTTTAAACTTACAGAGTGTCAAAAATGGGCCAAATTCAGCAGCTGGCAGCAGCCTCCCTCGTCATGTCTGTGGGACTCTGGCCAAAAGTGCTGGTGCCGAGGCTGCGAATGTGGGGGCAGCCGCTGCCAAGGGCAGCAGGGTGGGCACAGGGCTGCATGCCCAAAATGCTGGGCTGCTGCCAGGCGTGGACACCTGCAAAAACGAGAAACCCATGCAAAGAGCAGCTGCTGGGGAAAGAGAGGTGACAAAAAGTGGAGTCCCATGTGCGCCAGAGGGGCACCCCACAACGGAGAACCGCAAGCCGGCAGCCCTGTCTGAAATGAGCACCGGCGAAGAGGAGACCAGCTCTGATTCGGATCGGGATTCTGCCTCGTTTCCTGGTATGGGCCAGAACATGTCAGTCTCCATCCAGACCAGCCAGGACTGGAAACCCACCCGCAGCCTGATTGAACACGTCTTTGTCACAGACGTGACAGCCAACCTGATTACAGTGACCGTCAAGGAGTCTCCTACCAGTGTTGGGTTCTTCAATCTTAGACATTACTGAACCAGGAGGTGCTAGGTGGGGAGATGGGTTCCCATAGCCCCTTCTGATGCCTCTTTCCCGTTGTTTCACTGGGTTTTTCTTCAAGTGAATGCCAGATGGCAATGAGATTTGGGGAGGCAAAAATCAGGTGTCCCTGCCCCTATAAGCAATTGGCTATTGAACAAGACCCCGGCCTCCCCCAACAAAGGGTTCTGCCATTGCCGGTCAGCATTGTTCTTGGTGGGTCATTGTATCTCTGGAGGCCTCCTGGAGCCAATCGAGATTTTCTTCTGAAGGCTGGGAGGAGTAGGATGCAGTGAAACCTGTTAACAGCTACCAAAGGCCATTCTGTTTTTCTGACCACTCTAGCAGGTGGCACCAGAGTAAGGTTAATGCAGTGGTTCTCTGGTGGGGATTAAGACTGGCTAGCTGGCTGCTAAAAAGTGGTTAGCAAGTGACTGGTAAGCCAGGTTTCTCTGTGGTTGGATTTCTTTGCTGCACATCTTGAAATGTCAGAACACCACATGTGCAAGTACCTGGACAATTGGGGAGAGGGCTATGGGGTCATGCAATGTAACAGGCTAAAGCTTTTCCTTAAGAAAAAGTGAGGGTTTTTTTTCCTTCTAGGCATTAGCACAAATCTGCCCACAATCTCCTGGGACAGTCAGACTCCATCCGAACCAGACAGCCAACTTCCCCAGGGTTCCGCATGCTGCGGGGCGGGGGAGTTGCCTGTAGATGTGGGGGTTTTCAGGGGACATTACTTTAAGCCCAGCTGCCCTCCTGGGCTAGGTTGCTCCCAGTGATGAGTGTGAAGTGACTGCTCCTTCTCTTGTGATGTTTTGCAAATGAAATGGAAATATTGTTTACATTTTTATACAAAATCCTCCCTTGTTCAGAAGGGAGGTGGGGGGCAAGGGGCCTTCAGACTAAACCTGTTGCTGTCGCTGGCAAACCCAGGCCCGCTGTGGTGGGAATGGGCGTCACAGCCTGCATCCACACCACACGTGGCCCGTTTGAGGTGCACAGCGTGAGCTGGAGCTGATCAGCGGTTGGCCAGGGCTGCAAGCAGTACGAGCTGCTGCTGTGAATGTCTCTGTGTGCGTGAAAGAAGAGAAGTCAGGGTTGGGAACCAGTCTGGACAATTTAGTGCTGGGCAGCCCAGTGCTCTCCAAATCCAGGCCTTTTCTTTGTCCCAGTATCTTTAACACTTCACATGGTGCATGCAAATACTGGTGGCAGGATTTAACTTGCTGCATGCACACACGTCCTTCAGGACTGTGTGTAGGTTTTGCAGCCCTGGGCCTAAAGCCACCTGCTACTTGGAGACCCACTGTGAGGCTCAAGCACAATGGAGAAACCTTTTCTACTAGTTCTGAGGTTTGTAGGTGCCATGAGGCATGGGATAGCGGGCAGCTGGGGCTCTGACTTGCCATTAGCCTTGTCTTGATGCTACCGCTAGGAATGAGTGAGGGTTAAAACGCAAAAAGAAAAGGAGGACTTGTGGCACCTTAGAGACTAACCAATTTATCTGAGCATAAGCTTGCGTGAGCTACAGCTCACTTCATCGGATGCATCATGAAAGCTTATGCTCAGATAAATTGGTTAGTCTCTAAGGTGCCACAAGTCCTCCTTTTCTTTTTGCGAATACAGACTAACACGGCTGCTACTCTGGAACCGGTTAAAACACAGCGTTTGTGGGATCAGAATTCCTGCCGAGCTCCTGTTGCTAGCAGGCTTTATGAGCGTGGTGGAGGCAGTGCACGCAGGGCTCAAGCTGGGTGCTGCCAAGTGCCTTCAATTCACAGTGATTTCAGTGGAAACTCAGGGTGCTCAAAGCCTCCTAGCTAGACGTGGGGTCCAACGTCGCTGGGGTGAGGAGAGCACACACCTCACTGCCTCTCAAGCAGCAGTTCCCCAGGGACAGCCTTTGGGCTTCCCCAAGGAGGCTCTTGCAGAACTCTGTTTGAATGCAGCCTTTGCGATTGTAGTGATCTGGAACTCTCCTGGGTGCGTGGCAGGGGCAGCCTGGTACCTTCACACGCTATAAGAACATGCCTGCAAAAGGCAGCCCTTGAAAGATCTCTGCAGCAGGGTGGCCAATGACTGGGCTGTCGGGTCAGTGTGTTTAGGTGCCGCTTCAAAGTGGGTGGGTTCACCTGCTACATCCCTGCCCCAGTGACGTGCGTCTTCCTCGGCCACAGTGTGGAGCACCCGCAGTGTCAGGAGCAGCTGGGCTACCAAAGGGATGCTGTCAACTCGTAAAGAGCCAAAGGCTGCAGGCCCCTTAGGTGAATATATTTCTTAGATTCTGTTTTACTGCTCTGATGTGGCCAGGCATTTAAAATGCGAGTTCCTTTGGGCCTGGAAGGGCTGTTCTGCTGTTCTCTCAGGTCAGGGAGGTTTTATAATCTATTACTGTTGGTTCTGCGGTGTCTGGGTTGCCAGGGAAGGTTCCACTGGGTTTTGTATTTAATTCACAAACCTTAATGGATTTAGGTTTCGTTTTTAACAAACCTAAGATTGGGTCCAGTTTGAGTTGACAAGCCCTTAATCTTATGGAATGGTTCTTGCCTTGAACATTACCCAGGTGGATTTGTGGGGTGGGGGTTTCCACCCCCGGGTAGTCAGTGACCTTTCTGCCAGCCAGACGGCCTTCGCTGTGGCTCCCTCCCAAAGTAATTGACGCTCTAACAGTCAACCTGGGGGCTAGGAGCTCACTTCAGATTTGCTGCAGCAGAGCTCCCGCAGCCTCTGCCAGCCCAGGGATTGTCGGTGGTGTGCCTGGCTGCACTATTCAGCGTAAGAACTGTCCTCCTCAAGTGCGTGGGACAAGGGGTCACGTGGGTCAGACCAGCTTTGTCCGCGAGGAGGGTTTGCTTTGGAGCTCCCTGGTGCCAAAAAGTAACGTCTGTTATTCAGTTGACCTCATAATTCACATGCAGCCAAACTAACTACTGCGACTTTGAGAACGTCAAGAAAAAAATAGCTTGTGGGTTCAGAAGCCTTTACCCCTGCGGTGGCCTTTGCCACATGTGTTCTGAAGCCCCAGACATGGGGATGTGGCAGATCCTTTCCTTCAGTAATGAACAAGAGGGGTCTGGACATCTCAAAGGCTGTGGCTGGCTGTCTTCCCCACACACCAAATATTTACTACTTGGCCTTTGCAAATCCAAACGAAAGTAACTTACAATGTGCCTTTTGGAATGTGCTGTCCCAGCCTTGCCCATGGGACAGGTCACTGACAGCTGTCTTGTGCTTATGCAAAGCTGGGTTAGTCCAGGGTCCTGTGAAAAGCAAGGACGTAGGTGAGGGGCAGGGGAGAAGACCCTCCTCAGCAATGTGGCACCCAGCATTTATGTGGATCCCCAGGTACACCTGCTTTGGTGATGATAGCAGCTGGTGTGTGTCCAAAGGGAACTGCACCATCCTTTCTGAGGTTGGCATCTGAACACAGAGAGGGAAGAAGCTGCTTCCACAGGGATGAACCCAGAAATCCTTAGAATAAGGCTGGTGATGGGTCTGTGTAAACAACCTCCTGGGATGGCCATTGAAAAATGGCATTTGATGCTGGTCTAGAGAGGGGCCAGTTGATAAGACTGTATTAAGATGATAGAAAACTGCTTCTCCGTCCCTACTCCTGTAGTGTCAGTGCCTATATTTTTACTTTGGGGTGTCAAGAGGGTTGCACTGGTGTAGGACAGGGCTTGGACTGGTGTGACTAATCATGGTGGGTACTGATTTGCACTGATGCTGCATGCCTACCTTAGTTTACAAACAGTGCAAACCACATCTGTGTACTTACGGTGCAAAGTCCTCCAGCCTAGACAAGCTCTACGTAAGATGTCCCCATTCAGAATTCCAGTGCTAAATTAAATTGTATTCACATTTTGATGGCTTGGTCCCACTCAAAGACCTTTCAGAGTCTGGGTGATGTTTTCTTGGGATTCTTAATTTTTGCCCTGGAAACTTGTAATACAAATGGAAACTGGCTTTCTTTTAGCACCAGCCACTTATAAAACTGGGTTTTTCCCCCCTCCTGTAGCAGTGGGAACCTGCTTTGCCAATGCTAACATTGTGCCTTTCTGTTAACCAGCTGTTTCAATCCCAAAGTTATAAAGACTGTGAAAGTGATAATCTGGAAACACCTTGCTTTCATCTCATTCTTCCTCCCCCCTTTAATCTGGCATTAAATGTGTTGACTCCCCTTAACAATGTGAGTGAGTGTGTGTGTGTGTCTGAGTGAAAGTTTAACTTTGAAGTCAGCCTCTCAAAGGCAAATTGTGCGTTTTAATTTAATCTTTTGTGGACTGAAGTTTAAAAAGCTGGTGCTAATTGTGTTTACCAATAAAATTAGTCTTCAAAGTCTACCTTTTATAAAATTTGCTGCTATGAGTTTGTGTTTTAGTTGCATGTCAAAAAACCAATTAGAGGTTTGTCACTATTTTTAGTCTTAAGGGGTTTCCCGGGGAATAGTACTGCAGTATTTGTATATTGAATCGGTATTTTATCCTGGCATAATCTGGTGAAGTAAAGGGATTTTTCATTGGACTGGAAAAAGTGGACAATTCAGTCATCTTCCTTAGGAGTTCAGTATATTTTTATATGTATATTGTACCAAAAAACTGGAGTTCTTGGGAGCTGCTTCTTTCTGTTTTGGTTCTGAGGCTGACCTAGATGTGAAGGACTCCGGACCCAAAAAGAAAAGGTTTTACTAAAAGAAACTGAGGAGGTGTGTGTGTGTGAAAACAATTGTTCTTGTCACAGTGCCAATTACTGCCTGATTTGCATTTATTATTTTTTATTATTAAAAAAGCCAAATCATTCCTGTATGCCACTTCTGATTGCTTTAAACTACAGCAGTGTGTTTGCTTTTTAGAGAACAAGCGTTGGATATGTTATTACCCAGGGAAAGCTTGAGTTCTTTGTTGGAAACAAGACCGCAGCCCAGCCCAGAGGTTAAATAAGGGCTGCCCACCTGAAGACAATGGCTGCCCATTGAGCTTGCAGTGTGTTCACATCAGTGGTTGGCGTTCCTTTGGTGACCCTAGAGTTGGCTTCCTTGCATTTTGTGGTGATTTCTAGTATTTTTGGACACTAATGCTAGTGTAGACTCCAGACCTCTAGGCTGCTTTTAATTTATTTTGCAGGAAAACACTAGAAGTTGGTATGTCAGACAACTTTGTATAATGTTTTTATTCATGTTAGTATATCAATAAATATTTTTTTAAACTTTTCAGACTGCTGTGCAGCATGGGGTGATGGGCTGTGTAACTGTACTTTCCAGGTGACTGTCTCACAACCTTTCCCAGACATTAGGCTTCCTGGCACAGCCGAGAGACACCGTGTGACGTGGACCTTTCCCTGTCCCGGTGACAGGCTGTGTCAGTCATAGAGCTAGGACTAGAACAGGAGAATTGGAATTCAGTCACCTTGCTCCAACTTCTACCAGGCAAATCCCCCTGACTTAGCTGAGCATTATACCCTGTGCCTGTATTTAGTGGGGAACAAACCACCATGACTGGGATGCGGAGAAAGTGTGACAGCTCCCCAAGAGAAGGAGTTCTGCAAGGAGAGGGAAGGGGGAAATCAGCTTTCCTGTAGCTTAGCTGCCAGTGAATCCCTGTTGGGTCACTGTGCACCAGAGGTGATATTATGAGGGGGAGGCGGGGAAAGGTGGAAGCAAGAAAAGCAAGTGACAAAGCACCTTCCACCACCCTCTTACTCACACTGCATCGTCCCTAGTGCAGCTGGGGCTAAAATCTGGACCTGGTCTAAGCTCGCACAGCCCTCTCTTGAGTTCAGCGCGAGGGGCCACAAAGGTTGGCTTGGCCCCTGCCCAATAGAAGGGATCAGCGACACGTGCTTCGTAAACCAAAGGAGGGGTGCAAGTCAGGCTCTCGCCACTTTCTGACCAATTTATAGCTTTACATCATTCTGTCAGCAATGTTTAGCTCCATGAGTATGGCCTTTGCCATGAATTCCCTTGGAATGCCCTGTCCATCCCCAGTTAGTCAACGTACCTAATGCAGGAGAAGAGGCCTCTTTGTCCATGATTTTGGCCCACCTTTGCCCTTCTCTTTTACCAGCCCTGCCTAGGGGCAGCTGCAGTGCTTTGGGGCTTCTTAGGAGAGCAAGAGAGACTCAGACCCCAAACTGCCTCCCAGGACCCGGTGTGCTCCTCAAGGGGACCTGAAAAGAAAGGTGAGGGAGCAGGTGCAGGAAGGGGGCTGGAACTGGAAGCTTTGCTCCTGGAAGGCGTTTCCTTCTTCCAAGGATACTTACAGGTATCAAACCCTGTTTTTGCCGGAGCAGGGGAGAACTAATCTCACGGGGCCCAAACCTGCCAGGAGCAGGGGGTGCAGACAGCCTGCTTAAAGCTTCGTCAGGCTCTTCCTGCGGGGTCTGTTAGCTCACCTGAGCCGGGAAGCTTTCTGGAGCAACAAGGCCCTTTGCCCTCGCCGTTCCCAGCAGTTCTGGGGCAGAGCCCTTCCTGATATTACTCCTCAGCTGTTAAAAAGCACAACGCCGCCCTGGGGGGTGGGGGCCGGACCGCCCCGGCTCCTTTTCCAGCCGCGGCAAACGCGGCCGGTTCGCTCAACTGGCGGGGCCTGGGCTTACTCCCTCCTCTCGCCCCGCGGGAGGAAGCGGCTGGTCTCTGAGCCCCCCCGGCCTGGCCGCTCCTGCGCCTGGCCCCGCGTGCGCTGCGCTGGCGGCGCAAAGCGCTGGGCCCCGGGCCAGGCTCCGAGCGGCACTGGACAGTGCTCCGGGGCCGAGGGAGGGCGAGCAGCACCCCGCTGCCCAGCCCTGGGCCGCGCAGTACCGCGGGATTCCGCGGCTCCCCCAAGTTTCTTTCCCTCTCCGGGGCGTTGGGGGAGCCGGGCCTGCGCATCTCCCACCTGCGGAGCAGCCAGAGGAGCGCGCCCTGCGTGCGCCTTCCTGCAGCCTGGCCCCGGCGGCTCAGCCCTCCCTGCCCAGCCGGGGGCAGGCGGAGCTGGGCAATGGGGCAGGAGCCGGCTGCCCCGGGGGCGGGCGGGCGCTTGGCTGCCGGAGAAGAGACGCTAATGCAGCGCACAGGCGGAGAGAGCCCGCTGCGCCCCCGGAGTGGGGGTAACCCTGGTGGGAGCCGGGGGCTGCCCCGACTGGCACCGGGCCCAGACTCGCCCTTCTCTTGCAGGCGCTGCGCCAGAACACCTCTTAAAATACCCTGCCCGGGGCAGCGTGGACCTTGCACCGGGCGCAGCAGCCAAGTGAAAATGAAACCAGCCGGGAGCCCTCCAGAGCCGGGAGCCCGGGTCAGCAGCACCAAGAGCCTGGGGCCCGCGGCTGCTCCCTCTGGCCTGCGCAAAGACAGTGTCCGGGCGGGGGTGACAAGCCGGGGGGTCTCTGCCCGGGGTGTGACCTGTCCTCCCCAGGGCAGGCAGCCTGGGCTCCCGTTCGCGGGCCGGTGGGGACGGAGTTCGCGCCCCACTGCGCTTCAGCTCCTCTTGCAGTGAGAGGCTAAGCGCAAGGCAGGGAGGCCTCCCCCTCCAGGCTGGCGGGGGCTCCGCGGGCAGCTCCGGGCCCGGGCTGTTTTGCTGGGAGGGTGTTCGGAGGCGCAGCGAGCTCCCACGCGGGAAGTGGGTTGGTAGCTCCAGTTTCTTGCTGTTCCTTTGACGTTTCCAGGGCCAGGATTTCACTCGGCCAGGCAGGAAGGAAACAGTCCCAGTCGCTCCAGTTTTTGGACTCTCTGGCCCGCAGCCTGAAGACTCCGGAGGAGGAAAGTCCCGGGGCCCACCCGAGCTGGCTGAAGGCTTCGAGGCACGTTCCCTGCGTGGAACCCTTTGCAGTTCACCTTTGCACGTGAGCGCTCCGGCAGGACCACGGCCCCCTTCTCGGTTCTTTGCCGTCTCGCCCTCCTGTCCCCTCCCCGGGCGGTGCCCGTCTCTTCCAGTGCCCAAATCTAACCCCTCAGCGTCACTTGTCCCCAAGCGCCCTACTTCCCAGGCCTTTCTGTGGAAGGCAAGTAAACGCGTGTGAAAGGCGAGTCTCCTGCTGGGACCTCCAGGAGAAAAGCCGCATTGTGCGGCCCTTTCTACCTCTCCGCCTCGCCGTCGGTGTGGCGCGCACAGATGCGGACAGCTACACTCAGCGGAGCAGCAAAGGGAGGTTAATGAGGACACGGCTAAAAAGCCCAGCCCCTGCTTTTCTTCGGCTCTGCGGTAAAGGAAGGTTTGAATACAAAGGACAGATTTCTGGGCGCCCTGCGGGGAGCTCGCGGGGCAGGTTTTCAGTCTTTCTGGTGCATTCCGGGACCCAGATTTGGGATGTGCAAAGCCAGACACCACCCTCCGCGAAAGGCGGGGGCTGGGATACAAACCGGGTTTGAGCGAGCCCCAGGGTCTTTCACCAGGCTGCGTCCTGTGTCAGTGCCCTGGCAAACGGGGGCCGCTGATCCCCGCAAAGGCGCCCGGTGAGGCGTTCGTGGGCTTGCTGGCACTGTCCGCTTTCCGTGTGGAGGCCTCCGCCCTCCAAGAGCCCTGTGCCGCGGGCTCCCATCTCTTACTGAGGGGAAACCCCGCTGGTCTCCAGCCTCCTGACTCGGGCCTGCATTGCCTGCGAGGGGAGACCCGAAAGCCACATGGGAAAGGCGTTTCTTTGGGTTTGCCGGGCCGCTTGGCTGCCTTCCACGGCGGGTTTACGGGGCACCCAGAGAGGCAGACAAATGCCCGCCAGGCGCCCAATGAGGTGATGGTTAGACGGGGGGGACACCGCTGGGTCTTATTGGACTCCTGACCAAAAGTGCCACAGCGAGATTATGGAGCGACCCCCAGCTCGGGCAGGCTCCATCTCCCCTGCAAGGCCGCCGGGTGCAGAACCTGCTGCCGGAATTCAGAGGAGGAGCCTCAAATACCGCTGAGGTGCAAGGTCCTGCTCTCAGGTCCCACCCAGGCTTCCGCAACAGGGTCTTTGCAACGCCAGCCACGCACTATACCGAGGTGGTGGCAACTGGAGCGCAGTAATTAGGCAGCGCGGCAGCCCCACTCTGATAGCCCGTCTTGAAGGCGGGTGGGTAACACACCCCAGAACGCAAACCTGCCCCAGGACAATAATGAACCGGCGCGCACTTCGCAGGCTTTGGCAAACGGAGCCGCTTCCCGTCCAAACAGAACCCGAAACGTGGGGCTCGGTAAGACAAAGCAGCGCCCCAGCCCCTGGCACAGTCCTCACCTGCAGGCGGAGCCGGCTGGAGCATCGCCCCCGCCACGCCACGGGGGGAAGCTGGCCCGGGACGGTTTGCACCGTTCACAGCCTTGGGATCAACACGCGCGATGGTGTAAATCAGGCAACCCCAGAGGCTGCCCGTGCTCAGCCCTGGGAGCAAGCAGCTGCTGCATGGCCAGGACCGTGCGGCTGGGCTGGGCTGGGCTGGCTCCGGTTCGGTAGCACAGGGTTGCGCTTGTAGGCAGTTCCCGTGCGGTAAAACCAAGCAAACGCGCTCTCGGGGTGGGTCGCAGCGCGCAGGGAGGAGATTCAGCAGCCAGGGAGCGCAGCACGGGGCCGCGGGCTCCCGCAGGGGGCCGCAGACACCGGCAGGGGGCAGCAAACCATCTCGCTTTAAATGCCCGCATTCATTCCCCAGCTCCACTCCTGCAGCCGAGACGAGCCCAGAGAAGCCGGGGCTGCTGGGGGCAGGGCAATGCAGGGCCCGGGGTGCAGCTTTGTTCCGGTTCTGAGTCCAGCCCGCTCCTAGCTGCCATTTACACGCGGCTCAGCCCCGCTCAGACGGTGCAGCGCCGGTTGCGCACCAACACACCTCCTGCCCCCAGCACCCAAGGGCGCAGGATGTTCTGGGGCAGCCTGGACAAGATCCGCCCCTTGCTTGCTCCTGGGGGCCGGGGTCGTGTCTGGCTGCTTTCATCCAGTCCCATCACACCGACCAAGGGAAGGCAAAACCTGCTGCCCCTCCGGAGGTGTCAGTGTGAAACACCGACCAGCCGGGTGCTCTATTCAGTAGCGGGCAGACCAAGTGGTGCGGGCGGAGTATCTATTGCTGGGCATTTGAATCACCTGCGATGGGCTCCGGGTAACTAATCCAGCCACCCCCCTGCACCAGGAGCCGCCTAGCAATCTGGACATTAATTTCCTAAATCGATTCGTGCATTTTAATGCCTGGCAGACAGATGATTTGCAGAGACTGTTCATGGAAGCGGCTGCAGGCTGGGTTTCCATCAAGCGCTGCTGGGGCAGGAGACCCAAGGTCCCCGTGCGGAGGGAACCGGTTCCAGGGCCGGGCTGGAGCCGGCCCGTTCCAGCCAGAGCTGCGAGGTGCCGGGCTGGGTTTTGTCTTCTAGATGCGAAGCCGAGAAGCAGCCGCTGGTGCCGGGGGAGGGAAGCGGACCCTCCCCGCGGCGGGGGAGTCACGCTGTCCCCGGCCTCCAAGAACTAGAGCTGCCCCGGTCCGGCGGGTGCAAGGGGCCTCCGGAGCCCTGGCAGACAAAGGGCGAGAGACGCGGGGCTCGTTCGGACGCCAGCGCCTGGGATCGCGGCATCCAGGCAGCGGGGAGAAGGGTACGGAGCTCGGCTCCGCCCCGGGCACCTTCCCTGCAAAAGCGGGAGGCAGGGCAGGGCAGGCTCCTCGTTGTTCAACAGCGCTTCCCATTAGGGCAAGTTCCTGTGTCTCCTCCCGCCCAGTAACAGCCAGTACTGGGGGCTTCGGGCTGAGGGGAGGCGAGCCCACATGCAGGGGCGAGCCCCTCACTCAGCGGCAGGCGGACGGGGCCGGGAATCACGCGGAGAGAGAGACGAGCCAGCTATAAACAAAGCAACGTGGAGATTGCAGGGGGGACATAAGAACCACACGCTTCTATTTACAAAGTATATATTTAAACTCACATAAAAAGCAGGAATTATGTAGACATTCACGGTTGGCAGAAGACACATAGTTAAGCTTCACTTCTGAGACTGAGATTTAGCCAGATTTGTTTTTACAAGTCTTAGAATTAAATAACACACACACACACACACACATCCAATATATATGTAGATATGTACATACACACAGGTATGTCTAGCTTTATATATGTATATATGTGCGTATCTAGACACATATATATTTATACAGGTCTGGAGTGAAGAATGCCAAACTAAGATCGCACCCTGACTCTCTAGAATGAGGCGGGAGCTGCATTGTGATCTGTTTAACAAGGGGAAGTATTTTCCAGGCTT
The DNA here is from genome assembly GCF_015237465.2 of Chelonia mydas. Lineage (NCBI taxonomy): Eukaryota > Metazoa > Chordata > Testudines > Cheloniidae > Chelonia > Chelonia mydas. The sequence goes on from NC_051254.2 coordinate 1,872,139, forward strand.
CAGGTACATAGGGTGGAGGAGGGGTAGATAAATCCTCATTATCATACACATGGTAACAGACATGTCCCATGCAGGTTTGACCTGAAAATAGCATCCATATTGTTACATTCCTTGCTTCCATTCTTTGTATAAACTAAGTTTAAAATCTTGGTTTTACAAAATATTAAGTTAAAAAACACACAAGCAGCTCCCCGTGTACAGCCTAAACAGAGTGCCCTTGTTTATTTTATTGAATGAAAGCGATAGTCCCACGGATGGAAGGGAGAGGGGTCTAAAGAGGTAGGAGGTAAAATTATCCAGAATGGGCCTAAGAGTAGCAAAGGCTACTCCTTGTACTCCTGCCCCTTCCTCTTCCCATCAGGCCCCATGTGCTTTCATCTTATGTGCAGTCCCCACATTAAGAAGCATTTAAGACCTTCACTGAGCCAAATCAGACAAGATGGGAAAGGCCAGGCTCCTCTGGCCCGGGTCCTTCGGGGCTGCTGGACAGTTTTGTGCTTTTGAACCAACAAAGGTGCTTAAACCAATATATGTTAGGAGAGGAGAGCTCCTGTTACACCTTGAAAAACAACCCCAATACCTACCCCCTTCTCTCATAACAGGCTCAAAAAATCAACCTCTCCCTCAACTAGGTTAAGTTGGAACATGGAGTTCAGAGCGAGAGAGAGAGAAAACACACTTCTAGAATCCCCACATGCTTTCTGCAAGGTAGCAAAAGATTACTGGTCTACGCTAGTGGATGGAAGCCACTGCGTTTTGTTCAGTCATTAAATCCCACTAAGCCTGGAGCAAAACCAAACCAAAACATCCACACATGCCTTCCAAAGAGAAGGGTGTGAAAAAATACTAACAGCCACCTGTGTCAGCAGCACCTACTTTGTGCCTAGTAGCAGATCTCCTCTCAGCTACTGTGAAACTGGCATAAGACAGGGAGAATATTTATTTTCTCTAACCCCAAAAAGTGACTCTGGAATTTGTTGGGGGGAGATGGAGATATTACAGAACACTGTATCTGGAGTCTCCCAGCAGTCCAAAGGGAACTGTGCCCTGGAAAAAAAGCAACACTTTCGATAATAGAATGAGCATCTAAATATGGGCAGTGACACTTTATCCTCCCAAACTTTTCTGGCATTTCAGGAATGTAAACAGATTTTTTTAAGTGGGTGGGGGAAAGAATCAAGCAAACAGACAAAATGAAAACAGCTTCTCAGCTCAGTTCTGTCTCCCATAACTGCTATGACAATTCTATTAAAGTGCATTTCAGTATCACTCCTTTTAGGAATCTTAAACATACAAGCCTCCTCTTCATTTGCAAGAAGAGGTCATTCAAGTTAATACTTCACTAGAACAACTTTCAGCCTTTTTATGGACTTCTGCTTTTTTTTGATTTTATACCAATTTTTTTTTTTAATTGGAAACAAAACCCAACAATACTGTAAATTCAAGTGCTTATTTCAGCTGTCCAGACTGACAGGTCCAGATACAGCACACTTGATTGTACAAGCAACACCTTATATCACAATCAAGAAATCAGGGCATTTTGCCCTGAAAGGGATACAACTTCCCCACTCATCATCCAGAGCATCTTATGAAAAAATCATAATTAATAAAATCCCAAAACATAATTAGCTACAAACATCATTCATTATATACACTGGCTCCTGCAACAGATACATGAACTCCTTAGTTCTCAGTTTTATTGTCCTTTCTAAGAGCAACTGAGCAGTCACTGTTCAGTCTCCATTTAAATAAAACAACTTAGAGTTGAAATATATATATATATAGATATATATATATAGGTATTTTTTCTTAAATAACATATTTACATCTAATAGAAAATATAACTCTAGAGATAATCTTTCCAATGAAACATAAAACTAGAGAGAAATAAAAGAATGCAAGCAGAAAGAATTAAGACAGTTTCTAGGTCCTGTCCTGGAAAAAAAAAAAAAAAAAAACCACCAAGCTCTAACCAAGCCTTTAACTCTCTGGATCTATCCTGCAAACACTCATCGCTTTTCCTTAAAGAATCCTTGGTCCGTGCTGCTCTCTTTAATTGTGACGGTCAAAAAGTTAGATGTCACATCAGTCACCACCACTTTCTCCAGGTTGTTGAGAGATGGGCTCCAGGACTCCTCTTCCGGGTCCCCCAGAATCCTGGAGACAGGGATTCTGGCAATGAGGGAGGGCCTGCCAGACTGAGTCCCCACACTGTCTCGATACAAGCTTCCCACAGAGCCCTGATTTATGGAGCTGTGCATGATCTTAGGGCCACCAGGGTCCAATCCATCTTGCCCCTTGGGGTCCAAAAAGTCTGACCTGTGCTTGGTGACCCTGGGTGGGTAAGTCTCTGAAGCTCCCAGCTTTATGCCAGCCTCTGCTCTATTGGGGCTGGACATGGCACCAGAGAGGTCAGGCTCCTGCCTCCTGGCCAGCTGGATCACACTGTGTCCTGAGCCAAACTTCGCCACCCCAGGAACGGCCTCCTCTATTTTCCTGGTTTTGAGGTAGTCCCCCATCTTGTCCCCTGGCTCACATAATTTCCTCTTGGAGACATCCAGAGCTTCTGGCAAGTCCTTGTAATGCTCTTTCCTAGGCTTTGGGCCTCTTTTTTTAGGGATCTCCCCAGGTTTATCTTCCATTCTCCCAACCCGGTCTCGGATGCTCTCACCCTTCAAGGTGCTTGGACTGCCCTGGGCGGGCAGAGCTATGTTTCTCAGTCCTTCCCTAGCCCGGGAAGTGGAGCCCAGCTCCTGGGGTGATCTACCAGGATATGGCACCCGGATCCCCCTGGCAGAGTCACTGCGGAATTCATAGGTTTTGGCTTTTGCTTTTGCCTGTGCCTGCAAAGAAGATAAATCAACCGGTGACTTTGTTATGCTGCCATTCGGCTCCATAATTACAACTTCCCAGATAAGCACTGGCCTTTCCACAAGCATTCCCCATCAGTACTGGAGCCGGATCCTGCTATTAGCATGCTGGTTCGGATGCTCCCCATTGCAGCATGCAGCCCTCTCCACTCACCAACTAAACAATGTCAATGCACGCACTAGGCTCCTGCCTCCTTACCTTTAACAGGAAGGTTTTGGGTTTGGGGCCTCGCTTTTTGGGGCCGTATAGCTCCATTTCTCGTTCCCTAGAGGTATTAAAAAAAACAGTTTCAATTCAGCATTGCTACAAAACAGAGCAACGTGTTTATAAGAGTGATGTATATGACTAGCAAAGACCTTGTACCTTTCCTCAAAGGCTGCAAGCAGCCGGGCATCCAGAATGTTTTCCTCGGGTTCCCAGGTGCTGTACCTATTAGGACACGCATAGAGATTGAAAAACAGTGTCAGTTGTGAGTGGGGGGGACGACAAGATATATAAAATTAAAAAAAACCAGGATCTGTCTTTCCTTTCTATTACAATGCAAAATAAATAAAATAGATAATAACCACCATCTTCTGAGTATTTGCTAGGCTGCATAATTGTACATATAACCTACTTACTTCTGAGACCAGCCCTTCCATTTCACGAGATATTCCATGCGCCCCTGCAGTTGCACAGAGAGAAAACAAATAAGCATGGGGGAATCGAGATAGATGCATACAATAAAGATATGCATGTAGCAATATGCATGCAACCAAATAAGCCTGCACCAATAGGCATGTGTCAAATATATGCAAACGGCCAAATGCATGGAACAAAAAATATGCGTGCAGCAAATCCATGCACCCAAACAGGGATGCAGCAAAATGCATCTGGCAAAACCATGCATGCAGCAAAACGCATGCAGCAAAGCACGCCTGCAGCATTTTTGTAAAAATGGGCATGCAGGACAAAAAAATAACCAGACGCAATGTGTGCAGGGCAAGTCCAGGGGAAGAGGCAGCTTTGAACTGCTGCTGCAAATAGGAGCAGCTGGGGGAGGGAGCAGGGCTGCTCTCCGAGGCGATCCCGGCCTCCCGCAGGCCTGGGGGGCTGCATGCACGGGGGCTGGGGGGGCCCGCGAGACACCTACTTTGCGGATGCGGCGCTTGAGCAGGGCCTCGGCCGCGAACACCCGCTCCCCGACGGCTGAAAGCTCCATGTTTACTCGGCCGCTGGCAGCAGAAAAGCAGCAGCCAGCGCAGCCCAGACCATAATACTCCGCCCGCTGACGTCAGCCCTTCCCGTGCGCCCCCCCCCCCCTCGCGTCCCTCCCCCCGCACTTGTTGCTGGCGGAGCCGGTGGAATATTCCGCCTGCACCGCATTGGCCAGGCCCCGGCCCCGGCCCCGCCTCCTCCCCCCCCGCTGCCTCCGCCCCCTTCTCCCCTCCCCCAGCCGCCCCCCTCCCCTCCCCGCCTCCTGCTACGTGACCCGCCTTTCAATAGCCAGGGGGCGGAGCCAGCGGAGCGGCGAGAGACCGGCAGGGGGCGGAGGGAGGGAGGCGGGGGCATCGGAGCTGGGGGGCAGAGCGAGCCCCACAGGGGCCGGGGCCCCGCTGCCTGGCTGGGGGGGGGCGGCATACCTGTCCCTCCCCCCTCCCCCACGCACGGCCTCTCCATCCAGCCCCATCTTTCTAAATCGCTGCCCCCCCACCAGCCCCCCCGTGCCAGGCACCCACCGCCAGCCCCTGCTCCAGCAACCTGCCAGCTCCGGCCCAGGCTCGACCCCAGCCCGGAGCCACGGCCCCGCCCAGCTCGAGCGAACAGGCCAAAGCAACCCCCCGTTCAGACCAACTTCTGTGACATCCAGAGTCGCTGTCACCCCCCAGCCCCAGCAGCGCGCGGGCGCCCCGGCCGGCCACCCCCGAGCCCTTCCAGCCCGGCGCAAGGGATGCCGTGACCCCCAGGCCTGGGGCTGGGGAGACTCTAGGTCCCCCCAAGCCCAGCGGATGCTGCCCGCTGCAAATGAAGCGGGGACCGGGTTCTTGGGGAGTCGATGGGTCTGTCAAAGCCGGGGCCGGACCGCGCATTCTTGCTCCGGTTTCTTTCCGTTTCCAGTGGGTAGATTTGCTCTCCGGGCTGGTGCAGGCCAGTGCGCGCTTTTCAACCCACTCGGCGGCCCGTTTTGCCGGCGGGGGGAGGCTCTGGGACAACCCCCAGCGCGCCGGCTGTGCGCGCCGCGGCTGCGTTTCCTGAAAAGCTTCGGCAACGTTTGTGCAGAGAAAGGAAATTTAAAAGCACAAAGGGCTGAAGGGGCTGGATCAGCTGCAGAGACTCGTCTCAGGTCTTCTGGCTGGCGGCTCGGGACTCGCGGCGTTGCGGGGACTGTTCTAGCCGCGCGGGCTGGCGCACGGGGCCCAGCCCCCGGGTGCCCTGGGGCGAGTTTAGCCGCGCGTCCGGCCGGCCGGACAGCGGAGTGTCCACGAGCGCGCTTCTGAGCCGGGCTGGGTCGCACAGCGCGTGGGTCACGCCACGCAGGACGGCGATTTCACTGGATTCGGAACTACTACATGGCTCAGACTCGCGCGGAGGACGTGGGATTTAACATGCTCTCGCCGGGCGGCGGATTAAAAGCAAACAAACAAACAAACAAAAAATCACCTTTTATGACAAATGCAGCAAAACTGCGAACTTTGACTTCGGCGTAGTGTCTGCACGAGGCGGCTTCACTTCCACGCCAGATGCAGACAGGACTGCCTTTGAAATAAGAGGGAACGGAATAGGTGCAAAATTTGCCGATTGTAAAAAAATAAAATAATGGCAAATGACCCTGTTACCTCTTCCTGGTCTTTATTACTGATCTGCTCCTTAGGTACTGGACTATCCAAGACTGTATGAAACAGATGGATTTGTTAGGTGCAGAGACGGAGGGTTGGGAAAAGAGGGAGAAAACTCCATTGTGGGTTAATATAACAAAGAGAAATTGTATCTTATTAACGAAGTACTTGAAGATTACGTAAAAATCACCTCATTAGACAATATCTGCCAAGAAAGCCGTTCGTTTGGAAGCCAGCAAAACAGCAAAGTTCATAATCATAAAAAGTCATTCACAGTAACAAATAGTTTGGTAGAGTGGTGCCAGGAGTACAGCTGTTTCTGCTTAAGTTTAAATACTTTCCAACAGTTTGGGTAGTGAAAATAAAGTAGACTTCAACAGCCTATAATATGAGTTTCTGGTTTCCTTACTCCAGGAACCTATGGGCTTGATTTCCCCACGTTGGCTCAAGCAGGCGGGCGAAAGGGATGTGGGGTGGGGGATGGGGTGTCCCAGGACAGAGGTGAAGATGTGACTTGGGTTTCACTGGTTCCTGGAGCGTCAGATGAACTTTTTGTGGGTGCCGCTGCGGCAGGGTTATCAGTAAACAGAGCTGCAGGGTAATTATTGCATTGCTCTCTGCAATCAAGTGGTCTTCGCTGGGTGATTGCTGTTACCGAAATCTGCCCCGCAAAATTCTCCCTCTCTCCTGCCCCCAGCCCCTTAAATCACTAATGGCTGTTTAAGAGTTTTGTTATTTGTTTTAAGATAGTATTTCTCTGTATTTCATCCCTCAGTGACTTTACTGCCACTTACTCCCATAAGTATGTTTACTTTAGGTGCTTTTTTTAAAAAAAGCCGGAACTGTCGACGCTGCTGAGCTGGGGAGATTCCGATAGGAAAGATTTTCTTTCTCAAGTCAGTACCATGGGTCTGTTAAAGCGAAATTAAATCACAGCAGAAGAAACGGATTCGCTCCGATTTTATTTAGATATCAAGTTGTGAGTTTCTTTTATCTCCCTGCCTACGTCTGTGTAGGGCAAGAGAGAAATTCAACAAGAGGCTGGTTCTTGGGAAGCATGGAGGTGCGAAGGTGTCGGATCTCTTATGAACAAATGTGGGGTTTATTCCAGATGGAGCCGGGGGGGTGGGAAATAAATAAAACAACAAACCACTCAAACCTCCCCAGATGCGGAATTTAAATTTCTCCCTCCTCTGGCGGGAGCGTCCCAACCTTTCGCCTAGGCTCAGCATCGCCGGGTCTGGGCGCCCGCACGCGCCGGCCCCCTGCCCGGGGGCTATTCGGACCCGAGCGCCAGGCAGCCGCGGCTGCGCCCACGCGCACTGTGGGGAGAAGAGACGCGCCAGCATCCCCCAAACGCTGCCTCCGTCCCTGCACGTTCAGACGGGACCGGATTCCGGCTTCCCGCTCCCCTGCCTCCACCCCGGCACAACTGGGGCGCTTTGGTGTCTCCCCTGGTGGGATGGTCCCTCCCCTGCAAGCCATACAGCGGAGGCTGGAGTGGAGAGCGGAACCGCAAAACACCTGACCGACGTCAGGCTTCAGCCGCTCTTCGAGCAACGACCGCCTGCGAAAGCCCCGGCGAAAGCCCCCGACGGAGGAAAGGTCCTGGGCGGATTCGTGTGCGTCTCCTCTTCAGTAAATAAGGTAACTGCTTCCTATTACCTAGGTTCCCATATGGCTGCAATTTGACTGTCTCCCAGAGTGGGGGGTGAAAGTGGAAATAAAACGGGCTCGTGCTGCAACTTTATGAAGAAAAATGCCGGCAGGACCGCTTAGGGTTGTTACCGGCGTGATACATGAGCTCTCTGGTGTGTGTATGGAATGAAATAGGGGCGGGGGAACACCTGTTTCAGAAGCGGGGCGGCGGGGGGCTTCTCTGGGTTTGGGGGATACACACATTCCCCTGCCGCCCCTTCAGGGGCATGGCCCAATACGACGGTGGCGGGCGGCAGCGCCTTTTGTTTTTGTTTTGTGCCCTCACATCACAGGTCGCATGTGGCTGCCTATGACTGTGATGGGGAGAGCCGGGGAAGGGGTGCCTGCGTGGTCCCGGGGTGCCCAAGCCACGCACGGGTGGGACCGGGGAGGGGGTGCCTGCGTGGTCCCGGGGTGCCCAAGCCACGCGCGGGTGGGACCGGGGAAGGGCCAGGCGGAGGTGGGGCAGGCGAGAGGCGATGCTTTATTTCCTCTGGGCTCGCCTGCTGCTGAGCATCCCCCGGGGAGGGGTCTGCGTGGCGGCTTGACTCCATCCTCCCTGTGAAACAGCCAAAGTCCAGGGGCCCCGGGCAGCGACTAGCCCAGCCGGGGGGCGCCTCCCAGCAGGTAGCTCCCGGGAACTGGCCCTACGGCAGAGAGGGGGGGTCAGTCTGGGGGCTGCCCTCTCGGGTAACTTGACCGAACGGCTCCTTGGCGGCTCTGGCTGCGTCCCGTGGGAGTGACACGCGGTGAGTGGGCGTGGGGCAGAGGGACAGGCTGGGGTGACCTCGGGCTGGCCCGTCCAGCCACACGGCTGAGAACCGACTCGGGACACGCTTTGCTCCTCTCCGGGCACAGCAAGCGGCCCCGTGGGGATCGAAGGGCTGAGCGAGCCTGGGAAGAGCAACCTAGCTCCTGGGAGCGGACTTGCCGGGTCCATGCGTGGGGCCCTGCCCGCTGCCGAGGCCCCGGGCTGCCTCTCTCCCGCAGGACACTCTCGCAGCTGGCTGTGCCCAAGGAGGGGAGCCAGCCGGGTGCTGATGTTCTGGTCCAGTGAACTGGTGAAACCGATCGCCGTGCTCCAGCCAGTGCCGTGGGAAGCGGGGCGATAAAGCGCCCGGGTGGGGTGGGGGGGACAGGGAGGAGGCAGGTGTAGGGAGGGACAAGGGGCCAAGCAACTCGGGGGCGAGGCCAGAAGCAGTTGCTTAGGGGGCTCTGACAGTGGGGCGGGGGAGTCAGAGGTAGAACAGGGAATCCAGACTGCAGAGCGCATTGACCCGGGGACCTGCCAGCAGCCCCAGGGGCTTAGCACCTGTCTGCGCAGGGGTTTATATGGCCACCTGTCACCACCACACCTGAGTACCTTCCACCTAAACTCAGGAACAGCCAAGTCCCGGGGCCTCCGTGGAGCCTCTGGCTCTCCGTCATTTGGGGGGTGAAAACTCTATTGGGGGTAATTGTTTCCTTGTTCCAGTGCCCCAAAGTCCAGGCTGGTATTTGTAGGGTTTGGGTGATCAGAGCTAGCGCCAGGCTGTTTGCCAGCCTAGACGTACCCACGTTCAGTTTCTTTGCCCATTTGCCCCAAAGAGGAGACAATTAATTTGCACCAGTCTTCTCTGAACGTTCACCCCCTCTCTCCCGGCCCCCCCATGCTCCTCATCTCCTCGGCAAGCTGCTTCAGAGGCGCCCTCAAATTTTATGAGGCAAAGGCTGAGGTTTCTGATGAAGGGAATTTAGACGTATATATTCCTTGGAAATGAATGCACTCGATTAGTGCCTGTGTGAAATCTGCTAGGCTGCTCGGGAAAGCTCATTTAAACGGGGGTGTGATTTGCACAGGAAACCTGGAACCCGCATGTCCCAATCAAATTGCATTAACACCCGAGTGTAGGAAAGGCTCTTTCCATTCCCAGCGCTGCGGAAAGCCGTAAATCGCGGAACATCTTGAATTTTCTGAACTCCTCGTTAAACATATTTACAGGACACCTCGTTTTACCGGTGCCCGGGTTCCCTTCCGACCTCCAGAGGCAAACAACAAAAGCGGGAGGGACTTACCTCGCCCTGGCCCCAGGGGATGGGGCGATGGTGGGTTCTCTGGCAGGCAGTTAGTGGGGTTGCCAGGAAACCTTAAGTTCCAACCCTTCCCGATCCCTGTTCCGAATCACCTGCCCCCGATAACACGAAGCGATAGATAGACTCGGGCGGGGGTTTTGTCGCCCCCCACCCCCGCTGGCGGGGAGTTCTGGCACAGACTTGCTCTCTATAGAGGCATCCCTATCCCCCCGCCGACCCTGATTCAAACCTTCCTGGGGGGAGCGCGCTGGAGCCTGGATTGCGGGGGACTTAATGCGCTCTCCGGAATCGCACTGGGACGGGACGGGGACGGGTTTACAGCGTTTCGCAGCCCCGGTGCCGCCCCTCTGGGCAGCGCTGGGGTCGCCATCAGCCCACGCCATCGAGCGGCCCTGCTGGATTTCCCCTGCGGGGTGCGGTGTTTCGGCGGGTATAGGCAGGGGCCCAGGGCAAAGTGCGGGGGCTAAGCCGGACCGGGGGGAACACACGGAACCGACCTGCTGGTCCCCGGGCGTTAACCACCAGGCCCTGGAGACTGTCTCCTGGGTAAATCCGCTCCGAGCACCTGGCCAGGGCCGCAGGAAGGACACGGAGCGTGAGGGGCAGCGCTGCCCACGCGTGTCCCGGGCTCGCAGGAGTGACGCGTTTGGTTCGAAGGTTGCAAATTCAGGCTCAACGGATCAGGCGAGCTCCCTGCGCGAGCCTGGCGGGGCCGGCGTGCGGGTCTGCAGGAGGGGCCGGGAATACTTCCCCCAGCCCCGGGCCCCCCCGGTTCCGAGGAGGCAGGCCCCGCGCTAGGCAGCCGATAGACGGATCGATCGGGCAGCGCTGGGGCAGCGGAGTCCGCCTGAGAGCAGCAGCAGTCTCGCCCTCCCTGCGCCCCCGGGGAGAGGCCGCGTGGGGATGGAGGGCGCCGCGGGCAACTCCTCTGCCTCGCGAGGGGCTGGCGGGTCCGGGGGCCCGACACCCTGCGGAGGGGCTTGGCCAGGCGCTCTTGGAAGAAGCCCCCCCGCGCCGCCCCCTTTCTGGCCCACTTCGGTTCCTAGGTACCAGCTCCCCGCCACCACCCCGGGAATTCACGCTAAACAAAGCCCGGGCGCTCCCGGGGCCTCCCCTCGCGGATGGGCCCCCGGGCACTTCCAGCCCGCACCAGTTTCCTACAGACAATTAAACCTCCCTCTGCCGCACGTGCCTCGGTCCTGGCTTCAGCAGACCCGCCGCCTGGCCTCCCCTTGCTGGGCCAAGGCCATGGACAGTGTCACCTGGCCACCGGCGGGGGGGGGGGGGGGGGGAGTGATTCGCTTCGATACAACTGGGCAGTCAGGGGGTTGCTGGTGAGTCAATCGGCCGGCTTTGGGCTGGGGCCTTAACCCAGCTGTGTCCCGGGTCCTCGCCGCGCACTGGCTCCCCCCCAGTGCCCCCAGGGGCTCAGGCGCGGTGACCCCGGAGTTTCCGTTTCTGAACACAGACTGCAGCCCCAGCTGGAGCTAGGCGCCCGGAGAGGGGCGGGGTCCCGGCGGGGATGCAGAGGGGACACCTCCACCGGTCCCCGTGGGTGAGGTGGGAAAGGGGCGGGATGCTGCCCCAAGCCAGGGTCCTTTCCACCGCAAAACTGACAGGCCGGCGCGCTGGACCTTTCAAGGGAATAAACAATTAGCTAACCCAAGCCCGGCCGGGCCCCCTCGCCGGGCCCCCTCCCACCAGCCAGGCTCCCGCCCAGCAGGGAATAATTTGCTGACCGCCAGCGATTTACTCTCAGCAGCCCGTGAGTCACTGCTCCGGCTCCGGGGTGCAGCTGAGGACCCGCCCCCCGCGGGAAGGTGCCCAACACCAGACACCTCCCATAGGCTGGCGGGGACCCTCTAAAGTGGGGCACAGGCTCCCCTCTTGTGGAAAAATCACAAAGAGCAAAATATCCACGTTTCACCTTGTCCCTGATCCAAAACCAACAGGGACTTTACCCCTTAGTGCGCCAGAAGCTGTTCCGCCCCGCATCCCACACCGGCTCTGGGCACCCACTGGGCTCCGCCCCGCATCCCACACCGGCTCTGGGCACCCACTGGGCTCCGCCCCGCATCCCACACCGGCTCTGGGCACCCACTGGGCTCCGCCCCGCATCCCACACCGGCTCTGGGCACCCACTGGGCTCCGCCCCGCATCCCACACCGGCTCTGGGCACCCACTGGGCTCCGCTCCGCATCCCACACCGGCTCTGGGCACCCACTGGGCTCCGCTCCGCATCCCACACCGGCTCTGGGCACCCACTGGGCTCCGCCCCGCATCCCACACCGGCTCTGGGCACCCACTGGGCTCCGCCCCGCATCCCACACCGGCTCTGGGCACCCACTGGGCTCCGCCCCGCATCCCACACCGGCTCTGGGCACCCACTGGGCTCCGCTCCGCATCCCACACCGGCTCTGGGCACCCACTGGGCTCCGCCCCGCATCCCAGGTCGGCTCTGGCCACGCTGTCGCTCGCTCGGCTCCGCCTCCTTTTGCCACCCCGCACGGTGCTGGTGCTAACAATCAGTCCGCCGCCACCTGCCATCGCAGCCAGCCGAGGTGTGTCCGCTGGAGGCGAGGGTACCTAAGGCAGACCTCTGACGTGTGTGGCCCTAACAGAACCAGGCTTGAGGTGTCCCACGAGAGAGAGCGATTCCCAGGGCTGGGGGGCGGCACTTTGAAATCACCGCTGTGCCATGATCCTGGCCGGGGGAGGGCTGGGCTTTGCAGCTGGGACAAGAAGCGAAGTGGCAGCAGGAGTCAGTCCCGAGCCGTGCAATGGGCGCTCGCTGTCAGCAGCCACGGCGCGCAGAACAGATACGGACAGATCAGCTTCCCCGGCGGCGCCGTGTCAGAGAGGGACAGCCCGAGCCCGCTGTCGTAGGGAAAGGGGCTTTTCTGGCGAAATTCACACGGCAGCAGTTTGCCGGCTCCACAGCACCGCTGTCTAACAAGCCCAACCCGGATCGCCCAGACAGCAGCCAAAGGAAAATGACCAGGGAGCCGAGCAGCCTTCACTTCCCTTGGCGCGCAGGGAATTTCTCATCGCGGGAAGTTTTGATTTCAACTTTATTTGGTTTTTAAAAAATCGAATCCAGGCTCTTGCAAGTTTTCCCTGGACCCTTCCCAAGCCCCGCGTGTGTCGGGGTCCGGAAGGGTTCCGCAGGGAACTCCCACCTTGCAGCCGATAGTCTATCGGAACCAAAGGAGCCCACTCTCCTCTCCTGGAGCAGCGTAGCCCCTGCTCCTAGCCACGGCGAGCTGCTCGGTCCCCAGTCGGTCTGGGGTGCGCACGAGCCTGGATTCTTGCTCTTCTCTGGTCGAACCCTGAGGCAGTTCGGGCCCGGGAGAGGGCACAACCTCTTTGGGCGGGTCAGAGCCCAGATATTCACCCAGCTTGTT